>NC_092643.1:22901982-23551149 GCF_039555335.1 Amphiura filiformis | reverse complement strand
ACTCCTAGAACTAACAACCAGAACTTTGGTCAAAATCACTGAAGTCTGTAAATCCACTCCTTGAACTAACAACCAGAACTTTGGTCAAAATGACCGAAATTTGTAAACCCACTCCAAGAACAACAACCAGAACTGTCGTCAAAAATGACTGAAATCTGTAAACTTACTCCTCGAACTAACAAGCAGAACTTTGGTCAACTAACAACTGAAATCTGTAAACCCACTCCTAGAACTAACAACCAGATCTTCAGTCAAAATGAGTGAAATCTGTAAACCCACTCCTAGAAATAACATCCAGAACTTTGGTCAAAATTACTGAAATCTGTAAACCCACTCCTAGAACTAACAACCAGAACTTTGGTCAAAACGCTGACATCTGTAAACCCAGAACTAACAAGCAGAACTTTGGTCAAAACAACTGAAATCTGTAAACCCACTCCTAGAACTAACAACCAGGACTTTGGTCAAAACAACTGAAATCTGTAAACCCACTCCTAGAACTAACAACCACAACTTTGGTCAAAATGACTGAAATCTGTAAACCTACTCCTAGAACTAACAACCAGAACTTTGGTCAAAACAACTGAAATCTGTAAACCTACTCCTGGAACTAACAACCAGAACTTTGGTCAAAACAACTGAAATCTGTAAACCCACTCCTTGAACTAACAACCAGAACTTTGGTCAAAATGACTGAAATCTGTAAACCCACTCCTAGAACTAACAACCAGAACTTTGGTCAAAATGACTGAAATCTGTAAACCCACTCCTAGAATTAACAACCAGAACTTTGGTCAAATGAGTGATATATATAAACCTACTCCTAGAACGAACAACCAGAACTTTGGTCAAAATGACTGTAATCTGTCAACCCACTCCTAGAACTAACAACCAGGACTTTGGTCAAAATCACTGAAGTCTGTGTACCCATTCCTAGAACTAACAACCAGAACTTTGGTCAAAACAACTGAAATCTGTAAACCCACTCCTAGAACTAACAACCAGGACTTTGGTCAAAACAACTGAAATCTGTAAACCCACTCCTAGAACTAACAACCAGAACTTTGGTCAAA
This sequence comes from Amphiura filiformis, assembly GCF_039555335.1. Lineage (NCBI taxonomy): Eukaryota > Metazoa > Echinodermata > Ophiuroidea > Amphilepidida > Amphiuridae > Amphiura > Amphiura filiformis. The sequence continues at coordinate 23,550,076 of NC_092643.1, read as the reverse complement.
ATGACTGAAATCTGTAAACCTACTCCTAGAACTAACAACCAGAACTTTGGTCAAAACAACTGAAATCTGTAAACCTACTCCTGGAACTAACAACCAGAACTTTGGTCAAAACAACTGAAATCTGTAAACCCACTCCTTGAACTAACAACCAGAACTTTGGTCAAAATGACTGAAATCTGTAAACCCACTCCTAGAACTAACAACCAGAACTTTGGTCAAAATGACTGAAATCTGTAAACCCACTCCTAGAATTAACAACCAGAACTTTGGTCAAATGAGTGATATATATAAACCTACTCCTAGAACTAACAACCAGAACTTTGCTCAAAATGACTGTAATCTGTCAACCCACTCCTAGAACTAACAACCAGGACTTTGGTCAAAATCACTGAAGTCTGTGTACCCATTCCTAGAACTAATAACCAGAACTTTGGTCAAAACACTGAAATCTGTAAACCCACTCCTAGAACTAACAACCAGAACTTTGGTCAAAATGCTGAAATCTGTAAACCCACTCCTAGAACTAACAACCAGGACTTTGGTCAAAACACTGAAATCTGTAAACCCATTCCTAGAACTAACAACCAGAACTTTGGTCAAATGACTGAAATCTGTAAACCCATTCCTAGAACTAACAACCAGAACTTTAGTCAAAATACTGAAATCTGTAAACCCACTCCTAGAACTAACAACCAGAACTTTGATAAAAGCACTGAATCTGTAAACCCACTCCTAGAACTAACAACCAGAACTTTGGTCAAAACACTGAAATCTGTAAACCCACTCCTTGAACTAACAACCAGAACTTTGATAAAAGTACTGAAATCTGAACACTGCACTCCTAGAACTAACAACCAGAACTTTGGTCAAAACACTGAAATCTGTAAACCCACTCCTTGAACTAACAACCAGAATTTTGGTCAAAACAACTGAAATCTGTAAACCCACTCCTCAAACTAACACCCAAAATTCTGGTCAAACACCTGAAATCTGTAAATCGTGTACACACAAATCAGAAATTCAGCAGAATATTTGATCGATTAATGGAAATTTGAACAAAATGTATGATACATAAGCAAATATAGAGAGCATTAGCTTGATTCATGTTAATAGTAAAAAGTAATAAAAATGAGAGTAAACCCATTTTGATGAAAGCAAATTGCAGGACAAACTCGTTTTGATGAAAAACAAATTGAGGATTTAAAATGTTTAGATGAAAAACAAATTATGCTCTAAACGATACAAATATCTATTATAGTTTGAGTAAAAAACGATATTATATCTATCAAAATAACTATTACATGTCCCAGGTACCGTTGTAACCCATTTATCTCTCAAGCAATTCATTTTTCAATCAAATTTAATTTTGACAAAAGGATTTTGTTTTGTCTTTGTTGTTTTCTTTGGTAACAAGTTATAGACATAGTGAACTGTAATTTGGAACAAAGAAACAAGCGATTGGAAAGCCATCTCAGGTGCTTATCGTAAGAGAAAATCATGTATTCCCATGATGCAATGCTGAAATTCAAACCTGTAAAGAGGAAATATTTTGGGGAGAGGTGGATTTTTAAAAAAGTGGACCTTTTTTGGCGGATTTTAGGGTGGATACTGGGAGGATTTTGTTGCATTTGGGGGAATTTTTTGTTTGCTCTTGTTGGGCCGATTGTGGTGATTTGGGGTTGAATCCCAGTGGAATATGCAGGTACGTAGACAGATTTTGGGTATTTTTTAAACTTAACCACCTCATACCCCTTCCTTGGCTATGGGCCTGGTAAAATTACGCTAATCAGATCACACATGAATCAAGCTATATGTTGCTAAAAGTAGGATATTAATTGTTCAGCATCAACAGGGGCTATTCCATTTAAAATCCCTACTACCCCTGTGGAACATTATGGAAATATCTTCCACATGAGGAATATGAATTTCAGATGGAATGAACACATTAGCAGCTCCAATTGAAACTCTCCCTCCCTGTGGAAGATTCAGGTTAAATCTTTCTCTGAGGGTGTGTGAAATTCAAATGGAGAGTCCTAATGTGTTCATTGCATCTGAAATTCATACTCCCCTTGTGGAAGATATTTTGAAAATCTTCCACAGGGGTGGTGTGGATTTTAAATGGAATAGCCCATTAATGCTATGCACTGGTTTAAAGAAGCACTGAAAGTGATGCATGCAGGGAAGGTCCAATCCTCAGCTGTGGGTGTCTACTGATCCCTCCTCACTTGGGAATTCCATCAAGAAGATGTACAGAATCTATAATCAGTTTTCTGCATTACAATTGATCCAGATAGTATTACTATGACCTCATTCAGCAAAAGACCTTTTTTGTCATCTTCTCCTTTTTTTCTTCTTTCTCTTTTTTCCCCACTTTCGGTTTAAAATTAATTCCAAGCACAGTTATTTAGACCAGACTTGTGAATGGTTTCATACTAATGTGAGAAAAAATGGGTTATGGGATTTTTATTGGAATATTTATAGCAGTTATGTCAATAAATTATTTTACTGGATTTTTATATTATTTTTTTTTTAGAATCTATGTGATTGAGACTAATGGAGTAAAAATCAATAAATAAAACATGATCGATGTAGTAGTGAATACTATAGTTATTACAACAATGTTTTGTCATCTTTTCTAATTAAAGGGCATTTCGTGATCCACAGCCTCATCCCCCAACTTTTTTCAAAAAAAGTTAAGATTTTTATACCATTGGAAACCTCTGGTTCCATAATGTTTATGTACAAAAAATCTCTCGCAGATTAATTCATTTAGCAAAAATATTGTAGAATTTGAATTACGTTCTGGTACACCAGAACAATATTACAACACATTGTCTATGGAGCAGTGTAATACACATAATCATGCATAACTCGCAAACACAAAATCGGAATCAACTGACATTTTTGGAATATGCTTTTCTTGTGGATATCTACTGAAAAATGTCATAAAAAGAGGATGCTAGGAACACAAAATACTCCTTTAATTGGTTTATATAATAATAAAAATTAATATTCATGTACTTCATGAAGGGCAAGGCCAGTTTGTCAGCTTCATAACATAGGTCCACCTTGCTCACTTTAGTAACCTCACATCCGAAACAAACAAACAAAAGACACACACTGAAAATATGACCACCTCCTAAAATTCAGGCCAACTCGATGTTGCAAAGTGTATTTCTCTTACACTCAAGAGTATTTTTGAACTTGAGCACATATAGAATCCTGATATAATAAAGAAACACAGTGAACCTAATTAGCCCAGCTGTGACTGTGCTATGAAATTAGTTTCAGCTCACAGAGCTGTCAATCAAACAATCCACAAGATTGTTTCAATGAGGATGACGAGGACGAGGATGATTTTTGTGTCAGCCCCAGAGAGCGTTCAAAAATTCATAATTGGAGAAGATTCTATATAGGAAGATAAACTGGTTATGGGAAGGATAATAGAAAGAGAGACTACTTTATGGAGGAGAGGGAGAGAGAGAGAGAGATGGATATGGTAGGTCAAGGTTGTAAAATTAATAATATTTTGAGAAGCTGATTATTATTAACTCCGTAAATAGATTCATCAGGTTGGCAGAAAATAAGATTGTGATGTCGGCCAAGACATTAGAAACTGTCAGGTTAGTTTAGTTTAACTGATTTGGTTGTGAAAAACATGGTAATCTGAATATTATCGGGATGGCGATAAGGGTATGCAAACCCTTTTCTACGAGCACTCAGCAGGACATTTTAACTGCTGCATGCAAGTAAAATCATGAAAAACATGCAATATTTGTGTTTGTTGAATTTTTAGTCATGAAAATGAAGACAAAATTAAGTTTAGAATCCTAGCTACACTGATATCTACTCATCCTGGAGGAGGTAAAGAACAGTCTTTTTATTTTTAAAAGTGTTCAAATACATGTAAATTTATGCAAACAATGCAGAGAAGATACCTACATGTCCCATAATGCATTTCTTCCATTTCAATTTTCTGTACTGATTTACTATCTAGTGCAACATGTGTTGATATCTGTGGGTTGATAGTGGCAAAAAGTACCTCAGTGAACAGAGCACATCCAGGTCTTGCAAAATATGTTTATTTCTTGACTATCGACCCATGTTTAGCCAATGATGGAAGATATGAGCGTCATTTGCTGTAATGAGGTGATGTGTCATGTTACAAAGCAGTAGTGTAGCCAGGGGGGGGGGCAGAGTGCCCCCCTTGGACAAAAAATGAAAGAAAAAAGTGCCCCTCTGACAAAAAATAAATGAGAAAATCAAAAGGGCAAAAGAAAAGAAAAATTCAGCCCGATCATGGGCCAAAATAGAGCTACGCGCGCACATTGTAAGGATAAAGCCCATTTCCATCCTGATATTGGACAAAAATGGTGTAATTTTTGTGCGCTACGCGCGCACATCGTCCATATATTGTATGATGCAACTGTAATTTTTTCATCTGTGCCCCTCGAATTTTTATTTTGCCTCCCCTGACCAAAAAAGCTGGTTTCGCCCCTGTTGCAAAGGATTCTGGGAATCTTCACTGCAAATGATACAAGTATCTACATGTGATGTTGAATACAAGAAGAAATGCAAAATTATAAATAAATGCATATTCTTTATTGTATTCTTTGTATTTAGTATGACTGAATGACATGCAGAAACATGTTTTATATTTTTGTCATTTTTTACATATATCCTTTGTGCATAATCCGATTAATGCCAGACATAAGTTGCATAAGTATAGAAATGTTGCTATTTTCGGGATCTGTAAAAGGAGTAAATGGTGCAACATGTTATGGAAGAAAACCTTTTAATAACCTATATTTAGAAATATAAACAAAAACATGTACAAAAAAAAAATTTTGTTTAGAAGCAGGACTCTGGTAATGGTTCTGTGTTAGCTTCTACTATGAAGATGAATTATTATGCAACATATTTGACAACTTAATGATCTATTTTGCATTGATATATACTAATTAACCCAAATTAATTCCTTGGCTAGCCAACAGGGTTCGGTTTTTGCCGACAAAAACCTGTTTTTGCCGGCAAGGGTGGCAAAAACGGGCAAAAACCTGTTTTTGCCAGTTTTTGCCCAGTTTAAACCGGCAAAAATGGCAAAAACTCACTTATGGTCACTCAAATATTAAAAAGTAACACAGAAAGCTCACAAACAGTAACACAAAATTTGTATAGAATCATTCAACATATTTTTTGTCTCATCAAGTCCTAATAAAATGAAGTTTTGAATTTGATATATGCCACATTTCGGTTAAATGCACTTGAACATTATGAAAATGCATGCCTTTAATTTCTTAATGTTACTTATAATTACAAAATCTGGCCTTGTTACACTCAGGAAATTATTTTTGTAACTTAATAATTTGTTTTGAGATGACAAAAAATGAAACTGTAAATCACTTTGCCATTTTTGCCGGCAAAATCTGGCAAAAACTGTTTTTGCCAACCCCGCTAGCCAAGCTACACATCCATGGCTTGCTATCCTCTGTAGCATGCTCCACACCTGATGGTTTGTGGTTTAAAACCTACCTGGGAAAACAACTGTTCTCTTTGTCTTTCTTCCTTCTTTCCTTTCCTTCCCCTTTCACCAAAAGGCCTCCAGTTAACAACTCTCATCATTCCGTTCAGTGTGCCTACACTGCAGCGAGCAGAATCTTGGTCAAAATTCAAGTTACCTCCAACACGGAATAAAGCAATCGTGGTAACTTCCGGGGTAACTTGATCGCTGACCAAGATTCAGCTTTCTGCACCTATACACTATCCCAAACCCACTCAAAATTGGGGAGGGGGGTCTTCCTGGTTGAAGGTGTACTGGGATATGCTACAGTTTTGGGTACATATCAGCAGTTTTGGTATATCGGCAAATGGGTTTTTAGGGGAGACCAATACGCCCAATTGGAAAAGCATCCAATTTGGGTGCTTTTTGTGAAAAATTTGTATATAGATGGGTTGCAAAGTCAGCGTTAAGTAGGTATAGGGAAAATCAGCATCCTAAAGTCTATGTAGCACATCCCGTACAAAATTTTTTGAAGACCCCCCCCATCAAAAGCTACGAAAGGGTACAGCCACAAGTGCAAGTATCCCAGGTGATTCGATTGAGCAAATCATCCAAATAAACATACGGGCATGAAAAACTTGTCTTGAATGTTGAACATATCACTAAATGGGTTTTGCTTGTGTTCTTTTGTATTTCATGTTGCTACATTCTCCATTTGACCAACAACACTTGATGCTAAGTAGGTAAGTGACATCTTCTCTGTTCATTTCAGAGTCGGGATTATTTTATATCTTATTATATTATTTGTTTCTAAATTTTAATTGCTTGATTAAAATAACGCCACTCGGAGAGAATAAAAAGATTGTATGTACAATGTATAGGCAAATCCTATGGGTCCCTATTTTCGGTAAAATTACACTTAGAAACGAGTAAGGGTTCGGAAGCTTGAGCCGCACATCCCCGTCGAAAAATTATCCCAAGTACCCCCAAACTAAGTTGTGTTATATAAAAGTAATGCAGCATTTTAAAACTGCAATTCTTTGGTCTGCCAAATTTGGTAGAATTGAAAGATGGTGAAAAGATTGAGAAAGTTCATATATTAAAATTGATTATTTGTAGTGTGGTAAAATTAGGGAAAGTCCCTAAGTTCTTTTGCTTGTATCAATCTTTTATGTCAGTAATAATTCATTCATCTTGTGTATCGGAAAAGCACTATGCTTAATATGCACAATTGTTTTTTCTTCTTATAATTACATTTCTAGCAATTAATATATCACCATGATATCAATAGAATAATTTGAATCAAAACATGTCGGACCGAAGCCATCGCCTGTTATGAAATTCTGTTCTTTAGTTGATAAAAACAAATCACCTTAAAAGGGCTACTGCTAATAAACATTGAGTTATGAGGATTTTTGTAGGCATCCGTGGAACTTTTTACAGAATATTTGTGAATTGATATTATGTAGGCCTACCTATATGTGTAAAGTGAAAGTCAGTGTACTTCCTGGTTTTTCAGACACCTCAGGATTTTTTTATTTATTTTGACAACACCAACTGATTTTGTGGAAAGTAAAAAGAAATCAGTCTCCATTAGGGGCATCTTTAAGGTGACAACTCTCCAGTCAGAAGGTTCCCTAGTCCAAAGGTTTGCTAGTCCAAACACATAATTTACCATTCGTTAGTCCGAATTTTGAAAAAGGTTCGCTAGTCCGAATATCGGGTTCTCTAGTCCGAGGATTCGCTAGTCCGAATAATAAATAAGGTTCTCTAGTCCAAATATAGAATAAGGCTTGCTAACCCTAACCCTAACCCTTATTCTATACATTCGGGCTAGAGAACCTTTGGATTAGCAAACTTAATTTAGTTTTCGGACTAGCGACCCTTCGGACTAGCGACCCTTCGGACTAGCGACCCTTCGGACTAGCAACCCTTCGGATTAGAGAGAAGTCACAATCTTTAATTGTTTTAAGATTAAGTATGTATCTTTGTTATCATTTTGATGGGTACAAAATTTTAATAAAATTTTAATAGCTGCAACTTCAGTATCTCTGAATGTATTAAAATAGACATTGTTAATTACTTCATGGAATGAGCAAAGACTATTCCATCTTTTAATAATCAATATCACCATTAGTATTGTCCATTTTGTTGTATACATTCAAATTGTACCATAATTCACCAGATTCTTAATAGCGAAATCAGATATCATGATCTGCATCACTCAAATAGCAGGAGAATAATTTTGAAGAAAAAAAAAAAGGTCAGGGCTTTTTTAATCATGATAATTTTGATAAGCAAACACAATTTTTGTTGTTATTGTACTGAGTCCCCAGGGAAGCAGCGAAATGTCATCAAATTGGCCGTGGGCCAAATAAAACCGCAAATACAGTGTTCATTTTCGCATGTGTGCTCTTTCACACTTTGCAGATTTTGAACTATGCTTGTTTTAATTCACAATTTTTGGAGTTTTCTTACATGATATATGAAATATATTCATGCATTTGTGTATTTTTTATTTAAGTGGTAGCTGTGATTAGCGTGAAAATTGTGAAAATTAATGTTGCGTGAAAATTTGCACTTTTACTGTAGATGGATATTGAAAGAGAAGAAGAAAATGTAAGGGCTCAAGATTTTAGCTGATTTATTTCTGTCCTTTTTAGTTCTTTAACTTGGCATAAAGCTTATAATGACATAATTTGATATTCACTGTTGATTTTCCCTGAAATCTTTCGTCCAAATTATATATTTTGCTAGAGAAGATATCTTACACTTCCCACAATGCATTTCTTCCATTTCAATTTTCTGTACTGATTTGCTATTTAGTGCAACATGGGTCGATAGTGACAAAAAGTACCGCAATGAACAGAGCATATCCAGATCTTGCAAAATATGTTTATTTCTTGACTGTCCACCCATGTCTATTTTCAACATGAAAACAAAGGGAACCTGTACAAAGTAATAGGAGTGTCATTTGCTGTAATGAGGTGATGCATCATATTGCAAAGGATTCTGGGAAGGGTAAGATATCTTATCTGATATTTTGCATTATTATTAATTTTATTTCAAAGAGCATTTACTGGTGTGTGACCAGATCAAAAGTCTTATTCATTTTTGAAATTTTTTATTTTGGAATCAGGATTAAGTTCATAATTAACTTTTTTTCACAATTTCTTTGGAAATACATCAAGTTGGAACGTCATATTTTAGGATGGTAAATGAGAAAAATGTAATCGATTATATGATACCAAAAACTCATCAATAATGAGAAAAATCAGGGGATGATCACCGGCGTGTCCAGGATCTGTTTCTGCAGGGGGCTCAGAGGGGCTTTCAGAGTTTATTATTTTTTTTATGGGGGCTTTATGGCTAAAATCGCCAAAAAATGATTGATTTTACATGGTTTTTAACAAAGTGTGGGGGGGCTTCAGCCCCAAAGCCCCCCTGGACATGCCACTGATGATGCTGTTGATCAGGTTACAGTCCTTTAATGCATGTGTATTGGCACATATATTACTATGACCCACTGAAGGTTTTGAAACTTGTTTCAGGCAGGTAGCGATGATTTAAACTTGAACATGTAAATAAATGATGTTTTATAACCTCTTATTAAAAGATTAATTTTATTTTTAAAAGACAACTTAACCTTCACTGGATTAATTTTCTTAAATCGCAAAAAGATACGCATCTGCTTATTCCCCCTTTCCTTTATTGGAAGAGAAGAAGAAAATGTAAGGGCTCAAGATTTTAGCTGATTTATTTCTGTCCTTTTTTAGTTCTTTAACTTGGCCGCAAAGCTTATAACAATGACATAATTTGATATTCACTGTTGATTTTCCCTGAAATCTTTCGTCCAAATTATATGTTTTGCCAGAGAAGATATCTTACACTTCCCACAATGCATTTCTTCCATTTCAATTTTCTGTACTACTGATTTGCTATTTAGTGCAACCTGGGTCGATAGTGAGAAATAGTACCTAAATGAACAGAGCACATCCAGATCTTGCAAAATATGTTTATTTCTTGACTATCCACCCATGTCTATTCTCAACATGAAAACAAAGGGAACCTGTACAAAGTAACACAGTGTCATTTGATGTAATGAATTGATGCATCATATTGCAAAGGATTTTGGGAAGGGTAAGATATCTTATCTGATATTTTGCATTATTATTAATTTTATTTCAAAGAGCATTTACTGGTGTGTGACCAGATCAAAGTATTATTCATTTTTGAATTTTTTTTATTTTGGAATCAGGATTAAGTTAATACATCAAGTTGGAACGTCATATTTTAGGATGGTAAATGAGAAAAATGTAATCGATTATATGATACCGAAAACTCTTCAATAATGAGAAAAATCAGGGGGATGATCACCGACGTGTCAAGGATATGTTCCTGTAGGGGGCTCAGAGGGGCTTTCAGAGTTATGCGGGGGCTTAATGGCTAAAATCGCCAAAAAAACGACTGATTTTACATGATTTTTAGCAAAGTGCAGGGAGCTTCACTGATGATGCTGTTGATCAGGTTACGGCCCTTTAATGCATGTGTATTGGCACATTTACTATGACCCACTAATGGTTTTGAAGCTTGTTTCAGGCAGGTAGCGATGATTTAAACTTGAACATGTAAATAAATGATGTTAATAACCTCTTATTAAAAGATTTATTTTATTTTTAAAAGACAACTTAACCTTCATTGGATTAATTTTCTTAAATCGCAAAAAGATACGCATCTGCTTATTCCCCCTTTCCTTTATTGCGGGGCACGACCGCAAGTCCATTCGCAAGCCGGACTTCTTATAAAATGGGAAATGATAATACGCCATAAAGAGTATTTATTTTATCTCTGGCATTTGTCCAACAACAACACTACATGAATGCAAATTGACTGTTAAGTTTTTCAACTTGATTTTTTTTTCTTAAAAGTTATTTTGGATTGACGGTTTGAATTTTAATGACATTATCCGAAACTATGTTCTTGTCCGGTCATGTAAGCCGACACCGTATCTAAATCTTTCCATAAAATGACTGACTCACGTCAACCCACTCGTGTTTGTCGGTAAAATGAAACCCCAAGAGCCAATCAAACTCCTCAAACACTAAGTACATTTTCACAACGAGAAATTTAGTATCGTACTCTGACTTGAGTCGTATGCCGGAATGCTTTGCACTAGATCACAATTCTCCTGCGATATGACAATGTTTTTAATATGCATCCTCGCGTTACATTTTTGACACATTTAAACAAAAGTAATAATAAATCTTCATATCGTTTTTTGGATTGAAATCGTTATTAAAAAAACATGGCGACTTATATATATATGAGAAGTGACAACAGGCTGGATGCATTTGTGTATTAATTGAATTTGTGTTGAAGATAAATAGAACTACCATGGTTACCACTTATTTCAATTACATCCGGCATAATATAAGTTACTCATTGCAATAAATAGTGATGCATTCTCATGATAATTTTTACTTTTTAATTCCTGGGTTTTTTTTGTATCTCTATCTGCTTTTCTCTGGACTATTCTCTATACTGTTATAAAATATAAAGAAATGTAGGTATTTATATTTCAAAGTGTTTTACAGCTGATCCGCTCCCATTAGGATATTAGTTTGCCTATGAAAATGGCACGTAGTGAATTCCCCTAACAGCTCCCCATTTTACACCTGGGTGGAGGAAAAAGTGAAATGAAGTGCTTTGCACAATGACACCATGCACAAATTGGTCATTACAGGATTCAAGCCCACAACCTTTGCATCACTGTGCTACTTCTTCACAATCTTCAATTGGTCTCTTTCTCCCTACATCCCTTCTCTTTCTCTGTTTCCCCATTTGCTTTCTTTCTCTTTTTCCAGAGAGAGGGGGATGGGGCACTCAAGTTTCTTAGTGAATACATGTGTGACCAGAGATTCTTAAAACATACCCTGAACAGGATTTACCCGTTTGAGCAAGAAGCTCCTGTAAACAGGAATTTAGTGCAGTGTCGTATTAAACAGAACTGCATCTAAAAGGTACCCCTAAGGCAACAGAAAAAAAAAACCAGTTTTACGGGCTCGACAGACCCAGAGTTTGCATTTTGGGAGAAAATTTTGTTATTTACTTTTTGCTAAAATCATGTAAAATCAGACGTTTTGGGGCCAAACAAAATTGATTGATTTTGACTGAAAATGTTTGAAAAAAATCACAACATTTTCAAAATTTTGACCCCATAAATGTTTCTGGTCACACGCATGTACACTACATAATTTGAGCTCCCCCTCCCCGCGTCTTTTTTCTCCCATCTTACCACCATCTTGCCTGTATCTTTCCATCCCACCATCTTCTTTCTCCTCCCCCGTCTTGCCTCTCCCCTCTCTCATCTTGCCTCTCCCCTCCCATCCTGTTTGTTCTCCCACTCCCTCATAGTCTTTGTCAAAGACTTCTCGCAATGGAAGGGGGATCGCTGCAAGTCACAATTGAGGGGGAGTGGTTCACCACGAGTGGAGGGGCGAAGTTATGACAGAGCATCCAAGTTGCGACATCAAGCCACTTTGGTTTCTGCGAATGTGTGATACTAAATAGTTTCTCTTGCTATGGATAATATAGGTACATGGTCTGTAGCACTCCTTCATCTTCATGTCCTTTCATTTCTCCCACCATCTCCCCATCTTCTCTGTACGCATCTCCTGGTTTTCCTCTCTCTCTCATCTCTTGTTCATGCACTATACACCCTGTTTGTTTTCACACATCCTCATTCCCAATATCTTTTATCCCATCCTCTCCCCCCATCTTCTCCACACTTCTCACTCATATCTTGTTCATCCCCATCTTCTCCTTTCTCCTATCCCATCTTTCCTCTCCCTTCACACCCTATTTGAACCCCACTCCCTCATCATGTCATCCTCATCCTTTCACCCCATCCTTTTCTCCACCCTCTCCCCCATCTCCTCTACACTTCTCCCCCGTTCTTTTCTCCCAACCTTTTGCTAGTTTTCCTCTCTCTTATCTCTTGCTCATGCACCATACACCGTTTGTTCTCGCACATCCACATCAGGTCATCGTCATCCTATTGTCCCTTATTTTTTCTCCTACCCTCTCCCTCATCTCCTCTACACTTCTCTCCTTAATACTCTCTCATCTCTTGTTCGTCCCACCATCTTCTTTCTCCTATCCCATCTTTCCTCTCCCTTATACCCTATTTGCTCTCCCACTATTTCATCATCATGTCATCCTCATCCTTTCACCCCCATCCTTTTCTCCCACCCTCTCCCCATCTCTTCTACACTTCTCATGCACATATATCTCCCCTGCTCTGTCAACTTGTAACTACATTCCAGTACACATCATGCACAGCCTGGGCATCAATACATTGTAGATATTTCCCCCCAGTATTGAATTGAAATGGAGATATTGTCAATGCTATTAGATTGTGGCTATCTAATACATCATTCTGACATTTATGTGTCGTTGAAAATTCATTGGAAAAAGTGCTCTGTATATATAACAGTGATTTGATATAGAGTGATAGGATATATGATACTCAAGGATGAAAAATATTGCAAGTAATCAGATACCCTATTAAGGAAATATTTTATCCTTTCTAACATCGGCTCTCTCTTTCCTCTTTCTTATCTTTTCTCTCCTACTTATATGACATCGAGTGTTAAAAAGAAATTGAAGTAACAATTTTTGTTGTTGCATATAAACTATGACCAGATTTGGTTATTATTCTTTGGATAATGGACTTGTAAAAAGAAATAAATACTAAAAGTAATATATTCTGTGTCATGTTTAACAGAAGTTTATTGGGGGTCATGCAAGGTCGTTTGCCTAAAAGGAAAAAGAAAACAATTATGTAAATTTAGATTCATCTTGGTTTTTTGTTGCAGCAGAATTCAGTAAACAATTTTACTGTTATGCATAAAAGGTACACCATTGATCTGGAGCAAGTTGCACAGCGGTTGTTCCCTTGCCTTGCACCACTGGGTCCTGGGTTCAAACCCCAGCTGTGCCCATGACTGGATGTGCACTTGGTTTATCCTGAACCATGCTCACTCTCGCAGGTTTTGCACCACTGAGTCCCGGGTTCAAGCCCCAGCTGTGCCCATGACTGGATGTGCACTTGGTTTATCCTGAACCATGCTCACTCTCGCAGGTTTTGCACCACTGAGTCCTGGGTTCAAACCCCAGCTGTGCCCAGAACTGGATGTGCACTTGGTTTATCCTGAACCATGCTCACTCTCGCAGGTTTTGCACCACTGAGTCCTGGGTTCAAGCCCCAGCTGTGCCCATGACTGGATGTGCACTTGGTTTATCCTGAACCATGCTCACTCTCACAGGTTTTGCACCACTGAGTCCCGGGTTCAAGCCCCAGCTGTGCCCATGACTGGATGTGCACTTGGTTTATCCTGAACCATGCTCACTCTGCAGGTTTTGCACCACTGAGTCCTGGGTTCAAACCCCAGCTGTGCCCAGGACTGGATGTGCACTTGGTTTATCCTGACCCATGCTCACTCTCACAGGTTTTGCACCACTGAGTCCTGGGTTCAAACCCCAGCTGTGCCCAGGACTGGATGTGCACTTGGTTTATCCTGAACCATGCTCACTCTCGCAGGTTTTGCACCACTGAGTCCTGGGTTCAAACCCCAGCTGTGCCCAGGACTGGATGTGCACTTGGTTTATCCTGACCCATGCTCACTCTCGCAGGTTTTGCACCACTGAGTCCTGGGTTCAAACCCCAGCTGTGCCCAGGACTGGATGTGCACTTGGTTTATCCTGAACCATACTCACTCTCGCAGGTTTTGCACCACTGAGTCCTGGGTTCAAACCCCAGCTGTGCCCAGGACTGGATGTGCACTTGGTTTATCCTGACCCATGCTCACTCTCGCAGGTTTTGCACCACTGAGTCCTGGGTTCAATCGCCGACTGTGCCCAGGACTGGATGTGCGCTTGGTTTATCCTGACCCATGCTCACTCTCACAGGTTTTGCACCACTGAGTCCCGGGTTCAAGCCCCAGCTGTGCCCATGACTGGATGTGCACTTGGTTTATCCTGAACCATGCTCACTCTCGCAGGTTTTGCACCACTGAGTCCTGGGTTCAAACCCCAGCTGTGCCCAGGACTGGATGTGCACTTGGTTTATCCTGAACCATACTCACTCTCGCAGGTTTTGCACCAGTGAGTCCTGGGTTCAATCGCCGACTGTGCCCAGGACTGGATGTGCGCTTGGTTTATCCTGACCCATGCTCACTCTCACAGGTTTTGCACCACTGAGTCCTGGGTTCAAGCCCCAGCTGTGCCCATGACTGGATGTGCACTTGGTTTATCCTGAACCATGCTCACTCGCAGGTTTTGCACCACTGAGTCCCGGGTTCAAGCCCCGGCAGTGCCCAAGGGCTGGATGTGCACTTGGTTTATCCTGACCCATGCTCACTCTCACAGGTTTTGCACCACTGAGTCCTGGGTTCAAGCCCCAGCTGTGCCCATGACTGGATGTGCACTTGGTTTATCCTGAACCATGCTCACTCTCGCAGGTTTTGCACCACTGAGTCCTGGGTTCAAACCCCAGCTGTGCCCAGGACTGGATGTGCGCTTGGTTTATCCTGACCCATGCTCACTCTCGCAGGTTTTGCACCACTGAGTCCTGGGTTCAAGCCCCAGCTGTGCCCATGACTAGATGTGCACTTGGTTTATCCTGACCCATGCTCACTCTCGCAGGTTTTGCACCACTGAGTCCTGGGTTCAAGCCCCAGCTGTGCCCATGACTGGATGTGCACTTGGTTTATCCTGAACCATGCTTACTCTCACAGCTTTTCTCCTTGTTCTCTGGTTTCCTCCTGCTTTTGATGTCAAAATCGGTGATTTGTTGTTTGGTTATCAAAAACTTCCTTCACCCAATGGAATTTGGGGAACTGCACAGATAATTGGTAGATGTTGCAATCTAAGTGCGGATAGGTTTGCACTTTGAGTCCTGGAAAAATATGCTATATAAATTAAATTTTATTATCTGGATCTTAGCAATCTAGATCTAAGTGCATTCCTTGAGGCCACTTTGACATTAATTTAGTTGAGTAGCTTGTGGGACATAACTAGAAGGGGGGAAAGGGGCCCTTCAGAAAAATGATTTTAGGTAAAACCATGATGAAAATTTTGGTTCAGCCCTTGCATTCTCTTTTCCCTCAAATCAAGACCAATTAGTGACCAGGCCTCAGAACGCAGAGGCTGCATGGTTACTCGTCTGATAGCTCTGTTATTTAAAGATGTTCACATTGATGAGCACTTCAAATTTCTTTGAAGAGTTACCTCAATATTTGCCCAAAATATGCTAATTTTCCATGTTTTTGGTGTAAACCAGGGGGATCGAGCTCCCAAAGCTTCTCCCGGACATGTCAATGGTATTTTCTAAAAGAAACTCATTAAGTGGTTGGAAAAATGAGGTTAAGATAGCAAAATATTACATCTGACATTCCAAGGATGCAAACTCAGGATGCAGTTTGTTACTGTGTTGCAAGACTTTTGTTGAAACGGTCTAAAATTCTAGTTGAAAGATTAAACTTAAGTAGTATTAAATAAAAACAAAATAGAATATGGAATTTCTCTGAAAATCTCTTAATATTTTTCAAAGGATGAAGGATGCTTTAAAGAAATAAACAAAACTGTCCAAAAAATTAGTTGAAAGATTTTAACTCAAGTAGTATTAAATAAAAACAAAATAGAATAAGGAATTTCTCTGAAAATCTCTTAATATTTTTCAAAGGATGAAGGATATTAAAGAAATAAATGAAACAGCCTAAAAAATTAGTTGAATTAAAGATTAAAGCAGTATTAAATAAAAACAAAATAGAATTTCTCTGAAAATCCCTTAATATTTTTCAAAGGATGAAGGATGCTTTAAAGAAATAAATGGATTTTCCCTAAATAGGTTAATGGACAGTATAAATCAAGGGGCTAGTTCAAGAAATCACTATCTGCAATAGCTGCTATATAGATATTTGACAGTTTCTGCATTCTATATTGTACACATATGGCACCTGTGACACCTGGCAGCTATTGCAGATAGAATCTTCTTACATTTACCCCTTGAAATGTTAGCTAATGGATCCAGAAATGTTTACCTAAAGTAAAACAAAGTCTGACAAACATGTTCTTATGTGCTCTATAACAGGGAATCATTTAATGGGGCTGTTATTTTCATGAATTTTAAAGGCTTTAATTATTTTTTATGGTTGGGTTGTAATGAAGCATATTCCTAAAACAATGCAATAGGCCAAAATAATATATCTAATTTTATTGTTTGTTTGTTATTTCTTCTTTAACCTGGGACAGTCAATAAGTTGAAAATACAATTAATCATCTATTCTTCCTTGAGGCCCATACACACACATAATAATTCACTTATTAAAATATTAAAAACTTCACGAAACTCCAAAGCAAGGTGTTTTCCCTCATCCCTTGATTACTTTTTTCCAACTGGGGGAAAATTAAAGGGAAATGTTTAAACTGTTTGTAATTTTTCCTACCATCATGTTAATTAAATGTCAGTTTTTGTCTTTATTAGATTATTAGATAGCATTCATGTTTCCCATAATGTATGAACAGTTTTTTATATAGGAAAAAGGGTTCTTGGCTGTCCTATATGTTGAACCCTCAAAAGAAAAGGGCTCTTGAAGTTGAAAGAACTTCAAAATGATTCTTTCTGGCCTTTCCAGAATCCTTTTCAGGTCTAAATGGTTCTTTCTAACCTTTCCAGAACCATTTCTGTTCTTTGTAGAACCATTTAAGTTTCCACAGACAGCTCAAGAACCATTTTAGGTTCTACTTAGAATCATTTTTTGTGTAAGAGTGCATTATCACATCTATTCATCCAAAAATGCCAAAATTTGATTTGTGGTAAATTTCAGGGTGCAGATCACTGATTGCCCCTTTAAGACATCAAGCCTGCATTAGGGACCGTTCACAAACACTTGTAAGGGGGTGCCTGATGAAAAAAAAATTCATCGCAAAAATTTTTTTGGCCCCCCCCCCTTTACACACCTCAAAAATTTCAGGGCCCCCCTTTTTGACATGAAAATTATGGGTCATTTTTTTCAGGGCCCACCCCGTAGGAGGGTCAAAAATATTCAGTGCCCCCCTTTTGCATCAGGCCCCCCTAACAAGTGTTTGTGAACTTTCCTTCTTAACATGTTGGTTAGCTCTTAAATAAAACAAGAATAACTCATATTGAAAAAAAATGTGTATTTCGCTGAATTATTAAACAAAATTTATGAAGAGATAACAAATTTTCTGATAGTCTAAATTGTCTAAGTAGTCCACCATTATATATAATTTAGAACAATTAGTATTTTCCAATCAATTGACATTTCACAACAAAACACTATAGTGACGTCCGTCAAGTTTGAAAGAAAAAACCATTAGCAATTGAAGAGTTGTGGAAATAAAGGCGGTCCGGGTTAGTATTAATAAAAGAAAATCGGAAAAGCAATAATATCTAATTTTGTGCTTTTATTTTGTGGCTTCCATCTACGTTCCATTAGTCCTCTCAGGCGTGGAAGGAACTTAGCCGTAATTGGGAGCAAATATTCAATTAAGGGCGTCTAAAAATACCTGGTAAAGTGGGGCGCTATATGAGGCATGATATGTGGAGTTCACATCTAGGTCTCATTTGGTAGGGGAAAAAAACGGAAGAGGAAAAATGTGGGTTAACCTTTTTGTTTTGTTGTGATAGTCAAACATCAGGGCGCAAATGTGGGTTGATGGTGTGTCTTGTCTTTTGAGGTCGGGGTTCCATGTGAAATGATGCTTGTAATCATCAAAGGTTGGATGTCGTTGGACAAGTGGTATATGGGACAAAATTACTTTGGGATTGTCAATTTTAATGCTAAAATGAACCAAAATGAGGATAAAATGTCAACAAGTGGTGTATGGGACAAAATTGCTAAATTGACCCACACTACCAAAATGACCTTGGGATTGTTAATTTTAATGTTAAAATGAACCAAAATGAGGTTAATTGTGGCCTAAAACCAGTCAAAGACCCTGTTCACATTAGAAAATTTCTTAATTTGACGAAGATAAGTTAATCTTGATTAACTAATTAAGCATGCGTACACATTACGCTGAACGAAGATCGAATGAAGACATTGCACTATAAGCATTTCATGAAAATTAACGAAGCTCACAAAGCTATTAATGCCTGGCTATTATTAAAGCCTGTGAGGATCACATGTCACATGATCACTTTCCTTCGTCGAACGAAGCGGGCGTACACATTACTAAATTAGCTTCGTCGATTGAAGTATTCCTTCATCGAAACAACCTTTTTAGCTTCGTTGAACGAAGCAATTTTAATCTTCGTCAAAGGAAGAAAAGTGCGTACACATTAGGAAAAAACAATTTTTAATCTTCGTTCGAGGTTCGTCGAAAGAAGAAAATTTTCTAATGTGAACAGGGTCAAAGATACACCTGACACAGTTTTTGTCTGGGTGTTTCAAGCCGGAGGGGGGGGGGGGCAAATCCCTGGTCGGTTTGCTACTGATGTGGGCGACACATGTTCTGGTATTAAATAGCGATTTTCTTTGTATTACCTCATCTGTTTGGGCCCAAATTAAAAGAGGACATATCTGACTGTAAAAACTAACATTTTATACCAAAAACACATGAAAATATATGAAAATGTTATAATATGGCTTTAAATGTTCCCAGGGTCTTGCTTCACAGTATGTATAGTGAGCTTTCTGTCTATTTCCAGACAGGAGGATTGAGACTGTCCTCTGATTTAAGACACGTCTTAGTGAGCTGAGCACATTCAGATCAACTGGCTCAAAGTCTTTTGCTGTCTTTGTCCCAATGGGATGGAATAAACTCCCTATAACCATCTGGGAGTCGATCTAGGTTTTTTGAAAGAAACTTAAAGTTTAATTCTTCTTTTCATGCTTTCCCCTTGTACATCGTTTTAATTTAAAGGCTCTTTACAAATGACTGATTTTGTGTAAACAATACATTTTGATAGAAATATTGTATAATTTTGTAAAAAATGTCATTTTAATATGTATATTATAATATTTAACCACAAACATGTAGAAGAACAATGATTTATTTGTTGAACATTTTTACCAAATTATCAAAATTATTAATTTTGGGAAATTTAAATGTATTTCTTGCTTTGCTTTTATTTTCTTTCTGATAGACTAATTTTGGGCTGTGGGTTATCATAAGAATTTGCCCAATGTACTTAAACTTGTAAATTACTTGCACTGGTATATTAATGGTAAATCATTTATTCATAGATTTAAATGCCAACTGTAACAATAAAATCAGGGGTTTAGGGCAAGAAAAGCCTATCTGCAATGGCTCCTAGGTGTTATTTGTAAAATACAAAATTTTGAATTTACGGGGAGCAATTTATGCCAGCAAGGCAGTTTTATGAAAATATTAATTTATATAGAAAATATTAATTTCTTTTAGCATTTGAAATGTCACATTTTTATACATGTAAAAGATATTCAATATTAATTTTAATTAACATTTGAAACCTTTTCCCTTACTTTCTAGAAAAGAGGAGGGAAGCTCTCCAAATTAGTACAGTCATAAGGCATTATTTACAGTGTGTCCCAGAAACATGCAACATGTTTTAATGGAGGAGTGTTAGCTTCACGTTGGAAGCATATATCACAGTGACTTTTACATATTATTAGTATTTCAATGAAAATTGTATTTCTGTTATTGTTAATATGGTAAAGAAAATCATATCAGGTTATCAAAAAGAAAAGACACTGGATTAGATAAATGTACAATCAAATGGAAAAATGTTGCATGTTGTTTTGACGTCATATTCTTATTCTGCATAAAATTTTAGCATATTTCCACCTGATTTTGCAGTCAAATGGTAGCAAGATCTCAAACCCTGTCACATCTTTAAATTAAAATGATATTAAGGGGGTACTACACCCCTGTAGTAAATTTGTGACTAGTTTTGAATTTTTCTCAAAAAATAATAACACACTGGTAATAAAAATTATGTATATTATTGGGGCAAGGAATCCAATTACTACACTGAAATTTCAGTGACTCAAGACAAGCGGTTCAGTATATATGATAGGAAGCGAGGTACATGCTAGCGGTACCTTATTTCTTATCATAAATAACAAATCACTTGTCTTGGGTCACTGAAATTCCAGTGTAGTAATTGGATGCCTTGCCCTATAATATACTATAACTTTTGTTACCACTGTGTTATTAGTTTTTGAGAAAAAATGCAAAATAGACACAAATTTATCGAGGGTGTAGTACCCCTTAACTAAATGAAATTGACAAGATACTTGTATCTAGGGTTGTTCAGTGCTTCAAGATCTCTATGCGCTATATAAGTTTTCGCACATGAAGTTGAAGTAATAGTTTTCATAATGGATGTGACATAATCTGATCCCTCAGATATAGGCAAAATAAGGAGTAAACATACAATAAAAAAGATCAGAAAATTGACATAAAAAGTTTGTAACTTATGAAAACTTTGCAACCAAATACATGCTGTATCAAAATGGTTGGTACCCAGTTTTCAGTGATTCTGGACATGACTGCATGCCACATCAAAATGCAACATTCAATTGGCCTAATTTTTCGATAAATGTGGTGAAAGGGTGTAATATCTAAATTGTTGGAATTTCAATATGATTTAATGTTGCATTGAGAGGCAGCAGGCGTGTCAGTAAACATGAAAACTGATGGGTACCAACCATTTTGATACCGTATGCATGGGACTTCACACATCAGTCAAATGTACTATTTGGTCTGCGCTAATCAGATCCAGTACTTCATACCGATTCCAAACTAGATGGCTTCACACACAAAAATCGGTTGCATTTTCTGTGACACCCTGTAGATCCAATACATCATTCTGAGTCTAAACTAGTTGGCTCCACACAAAAAAAACTGTTGCATTTTCTGTGATACCCTGTAGCGTATTCTGATATATGTTGATCCTGTCTGTCATTTGGTCACCATTTGCAACAACATTTTAGTTGTTATTTCTCTGTCTGTAAAAAACTGCATATCATTTCAATTTTCAGTTCTAGATAAAAGCATTATGCTAGCATCCTCTGATGTGTTCAGAGTTTGATTATGACTTAGGTTGTGGGGTTGTGGTTTTTATATTCCAAATTTCATTATTTCAGCTGTTCCTGATTTCTGCATTATCAAGTTGCAATGTCTTAATTCAGGCTTGAATGCTTACTGTTGCACATTTCTTTATGTTGTATCTTCATCTTGTCATTTATTCATGGTTTAGTTACTTTTGGTGGAAATAAATTTGAATGTATCTTAGGGGGCTGTCATTTTCTTTGGAAGGGTGGGTCCCAAATATACTGGGGGTCATAAATTGTTGGAAAGAAAAATAGGGGGTCATAAAATTTTTGATGACCAAAATGTAGGGAGTCACAAGATGACCACAGATAGTGTGTTTATTTTATTCAAAAAGACTGATTTCAATACAATTTTAGCATGTTTAGAGGGTAAGATGTATCATGGGGGGTCATAAAATTTTTGTTGCCAAAATAGGGGGTCGCAATTTTATTGATGCTGACTTTTTGTAAATTTGGGACCTCCCTTCCGAAGAAAATGCCAGCCCACTTATAGGCTATAATATTCTAGGCTTTGAGCATGGGGAATACATCTTTATGGTGAAGAACAATTGCTGGTGCATCAGCATGCTGTGTAATAGTTACTTGAATGATATTGACAGCAATAATGTTATCCATATCATATTTCTCGAATAGTCTCCACCAGGGTCATTGTATTTTCCAAAAGGGGGGGCGTTTATTAGAGATCAGTTTTAGAACGATCAATTCATTCATAAAATCATTAGGTAAGCTTAAAAATCACACTGATATGACAAAATATGAACTAAGGAAAGATGACTTTTGGTTCATTTCCAGGTTTACGACCAGATTTTCGCCAATTACCTATGCCATTTAATAGCAACGATATGTGCACTTTGGTAAGCTTACTACACAAGATAGCATGAAAATAGCAACATTTTTTAAACATCTTGGTTGAAAAAGTGGTCAGGGGGCATTTAATTGAAGGGGGCGACTATTCACGGAATCACGGAAATACGGTATTATGATATTTTCTGAGAGCACAAAACCAAAATAAACAGAGATAAAAGAACAAACACACACAGGGATAGCTAATTATGAAGTGCTTAAGTATGTTTCTAGGTTAATTCTATTTTTAAGCCAGTGAAGTAAAAATTATAAATTTGATTAATGGTAATTCAATATTAGAAATTAGAAACCTCTTAACCTTAACTACTCCACGTGCTACAAAGTACTGCAGCTGAAAATGATAATTGCACATGCATGCATCCCAGGTGATGTGATGATGCAATCACCCTAAGTCATATAAACTATGATGCAATTTTATCAGTTTCGCCATTGAGCAATGATTAAAGGAGGAAATATGAAAAGTGATCCCGCCTGGGAATTGAACCCAGGACCTCTGGTTTACGAGACCAGCGCCTTAACCACTAGGCCACAGAGCTTCATGATTAGGCAGACTGGGAATTCATCCTATAGGCCTAAGCGGTCACTTAACCCTACCTCCTACATTTTTCATGCTAAGTCATATATACACATGGATTCGTTGGCTGGTCAGCGAAACATCAATAGCTACTGGTGGGCGACCTTAGTGCTTGGCATGTGAGGGGTCTCGGGTTCGAATCCCACCCCAATCAAACAACTTCTTTGTTCATCTTCTCTCTTTATTCCTTCCTTCTTTCCCTCCCATTCACCAAAGAGCACTTGGAGAGTTAGGGTTAATAATAACATAGTGAACAGAATGCATAATATTGATCCTATTGTGATTCTCAGTCTCAAGTTTGAAGATTTTACAGTGATATCTTGGTCCAACAAGTCATGGGGGGAAGAACGACGAAATCTGTCAAGTCGAAATTAAAAACAAAATAAACCCCGCTTGACTGCGTTTTAAGTTGGTCCTCCCATTCAATTATTAAAACTCAATGTTGTATTTTCATGTACAAGGTTAAGACCTTAATGGATTTCCGAGTTAAAGAAAAACAAAAATAACTTGATTAGTATGTATAACATTAAGTGAACATGAAAAGAAGCTTTTTTCATTAGCTACGCTCCACTGGTTTAAATGGAATACAACATAATGATGCATGTAGTGAAAACATAGACTCACACTAGAGGTAGTTATTTTGCCAACCAGAGAGGAGAGACAATCGGAAAGTACTTGTGACCTCTTCTTCGTCATCATAGTGATGTCGTTAAAGAAAATTCCATAGCCCTCAAGGCTAAATCACTTTATTCTCTCTTCCTCGAACGCCCACACTAATCAAAAATACATCTTCCGTTTATTTGCACCAACAAATTTGTGGGATTCTGTTGACTTCCCCTCCCCACTTTTATCATTACCTAATCAGAATGTGCTGTCTCTCTCTTGCCCTCCCCTTCTCTCTCTCTCTCTCTCTCCCTCGCTCCCACGCTCCATCTCTTATGCGTTATTTCAGTCTCTCTCTTTCACTGTCTCCCCTCACCTTCTCTCTCACTCCCCTTAGAGAACTCTCTCTTTCTCACTTATCTTCTCTCTCTCACACACTCACTTAATCGCTCCATCTCTCCCCTGCTTTCTGTGTGTCTCTCTTTTTCACTCTGTCTCTCTCTCTCTCTTTCTCTCTCTCTCTCTCACCCAGACAGCTTTCACTATAAGAACATATCGTATGTTTGTAACCAAAAATAAGACTTGAGAGAAAGCATGAATTATGCTCTGCTGCTCATGTGTGCATAGTAATATTCAGATAAAATTCAGCTGGATATTTCCTCTTCATTGGATGCCTTTCCTCCCTCGGTGTTCAGTCTCACTATTACCGCGAGAGTCACGCAGCAGTACATCGTGTAAGTTCATACGGGTGCACCAACCTCCTCCCGATGTGCGTTGTCGCAATTATTATTTTAGATACAGATTGGGAATCATCTATACCCTTAACGTGTTAACACATTTTTTATAGCACGTCTCGCCATCGCCAGACATGGCCTGGAATAGTGATAGCCATTAGCTTTGTGTGCGGATGCACGGCGTTTACGCTCCACAAAGGTTATCAGAACATAGGTTTTACGTCTTGGTCGGTGTTGATATTTTCTGGTCAATCGGCCGGTTTGGTACGCACATTGCAACAGGTGTAATGATGCCTCATCTCACAGCAGACAGTCATGATATCCCATCATGCATTGTGTCAGAGCCAAATTGAGAGAATTATTTAGACTGTTACAGTTAGATTTGAGGTAATACTAGCATGGTGTGTAAATAAAGGCATTTGTATGACACTTATGAAATGGGTATAACAGGACAGGTGCTTTGCATCTATTCCGTTGCCACTAGGATAATTCACACCATTTGGCAGCCAACACTAACTGCCTGAACAGCTCCGCATTTTACACTTGGGTGGGAGTGGACAAGCAAGATAAAGTATCTTGCCCAAGGACGCAACATGTTGGTCCTGACTGGGTTCGAACTCAGAACCTCAGGAGTTGAACATGCTGACCGGCCATGCTCTCTTTAAAGCCATAATGTGTGATTTGCTCCACAGCAACGCCAAAAAGTAACACAAAAAAGTAAAAAATAGAGCAAAATTTATATAGGCATATATACTCAGGATATTGAATGCTTATTTGTGACTCGATTATCAGAAAGCATGTCGAAAATGCATGTTTTTGGCTCTTTTTTCAAGAAATTAGTAAAATATTGAACTTGTTTTTTTTACCTCCAGTTAGTACTAAATAAATGATTAGGATTGAGCTATGTTTCATTCAGCATAACTTGATAATTTTTATTTTAATATCAAAAAATTAGTGCTCTATTTTTCTGGAATGGGGAGCAGCTCAACTTCATGCAATGCATCATGGGATGGGTGGGTCTTCATCTTAGTTTTATAGAGGAAATTACTGTATAGCCAAAACAAAATTCACAATGTTTTTTTGCTCCCTTCTTGCCTTTTGTTACAGGCAAATACAAAAATCTACAAAAATATTTGTGGCTCATGAAGTTGTGTCTTTTATTGGAGGTGTCGGTGAATTTTCGACCAATCGTTCAGTATCGTAGAAATCGCAAAGAAATTACTGATGCGAAAATGTAGTGCAGTGAGATAGACTATGATAGTGCAAGATGACACTGTTGCTTCTACTAATGGCATCTCACCTGAGTGACTTAATGGATTTCTGTAATGTCTGAAGTGAGAAGAAAATCACTTGACAAATTTGCCATGAAATTGAGTGATAAAGTATAGAAACAATGTCCAGGGAATAATTGGTTATGATCTACTCAAAGGTCTCTCTACTTTTATGGGGAACGTTTTGACAAATGAAAGAATATTTTGACGAATGAAAGAATATTTTGACGAATGAAAGAAAAATGAAAACTAACAAGAGAACTACCTGCCGATTGGCCAAAATGAATATTGTGTCCAATTTTGAACCAATCAAGGAGGGGATTAATAAGATCATCTGCAGATGCAAGTTTCGCCATAAATAGTTTAAAGCCTAGTCATAATTGGCAATTGAAATGAGCATTTCAACTTATCAACCAATCAGAAATGCTGTTAAAGGGAAAATAAAAGAGATGATATTTTGCAAAAACAAAGGGCTATCATGTGCAAAAGGATTGGGCATAGGTTGGTGATTTGAAAACATTTTAACAAAGGGAAAGTTTCAAATAATCCTTCCCCTGAAATCCTTTGTACATTGTGTTACTCAAATAATCAATTGTTGTACATCAATAGAAATGAATTATGTGCATAATAATAGATTGCATTAATGAGTTTGAAGTTGCATAACAAAAGCCATCAAATATTTTCATCAACAGACTTTGTCATTTTGGGCCTTTGTTGTTGTTTCTTTGTGGCTATACAGTGTGCTTTGAATGTGTTTTATTACTTTTAGAATTAATTAATTTTCTTGCTTTATGTAAGTAATATTACATGTATATCAAACAGGTATGTATACACATTTGCAGACATTTATATAATATGGATTAACTAAACTTTGAAATTGTAAAAATATAATTTAATTGACTATTGAATGGGTTTTATTACTTTTAGAATTAATTAATTTTCTTTGCTTTATGTAAGTAATATTACATGTATATTAAACAGATATACACATTACTTTGCAGAAGTTTATAAAATATGGATTAACTCAACTTTGAAATTGTAAAAATATAAATGTTCTTAATTGAGGTTTTAAGAAATGGAAATAAATATTGGTCATTTTCAAAACTGTAGACAGGGGGATGCAGGGTAGTTTGCAGGGGTGTGATGCATGATGCATTCCCAACTCACCAATGCCAATCTGAATTTTAAAAAAGTCCACTTTTTCCTGTAAATATGTTAAAAATCGGCCCTTTGAAAAATTCACAAAAGGTCATCACTGCACCCCCCAAATAAATTCTGTCTACGGGCCTGGTCATTTTGTTTTTGCTAAGGCCAAAAAAAAAAAAGGTTTGTCTCAAAGCTCACGTGCAAGCTTTGAGACAAACCTTTTTTTTTGGACTAATCATGCTAATGCAGCTCTAGGTTTTTTTAGACACATTTTATTAATTCTCTTTGAGTTATCTTTTCTGGAGTGATACTGATAGGCATATGACTGTTACTTTATATAATTATGCAAAAATGAGGGCATATTTCATTTAGAATAAATCGCCATCCAAATATTGTTCTTGCATAAGCTATTAAAATAACAAAAACAGAATCCAGGTCCTCAGGAGATAGAGCAGAGAGAGAGAGAGTGAGGGAGAGAGTGAACAAGAGAGAGGGTGGAGAGAGAGACCTAACCTATATACATAACCTCAATTATTGCTTGTTATTCAAACGAGACAAAATAAAAATTAAAATAATATCGTTTTATTGGAGAAGAAGTCTTTGATAGTTGAATTTAAATGATTAAAGAATCAATCTTTTTGTTGGCTTACAGCTGTCCGTAATAACTGCAGTGAGGAGTCAAAATTAACTTAGCGGACAATGAAATGATGGAAGGTTTTTGACAGGCTGTACATGATGACGGTATCATATTTTGTTTGGATTAGTAACAAGAGGAAATGAGAGATGAGGTATATGTTTTCTTCCCAATCAGTCTCTCTCCTAACTGGCTGTCGTGTAATTTCAACGTGAACGTCATATGACTATCAAAATCTGTCATGTTTTGTCACGATGACCTCGCAAAAAACTAGTTGGATCATACGGGTCTAGCATTTGTCTTGTATGTGGTAATGTTTTTAAGAAGTATTATTTTGACATTAAAGTTGGCATTATTTTAGGAATGGTTGTTTTTATTGCGTATTATTGTTCGAATCGGTACCATAGAAGTGACTCATGTCTTCCCATAATGCACCATTGTTTCTAGAAACTAGCGTATTACATTAAATATTGAAATTATTAAGAAAATTGCTATGACTGGGGATTGAGATAAATCGACTGCTCAATGCTAGGAGTGCGTAAGTGCAATAGCTGCCTTGTGAACATTTGGCAATTTACATACAGTATATTGTACTCATCTGCACATGGCAGCTACACATGGCAGCTATTGCTCTTATCCAATTCTAGCATTGAGCAGTCGAAATGCTTGCAATATGTAAAATTGACTTTGCTGATATTCTTTGAACAATTATCATCCTATTTAGCAAGCAGCGTGTTTCTACTGAGCAAACGGTTGCGGGTGAATTTGGGGTTATGCGAGGAATATGCGGTTACGGGAACTTACGGCCCCAGCAGAAACAGATTGGGTGACGGTGAATGCGCGGTGATGTGAGTGGAATACGCACCTTTTGAGGTGGTGATTACGTGGTAACGTCGCAGTAGAAACGGTTCGGTGACGATTTTGCTGGTGACACTGGCAGTTAGCCTACTACAATACAGTGCAAGCATACAAAATCTGACCTTGAAGGTCTTGAAAACCATTTTCTGGAATTCCCCCTTCCCAACTAAATACGTGGGTAGTGAATTGGTATCCTGCATTTACAGGGCAGAAGAAACGACCTGATGAAGGTGAGAAAATGTGAGTGAAGGTGAAAGTGCAGTAATGCGAGGTGCTCAGTATAAACATGCTCAAAGTCTAACAAGGTTTCCATGTGTGATTTTGCACAATTACAGCAAAGCATCATGGGTAGGGATGGTTTACTGCTGTGGATTAAGAACTACGTAGCGACCTAGTTTTTAGTGTCATCATCAGATGGGGGATTTAGAAACTAAGAATAATATTTTAGGTGCTCTTAAGCAAATAACTTGTCATATGTGTTGTCTTGAGTCAACATTGCCACAAATAATATTATCTGAACCAACAAGAGGTAAATCTGGGCACAAAAAAAAGAGAAACAAGTGTTTTGCTTTTAATTTTGGCTATGCATTATCAGCTCAAATATTTGTCCATGTAAGTGGATTTTTGATTATTCAGACTATTCGGTAAAGTGCAATCAAGATACGTGCCAAGATCTAGTTGTTTCTTTTAAAGCCAAAACTAGATAAGAGAACAACGAGATGACTTTGTGACTTATTTTAAACAGATTTGTATATGATTCAAGAAAAAAAGTTTTTATGCATGTTGTTATTTGTTTATGAGGTTTAAGCAATTTAAGATGTCCAATTGTTTTTTAAAACATCATAATGCTACTTGAACATGTTTTAATGAAATCCACTACATTTGAAGAAGTTGAATCAAACTTTATAGACGAATCCAACGAGCCAAGTCATGGTCAGGATTTGGTCGGCCATTATTGGGTCCCTGGCGCACCAAGCTGGTGTTGTTACTGCCCAATTGGGTGGACTAAAGCCGCTTAAAAAATCGATGCTATATTGTATTGTGTTGTAAACTTTCATCATTATTTTGTCTACGTGTAACACGGGTGATGGAATGCAGTTTAAAAATTCCCGCCAAGGACGCATCATTTCACATTTTAGGTGAGATATACACAGCGGGGACCCAGCCGTGGCTGCCACTGAGGTGTAAATTCTGCAGATTGTTCTCATTTTTTGTGTCTTTCTGTTTTTTCGTTTGTTTGTTTGTTTGATTTTGGATACATCATGATATTGAGCAAGTTAACATCGATAGCATCTCTTTTCAAATTTGCACCATAATACAATTTATAGAAAATCATAGTTAAGTAATAAGTCTTTTGTATATATTGCCAGGAAGTCAACAAAATTCTCTCAATTTATACATTTTTTTATTACTTTGGCGTTGGTAAGTTATATCATAGTGCAATTATTATGATTATAAAAAAGCAGAGCTCTTTTATTGATATTTAATATCCACAAGTGCCCTGGGTAAATAAGAGACTGCATACTGTATTGTGAGTATGTATTCTTTATTACTTGCATTAAAAAATCCATTGAGGAGGCTGGAAAAATCTGGTCAAACACATGCAATTTATAGATATTATGCAAGCGGAATAAATATTATTTTAAAAAGCAGTAATTGTGTAAGTTTTCGGATTATATATGAAGAGTAAAATGTAAACAGAGGTCATGGTACAAGGAATCCAATTAACTAGCATAGCAAATTTATAAAAAAATGAGCAGTTTTTGGGAAAAGCGTCAAATTTGATTTTCCATGCAATTTTTTTGGTCCACCACAACAAATTCACCTGAATTCCCAAATAGATGAAAACTGCAACAGTTGCAAAAATCAGTTTAAGAGACATCAATTTTGCTTATAAGGGATCAGATAGCAACGTTTTCACAGTATTTTTGTGAGACATGAGAGCACATCAGACACGCCAAATTGCATTCTGAATACAAGGAATGTACTACTGATATCAAATAATTTTGATTTTTTGAAATTCGCGATGTAATACAAATTTTATGGCAAATTATAAAAAATTTATATTATTTGATATCAGAACATTCCTCATATTCAGAATGCAATTCAATATGTCTGATGTGCTCTCAAGTCCCACACAAAATACTGTACAAATATTGCTATCCGATTCCTTAAATACATTGAGTATAAATTGTTCCAAAATACCAATAAATATATTTATTAGTTTAATTGAAAAATAAAAATAAAATTGAGTCAAAAATTCAGAAATAACATTACATTTCATCCCAATACTAACTAATGGCATAATGCATCCTTCAAGGCTAACTGATATTCATAAAATAACAGTGATGGTAATAAATAATTAAGACAGATCAATAATTCATACTTGGTTTTACTGATTAAGGTTGATTGATGCTCCAATAGACATTTATGCAGGTTTTTATGGCTGCGTATTTCATCAACAATATTATTCATAAATCATTGAAAGCTTTAAAAAAAAAATTATATTGATAAATACCATATGTACCCCCTAAAATAAATGCCCCCTTCCAATTTATCAATGAAAAATTGACAAAAATGTATTTCCATGTCATATCATGTGAGTAAGCTTAAAACTTGCATCAGTCATGTCAGTGACGATCGCGAAATTGCAGTGACAAAACCTATTATGTTTCAAACTTCCATCCAGTTCACAATTTTGCCTAATTATGGTAGAATTTCACTAATTTCATCAGATTCTTGTTTGATGGTGCACTTACGGATGTATTTGTTATATTTCATGTTCCATGTGGTTCCGTGGGTGCCGGCATCTTGAAGCAGGAAGTGAGTGATTCTTTCAAAGTTTGCCGCCGATTTTTAAGCTTTTTCATTGAAAATTCACTTCTAATAAACGCCCCCCCCCCTTTTGGAAAGTTGCAACGCCCCTGGGGCATTTATAACAAATAAAAAGGCTATAGGACATACAAAGTGGATTTTGTGGCGAATACAATCCAATTGCATGATTTAGCCAAATTTGTTATTGGTCCACCTGATACTGAATGGGGATAACTGTCTCTGAACAGACTCAGACTGATGGTTGAACATGCTTTAGTTATTTAGATATCATTTAGAGAAAGATGAAATATGCCATTGGACAAGGTGTATGAAAAAAGGTTAATGGGTGGGTCATATTCCTCCTTTTACTGAACAGAAATAGTTTTTCTCTCTTTCTCCCTCCGACTCTCTCTCTCTCTCTCTCTTCCTCTCCCCCTCGCCTTTCTCTCTTCTTCTCTGTCTCTCTCTATACATTTGTTGCATGCCTTTTGTGAGTATTTAAATGCCACAGGTTGTACATAATCACGGCAACAAGATTGATATGATGATGATGGTAATGACGAAAGGAGATGTAATTCATAGTAGATCATATTTGATGTGTCACATACTCGCATTAATATCTTGTTAAAGACACCCACAGTATAACACGGTAAACGAGGACTATTATTTTGTCGATCGTTCTCAATTCATTTTAGGAACAACTCCTCCTTGTGTCTTTGATAAATGTGTCTGCAAACTGGATATGAAATTCTATATGATATAGATTAGGGGGCTATCATTTTCTTTGGAATAGGGGGGTCCCAAATATATTGGGGAATCATCAATTTTTGGAAAGAAAATTGGAGGGGGGTCATAAAATTTTTGATGACCAAAATGTAGGGAGTCACAAGATGACCACAGATAGTGTGTTTATTTTATTCAAAAAGACTGATTTCAATACAATTGTAGCCTGTTTAGGGGGTATTTAGGATCGTGAGGGGGTCATAAAATTTTTGTTGCCGAAATATAGGGGGGTCGTAATTTTATTGATGCCTACCTTTTGTAAACTTGGGACCCCCCTTCCAAAGAAAATGATAGCCCCTTATAATTGATAACATTTATCCCATGATGTCAACATGAAGATAGAAATGTAGTCAAATGTGCATTATGCTATTTGAAAGTGTTTTGTCTTTCAATAATAAAATATAATAATATAATCAATAATAAATTAGAAAGCCTTGGGGTTTTATTCCACACAGGCACAGTTCACCCCCTCCACAAATCAATTCCAAGTGAAGAAGCATTCTGGAGATGAGGCTGAATATTCTGAATGCGAAGTTGCAGTGTATATTTGCATAGATATGCTAAATAGTCCTTGAACTTTGTCTGAGGAGTGGAGAAGATAGCAAATGAACCACTTACTGATATTTAAAATTCATTATGTCTGCTCGGCAACATTCATACTATGAATGGTCAATTACATACAGACTCTGTTTTATTGTGTAGGATTTTTTGAGGGAATTAAATTTTATTGCTCACGTATCCTTGAGCGGTAATGATAATAAACTTCAAAAAATCTTTTTAAGGAGCAACATTGATACTATATTATAAAACCAATCTAAATGAGATCTTTGTGGAGAGGTTGAAATAAACACAACCCAAAGCAGGACCCATCTTTAAAAGAACAAAAAAAAATGTCCTTGATAATTTACGAAAATCGGGAGAATAACATTGGCAATGAAATGGGAATGTGGATATTGCTTCCGACATCTGTCAGAAGGAATTAGGATCCCAGCTAGTCAACTCAATCCATGCCTGATATACCAACTGTTGTCGTTTTTAATAACGACCAATGATAACTAATCACAGCGATTACATTCTACCGGTATTGTCTTTCCTCTATCTCCATGGTATTATTATTGCTATAAACTGCAACATGATCAGATAAAATGATTCGCTTTCATGATGGCAAGATTGGGTTTAAATTGCGCCAGAAATTAGTGTCAAATTGCCTTGAATTTTCATCAATTATAATAAAGATGTTTTAACGAATTGTAAACCTGGGAAGTGGATTTTCAATGTTATAGACATAGAAGAAATATTGTAACATCAAAATGCTGGTCAGTTTACTTGTCTGGCAATTCTTCAAGACCCCGCTCTAGTTCTTAAATGCTACTCCTCTTTGCGAGCCCGTTCTTCATGATTTGTAGCAAAAATTCTCGTAATTTTGTTGTTGTAAAGAGATGGATAAAAAAGTCAAAATTGGACATTTACACACATAAACAATACATTAAAGTAAAATATTATTATAATTTTAATCCAGAAGGTTTAGATGGCAATTTGATTTAGATATTTGATTGTCTAATAAGGCTTTTTGCCATTAAAAAAATTCTATAGAGGGCGCTTATCAGGGGAGGGGCACTAATTAAGTTGAAATCAGTACATCTGGCCCAGCTAATTTTATTCCTTGTATTCAGTTTGAAATATTAGTAGTTTAGGAATTGGATATCTGAAGGGGGGGGGGCTTGGGGAAAATTAAATTGTTAATCATTAATTACTTATTATTTATTTTAACCTATGAAACACTGGTCATGGGAGTTCACAAGTGAAATTGAGATGAATTGTAAATAGATGTTTAAAATCATTAAAAAACATCAATAACTAAATACTAGTTTTGAGAATTAAGGGAAGTGAGAAGACAGGATCCATATTTTTCAAGTTTTAGCCATTTAACTAAAAAACTACAGTGCACTCCTTAGTATTAATACATTGATCCTATATAGGAAATGAGTCAAGGAAGCCAATGATTGCATTTTTATTTCCATAGGTCTTGCAATTCTTGAGTTTAGTGCCAATAATATATCAAAACAAAAGTTTTGGAGGTTTACCTCCTGAGAAAATTCATGCACATGGGGTGGAAATGGCAACTCATTCATCAAGCATTTGCATGGATCTCCTTTATAGAACCCGTACCATTCCTCTTGTGTGTCAG
This sequence comes from Amphiura filiformis, assembly GCF_039555335.1. Taxonomy (NCBI): domain Eukaryota; kingdom Metazoa; phylum Echinodermata; class Ophiuroidea; order Amphilepidida; family Amphiuridae; genus Amphiura; species Amphiura filiformis. The sequence continues at coordinate 23,515,983 of NC_092643.1, read as the reverse complement.
CTTTATTTGTCTCAATATTTGAGTGCAAACACCGCTAGGTCATATTCGCCTCCAACCCGCCTTAATGATGACATAGATTCTATAATATATAATAAATATGTATGAATCATAATGTGGTTTTCTGGTGAATAGAATTTAAATAATCAACTTTTTTGTGAATACAGTTATAAAAATAAAGAAATTTGGGGACGGTTAAGAAATTGGAGGGAAAGGGAGAGCTAGAAAACAGTAGAAGGAGAGACCTTTTTGTCACCTTTAATCTATTACAAGTGTACAATTACAATGGTTAATTATTTATTCATGTTTCACATGAACCTTAGTGGTTTGGTTTTAGTATTCATATATGTAACTATATCTGCATATAAGCCACGCACACTTCTCAAGGGTTACATGTTAATATCCATTGCCATTCTCGCTAATACTATAAAATTAATTATTCTATATTTTTGTTATTAATTCAAATTTCTGAATACTTAATTACTAACAATTAGTGTTCAGTTATATTGAAATAAATAAAAAATGACCTGTTTTTCAACTCATAGTTTGACTCGGATTAATTCTGCGACCTTTTTTACTGTTTTCAGGCACACAGTGATATTTTTGAAATACTTTTAATCATTTTTTCATTGATATTTGTTCTTCCCAATGTTCAAAATCTATAAACAGCCAACTACAATTTTGCATCAATCGAAAGAGATGTTTGGATGTAGGCAAACCTTATTGATGAAAACATTATCCTGCAAACCTTTAACTTTATCCCCAGTTTTAGGATTTTTTTTTGTCTCCAAAGTCCGCAAAGAGAATTGCCTTTTAATGTACTAGCTGTATAGCAGAAATTTTTCACAATGTTTTGATTTTCGTAAGTCTTCCACAGAGGGAGTATGAATTTCAAGTGGAATAGACAGCTGGGTAACTTCCATTTGAAATACTCATTCCAGTTGTGGAAGATATAGGTAAAGCTAAAATACAGGGGGAGTATGGGTTTCAAAATGATTAACACTGACCAATTACATTTGAAAACGTACTCCCCTGTGGAAAATATTTCAAAATCTTCCACAGGGGAGTGTGGGTTTTAAATAGATTCACCCATGTGTAGAGTAGGTATTTAATACCATGGAGAAAAGATACATCAAACTGTTCTTGATGTAAAATACCTCACTAAATTACTAATGGAATGGATAAGTTATAGGTTTTTTGCAAGATTTGCTTAATTGATGGATTTCTAGCACTGGGTAGTAAAGCTTGAAGTGGTTTGCCATACACAAAACATGGTAGAATCAATGTCTGCTCAGTGAGTGCTCACCACATTCAGAAAATTTTCAGATTTTGATCATTCTCGTGTATTTACATATCTAAGGGGCAGAGGCATTTGGAGCACTAAGATTACTATATATGATGATATTTTATAAGTTTCGCTGTTGAGCAATTATTAAAGGAGGAAACAGGAAAAGTGATCCCACCCAGGAATTGAACCCAGGACTTCTGGTCCTGTTTCCAATTCTGAGATCCTGGGTTCAATTCGCAGGCAGGACCACTTTTCCAGTTTCTTGCTTTAATAATAGTTTTCTTATAAACCATCTTTGAACAGCTTATGATAAAATCTGTGGTTAAAGAGGAAGCCCTGCCAGAACAGTTCTTTTGGGGTGAACCAAACCTGCCTGGTTATCAAATTAATCAGTGACATGGTTATCTCTGAATTTGACATGTACTAATAATTGATACAATAACATCAAAACATCATTTAGCACTTGTCAAATTCAGAGATAACATTGTCACTGATTAATTTGATAACCAGACAGGTTTGGTTCACCCCAGAAGAACTGCTATGGCAGGGCTTCCTCTTAAATACCATTAAAAATAAAACAAAAACAAAAACAGAACTTTTATGATGAGCTCTGCTGGATTACAACCAAAAATTTTGCTGTAGTATTCTAATCTATTATATATCCACCAGACAGTTAATTTGAAAAGAGAAAGTAGGTATGAAAGAACAGTGCACATTTAAGACTTAAGATATAACATTGAAACATCAAGATGGAAGAGTGAGTTGTAATTCACTCTACAGTTACAAATTGGAACCGGATATGCTCGTATGGATGTAAGTGCTGTAAAACTACTCTGGTTTTCGACGATATCTTCGGGGCTTGAGAAAAGTGTGCTACCAATGCAATGGTGTGTAGACAGAAAAAATTAGGAGTAGAGACATGGCTGCCTGCTAGTAGAGCAGACGATGCGTTCACAGGATTTATTTTTTGGGAGGTGTGGCGGTGGATCTTTGCTGAATTTTTCCTTCTAAAAAGGGTTGATTTCACAGTGTTTTTACAGAAAAAGGGGGAGCCTTTGTGGATTTTTCTTTCAAAAAAGGCTACTTTTCAATGTTATTACAGAAAGAAGTAGGCCTGTTTATTTGGATTGGGATTTTGAGAGGGGCATTACACCCCCTGGCCATGAGCGTCAATCCCAGGGGGGAAATGTCCTTCCACCTTGCGGCAAAATGACCCATTTTTTGTTCTTTTCAGCCACTTTTTGAGAATTTAGGCTGATTGTTCCCCCCCCACACTTCAAGCCGGATTGGCGCTAATGCCCCTGGCTGTGACTTTAAATGTGTTAAAAAATTTGCATTATTTAGTCATTTTTCTTTATGTTTTCTTCAAGTGTTTTGCAAATGACTACCTTTTACAATGTGCACCTAGCAGCTATATATGATCTGTCCATTATGATGATTTTTGTGGTGGGTGCTGATTTTGAAAAAGTGGACTTTTTTCCAGGGGGGAGGAGGAATTCTGTGAAAAGTTTTGCCTCGTTACACTCGCAAATTCTTAAATTTTTGGACTTTTTGTATACTTTTGCAAATTTGGGGGAGTCGCACCCCCCTGGCTACGGGCCTGAGGGCAGCTATTTGATTATGGGATCTGTCTAGTGGAATGTACCAGATTCAATTAATGGGAGGCAATGGCTGCTGTGTGTCTCTTGGAATTTTATACATTGCTAATAATTTCTTCCCTAAATGTAAAAAAGTTTTTAGTTGTGCTTATATTGCAATTGCCGTTACTGTGTTAACTTTGATTAGCAAGAATAGAATGTTCATAATGGCTGAACTGTTTTTCAATACCAGTATCCAAAATACCAGAAAACAAATGAATTATTGCTGTTTATAATGTAGCTCAGTCTCAAAAACAATTTCCTAACTCAGACGCATTGTGCCTGATTATATCACATTATTCAGCTGGATTGGTACGAAGCAGCTATTGAAGTGATGGATATTTTAGTTCTGTTTGTATCCACCAGAAGACAATAGCTGCCATATATATTTTAATACAAATCATACATGGGAGCTATTTGAGTGTGAATCTTTGGATTTGCTTCCCTGCCTAGTGGGACATACATTCAATCTGCATGTCATGGGGCATACAATCAATGCTATGTACCCAGAAGACAATAGCTGCCATATATATCTTTTATAGGACAAATCATACATGGGAGCTATTTGAGTGTGAATCTTTGGCTTTGCTTCCACGCCTAGTGGGACATACATTCAATCTGTGATGGGGCATACAATCAATGCTATGTACTTAGCCAATATAGGCTGTCTGTGATCAGTGGCGATTGAGTTAAAGATTTGATTTGTCAGCAGTGCCTGGATGCGTAGTTTACGATTTGCCTATTGACGAAGTAGAGAATTCGATAGCGAGAAAAACGGGTATTTTGCTGGTGAAGTTGATCGGATTCAGTATCGGTTATGATTTTTAACCTCAACTTTTTTTTTAAAGGTTAAAAGGAGAAAGATGTTAAGCTTATTTTGTGTTCCCCTGAAGCAAATTTGACATGTATCTGAGACAGAACTCTAGAGCAATCATATTTATATTTTTTCCCTGCATAGTATTTTGGTATTTATTGCAGCTTCAGTTGCCTGTTAATGCAAAGACCCACAAGTTTGGAGACTGAAATAATCTCTTGTTAATTATAGAAAATGATCTTGGTTTTCTTTGTATGGGTCTATTTTGGGTGTTTTGTATTCAGAGAATTAATTGAATTCTGTTGAAAAACAGAAGACTTACAAGGAGCATATTTTTATTTATATAAAAACATTTTTCCTTTTCTGTGCTATGGTGAAATTAATTCAACAGTTAACGTCCTTCCTCATAACAAAGTGACAGGATTAAATAATTGAAGAAAATTATTTGAAAATTGAGAAAATCCCGTAGAAAAATTGCCAAAAAATAGTTCCCCCCCCCCCAAATGTCTTTGTCACTGACTTTCGTAGAAAAAACAGCAATGATGTTTTAGTTTAACTGCAACATTAAAAGCCGACCGAATACATAATTTATGGGGAAATATTTATTACCTTAAGGGCTCTGGTAGCAACATTTGCACAGAATTTTTTGTGGGACATGAGAGCACATCAGACATATCGAATTACATTCTGAATACTACATGTAGTACAAGGTATTCTGATATGAAATAATTTGATACAAATCGATATGTCTCATGTGCTTTCATGTCCCACAAAAAATACTGCGCAAACCATAGATGCGTAAACGTTGTTACCAGAGCCCTTAAAACTAAATTATTTATGGGCCATAAAATGGTATTTCTTTGAATGTGCATGACTTAGATTTGCATTAAAGTGAAATTTGACAGTAAAAATACAGTTACCATAGTAACAAGTAAATCCTCACCATGTTCACTCCACTGAATGTGACATGAAGAAAATGTCGTCAGAGGATTCTCATGATCGCCATGGCGATGTTGTTACTATAATGCATACTCAATATGCAGGGTATGTTACTTTGGCTGTGTAATCAGTGTAATTACATTTTTCCTGAGTTTTAATGCTCTGCATGCTAGCCATAGGCTTCAACATGCAAAGTCCAAGTTTTAGATATTTTCTCAAAATATCAAGAGCAATCTTAAAAACCACTGAACCAATACTAGGCTTGTTTGTACTAATTTTAATACATTTTTCATGCTGATTCCAAATATGGTCATGAAAATTTACAATTTTGAAATTTTTGAAATTTTTATTAAAAATTTGAAACTTGTCGTCTGCAGTCGACAACCGCGTGGAGACATAAGGAAAGGGAATGGAGATGGAAATGGAAAAAATAAAAGCTAAACATAATGATTTGGCAAAAACTAGGGTAGATGGATAAATAGGTTAATTCATGAATGTCAATAGAAGCACTATTGATTTGTCTCTTCAATTACGAGTGAAATGCACCACAAAGGAAATATTTTTATTGGTACTCTTAATAAAATTTCCATTTCGGTGACATGAAGATGTTGACCATTATACACTCAAAAGATGATAATGATGATTTTTTTTTTGATTTTTTGTTTCTTCTTGTTTTATGGAGTAAAAGTAAAATTATGCCTGTTGGGTGATTCTTTATGTGATATTTTCATTATTTTTTTTCCAGGTCGTTTTGACGTCATTATGTAAACAATCTATTATAGTGCGTTAGATTTCAACATTTTAAACAAGAAATTGTTAATGGGTTTAGAGCTGTCAAAATGAGCTAATGTCAACAGTTGGGCTGTATTTGTGTATGTAGTAAGCGCATGTGCATGCGCGTACATTACAGACAAAGCCATCAACTCATAGAATCTTATAAACAAAATCTTTTGAAAATAATTACAGCTTATGAGATGGTATACATGGATTTGTGCAAGAAAGCCCTATCTGCAATAATAGCTGCCTTACAGACATTTGATAATTTGTACATTCTATACCCTACACATATCTTAAAATACAACTCATTGCAGCTATTGCATATTGGCTCGTCTTGTGCAAGAAGACCCTATCTGCAATAGCTGCCTTATAGACAGTTGACAATTTTTACATTCTATACCCTGCACTTATCTTACAATACAACTGATGGCAGCTATTGCAGATTGGCTCGTCTTGCAATAACCTCTTGAAATAAGGAAGAAGAAGAGTTTGGTTGCCTTTTTGTAAGGTATTTGGTTGGTATTAATTGAGGAGTAGAAGAGATGCTATTCATTGGGTATTATTACAAAGCTGGTAAAAAGCCAGAGGGAGAAGGCCAAGTTGTTTTCTTTTAATAGGACTCACATTATACAAACATTCAACGTTGATTTGATAAGCTAGTTGGAGAAATAATGTTTGTGTGCACTTTTGCTGCATTGGAGGTGACACCATACTACGGCACATGAATGTGTAGAGTTAACGTTTGTGTGGCAATGCGACCAAATGATGTCGGCAAGTGGGAATTTGTGCGATAGAGGCTGAAATATACATGATGGCTGTAAATAATTGAAATATCTTCTTTGCGAAAGCGCATACCTCTATTTCATGCCCTATATCTTTTCCGCAATGAAACTGTTGATAAAATGTCTTTTTTATATATAAGTGAACTTGTGTGTCTTACATCTATTTACAAAATCAACAAAATCAGTTTTATTTGAAAGTGGCATTGTGTTCTACATGGGTGTCAAGTTTGGTGTATATTGCATAACATTACACTTCCCACAATGCATTTCACTCATTTCAATTTTCTGTTCTGATTTGTTAATCTAATCTAATCCAATCTAATTTAATGCAGCGTGGATCGATAGTGACAAAAAGTTCTCAACAAGTTGCTCTTGATTAAACTGAGACTTGTGCATAAAAAATAATTAACAGAATTACGAATCTTATTGCCACATCTTACCGATGTACCGTATTGTTCCTAATTAGCACCCAGTCTCTATTATACGTCCACCCCAAAATTTTCCAAAATGAAATTTTAAAAAGCAATAAAATTTACAATTTTTAAGTGCAAATATACATTAAAAGAATGTTGGATCATTCCTAGATCTCACTGGATATTATAGGAAATTCATTTCTTATGATGATAAGCCAGTCCTCCTGCAAACAGATGCATCTAAAACTGAAATGGGTGGTGTTATTTTGGTCATTTAATGTAAAAATGTACACAAAAATTGATCCCTAATAAACGCCCACCATTCAGGCCCATAGCCAGGGGGGTGTGATGCACCCCCCCCCCAATGCTAAAGGCCCAAAAAGTCCCATTTGCGAGCGTAGCGAGTGAAAAAATAGAGGTTTTTATGCCTTTTTGGTCCAAAAATGTCCAAATTCGCCGCCCCAGTCCAAAAAGGTCCAAATTTGGAAAAAAAGGTCCACTTTTTCAAAATCAGCACCCCCCAAAATAAATCCTGGCTACGGGCCTGCCACCATTCATGAAATCTCACAGCCTATGGGCACTTATTAGGAACAATATGGTATATGTGGTTATAAAACAACAAAACAGAAGGGTTTTAAATTTTGCGTAAGTGAGCAAGATTGTGGTGACTGCATGGAGTATAGTATTCATAAGAGGGAACTGACTAGTGAGAGAGTTGTCACTTGAGATGATCATTGAGTTGAAACAGGATTCTGGGGATTTCCCCATCATAAGGGAAATTCCATCCATTAGAGGGATGCTTATTCCTTCCAAGTGACTGTATGATGGCATCTATTATGTCTAGAGAGAGGCGTACATTTATGGTGTGTTACACACCTCTGGCAATAAAATCATGTGAATTAATGCTCACTCAAGATTTTAAAATGAGTGTGTGTGCAAAGGACTCTAATTTAAATATTGTGATAAATTTTGTATCTGACCACAATGTGTGTGGGTTGATGTATGATAAACTGACTCTGGTTATTGATACTAGCAAAAAGAGATTCTGCAGTTATCTCTATATAATTAAATTATGTTGAAGCAAATATAGTCTGGATTAAAGGGGAAAAAAGAGCAAAAATGTGAATAAGATTTACTTTAGGCCTAAAAAATGTTTGATTGGCGTAACCCAACCGACCCTAAAAGTAGGCCCCACCCTGACTTTTTTTTTTCAAAAAACAAAATTTAATTTAATTTAAAGAAGAAAGAAGTTCCAAAGCCTTTATCAAACGCAATTCACAGCTTTAAAAATTTTTTAAATCCCTACCTACCCTACCCTAATTTTAATGTTATGCCAATAAACAACTCTTTAGGCCTTATCAATAAATACATACAAAGAGGGAGCCCTTCCACATCACCATAAACCAAGCTCATATGTATCTAGGATCTTTGTAGGGGGTAGTGGGTGCAGGACTTTTAAATTGTGGACTTTTTCTTTTGTAAAAAGATACACACCTGCATTTAAAATTTTGACTTTATCCTCTATAACAAGTACATATCCCCATAAAGACTCTTTGTTTCCTAAAAAGGTGAACCATATGTGAAGTTTTGGGACACAAGAGTTTAAAATGATGGACCTTTTGATAGATTGGGGTTGTTGCACTTTGCACCTTTCCAGGCTATGGGCCTGACCATAGCAGCTCTTAGCCTTACAATTTTTTAAAACCTCTTGACATTTTTATGCCATATTTCTCTGACATGGCACAAAGGTGTACTACGTTTTACCCCTGGTTTTACAGCATAAAAATACCTGTGACCATAGACTCTAGTGTGACTGATATGAAGATGAACTCGGAGGATGAATACCTCATGCAGGGATATCAAAATAAATTCCTGGGCTTGCATCAAATTGAAACTGTGCAATCAAATTGTTATTTGTATTTTTAATAATTTACAGATACTTATACAAATAAATTCAATTAGTTGTCGTTTTTTATCAATTGAATAGAAACAGAAAATTAAAAGATTGATCAAAGTCAGCATGATTCAATCTCGTGAGTTATGATTAATAATTCATCCCGCGCTAGGGGTCAATTAAAATGACAAACGTGAACAAGGCTGCATGTTGTCGTGAATAATTCAAACTGTTAGATTTGTATGAGGAATGAAATGGTGGTATCTGTAGAAGAGACTGATGATGAGAGATGGTTTACCAAGTGCGTCCTGGGGAATACAAGCAGTAATTAGGAGAAAGGTTGACATTATAATAACCTCCTCACGTTTTTCAACATCTTTTCTCTATGACCTCTCAGAGTTTGCAAAAATTAAGACATTGAAGACAAGATGCATACTGAATTCACAATTGGGTTAGGGATATAGAATTTGAAGGGAATAAGAGAACATGTTGAGAGTATCGCTCAAGGGAGCTACTACATGTTTGCATGTGTACTCTCTGTTTATAATTGATTGTTAGTTAATTTTTCATGATGTACATGGAATGCATTTTGGAAGTTGTGCAAGTTGTATTTTATTAATTAATTTATGGTTGGAAATAAAAAATTTATAGAACCTGAAGCCACTAATTGAAATAGATAGGATGGTGAAGGAACATGTCAGTGTGGAAAATATTGTGTGTGGGGGTGTGTGTGTGTGTGTGTCTGTCCTGTCTTTGTATTTGTCTGTCTGTCTATCATATTTTTGTGAAGATTTCCCCATGTTATACCAATGTGTGTGTGTCACATTGTGCTCATAAGAATATTGTAGACCACTTTCCTAGAACAGTGCATGTAAGCACCACCAATTTAGACAATTCTGGATTTTCCTAATTTTTTTATATCATTAAACATAACGACAATAAGATACACAATTTTTGAGAAGAAATCAAAGGTATTAAGAGGAAAATAAAAATGTGTGGAGAACACCTTTTATTCCTATGCCCATATAATTATGATAATGCTATGTAGTCTTGTAGCACTTGTTCAGTGCATAAGGGACCATGACAAGCCCTCTCTGACATTGACAAAATCTACCAGTCCTAACAAAGCGCACTCGAACTCTCGAAGGCTGCTTTGTGGCCGTGCGCGCTTCGTGCCCACCCCCTCCACCCCCCATCCTGGGCATGAGGAACTGCAACCAGTTCTAGCCTCTAGTAGAGCTTCAACGTCAAGAAACTGACTGACCCACTGTGTATAACAATTATACTTCGTTCCACAAAATAGATTTAAATAACGTACATCAATACAGTAACAGATTTTGCCCATCATTGTGTTTACTAATGATGACAATACTAATTATATGTATTTTCTTTTGTTTTATTCACATATTGTGTGTGTGCCACCTGCTGCCATCAATTGATTGTCGTCCATAACAGGTGAGTTGATGAGACTAAACCAATGAACTTGTATTGCTGCACTGAATTGAATTGCATTTAGTGGTATTGGCTTAGTTTGTATGTTTGATTTGGATTGCATTGCATTGCATTGCACTGCTGCATTGCATAATTTCATTTCATTTCATTTCATTTCATTTCATTTCATTTCATTTCATTGCATTGCATTGCATTGCATTGCATTGCATTGCATTGCATTGCATTGCTTTGCTTTTGCATTTGCATTCATTTCATTTCATTTCATTTCATTTCATTTCATTTCATTTCATTTCATTTCATTTCATTTCATTGCATTGCATTGCATTGCATTGCATTGCATTTGCATTCATTGCATTCATTGCATTGCATTGCATTGCATTGCATTGCATTGCATTGCATTTGCATTTGCATTTGCATTTGCATTGCATTGTTTTAATAGCACTGCATTGTTTTAATTGCATCACATGCATTGTATGTAATGTAGAAGTTGAGGTGTAATTTGGCCTGAAATTTGGCAGCACAGGTTAGAAAAGTTATTTTGAGGTCCAACTTACTTTGTGATGAACATTATATACACATTATCGTAATTCTAAATTTGAAATCTATTCCCAAATCAGGTAAAATCTGCATTTTGGTTATATTAAAAATCTATATGAATAAATACATGCATAAATTATCTGAATTCATTGAAATGTAAATCATTATAATTATCAAGGTCACCAATAACATAATAGAATTATTGATGCTCAATGTTGTCTCTTTTTGTTCCAATCATAACATGCATGAAGATCTCACTCAACATCCTCATCTATCAAGCCACAGTTCCATAACCCCAATATGTTTATACACTCATAGAATAACCTCTGCATGCATTGGGTACAAAAACTCATCCTCCATAACTTGAGGTTGGCTGTTTAGCTATGTTTGTTATATGGAAGCTGTTGGGACTTTGCCAGTGGAGATGAGGTATTTTTGACTCATGAGACCACCTGCTCAAAACAAAGCTCTCCCTCGTTATCTTTGTAATCATACGTTCTAATGAACTGGATCGTTAGCGCAGCAGAGCGTGAAATGGAAATATGTTACCCATTTGCGAAGTGTTGTTTTAGAAAAAACATAATTTGTAGAATCAATTTGTTTACTACATTCAAATGTACTTTTTAGCATTCAATATTCATCAGTGTTTTATTCTTAACCAAAATAATATCATCCTGATATCAAAAGTTAAATAATATCAACAAGATTTAGCAATTTTGATGGAAATTTACAAATTATGAAATTTGATGGATGCAAAATTAATTTGTTTGGAAGTGTAATTACTGCCCATATGGCGTTCTCCTAATTGTGTTTCATATTTAGATGAGCAGTATTATCTTGTAAAAGTTAATGACCATTTTTGACTGCTAATGAGCTATTACCTGTATAATAATGATGATTGGAAGAGTGTGCAATGGTAATTAGGGGATGATAATAATTTAGGCTAAATTAGCGCTGTATGTCTCTTGTGGCTATTTATTTGACACCTTTGATGCTGATTCTTTCCTCACTCTTCTTTTTTTAGTTAATTTTATTATTATTTTTTCTTCTTGGTGTCAGTTTTATCTTTTCACTTCCATTTCTTCCTTTTTGACTTCTGATCAAGGGGCACATTCCCCCTAATTGGAAGAGGTGCATGTTCCCCCTAAATGTTTCCAGGGGGGGGGGACATCCACTATAAATCCTAATAAAGAAAATCATTCAATAATTGCTCTGTATATCTTCTTCTTTATAGTCTGAAAAACATAGTGTTTTGGGCCAAAATAGGGTAAAATTGCACAATTTTACATACTTCGCGCATGCTGGCTTATCAGATACTAAAATGCACCATCATTTTTGGGTTCAAATGGTCTGAAATTGACATTCTTTGCACGCAAATGTCTCAGTAAGACTGCTCACCCCTGCCACTGGCAACGGAACACAACACTCTATGACTTTTTGCACTAAAAAAATAATAAGTCTTTATGTGTGGACATTGGAGGATGCTGTTCCTGGATTCTGCGAATTTTCAGTTCTGGGATGTACAGTAAAGTGTACTTTTTGAATTCAGGAAGAAAGCATTTTTTGTTCCACTTCCAGTGAAATTATTATGCAGAATTAGGGCATATGTTAAAATTGATAATCTGGAAATGAGATTATGAACTTAATTTAGATATTAAAGGAGCCTCTGAGGTGGTTATTGTTGTGTAGGTTTTATTTTTATAAATTTTGTGAACAGCCATGAAAATAAAAACACTTAAAATGTTTATGGATGCATAATATGGTTGGATGAAGCAACCACAATATTACAAAAAATGTTATTTTGGCTCCAAATTGCAAACAAATATTGGCCTATATGCAGACCATGAACATTTTTTTTCAATGCCAATATTTTCTTTTTGTCTCATTGTCCCCATTCTTGTTTTCATAGCATATTTTACCATTAAACATAATGTTTCTACCCACTCACGAGTCTGTCCCCCATACATCCACATTTTCTTTACTATACTGAATTAGCCACGCATTTACCCTGTTGATAATAGCACTATGTGCCAATGTAAACATAAGACTAGAAAATACTTTAAATTTATCCCAACCAAGAAACTAGATTTCCCAGCGATTCGTGCAAGAAAGGCTCTTTCCGCAATAGCTGCCTTATAAAAAATTTAATAATTTTGGCATTCTCTATTGTACATGTCGAAAAAATATGACATGTGGCAGCTATTGCATATAACGCTTTCTTGCACGAATCCCCGGATTTCATGTAAAGTAAAAGTGCTACTGCTGTGAAAGGGCTGTTTATTTACCGGATTTATTGGCCAGGTTTTTCAATTTACCCAGCTTAACCATCGATGTTGAAAAACATCTCCCCATCTATATTTAGATTATATATATATATATGTAATATTTCACAACTGTTTTTGTGCTTTTTACAATTTCACAAAATTGTTGTTGTGGTTTGCTATTGTTAAAAAATATGATAATGCAGGGTTAGAGCATTGTTTTTGTTCCTCCATTAGACTAAAAATCAAGTTGAATTAAAAAGTTACGGAGTAAAAAGGGTTTGATGTCTCGTGTTATCTAGGCAAATAAATTTGAGATCCGCTAAAGAGCAGTGAGTGTTTTCACTAGCGGGTAAAATCAACAATTGCCAAATGAATTGTGTGTATTTGAATGGAAATGAAGGACTTGAGTCTAAATCTCGTTCTTGATTAAATAAGGATGAAAAATATTGCAATTACGTTGTTCGTTTGAGGATGAGGAGATGCAGGCTATTCCAGTTGAAATCCATACACCCCCTGTGGATGATATGACTTTAATCTCCCGCACAGGGAGTGTGAATATCAAATGGAGTTAGCTGAATGGGTGATTCGATTTGAAATCTACACCCCTGTTTGAGAGGTTGGGATTGTGTCTTCCATAGGGGGCATGGATTTCGATTAGAATAGCCCAAGATGACTTCTTAAATGTTTTTATTTACTGACCACAAGAGTAATTAAGGTTTATTTGAATTAGCTTTGATACCCTGGGTTGGGCTGTTCAATTTGAAATCCTTACACCCCTTATGAAATACATGACCTTAATCGTCCACACAGGGAGCGTGAATATCAAATGAGGTTACCTGAATGGGTGACTCCATCTGATTGATATTAACAGAAAAAGTGGACCTTTTTATTATTTGGATTGGCATGGGAGATGTGTCCCCCAACTACGGCTATGTGGTCATAATTTTGACATTGATACGTCAGTTGGCAAAAGTAGCCAAATCAATTTTTTTTTTTACAATTTCATACCTAAATAGGCAGCACTATGGCAGCATAAAATGCACTATTAAATACCCTTATAGCATTATCAAAATAGGACCTATATTAACCAAGTCATGCATCCCTTGGATGAGCACGACTAAATTATCCTTAAATTCAATCGTTTTGACATTTTAAAATAGTGATAAAATCCTACCTGTTTTTGAGCATTCTAAAATGAGCAAATCCTCTTGTACAATTTCTTTAACGTATGCGGCAAGCAATTACATTTGTCAAGTTGGATTATTTTACATGTTAAACTAATTGATATCCTTTTGAAGCATCTTGGCCCATGGCAGAAATTGAACCTTCCCATGATGCATTGCAAGATATTGAGCTAAATCACACACATGTGACGTCAGTGCACATTTCATTGGGCACAGCTCAAATCGCCAGCATTCGCTCAGAGTGCTGGCGTTTAAAGATGCCGCATAGATGTGCAAGCGAAATCACATGTTGACATCACTACCACATGAGGGTGAAAAATGGTATACATACCACAGAGGAGTAAGATAAGACAGAGCGCGTACCACCAGTCAAAGTCCCTGTGTATTGTATGGCACCAGTTCTCACATATTCATGACGGCCGATTGTTCGATCGTGCTGTGTCAAACAATCACGCCAGCGCTGCGTGCCTACGCGATAGAGCGTTGCGTGCTTTTGCGATTACGCGATAGACCATGAAAATACGCGGTAATTGCGTAGCAGTCTCGCCTGTCGCATTTCATGGAACAATCGGCCCTCATTATCGGATGAGGCGGAGACTTTGACTGGTGGTACGCGCTCTGTCTTATCTTACTCCTCTGTGATACATACTTTACTTTATACTTTGCATTGGTCAGTATTCTCAGAACATTAAGACTATAAAACAATGCATGATGGGATAGCATAATTTTGTGCTGTCCTATTGAGGCATCTTAGCCAGTAGTCTTTTTTTGCATATATTTATATGCAGTGTTGCCAAGTAATGCACCTTAACCACAATTGGGCTACTTTCAAATGATCTACTATGTGTCAGAAAAAGTTACTGTACAGTTGTGTATTTCACTGGTTGCTTTTTCAAAACGTATGCGTAAAGTTCATCAAGTAAAGCGTACACAGATGTGTACAAGGGTGCCTTTTTTTGTTTTTACCATGTTTGCAGTGCAACCTTGAAAAAGCTTCAACATTGCTGCCAAACTTGAAACGAACCAAAATATAAAAATGTGTACTTTTGCAAGTATCAAACAACTGCAGTCTTCAATGGAAATTTCACTTCATTTTGTCTATTTTCATTTTGTGCTTCAAAAAAGTGAATTGTAATATTCAGTGTTTTATGACCACTTTTCTGACCGATCACATGTAAAAGGAAGTGTAGATAATCAAGTGGTCATCCATCCAATAAGTATTATCAGAGAAGAAGTCATTTTCTCTGGACGAAGGACCCAAAAAATAGTAATAGTCATTTGGGTGCCTTTTATTTTACTGGGCTTTAAGTAATTGAGTTCCACCTGCTGCCACATAGATGTGTTGCTTGGCATGCATGCCTTTGGTTTGACCAAATCATGGCAACCCTAGTTATCATGTGTACAACATCCTAATGGTCAATGACACATATCTGAGTCTCTTCAAAAATTAAATCTTCCTCTACTACGAAAAAAAGAGGATATATTTTCACACAAGGAGAGTCAAATCTCCTCATGTGTTAAATTTATAACAGTTCCCAAGACAGAAACTATTACATTTTATGACAGGAGGATTTTGTTCTCATTTAAATATTTATGCAAATTTTGATTTTTATCCATAAAAAATGAGACAAAAGCAATTAATGCCTCATGGGAGAAGGCTAGTCCACTTGTTACCAGGGGTGGACTGTACCAATAGCCGAAGGCATTGCTAAAATGTAGTAGGGGCACAAACAAAGACTCGATGGTATATGGGGATATTTTTACAGCATTATATTTTTAGTAAAATTACAAAATCAAATATTTTAGTTGTCGATTAGTATTTTCATGTTTTAACATCAATGCATAAATATATTCCGATTCGGTCAAGAAGAAAATATTATGGTGGCGTTATTTTATTCTAAATTTCAAAATTATGCAAATATATCAACTCTGTGAAAATATTCTTGAATCATGAATTTGAATTCTGTACTTGCATTCAGATCTCGCTGGTTGACGTCCTGTAATAAGATTTGCCTAATTTCTAAAGAACCTCTGGGTGTTGTTTCTCCTTCTTTTTTAGTGTCCCATTTTGGAACTAAACAAGCAATGCTAATACTAGGCATATTTTATACTTATTTGAATGCTCTCATTCCTCTTTGAATATTTCAATGATGTTTTAAAACAAATCGGTTTGAATATTTGTTCAGTTGAATTCAGCAGCATAGAATGGGTTAACATTGAGAGGACAAAGCCCAGCTGAATTGACAAGAGTATTACAGATATCCCAATCCCCTACTTACACAGTTCTCTATCATGGGTGTGTCAGTGAACTTGTGACACAACATTGTGTATATGTGTACTCATCAACATACTCCAGAGTCAAAGGTCAAAGTCAAGATTATAGTTGTGATTCTGAGGTTCTTGGATTGTGCCATAGGAGATGAGTTTAAATCTAGGGGTTTTGTGTCACGCCTTAGGGATGATCTCGCTATAGGGTGTTAAGCATTCTCATCTGTCTGGACAAAGTTCTTTTAACCCCAATATGCATGTACACTCATAGTATGACCTTTGTATGTGTCTGGTTCAAAACTTATATAGGTCAAATTTTGAGATATGATTGTTGAATGGAACTTTGCAATGAGGCATGATGTTATTTTGGCTTGTATTATAAATGCCTAGGGAAAAATGATAACTGAAAAGACAATATTTGGGTTGTGAATAATAGTGTAATTATGATGTGTTGTTATTTCACTCTAGCTTGAATTAAAAGACAAACAATAATAAAATTTTACAGAATTTCAGATGATATGATTATTATTAGGGTCAAATATGATGATGAGTACTGTACAGTCCTGAGGCTTCCATGAAGCTCAGAGCAAGGCTTCAAATTGTGTACTTTTCCCCCTATCAACAGTTTTGCCCTTTCCAAACACATTCATGGAAATACTCATTAATTTTACTCCCCTAAAATATTTTAGGGTTTGGTTCAAGAAAGGCCTATGTGCAATAGCTGCTCTATAGATAATTTGACCATTTCTGCATTCTATATTGTACACACATGACTCATGGCAGCTGTATTGCAGATATGCCTTTCTTGCTCTAAAGCCAGTGGCATAACTAGGGGGCAAGGGTGGGGGGGGGGGCAACGTGCCCCAGGCGCTAGCACTACGGGGCACCAAATCGGCCTCACTTAAACAAATATTGAACCTACCATTTGGCATGCATGGGCATGATTGCAATTTCATAATGTCTTATTGAAATACACCCCCGCGTCTAAGATATTCTCGGGTGGGGGTAGGGGCGCCAATTTTGTTTCTTGACCCGGGCGCTACCAACCCTAGTTACGCCACTGTCTAAAGCCCGGACATGTTTCTTCAATCATAGATCATATGCTTCAATCCTTGTTCTTTACCTAACTCTGGGATCATTTTATCAGAATTAAACCAAAATTAGACAATATTTGTCCTTCTTGGATGCACCCCTTACCCTATATTAGCCATTGGCTACAGATTAGGAGCTTATTCCGAGAAGATATTCATTCTTGTGTTTTATATTTTGTTTAATGGCTTCATTTAGATTTTTAGATTTTAACCCGGGATTTTAACCTGGTTTGATTGTGCTTAATAATTAATGACACACGTTTATACTCATTATTAGAGGACAATTTGTTTGTCAAAATTGGAACATAATCTTGCAGAACACAAGGATAAACCCTGCAATATTTTGTGGGGTTTTAAAATTAAATTTATATCCAAAATTGTAAATGTGATTGCAATGGCTTTTTGCAGAAATTCCCTTTTCCCAAAAATTGATTTGAATTCAAATTGTAATTTATAGTGAATTATAATTTAGTAACAAATGACTAATCAGTGGGATATGTGTAAAGCTTTTCATCAAATCTACGAGTGACTTGAATTATATTTGATCAATTACAACTGATAAATCCCGGTTTAACATTCATAAATTGCAGATTTTCACGATGCATTATTATAACTAGTTCAAAAAATTTCATTTAACACAAGTGTATTTAAAGGTATTAATGCTATGGATTTCAAATTTTATTACGGTATTTATTCGTCAGCTATAATGGAGAATTATTGGAACTTAATGACGCTTATAATAAAACCATCAAAGCATGAAACACATAGAACTGACGTCTT
Source organism: Amphiura filiformis (assembly GCF_039555335.1). Taxonomy (NCBI): domain Eukaryota; kingdom Metazoa; phylum Echinodermata; class Ophiuroidea; order Amphilepidida; family Amphiuridae; genus Amphiura; species Amphiura filiformis. Next base: position 23,497,866 of record NC_092643.1, on the reverse strand, counting down.
TATCGTTCCTTACTGAATGTCGCCCTCGGTCACGTTCCCGTTACGAAATGAGACACTACAAAGAAATAGTTTCTATGTCCTGTGTAAATAACACATTTAAATATATGAAAAAAAATATGAAAAACTGTTAATGGGATATTGTGTTGCCGTAAATGAATTTGTCAAAACCCTTGAAGCATGAAAGGGAAACTTGATAAAAGAAATTCGACTGATGATGAATTATTTAGAGTGAAAGTGATTAAAATGCCCTTTATGACACATTTTAGCCCAAATTGCATCTTTAATTGCAATGTAGCATGACTCATACACAAACTGATGATAGGGGTATCATGTATCATTTTTTTGTCCGAGTGATTTCGTCGTTTCTCATCTTTTCCGATTTACAACGATACACTTGAGCGGCGAGGTAATGGACCCTACACTAGATGTATTCATCGTCATGGATTGAAGATTTAAATTTCAACAAGCCAAGAAACTGATTGAAATTAATGGAAATGTTGAGGAAAAAGTGTAGAAAAATTGGAAATTACACTTAGAGATCTGTGTTCAGAATGAAATGGATTTAATTATTGACCAAAAAAATTAGCATAAATGTGAGAGTTGTGGAAGAGTTGTCCTGGGTTAGTCAGAGGTGAGAATGTGTAAGTGTGATAGAATGTATTATAAATTATCAATGAGTTTTGCTGTTTGACTATGTGACAAATAGGATGTTGAGGTTTGAGCTCATGGTCAAATCTGTTTTTGATTGCTCAGAGACTGGGAATGGTGGTACTTGGTTGTCAATTTATAAGTCAGGATGGATTGTTGATGGTGTTATTTGGGGATATATAGGCATATTTGCATCATAAGATTAGAATTTGTGGTCAAACAGAGGTCAAACATTGCAAGAGGTTTTTTTTCAAATACTGGGAATGAAGGGACTTATGACGTTCAACTGCTTGGAACTTGGAAATGTTTGTACTTATTGGCAAGGGTTTGATCTTTGTAGTTAAAAATAATTGGTGAAGTAAAATATAAAAAATAATACGATTTTAGAGAACACAGGTGGTATTACTCAAAAACAAAAACATTTCTTGTTATTTTCTTGTTCAAATATTTTTTTATTTTAGTTCCGGGAACAAACTGACAACCACATTTTTGTTTTCCATCTGTAATATTGACCTTTATTAAATGCAACTACAAGAAAACATTAACCGTAAAAAATATCAAAATAAATAATTGATAATGGAGGTTTATTTGCATTGCAAACAAATCTGGATTGGCAATAATTATGAGCAATTGTACATAACCAGGAATCACTTGAAGTCTCTGTGATTACAACCTGTGGGTTTATTATTATATGATTGATAACGAGTGTTTATAATATCCCCGATAAATGAGCAGGAACATTCAGAGCTTTGAAGTGGATATAAGAACCGCTGCCCCGAGCATAAAACACCCCTATCAATCCGTAATATATAAATCAACTCCCAATACCGGAATGATTAATGCGATGTTATGTGTTGGATTTCTACAGGACAAATGGCACATATAAACCATTAATGGAGTTGTATTCAAGAGATTTGTGCACAAAAGCCCTATTTGCAATAGCTGCCTTATAGACATTTTGACAATTCCTGCATTCTATATTGTACACATCGACACATAAAGACACCTGGCAGCTATTGCAGATAGGACCATCTTGCGTTAATCCTCGGTATATGCCCTTAAGCTGGTTAGCAAATCCACTGTTGTTTCGTGGCAGACAAGATGCGCATAATGTTTAACGCACGCAAAGCTGTAAGCACGTGGCGAGCTAGACTAAGTTGGCATATTTCTCTCCTCAGACAAGGCGGCCATTTTGCCCCTGGAGCTTTTTAACCAAAGTGATATCGTATTATTGGAAGTGGTTTAAATATATAGATTAAATTTGTGATGGAAATGTGTGTTATGATGACGATGAATGATTGAGATGTTGAATTTTGATAGAAATAACAGCATATATATTTCCTTTGGATAGTAGGCCTATATGGAAATATTTCTTGTCTCTAGTTTGTACCGATCAACAAAAAGTTTTAAAGCCATAATGTAGGATCTTCTAATATGAAATTTGTTTCAAACCTGAATTTTTGGCATATATGTGACGTGTCATGTCAAAAGGAGACACTTTTGGGCAGGATCGTAAATGGAGAAATAGCCAAAAATCTGCCCAGGGGTGATTTTTTCATAATTTGGGTTTGTTGCGAATTTGTGATATTATTAATGTTTAAAATATTGTCTGATAGTTTTAGACCGGAATATAACTAGCATCTTGTATTTTTTGAGACATTTTGCAAGGAAATTCCTACTCTCAACATTGTCAATAATATTTTTAAATGCAGATATCTCAATTTCTAATTTCATAAATACCATAACTTATAAACTATCTTCGCTTAGGAATGTCCGATTTCAATAGGGAAAACGGTGTTGTGTAGCAAAATATCTCTATATTTAAAATATGTAAAAACCTCAAAATTGATAACCTGCCCAAAAGTGTCTCCTTTTGACATGACACATCACATATTTGTGTGATGTTTACACATGTCAAACTTACACCTAAATGGAATCAGTCAAATTTGTTGTTTGTCAGGTCAACAGAGCAATTTTGATTTTGACTTAATGTCGTATTCAGATATTAATGCTCTGCGTGCTAGCCATGCGCTTCAACGGAAAAAGTTCAAGTTTTGAAATATTTTCTCAAAATATCAAGAGCTATCTTAAGAACTACTGAACCAATACTAGGCTTGTTTGTACTCATTTTAATGCATTTTTCATGCTGATTCCAAATATAGTCATGAAAATTTACATTTCTGAAATTTGTGAATTTTTAATTTTTTTTGAAACATGTCGTCTGCAGTCGACACCCGCGTGAAGAGAGTTAAGTCCCCCATTATAGAACTCCACATAAACAGTCAGTTAGGTTTCGTTCACTTTACCTTTTTTATTATTTGGCTTAAACTGGACTGAAACATTTCCTGACAGTTATTTCTAATATTAAACCATTTTGAGTATTAAAATAATAATTAAATTTAATAATTAAATTTAAATTTGAACATTGTACATTATGGCTTTAATATATAAATAAAACATTGAGCATTTGATAATGTATACCGTTTTATTTAATTCCAAACTAAATTGGCAAAAAAATTGGCAAAAAGATCTGAAATTTTGCCTCGCTATAATTCTTTACTCTACTTCCTTACTATACTTCCTGTTTCTTGTTAAATTATTATTTTCATGATAAAAATGATATGGATTGATCACTTTGGTGTTTTGATTAAGAACTTGTAAAAAAAAACAAAAAAAAATACCAGTGAATCCATGTTCCCAAGGTCGCAGCAAAGGTTTATGGGAAACAAACAAAACATACATTTTTATTTGATCATTTCAATCTTTATTGCAATCATTAAAAAACATACAAACTTTAAGCACAATGATTGAAAAGAAAACACATAAACCAGACTAGAGAATGGAAAAGACAAAATGCCATCCCCATATCTCCGCAGGTGCATAAATACCAATACATACAAAAAATATCAAGCATATTAATGTATCCAGATAAACAAGTACATCAAGTCAACATTTAAAAAAATGTATACTTTTTATAGTGGATGAACCAAGTACATGTAAATGCATAATTTCTCACCAAATCGTGAGCAATTTATGAAATTTGAGATATTTTCTTGCTCTTGAATACATGAATCTATTACGAATCCATTTTCTCTGCTATATTTTGTCATGATATCAAGAGAGTACTATAACTGGTGTAGTTTGGTTTGAATTTCATCAAAATTCAAAAATATTTTTGCTGTTAGTGTTGGACACTATTAACTACATTCCATGCTTTTAATTGTATTATAAATCTACAAACAGAAATCACAAAAATTTACATTCCACCAAAATGTTGTATTTCAGATCCATACCAATCTTAAATGACTAGGATCCAGAACATGCTCTTCTATCAGGGCACAGTTCTTTAACTCCAATACATCTGTCCATTTATTGAATGACCTCTGAAAATTTGGGTACTAAAACTCATACCCTGCAACTTGAGGTCAAATTTTGCATTATGATTGTTTAATTGAGGTTATTGAACTATGTCATTGGGATGAGGCCATTGTGGTCTATAGTGAATGACTTTAAAAAATGCTATCATATGTCTAAAAGCATAGCAATATTGCAATACGGGAAAGTCTATTTACAATTGGTTCACATTTATTAAAGCTAATGTACACAAAAAATTGTGTACTATACTCTGTCTTGTCTCAAGTTGAGAGTAACGCCATGTTGGATTTCGCAGTGGCAAATTCAAATTGCCACGCTGACTTAATTCCGCGGGCGTATAAACACACTTCACAAATCAAAAATTAGTCCATACGCTGATGACGCAATCATGGAAACGCATTTATTCGAATCTGCCAGTGCGAAATCCAACATGGCGTTATTCTCAACTTAAGACGAGACACACTATAGAGGGTTTATAATATAGCATTTTAACACAATATTTTGAAAATAATTTGTCTGTTGTTATGCACACATATTATGTATGGTAAAATCTGCCATTAGGCAACAAAAAACAGCCTGCGGTCAGTCGGTCACACAAATTTGCAATTTCTTCCATTGTTTCATTCACATTATTTTCATTAGAAATCAATCTTTTTTGTAAAAAAAAGTGGCTGATTTTACATGCATACAGCAAAAGAAGTCCCAAAAATGCATTATAAACATTCTAAAATTCATTATGATAAACTGTAACAATGATAAAAATTCAGGTTGGATAAAATAGAAATATCAACGATGGGGCATTGCATTTTGTAAGATCAAATATATCGCAGTGAAGAAAAAACTAAAATATTGCATGAAGAATAAAGGAGAAGAAAAAAAATATCTGCGCAAATTTTTCAGATGTTTTCACATCATCATTTATATATTGCTATTAATCGACTTGGGATATATCTTTCCAAGGAATTGCAGCAATATCCGGATTGGAAACAGACTAGATTGATATGAAATATATTCAAGTATGTTTTTTCTCCCATCAATTTTTTTCCCAATAATGATGACTAGACCGTTGTTATTTAAATGAGTCAGCAATGAATGAAAAGCAGAGTGATTGAAACTGACATCATGTCTTGTGGCAAAGTCCAACGACCTGTATTCGACAATCATAGCTCAGCTTCTGACCTGAAATTTTTGAGTTTGAGGTTTGGTACCCAACTTATGCATAGGTCATTTAATGAGTGTACAAGGGTATTGGGGTTAAATAACTGTGCCTTGATAGGTGAGCATGTTTGATAGCTCTGTGCTTGTCAATTATGAGTGCACCATTTGCATGCTTGATTACAGCAAGTGAAATGAGAAATGAAATGAAATTACTGATTGCTACTACTACTATATAGCTTCTTGTAAAAAAGTATAATGATCCCACCAACTGAGTGAGTCATTTAGTGGCTTGGAGTGGGGGAAATGGTGGGGGGGGTTAAATGGGAGTAAGAGAGGGATAGTTTGGGAGAGGCGCTGAGTTATGACAGGGTAGCAGGTTTTGCACATATGATTTGATGTGATATGAAAGGAACAGCATTGCTACTGGTTCCTTGCAATAAGCGCTCATTTTAGATCCTTAAGGGATCTAAAATGAGCGTTTATCGTTCGACAGTATTTTTTGTGGGACATGAGAGCATCTCAGGCGTATCGAATTGCATTCTGAATCTGAAGCATGTCTTTCTGATATCCAATATTTTCATTTTTGAAAATCACGATATAATACAAATTTTATGACAAAATATAAAAAATTGATATTTTTCAAATTTTTGATATATAACAGTCCTCGAAGTAAATTTCATAAATCTAATGATATATTCTTAAAGTGTATGTAGCTGAGGAGGAAAGCTGACGATCAATTGAAAATTTTGACCTTTCATATTGAAGATATGGATTTTTTTCCCAAAAAGACCTAATTTTTTTTGGTGTTTTTTTTAAAAATCCATATCTTCAACACTAAAGGTCAAAATTTTCAATTGATCGTCAGCTTTTCATCCCACCTACATACACTTTACGTATAAATCATCAGATTTATAAAGTTTACTTCGAGTACTGTAAAATATCAAAAATATCAATTTTAATGATTTGCCATAAAATGTGTATTACGCTTGCAATTTCAAAAATCAAAATTATTTGATATCAGAAGGACATTCTTCGTATTCAGAATGCAATTCGATAGGTCTGATGTGCTCTCATGTCCCACAATAAATACTGTCCAAACGTTCATACCCCAGCCCTTAACATGATTTAAATATGCCAATTTGTTTTTCTTATTCTATGCATCTTGTAGGCACAGATAATTACATGATTTGTCTACTATAAACTGGATATTTGATTTGAAATATTAAAGCACTTAACAAATGAGGGGAGTACTAATTACAGTCAAAACACAACATTTATAACGTCCAAGTACATTTGGAGCATTTTGGTTGAATTTCATACAGAACAAATCGGAGACATTTCATCTTGCAAATCTAAAGCCCCTACTCAGACTGAATTAACTTGCTTCATTTGTATGTCTTTTTCTTTTTTCTTTCTTAGTATTTTTTTGTTTTGAGGGGGAACTTCCTTGATTTGACCTAAGATTGGAAGACTTTTCAATTTGCTGCCGTAGTGCACGTTAGTAACCATTGGTTACTGCTCCAAGCCTGGGCTCATACACCTGAATTTTGATGTGCCATAGGCTTTGTGTTGTGATCATTTCGATCAGTGGTTCGTAACAAAGAAAGCGTGATCCAGTTGGCCTGGCAACGGTCATATTGTAACGTGCACTACGACAGCAAATTTAGTGCATCAAACTTTCTTTAATATACTTTTAAACAAGATAAAAAGTAATACAAAAAATATCCTTTAAAATAATAGTTATTTATGCATTCTCTGTAAATTATTGATGGCACAAAGATAATTTTACATTCAACTTTGAAGAGATTTGAATAGCACTTGAACTTACAGTGTGTTAAGAGTGGCCATTCACTGAATAAACCATTGAATATTGCTTAATGATGTTATTGCAAGATTTAGAAAGAAAAAGGACTTAAATGGAATTATTTATAGTGTTATTGTTCGTCATATACTTGAATTTGAAATGACTTTTGATTTCAAACAAATTTATTGCAATTATTCATGTAAATTGCAGCCATACTTGATATTAGGATGGAATGTCAGTAGAGTGGTGGAGGAATTTTAAAGGCAAACTGATTTGTTTTTAAACATATATTAACCCTAACCGCCTAAGGGGTTTTGGGCGACGGGAAGGGAAAGAAGGAATAAAGAGAGAAAACAAAGAAAGAAGTTGTTTGCTCTGGGTGGGATTCGAACCCGAAACCCCTCGCATGCCAAGCACTGGGTCGGTGACACTTTGCCACGGGTCTTGGGCTTCGCTGGCCAGCGAAACCATGCCTATATATCACTTAAGGTGATTGCGCCATCACACCACGTGGGATGCACGCACGAACAGTGAATATAGTATTTTGTAGTACCTGGTCCTGTTAGGGTTAAGATATTTCTTTTCATGAGTAGTACATGTATAAAATTGTCAAAATTATTTGATATTTTCCTCAGCTTATTGAGTTAATGGCTAAATGCATCACAAGAGTTTGTGTAGTTAAATTAAAAAAATTAAGTTCGTGTTTAATTTAACCACAGATATTGGAACACATTGAATGTTGTTGTTGTTGTTGTTGTTGTTGTTGTTGTTGTTGTTGTTGTTGTTGTTGTTGTTGTTGTTCACATTAAGCTTAAAAAGTAAATTTGATAAAAGAAAAAGGTCAAATGTTTACATTAAAATTGAATAACAATTCCTTCTTTTATACTACCACCATTTTATCACAATAATGTGCATTAAAAAACAATAATAAAAAAAACTTGAAAAAAACAACTTCTAAGCTAAGAAGAAACTTGTATAAAAGACTCAAAATATTATTATAAAATTGTCTGCCCTGTAACATAATCATGATATACCGATTCAAAATTCATCCATTTCTCCTTTTGTGGCTATTTCTAAAGATGGATGTAAAAAGATAGCTGAAATAGTGGTGATCCGTACGTAGCTAACATGATCATGATGATAATGTTATGAAATCCAAGAGAGGATGAGTGTTTACAAAGAAAATAGAAAAGCATGTTTTGGACCGTGTCCTGTCTGGACATTAAACCCTCTGGTGGTTATCGAAAGAGGCAAATTCGTCCATCCAGTAACCGCAACAAAGGTTAGATAAGATAGCTGCTTTGTGGGAACTTTGCATTTTATCTCAATATTTGAATGGGATATGATCACAGTGGGATATGATGAGTTAAAATAGGAGATCACATTTGAATGTGAGATACACTAGGATCCACAACATGCTCATCTATCAAGGCACAGTTCTTTAACCCCAATACATTAGCACATTCATTGAATGACCTTTGAAAATTTGGGTACAAAAACTCATACTCTGCAACTTGAGGTCAAATTTGGCACTATGATTGTTTAATTGAGGTTGCTGAACTATGCCATTGGGATGAGGCCATTGTGGTCCATAGTGATATGAGCAACAGAAGTACTTCATTTAGTATAGGTCTAATTATGCAGCAGCATAAATGTGATTTATACACACAGGCAAGCCTAGAAAAATCGAGGGGAAAAATGTTAAATCCAGGAAGTTCATTTTGTGGATTTTGTAAAATTTTGAGGTGGAATTGTGGATTTTGAGGAAACTTTTGCCTCCCCAAAAGAAAATACTGTTTTGGAGTGAAATTTACCTTAGCTTTTATCTTTTTCCAGCCCTGTACACAGGTACTAAAAATATTACTAAAGTAGACTATATGGGATCATGGACTGTAGAAATAAACAGTCCATGATGGGAGCTATCACTGTTAAGTGTTTCTAAGGCCAATCAAAAAAAAAGTAAGAAGAAAATAAATGTTTATAGCTGGGAGCAGTTTTCTTGATGTGGTTGCACTGACCTTAGGTGAACATGAGGGTAACATGAATGGCAAGGTGCAACAGTACAATATCATGCCTTCCCATGATGCAATGGGGTAATTGCACATGGGGGGGGGGGCATGGGGAGAAAATTCCCCCCTGTCAGAACTCTTGTCCCCAGTTGCCCTCCCATATAAAACCCAAAATTACAGAAATTTCCACTTTTTGTGGCAATTTTGAGCAAATTTTGATTTTTTCCCCTGAAATTCACCCCAAAAAAAAAAAAAAATTCCTGGCCCCACCACTGAATTGCGCTAAATTACAATGGAACCCCTCCCACCTGCCTACAAGAAGCTTATTGGGTCGTGTGACTTGCGATCAATATCCTGATCATGTGATCCGATTCGTGGAAAAAAGTAAGTACCAACAACCTGTCAGAAGTGATGCTCGGATGAGCCACAAAAATTTCACGTAGACACCTAAGTGATATTCTGTATACCTGCTTGTGTGAAACTTTGGCTTTGCCCCCTCACACTAAAATCCTGGCTAAGCTACTGGGCATGTTGGTGCATTGCACCCCCTTTGCTACAGCTTTGTGCGCATTGTTCAAGGTACATCAGCAAAGCCAATTACACGTTGCATCTATTAGGTCAATGAAAGTCGATATTGAGTTTCCCGTCACCCGCCCTCACTTCATTTTCTGACCCTCACTTGATTTCATTATTGTGAATTTCTAAAAATAACAATAAAAACTGGTAATATTTCCAAAAACCAATGAATATCTGTGCATTTTTAATGGAAAAATCAAAATCAAACCATCCATTTTTATACCGAACTTGCAGAATCTTTTTAGTATACTTTTAAATCTCACTTGGGCTAAACATCCATCTTTGAGTGCATGAGCGGTAAAAAACAATGCATTTTACATTTGCATTTTTTCATATAATGAAAGTCACAAAAATAATGAAAAATGAAAAAGTTACCTCACTTGTTTGCCAGGGGCTTTATCATAAACCTCAAATAAAGCATGTGTGTTAATAAAAATCCTATTCACTGGTTTATAGAAATACTAGAATAATGATGCATGCTGGGAAGACATGATCTTGCTGTGGTTTGGTGCTGAAATTTGAGAACGAAAGGACTGTTGTCAATTTCAGGAGGATGATATGGGAAATTAAGATCAAAATATTACCATTATAACAAAGGAAATGTCAATATTAAGACCAGGTGATTTCCTGTAACATATGTGATTTGGGACAAATTGACATGGTCAGTTGCAGTAGAAAGGAGGGGACTTGGAGTATACCGGGGGTGGCTGAAATGAGCCTAAAATTGTTCAGAAAATCCAGAGGTACAGGTGTTCCCCCTAGATATGCTCCTGTTTATACAACAAGGAAAAATGTTAAATTGTTTGAAAAGACAAACAAATATTTTGTGAACTTTAATTTGCTCTTATATAAGTTGTTTCATCTCTATGGACAGATGTGATGACGACGGTCACAATACACATTATTGTAACAAAGAAGTAATTGCATGCATTGCTATACAAACAAACAAACATGTTGTTTTATATTTTAATGAAAAATATGAGTAACATCCAGGATCGGATGTAAAAATTTGCCATTCATAAAAAAATGTATCTGCCACCATAGTTTAATTTTGTATAGTATTTAGGTTTTACTATTTACTACCTGGATGAAAGATAATCTTCACAAATGTAGGAGTATCGAACAACATTTTTTTAATTTTGGAATATTAAAAGAAATTATTACTTTATATGAAGAACTTTGTTGCAAAACCCCTTACATCCACTTGCCCAATTTTGAGAATACATCAAAAAATCATCAAAAAAAATCATTGATATAAGGATTCTTTCAACAAAAGCAGTCTTTGGTGGGATGCTCATTATATCAGTGATTATTTTAATGATTTTTTGATATATTCTCAAAATTGGGCAAGTGGATGTATTGCAACAAAGCTCTTCGTATATTTTACAGATGGAAAAGAACAACCAGGTTCTTATTTTAGTGTTTGCGTGGTCTGCTTCTTTCGTCTTTGATATTTTTTATCAGAATTTTAATCAATAAAATTAAGAAAGTTCAGCAGACAGTACACAGAAGTAATTAATTAATTAATATTTTGTCCATTTTAACCTCTGAATTTGCAGTGCAATTGTTAAGTTGGGATTATTGTATAAAATGTCTCCCTTGTTCAGTTTGATAAAGTGCAGACAATGGTAGGTCGAGAGAAATAGCAGAAAAGCAGCATTTACATAAATACAATGACTTAACATTTTATTATTAACCAAATGTGAAGTCTTTGTGCGATTATTTTTCTGTTGAATGCTTCATTTAAAATAAGCAGAGAACTTTCTTCCAACCTTGGTGCAATCAGTGATGTAGCAATGTTCAAAATGTAGCAAATGATATTTTGATAGACCCTTGATGGGTTTTGTTATGGTAAAAACAAAATACTTAGTAAGAATGCATTAGTGACAAGGATTTTTTTTTATTCATTCTTTATTTTAATGTTTTTAATATTGGTTTTTTTTTCTTGTTTTTTTTTCATAATTTCCACATCAAATTACCAAGTTGTGAATAAATAAATTATAAATGAAAGTTAATATTCAATAACTGTATTACCTTCATTATAGCTGAAATTGATATTTAGCAATTTAAGAGACGAAAAATAACCGCAAAATATTTTGAAAATAATTACAATATACTGTAACCGCAATTATGAATTAACTTATATTTTTTCATTATTTGAAAGTAAAGAAACAAATTCTAGGTAATAATTAGGTAGCCTTAATAATTTTTTGTTAGCAATTGAATTAATTGGACTCAAGCCAAACACAAAGCACACCCCTTGCTCTTCGGCCAGCCATCACTCAAACGTAACCATAAAATGATTGACATCCCTCATCAGTGTTACTCAATTTAATAACCAAAATACAACATCTTTTTACTGTGTACAGGACCGTTCCCTATCCACTATGTCACCATGTCATTACATATGTGTGCCAAACCAGTAATTTACTCAAGGTGCGATAATTATTTCTAGCGGTTTGTGAAAATTAAACCTAAACTGGCAAACTAACGGTAATAATCTCTTGTTCACAATAGCAACAAGCCTGGGAGTCGTATTCCATAAAAAGGTGGGGGATTTCCATTATCCTCACTTAGCCATTTGTATGCCTTGGGCAAACTGGCAACACCGGGTGAGCTGCAACTTGCTTGGGGCTTGTTGATAGTAGCCCAGCATTGAGTTTGATTAGAGGCTGCGTGTCACTGAGAGCACACTGTACTTACTATACTACAAGCATGCGTGTATGCTGCTACAACGTGTGTTCTCTGTGCGGATACTGATGCCACTGATTGTATCAATTCATCTCGCTACACACTTGTAAACTATAAGATATCGAACACGCGGCGTTGTCATATGCACGCCCGACAAATTGGAACTAATTTGTCAATTTTGCCGATACTTTGTGCCGTGAATTCCCAAGCATTCTCGTATCATCGGCATCTTACGTAGGATAAGGATAAATTTGGCTGCGAGGTGAACTCCAAGCTTGTGCCGGGATATTTTCTTGTATACATACAGACATCGCTGCCGGATCGTGTTCTATGAGTTTTGGGATGCTACTAGCCAATGAGATGCCTGCGTATGTAAGTATAATTGATATGTATCGTATCTTCTCCCATGTGAGGAGGTGGCTTGTTAAATACCAGAGTATTGTTCATGTGTACTCCACGGAGATTCCTAACCGTGCTTTATAAGAACTAAAGACTAGTTGCATCGGGGAATTTACATAAAAGCGTAATCTCGTTTGAAACGTTGTTACTCCTAAACATCAAAGTCGGTATCGTAGCTTCCACTTAACATTTTCAGATATACCTCGGGTCATTTTTGGTTCACCGTCTCTATATCATATCATACATAAATATCTTTGCTCATTTTAACCTTAACTTCAAGCCTGCGTTAGTATCAGGTAGATGAAGACCTGTTATTGTGAGTTACAAAACCTTACCACTAGTTGTTGGAGTTGTTTGAAAATGAGCGAGGCTTATTTGTGTTGAATGAGTACTCTATACTGATTTTGCTACTCATATATGCTCTAATAATGATCATGGATGTAATAATTTAGGTATTTTTGGTTGATTTGGTTATAAAAAACACATTGTTGCGAGTTTGGATGGTGCTGCCGCATAGGTTGTGATAATAGCTCTCAGTTAATTGTGCATGCCTTTGTCAATCAGTTTGCACTTTCTTGAGGTGGTAGTGAAATTGATTACAATCAGGTACATATGAAATATTGATCAATTATATCACAGGGTGGGCTGTGCTCATTAATGAAATGATTAATCATTTCTACATAATATATTGTGATGAAATTTGTTATGAAACAATTTTTGATAGAAAGGTGTTTTTTCGATATCCTTTTGATGTGTGACTTGTTGTCATCACAATATAATGGGGTAGGGGAATAATTTCATTTGTAAAGAAATCGTAACACTTTTGATTCTGTCTCACTACCAATGGTGATACAATTTAATATGATGGTGTCGGTGAATAGTATGAGACTCTCATTGGGAGTGGAATGTACGAGTGTGCATTTTTAAATTAAAGGAGTATTTTGTGATCCTAGCATCCTCTTTTTATGACAGTTTTTAGTAGATATCCACGAAAAAAGCTTATTTCCAAAATTTCAGTTGATTCTGATTTTGCGTTTGCGAGTTATGTATGATTATGTGAATTTCACTGCTCCATAGGCCACTGTGTGTAATTTCGTTCTAGTACACCAGAATGTAATTCAAATATGACGATATTTTTGCTGAACAAATTAATCTGCAAGAAATTTTTTGTACATAAACATTATGTAGCCACAGCTTTCCTGTGGTATAACAATCTCAACTTTTTTTGTTGAAAAAAGTGGGGATGAGGCTATGGATCACGAAATGCCCGTTTAACATTAAATATATGCAAAATCTTATATTCACCCAAACACACACACAAAATGTTCCAATGCAACTAGTATCACAGTGGAATAAAATGAAAATTCTAATCAAATATTTAGTAATCAGTCATCATTTTAGCAAGAGTTTGCTATCAACTATTCATCAATCCTGTTTAGACAGCCATCACATAAAATGTGCATTAGTTTTCATCAATCATTCAGCTTGTACTTCGTAAAACAATTATGTGATTCATGTTCAGAATTGCTTTTAATGTATTATAATTGTAGTTGCTTAGGTTACGTTTATAAAAAACAAGACAATAAAATGTTCTTCAGCTTTGCATTTAATTTATTTTGTGATTAGTAAAGTGCTGGCAGAATATGGTGGCAAAGGGTGATTGACCGTGATTCCCCGCCGCGCCTTCACCCCTTATTTTCCAAAATAGTTGAATAAAATGATCAACAATTAATGGACAGGAGTTTATTTTAAGAAAACTAATAAAATAGCCTCCATATAAAAATATCATTTCTTTGAGCCCTGGATCATTGGTTTTGCTAAATCCTTTTTGTGTGTGTGTCTTGCTGTCTTTATTTGCATCAGATTTATCTTGATAAATATCAAGATATCTAGATTTATCTTGATAAATATCAAGATAAATATCAAGATAAGAGTATATTTTAAGCAATATTTAAATCATTTTATGTAGATAATTACGAACAAATTAACGTATATTAATTTCTTAACATTAACAACAACAAAAATATAAATATCAAATTTTTATACCATATCTGGAAATAACATTTAAAAAAAATCAAATCAATTTATCTAATATAAGATTGTATAATTCATTTAGTGTTTTCCCCTAAATTTTATAGCATCACTATTATTGTGGACCAAACTGGTCACCACTGGTAACAGACAATACCAATGGCACATACAAAGCCATCAGGGCAAGTAATTGACAGGTGCAATGCTGGGCTATTCCAGTTGAACACCATACACCCCCTATGGAAAACATGATCTTAATCTCCCACAGAGGGGGTGTAAATTTCAAACAGAGTCACCCATTCAGGTCATCCCATTCGAAATTCACACTCCTTGTGTGGGAGATTAAGGCCATGTCTTCCATAGGGGGTGTGTGGATTTTAAGTAGAATAGCGCAATGTTGGGATTGGTTTTGACATCTGAATAAACAGAAATAATTTCATTCTTTTCCGATTCAGTGCAGACCAATGTGTAGAGGTCAGCTAAGGTTGATAACCATTCTGCATGTTCAAAGCCATGGATTTTAATAACAGCCATGTCCATATGGTTGAGATGAACTTGAAGATTCAATAAAGTTCTACCAATTTTCTCTTTAGGTGATTTAGCACCAAGTTATTGCAAGATATTGCGTACTTTAGAGTTTGTTTTACTAGTGTAAATGATCATGGTATACTGTAATGTCGCATTTTTCTCAGGCTTACAGCTATTTTATTAAAATTTTGTTGGGGTAAACTAGTCTCGGACACATCTTGGTGTTTTGATTAATTATCACAATGACTACACATTAAATTGAATCTCAAGATATTGTGCCCTATGTGAACTTGACTGATGCACAAAGAATGGAGTAAAAGGTTAGAGGTTAACTGATTCGGTATGTCGAGATTTCTGGCTTTGAATTATGCCAAACATTAAAGCTTGATCACAAAATATATGGGAGAACTAACTAGTCAAATATTTGGCCCAATTATGGTGTCCCAGTTGCTGTACACACATGCTATCTACTGAAGACAACATTATACAAAGCAATGTTTACCACAGAACTTCATTACATGACCCAAAAACTACCTGATTACATATCAAGAAATAGGAATCAGGCACACTTGCCCTGATCGCATAAGGTGAGCTTTAAAATCCCGCAAGGATTTTTTGTCAATTTCATCCAGAGGATATTGTAATAATAACAGCCATTTTTGTGAGCAATACCTGAATTCCCTCAAGTATCGGGATTCTAATGTTTAAAGATGAAAATAATGCGAATAACTGTAATTCTACAGCCCTTATTTTACAACTAGAGCATGATATGGTAGCCAGTCTCTGTTATTACTATTGTTACAACATAAACCATACAACATGAATGAACTATTTGGTATATTGTGATAGCTGGTTGTTAGTGGAAGATATTATATATGACTGCAAAGAAATGTTCATTTTGGATTGCAAATATTTGGTGGATTTTCGGATAAGTGCTACACCAAGATATTAGCATTTATGCATATTTAGAAGCTGTTAGGAGAAGGTTATGATTAGAATTAGGTTCATTCATTTCATTTCATTCAAGTTTCTGCAAGCACCATGATCCATAGCTAGTGAGGCAGTTTCAGTTTTATCTACCATAAGTCATACAAAATTTTTTTTAAACCAATATTGTAATGGAGAGTTGACCAAAAAAGAGCACAAGGCTTGTACAGGTTTGGCCAACTTAAGCCAAAGCATATGAGTGTAAATCATCCTCCAACAGCTTCTGTATCAGATAGCTTGTCCTTTGTCACCCTTGTCTTCTTTTGCTATGTGATGGAACCTGAAGAGCATATCTGCTGCAGCGATCATCCACTGGCATCTTTAGGATGTGTCTGAGGAAGCGAAGTTGGCGCTGCCTTACCAGGTTGATGAGAGGCTGGGCATCGGTCATAGCATAAATTCAGGTGTTGCCCACAGTCAAGGCGCTTGATGTTGAACATAATTGAGCATGAGCGAATTAGGTTAGGATTAGGTGAGGGTTAGAATTACGGTTAGGGCAGCTTATTATGTGTTCTCTATTCATGACATTTGAACAAAGTCAAGCTGAACATAATCACCAATCATACTCTCTACCGTGATCATCTGTTAGATTTTCATCCCAAAATAAAAGTTCAATTGAAGGTATTTTTATCATGACATTTGTCTGATAAATGTGTAACTTTATAACCATGCATATGTTTGATCATGACATTTATGTCGGATAAATATGTAATCATATAAGTGCGAAGTACTGTAATATTGTTACTACCCATAGCTATCTACTGTAGATAGCATTAAAATAGCATTTAAGTGACTACCTTTAAATGCTAGTCAATCAGCTTTACGATTCCAAAACTTCAAAATATCCATCACTAATGTACCATATCACAGGTATTTATCCATAACAGAGAAAAGCAAACAAGAAGATGTGCAATTAATTGGTTGAAAGCTTCCGAATAAGTAACTTTAAAAATAAAAAAATTATTTGCATTAATCAAAAAGCTTCTAAACAAACAGCATGTATAAATAATTTGTCACTGTGTGAACTATTCAAGGAAGTTGAGATTGGTCATTAGCATTTCTGGTTGATGTGATTTAATGCAAACCTCAACAACAATAAATTACTGAACATAAAACTATCTACTGTAAATAGCAAAGTGCAGTGTTTTTTCAGCATTCAGCAGAGACCTTGAAAAGAGTAAGAGACCTTTTGTCCTTTAGATATAAGCATGATAAGACATGAAAATATCCCCCTGATACTGATTGGCTCATCTTACTCAAATTAGCTTATAAATGCACATTGCAAAGAAAGTGTTTGGACTTAAAACACTTTTCTAAAAGCTTTTTTGTTATCGATTTGTTAGTATGTCTAGGAATTTTACATTGGTGTTTAGATTTTAAACATGTTTACAGATCGGTTGCAAATAACTTTTTTAAATTCTAAATACATATTTTGCAGTATTTCTACTTAAGATGATTAAGTACTTTATTCCCTGTTTCACTGTAGGTTACAGAATTTATTTACATTATTGGCAGGTGGTGTATGACGTGCAGTCCCTAAATTCAGTAAATTTTCATCGTCAACCGTGTAATTGAATGGGATTATTTTGAAATTTTAAAACGCTTGAAATATCACAAACAAATAGGCCTATGTTGATAAATAATATAAATACAAGCTAAAACCGTTGGGGTTCGATAATGAACCCCACAAAACTAACCAGTATATGGAAAATGCCATACGGCCGGGCGGTTTCACGAGTTGCGGGCGCGATCATGTCATCCGCCGCCTGATTATTGGCTAATTCAAAGTAACATTGTCTCAAAATTCAATTAATATTCTTGAATGGTAATATACTCACCCAGACCCAAATACCCAAAATGGACTAAATAAATGCACTATATACTTATAGGCATCCGATTTTAGATCAAATTCTGCTTTATGGAAACAAGTTCAACAAACAGATGGCTCAGAAATGTTTTAGTAAAGAGCCAAGACCTGAAAATGGCAAATTCACCATCTTCTCTTTTTGGATTATTAACCATCTACTGAAGATAGCAGCACACCCTGTTATCCTCTGATCCGAGTCAAAAAAATCTTATTTGAAACTGTTCTTAAACAAAATAATGGACACATGTTTAGCTGTCTTCTGTAGATAGCAAATCTAATGCAAAATATTTTCAAATAGATTATATTTTGTATAGGGATATAAACCTGGCATATATGCTTAGGAGATTGAACGGAAACCATAAATGAGGAATAATTATAAACCCTCACATACCAAAAGGCTATCTGTTGCAGATAGCAAGTATGTCCAAAGCTATCTACTGCAGATAGCAAGTATGTCCAAAGCTATCTACTGTAGATAGCAAGTATGTCCAAAGCTATCTACTGTAGATAGCAAGTATATCCAAAGCTATCTACTGTAGATGGCAAGTATACCCAAAGCTATCTACTGTAGATAGCAAGTATGTCCAAAGCTATCTACTGCAGATAGCAAGTATGTCCAAAGCTATCTACTGTAGATAGCAAGTATGTCCAAAGCTATCTACTGTAGATAACAAGTATATCCAAAGCTATCTACTGTAGATAACAAGTATATCCAAAGCTATCTACTGTAGATAGCAATTATAATACCCAAATCTATCTACTGTAGATAGCAAGTATAATATCCAAAGCTATCTACTGTCGATAGCAAGTATATCCAAGCTATCTACTGTAGATAGCAAGTATATCCAAGCTATCTACTGTAGATAGCTAGGTTAATTCCTGGGTATAGAGTGGGGAAAAAGCAACAACAACCAAATACACTGACCTTTAATTAGAAGGAGTACAATATTTCCACGTAAGTTACAAATGACCTAAAAACTTGACCTTTAAAAGTGGCCCATCTGTTTACTATCTTGAGGAGATGATCAATAATCAATTATGAATTGACCTCCTTAAGAGTTAAAATTCATTAGGGTCTCAAATGTTATAATCCATTGGACACAGTTCCTATCCCCAATATGCATCACACTCAAGACTGACCTTTGGATTATTTGGGTACAAAAACTCATACACCACAACTTGGAGGTCACAATTTGAGCTATGCTTGTTTAATGAGGGTCAGTGAGCTTTGCCATTGGGGTTGAGATCATTATACTTGACCTGCTGGAAGATAATAATCACAATAGACAATGTTGGTTAGCTAGTAGGTACTTTAGATCGCCATCAAAACTGAATGCATTACTGATACTGATCCTATCCACTCAAAAGTACATTTTACTTAGATAAATGCCACAAGGGGTGTTATAATCTAATAGCTGCCTTGTGTCACACTCTATTTCAAGGGGATAGTGTTAGAAGGATGTGTCTGGAATAGCTGCCCTGTAGACATTTGATCATATCTGAATTGTATATTGTACGTATATGACACCTGGCAGCTATTGTAAATAGGCCGAGTTGCACTATCCTCTCAATGTGATGAACTTGATTTAGGAAATAGCTGCAACATGTTTCAAAGATGGTTTTTAATATCTGTTTTAAATTTTGGTATTTTACTATGACTCAGCTCATATTGGGCTATTCTATTTGAAATCCACACTAACCCTGTGGAAGATTTTGGAAATATGTTCCACAGATGGAGTACAAATTTCAAATAGAATTAGCACATTAGGCAGCTCCGTTTGAAACTCAGGCTCCCTCTGTGAAAGATTCAGATTGAAGCTTTCTCAGAGGGTGTATGAAGTTCAAATGGAGCTGGAATGTGCTAATTCCATTTAAAATTCATACTTCCTTTGTTGAACATGTTTCCAAAATCTTCCACAGGGGTAGTATGGATTTAATATGGAATAGGCCAATAGACTTGGAATATTTGTTCTTATTCTAACCAAATTTGTAATTTAATAATCAGCCATTATTGGGTTACAGCCCACTAATTGATGGGTTTATTATCGGACAACATTTTGTCGAAGCCCGATTTCTGAAATTTGAGCCAACAGCGTAATTTGTTTATTTAGTGAGCACACAAAGCAATTCAAAATCATCATCATCCCCAGGGCATGGAGTTCAGTGACCTGAGTGTCATTGTGAGGACGGATTGGAAGCAAGTGGTTTCACGATTACCATTTGGAGTATAATTTCCTTACTACATGTCGCTACAATGCTTAATGGATTCAGATAGTGTTCTTTGAGCTTTCTTACTGCATTATAATCAGAACTTACTAAGATACACACATATTGGAGAACTTTATCAGTGAAATACTGATGATTTTTTTGCCATATCTTGGTGTAATACTAATAAGAAAAAACAGGTGTCACCATGCTTTTGTCATTGTTTGACAAATTTAGTTGCTTGAGTGTGGTTTGACTTGATTTGGCCAAAAGACCACTTTGTCCAATTTAGTTGGTAAAGACCACTTTGTCCAATTCAGTTTGTAAAAACTAAACTACTTTATCATTTAATTAAATGAGATTCTGGTAACAGATCCAAAAGAAATGAAGTACTCACTCGTAATATTATCGAAATTATCGAAATCAGGAACCTTGTTGACTCTGCAATGACTGTAAGTGGTGTTTCTAGAATAAAAAGTGGTGTTACTTAATCAGGTTTATCTCAAGTAATTGTACCCATGACCTCATATATTTTCTACCACTCATTCTAGGCATTAACAGACTCACTGGGCCAGGGTCTTACAATGATTGATGACATGGGTACCAATAGAAAGTGATGATATAACAGTTTTATCCAAACAATTTTCATCCAAGATTACCCATTTTGAAACGTTTCTGTATTGTATTGGAATATACCAGTAATGATTGAAAAGCGAAAATCAAGGTACAAATAAATTTGTAATAATTGTTACATAACGTCACACTACTCACTCACTTATGTAAATATTCATAATAGTCTTATTGCAACTAATATGTGAGCTGCACCATACTGACAGTCATTATCAAACATAACATTAAACCCCTATTCAGCACAAAATAGCCCATGTTATTAAAACAAACTTATTTGCCTTTGCCATTTTTTCTTCATTATTGACTAAAACCTCTTTTTTTTTCTTTTAGTCTCTCTCTCTCAATTGAATAGACACGCGCCAATAATTTAATTTCCCCCGATTTTACTTTTTTGTGGGCTCGCATATCGGGTTCCAACCTGGCTATAATTTCATCATTGTTATTTTCTTACACTGTGAAATCTAACATTACATCAATTACTTCTAGTGATATTTTTTATCTGGGCCTGGAACCTTTCAATAGTATTACGGGTTATGCCATAGAATATTAGTATTTGGCTGAAGGAGAATTCTCTATTGTATCCTCCAGCTACATGTTATTAAGAAATTCTAGTAATAATTTTATTAATTCAATTTATACTATGACAGCAATGCTTGTTGTCTTTACAACTTTATATCTTAGGTTTGAGGAAGTTCTAGAAACACAAGTGTAGATTGGTGGTTACAAATCTCGGTTTATCTCAACCCCGAGGACTCTTTACACAAGACTTCCTGTAAAATATATGTTGCATTACACATTTGGTATGTAGTAATGGGTAGCGATACGTAACGCAGCAACACTAATACGAGAGTAGGTGATAATGGTACGTAGTTGCGGAGAGAAAATTTACCATTAGTCTGGACTTGGAGTAAGCTTAAACAGTGATTTGTGTAATACAAAACTCAATTTTGTAGGGGGAAAATCAATACTGCATTCTCTAAAAGCTGATCGAGCTTTTAAATTACAAGATACACTTAGCCGTAGACTGGCTAACATGGTCTTGTGGTTATCGTTTGAAAGCTTGGATCGATTCAAAAGGTCACCCAGGTGCATCTCTCCTCGGGCCAAGGGGGAAACAAAGACAACAGATACTAGGTATTTTTTTACACCTAAGAGCAACACAAAGGCCATTTCTTGAAAATGTTGTACGGATAATTTTGTTTTGTTTAATTTTGCACCTTTTTCTGTACGGAATTTCGAAGAATTTATCACCAAATGCCACCAACCAATGTAAATACGTAAATGCATTTATCAGAGAGGCCAATGTCACTGACAAATCCCTAGTAGCATTTTAATTTTGAGCGTAGGAAATCAAACTTGCCATGATAAATATCCGTGGAATCAAGCGTGATGGTCGTTTTGTTAAGCGTTATTTGGAGACCTGTTGCCGTAGGCTGTAAAGAAGCCATTTCCTGGCTGAAATGAAGCAATTTGTTCATAACAAATAAGTGACCTCTAGATAGTCTAAGAGAGAGATAGAGAAATGGAGATGGAGAAATAGAGAGAGAGGGAGAAGGACAAAAAGAGATTATTATATTAAATGTGAAGTGAGCTAGATGCAGTGTTTTTGATAGTCATTGTGATTAAATACTGTTATTATGTAAGACACAGCAAGACAGTATAAAAGATAGAGACACACATACCCCGACAGACACACAGACAGATGAAGAGAGAAAGAATTGAGAAGAAGAGGACAAAAAGAAATTGTTATAAAATATCAAATGTGAAGTGAGCAAAATGGTTTGTTTTGTTGAGTCATTGTTATAAAACACTGTTCTTATTTACGAAACACAGCAAGAAATTATAAAAGGTACGAGAAACAGACAGGCAGACACCCAGACAGACAGACAGACAGACAGGAAAAGAGACTGAGGTAGAGAAGGATGAAAAGAGGTTGATATATCCTATGTGAAGTGATCAAGATGCAGTGTTTAGTCATTGCATTTAAATAAATAGTTCAAAAATAAAATGCGATATATCCCATGTGTATGCCTTGGCTGCCCTGTGTATTTTAGTATGACTATTGTTATTTCATACAATGATATACTTTTGCTAAATTTGAATAAATTGGTATAATTTTGCTAATTAGGAGGTATACATACTAATTAGTGTGATTATGGTATTGATTCCCTGGGCCTCAAGGAAGAACAGATGATTCCCAGGTTGTCCCAGGTTAAAGAAGAAATAAAACAAACAAACAAACAAACAAAATTGATAAATTGTGATCATTTTAAACAAATCTGAACAAACTGAACACTAAAATATAAAATAATAACACAATCAGTACAAAAAATATGCAAGGCAGCAATGCAATGACATATATCACGTTTTGCATCAGAAGTCTTCAAATATTTGTCCTCATTCCAGAAACAGAGGAAGCAAGGATCAGCAAGTTTAGCATTTAATACATGTATTATTTAAGTTACAAGGCCTTTTTAAATGGCACTTTTATCACAGCAATCTGTAACCTGTTGTTTAGTTATTTATTTGTATTATTCTCCTAATTCCAAGAAGCAAGATTATTCCATGTATACATTAAGAGATGAAATTGCAAGACCTTTTTATCAGCTATTTTATAACATCAACACATATCTTAATTACTTCCGCTGTTTAGTTTTTTGTATTTTTTCCCTTGTTGTGTCTCTCATAACACATCAGGTTTTGTTGCATTTGGCCATTCCATTTGAAATCAGCCAAAGGGAGTATGTTTTTCAAATGGAATTTACTAGGATCGATTATTTTGAAACCCATACTCCCCCTGTATAAGGCTACCTATAATCTTCCACAACTGGAGTGAGTATTTCCATTGAAAGTTACCCAGTTGGCTATTCTATTTAAAAACATGTTGTGCAGATAATTTTGTTTTGTTTAATTTTGCACCTTTTTTGTACGGAATTTTGAAGACTTTGGAAGACTTTATGTAAATCTATCACAGGGGAGTGTGAATTTCAAATGGAATGGCCTAATATATGGATCAAACACACCTGCTATCAGCTGTACAAGTGTATAGATCAATTATGATGTGATGCTCTGTGATTTCAATGCTATATTTTATGATACATAATAAATATAATTAATAGCACACTCTACCAGTTTTCAAATTACATAAAATCTTGTAAATCAAAGCATTGACATGCCTGATGTATGGATTTTATTGCTGTCATAGTCACAATGTAATATATACACCAACATATTAATTACAAGCTCAACATATTAAACCATATACCTTGTACTATTGAAGATACGGTGTAATATTATCGTTCTCAAAATATTGTGTGATGGTAATTAAAAACCAGTGTGAAACAATCTATCATTTGAGGTACTATACTAATTATAGTTGTACTTTGTTTCATTGTTCTAACCCCGTACATGGTTGCAGAGTGCAAAATGAATAGTTTGATACTGTAAGAGTTTTAGATTTTTGGAACTTCAATATTTTTGGAATTCATTCCATGATCAGACAAGGTAAAAATGTATCCAAACATGTGTAAATAAACTTGCACTTATGCGTTGGTATCATTAAGTAAGTCATCTTGAAGGAACTGGTTCAAATGTTCCCAAATTAGATTTTGAAAGTCTATATAAGTGAATTATTAATTTATCATAGAATTCTGCCTTCTTTGATAGCTTACTGGAGCAGCAAACATTGTATAACACCAAATCTTCAATATCAAATCTTCAACATCAAGTGCTTTTCTAGCACTTTTAAGTAAATCTGTTTTCTTCAAAATATTGAATAAATTAATATTAAAAATTAATATTAACAAAATATTTACAGTTTTGTAATAAAATTTGCAATATTCTTGCTTCGTTTTTCACAATGCAATAGCCTACATATCAATCAATTAAAGGTTAAATTGGCCAAATTTTCAACAAAACAGTTGCATTTTATAATAAAATTACAATATTCTACCAAAATTGCAATATACTACCATTTTTGTTCGCAATGAATTAGTCTGCATATCAATGAATTATAAGTTTGAACTAGTCATATTCTGAACAAACAATACCATTTTTATAATAAAATTGTAATATTCTACCATTTTGTTGGCATTGCAATATTCTGCATATCAATGAGATTACCTCCCTTGAATCATAGCTTTTCATCCATGCAACTGTTTTCTTAATCATGTTACCATGGTAACCAATTTGGAGGATGTAAATGACTCAGAGCACTTGGTAGCATATCATCATCTCTGACATTGATTGATGACAATCTTGGTTTGAAATCTCCTTTGAATTAACACTTCAGATGCTGGACACTCACATGGAAGAGTTGTTCCGAAGTTGACATCTAGACATTGCACATAGACACTTAAACATACATACACATGCTTGAAGACTCTCAGCAAGTTGTGACATTTCAATTGCCACATTCAAATGTATGTGAAAATCATGTAAACTATACCATAGTCTTCAACAGACTCAACTGTGGAATAAGCTGCTGTCTTCAGTAGATAGTAATGTATTTTGGTATCAAATGAACTAAACAAAGCATTCATTTAAACATTAACTCTGGTTCAGAACTCTACTGTGGAATATAAGCTACTGTCTTCAGTAGATAGCAATGTATTTTGGTATCAAATGAACTAAACAAAGCATTTATTTGAATATTAACTCTGGTTCAGATAAGTAGCTATCTACTGTAGATAGCAATATGTTTGATATCTACTGAACTGAGTCAAAGCATATATTTTTGATATCTAAACCCAGTGTTTAATGCAGTTGCTATCTACTGTAGATAGCAATGCATTTGTTCAATTGAACTAATGAAGCATACTTTGAAGTGGTGTATTACTTTCATATAAGTAGTAGCCTATAGTATAGCTAGCAACACATCAGTTGCTTAGCCAACTGAATGAAATAGTAAATTTTATAAGCTGTCTACAGAAGATAGCAACACAGATCTTGTTATTTACTAAACTGAATCAGAACATTTTAGAACTTTGCATACAGTTTTAGATAGATAGCTATCTACTAAAGATTATTATAGCTATTTAAATTATCTATTCCTAGATAATAGTCTACTGTAGATAGTAGTAGTCTTCTGTAGATAGGAGTAGCTATCTATAGTAGATAGCAATAAATTTGTTTTCTACTCAACTAATCTTGCATATGAATTGTCTAGATATGAGTTATCTTCTGTAGATAGCATGCAGTCTGCTGTAGAAAGCAGTAGTTATATTCTGTAAATTTGTTTCCTACTCCACATTTCTCGCAGTTTCGAAGTCTAGGCCAAATCGTAGTGTAGTAGCTGTCTACTGTAGATAGCAGGTTGTGGTATGTTATTATAGATGAATGAGGGGTTTGTTATCTGTATGATGGATTAGCTAATAATCAAAATATTGATAAACTCAACTTTTATTACCCAGATATTTTTCAGTACATAGGGTGTCTGTGCTCTTATAAATAAAAAACAATGTCAGAAGGTAGTCTTTACATAATGTGGTAATGTGTATACAATTATTACACAACAGTTTGTTTTCATTGTTTATCGATATTGACATATTGTGTAATCTTTGAATGGAAAGCCAATATCATGTCGAGAATCAATTTATTTTTTGTAAAACTGATTTCCCCGGTGAATGGCAAATATCCTTGGACTTTATGAAGTACTTAGCCATTCTAAGAAACTGGTAACATTGAATTTGTAAAATTAAATAGCACTAATATAGTATTTTTTTAGCGCAACACGGTGAGATGCATGGGTGTGGTGGTATGATCAAAACTGATCCAGCTACAGTGGTCACTCGTGGTGGTATAATAAAACTGACCCAGCTACAGTGGGCACTCAAGAGATCTTTTGCCAAGATTTTGATGAAAGGAAAATGAGATTACCTAAGAAATTTAATTTTCAGTCACATATTTAATTTTTCGTCAAGTTAAGCCATTTTTGATGTGAAAAATTATTTGGACAGAATAAGTACAGTTTCAGCTGTGATTATTAAGAAAGAGTCAAGCACTTAAATGGATAAAAAGAAGCCTAAATGAGATTACACAAGAAATTCCATTTTCAGTCAAATATTTTGATTTTTTCAAATTAAGCCATTTTTGATGGGAAAAAATCATTTGGACAGAATAAGTACAGTCTCAGCTGTGATTAGGAAAGAGCCAAGCACTTAAATGGATAAAAAACCCTAATGTTGTAAAAGCTAATGGTGAGTTGCCATGATGAAATGGTGCGTGCAGTGTTTTTTCCTGTCGACAAGATATGCTAGACAAATCTTGAGAAATGTTGGTATAATTATGCAAATTGATTTACCTATCGAGTTTTTGGATGGATTCCTTGTCTGGTGTGCAATGCTAATGAAATTCTTCCAGGTTTATTAAATCAAGGGATGTTGATAGAATGAAAGATGTAAAAAGACTAATATGGTATTAAAGCCATAATGTATGATTTCAATCAAATTTTAGTTTTAAAATGTTGAAATAATGTTAGTAATAACTCTCAGGAAAGGTTTCTGTCCATTTAAGTCAAAATAACAATGTAAAGTGAAAGAAACCTCACTGGCCATTTTTGCCATTTAACATAGAATTCTATATGGGACTTAATGTCTGATTATGACATGTCAAAATTGCTATGTTAACCTTTCAAACACAAGGAAATTGGCTGATTCCGTTTAGGTGTAAGTTTGGACATGTGTAAACATTACGAAAATGCCTAAAAATCAAGTTTGAAAAAAAAAGGAATTTTATATTATAAGATCATACATTATGGCTTTAATAAGAGTGTGATATTTTTGATATTGCCAGTCAACAAAGTCAAATGACAATTTGAGATAGATTGGATTGCGCTTTATTGTCTCACACAGTGCTTCAAATGGTTTTACAATTTCAGATTATATAATTATGTCATTGTATGTGATACAATCTTGTCTAATCAGACCAAAGTTGGCACTATTGCAGGGACTGTCTTTTGGAATTTGCAGGAGAGCATTTAATAGCTCTTCTGGAGCCTTCAAGGAGAGTTGTTTAGAGCATTTACAATAGAATGTAAGGAGAGAATGGTCAACTAAGGAGAACTGAAAACTGCTCTCCTATGTCAGATTTAGGAGAGCAGTAGCGAGCGATTGCTCTTGCTTTAATGACAGGTTTTAAAAATACGAGCTCTTATTTTAAGCTCCTCACAAAAATCAGGAGAGTAATTAGCAAATCTCCTACATTTTTCAGAAATAAAAGTCTGAACTTTGCCACCAAATATGCGAGGCATGGACTAACATGCTAACTCAGTGGTAGGTAATTTCGCCATTTTCAAAATGTCTGACTTTGGTATGGAATGGATCAGATTGTACGGGATATTACAAAGTAACATTCTCAAATAACATCATGGTTTATCACATCAAAGTAAATGACTTCAAATTATATTTATAGCTGCATGATTTGATATTTTGTGAAATTATTTTGATCGCTGGCAATTTTACATTTTGATTATGCAATATCTTTATTATGACAAATTTATATTGAAACCAAAATGTGAAAAGAAATATGGAAGTAATTTCATGACAGTGGAATCAGTATTGTATAAATATATTGTGAGGTAAATGCAAGAAAGCCCCAATTGCAATAGCTGCCATGAGCCATGATTTTAAGATTATGTAGAGGGTATAGAATGCAGACATTGTCAAATGTCTATAGAGCAGCTATTGCATAAAAGACAATCTTTGACCAACCACTTTATATTCAAGTTTTTTGTCGAGATTGAAATGAAATTTTATAAAATCTCTCCATTACTCCTTTCTGCAATCACATTTTAATTTGAAAATTCAAGAATGCATTCAAGCCATTTTTGAAAGGTTTAATAATTTGATATTGATTGGCAAATAAGTATAACAACAAAAGGGTTGCACAATCAATACATATTGCAATAAAATGATATTTTTTTTCAGCGAAAAGGTCAGGTGGTGTATTATAGATTTGATTTAGCTACGAGGGACTTTCCCTTGTTTCTTACTGTTTTGGTGTAACTTAGGGGCATTCTAGTTTTGTTTGGGTATCACTCGACCTAGTAACTGCAGCTATCATGCACGCAAATTCAATGAAAGCTTTTAGTAACTACTCATGGACAGTTCTACAAAAATAAGCACACTTAACCTCAATTTGTTATGTGCTGTTACACGAGGATAAATATTTTCACTCACTCAATATTTTTGCAATTCAAAAGAGAATGAACCCTGCGTGGCATTATGATATGAAACATGATGTTCAAGTTAGGACTTGTTGGATGTAGGGGGAAATGGTGAACCAGGGAAGGTGTCTTACCCTTCCCAGAATCCTTTGCAATATGTTTGGCTATGTAACCAAATGACGCTCCTGTTTTGTTTCATGTTAAGAATGAACTGGTTAAACAGTTAGTCAATTAGAGTAGCATATTTGCAAGATCATGAGGTACTTTTTCATTAAAGATCCATATTGAACTGAAAGCTTACAAGCATAATTGAACAGATTCATCAGGATCGGTATAGTAAACTGGTTAACAAAGTTCTTTGTATCTGATCTAGAATGTTCACTTACTTGTGTACGTTTCAGCAACACCTGTTGTCTTTATCAACACTTGATGGGTAGAGACTGCTACTGACAACCGATGCTAGAAGTAATAGTCGGAAGCTGAGGTCATCTGCATGGAGCAAAATAGATACACTCCCTGGATAAAGGAGGCTATAGAAATAAGAAAGGAGGGGCACCACCATGAACAGAGACGAAGGACAGTACCAAACTATCTCACATATTTAATGAGTTTCTGAAACAGGGATCTAAAAAATCCCTTGGAGGAAAACCAACTGGCAACTCCAAGATCAACGCTGGAACTACTTCTAGCATTGGTTGTCAGTAGCAGTCACTACCCATCATGTGTTGATAAAGACAACAGGTATTGTTGAAACATACACAAGTAAGTGAACATTCTGGATCAGATACAAAGAACTTTGTTAACTAGCTTACAAGCATAGTACTAAAACTAAACAATGCATCGTGGGAAGTGCAATATATCTTCTCTGATAGTGAATGGCCGGGGAGTATTTTCATGAATGTTGGCGTTTGTTTTATATGTGATGTTCTTAACCTAGTTGCAGAATTTGTATAAATGTGGGAAAAGTGAACATTTCTTGCTATTAGGTTTAGAACAAGCTATTCATGTATATTATGTGAACATGACTGGCACACTAATAGAGGTCTTGTTTTTGTATGTTTGCTGGAGAAAAAAGTGAAAAAAGAGAGAAACAGAGAGAGACAGATACACATAGAGTCAAAAAGCAGAAAGAAAAAGAAAGAAGAGCTAAAAAAGACTGAAAGAAGAAAGAATGAATTGGAAGAAAGAAAGAGAGAAAGATTGAAAGAAAGAAAAGAAAGAAGGGCTAAAAAGAAAGAAAAAAAAAAAAAAAAGAAAAGTAAGCAAGAAAGAAAAAAGGTTAAAAGAAAGAAAGAAAAAAGGTTGGAACAAAAGAAAAAAGGTGGAGTGAAAAGAAGAATGAAAGAAAAATGGTAGAAAGAAAGAAAAAGAAAGAAGAAAGATAAAAAGAAGAATGAATTGGAAGGAAAAAAGAAAGATTAATGGTACAAAGATATGTAGACGTTGTGTAGCGATCATTTTGGTCATGGTTCAGGACTGAAAAGCATTATTATTAGTGATTATTAGCTTTATGTAACACTTCGCTGATGTCGAATTGTCATTTGTAAAGGAGAGCAACAATTTCCATTGTTATTTTTTCATTAAATATAGAAAGACGTAATTTTGCCATAGGGGCCTACAGAGTCAAGCAGATTTGATGACAGGATAGGAATGCACAACAATTGTTGTATTCCCAAATGAAATGAAAAGTTAGATTAGTAGCCTTCAGAAACAAAAGATGATATATGGAAAAAGCCATCATCTTTACGATAAAAACACAAGGGTTTTGGACGGAGCCTTATTACTTTCGAGATGCTATCAGCATGAACAGAGTCCAACCTTGCCCTTCTCTGTTGAGTCCTATTTGGGTTTAACCCCCTGGCACTATCTGCTGTTCTAACATTGCCTCTGATTGGTCAATTACATGATATCTTCATTTTAATCACCAATCAGAATGGAGCTTTGCAAATAATTCACCCCAATTTTTTGTGTGGTGAAATTATTCTAACAATGTTGCTGATTGGTCCAATTGATAATGAAAACTTCTTTTTGACCAATAGACATGTAGTTCTCATGGGATTAACTCGCATAATGGATTCTGATTATGATTAGATATTAATGGCAATTTATTTTGTTCAATTAACAAGAGCATACTATATTTATGATATTCTGTGTACTTTTATGCTTTTATTACTAGACATTTTGGATGTAAATCTTTCACCCTTTTAGTTTTGTTTTTAAGACACCATTAGCTATCTACAGTAGATAGCAAATTTGAAATCAGCATGTCTCTACTGCTATCTACAGTAGATAGCAAATTTTAAACCACTATGTCCCTACTGCTATCTACAGTAGATAGCAAGTTTTAAACCACTGTCTCTACTGTCTATAGAAGATGGCAAATTTTAAACCAGTATGTCCCTACTGCTATCTACAGTAGATAGCAAATTTTAAACCAGTGTGTCCCTACTGCTATCTACAGTAGATAGCAAATTTTAAACCAGTGTGTCCCTACTGCTATCTACAGTAGATAGCAAATTTAAACCAGTATATCCCTACTGTAATGACATTACTGTCATAGTGAACAAATCATTGAAATAAAAAATAAAAATAAGGATCGTAAATAGATCTACAAATTGTCTCTACAGGCAGAAACTAATGATGTGTTTGTTGTTTGAAGGTGTAATGTTTAGCAATACTGATTATCGTTACTAGGAAATTGAATTGAAATTTTCAATTATTCCAAACTCGCATTATCGTTATAAACAGACAAGGGAAAAAAGGAAACATATTCCAATTATATATCACCATGAATATATGGAAGCAATCTGAGAAATAAAAACTATATCTGAAAGTAAAATGATAGGATAAATATTGCATTTTGCAAATTCCACACTTTGCTAGGATCTCAGATATGCTCATCTATCAATGCACAGTTATTTAACCCCAATATGTTTGCACAGTCATAAAATGACCTCTGAATAGATTGGGTACTCAAACTCATCCTCCACAACTCAAGGTTATATCCTGCTTTATGATTAGTAAATAGAGGTCAATGAATGATGTAATTGGGTATGATGTCATTTCACTGGTAGTGTTTTGTGAGTGGCAAATCCGGCCTTAGCTAGGCAATCCCCTGGTGGCATTGGCTCATTCAGGCACAAAAAATGTAGCCATCCTTTTAATGGCATGGCCACGAAAGAACTGATGAAAAAACAAGCGCCTTACTGAGGAGATTGTGTAACATGTAATTCAATTCTTTTATCCAACAAGATCCCACTTTCTAATTTGTTTTTGTTGAAGAAAAGCTGACTGAGATGATTTGTTTGCGGAGGTCCAAATTGCTTTGGAATATTTATTTCTAATGTGTTACAGGAAGAAACAATGTCTTGGCGAGGAAAAAAACGGGAAAGATGATGAAGAAGTTGCGATTTTTTTCGCCGAATTCATAATACAACAATTTAGTGTGTTTAGGATTATGTGATTTGCTGTTTGTTATTGCGTTTCATCCTGACGATACGCCAAGTTCAATCTGTTTGGTCTCGATAAAAGTCAATCATTATTTGTTTTGCAGATTGGACGATATGTGGTTTTAGAGAGAAACTGTAATCGGCCAGTTTCTAAGCAATGAACTTCTCAAAAATGGGTTTTGGAGTGGTGTATGATTTTTTACGAAGAGGTAACCCAATTTGAAAGCCGAAGGATTTACGGATAAGATATACGTGATACGCTGTCTTTTTGAATAATAATGGACGTTTGCGACTTACTGAGTGCTCTATTACTAGCATTAGATCAACTTGGCTTTTTAATTTGTTGATGCATTTTAATGTCATCCCATCACCGACCCAATGTGTCGCACATAAATAAATGGCACGCTTTACGATTGCGATGCAAAATGATGTGACACATTCGATCATGGTAGGGCATCAATTTGTCGCAATTCTTAACAGGTTTTCTGTGTACGTGGGGCTATTCCAATTGAAATCCATACACCCCCCCCCCCCTGGAAGACAGGACCTTATCTTCAACACAGGTAGTGTGACTGGGGTTACATGAATGGGTTACTCTATTTGAAATCTACAACCCCCTGTGTGGAGGAGTAAGGTCATGTCTTCCATGGAGGGAGTATGGATTTTAATTGGAATAGCCTGTGTAGTCTACACGGCAATACTGGGCATGATAGCAGAGATAAATTATGGATATAACTATTGCAAGATATGACCCCAGTAGGGAATACTATCAAACTACAATATCACAACGGAAAATTAGCTTTCAGGTTGGTTATGTCGCTAATGCCTCACGTGGGAAAATATTTAGCGTAATCCGATCGACTGTCACACTATGCTTGAAAGCATCGCAGGACTCTATTAAAACCTGTTGGTTATCGCTACGGCCAAGAGATTTTTTTCATTTCCATTTTTTTTATATTCGTTTCAACTTCAAAGTAATCTAATCCGGACAGAGGTATATGATGGAATGAGCAGGAAAAATAAAACAGATTTAAGAGTGACAATAAGACTAGAATATTAAACATGCTCATATACCAGGACACAGTTCTCTAACTCCAATATGTTTGCACATTCATAGCATGACCTTTGAATGTGTTGGGTACTAAAACTCATACTCCATACCTTGAGGTCAAATTTACAGACATGATTTTTGAGTTGAGGTCAATGAACTGTGGCGTTGGATTGAGACCATTCTGGCTCATATTGTATCGGGAAAGATGGAAAAAATGGGTGATTGTTTCGTGTCATAAAATCCTTTCGGTCAGGTTCGATTTCCTACTCACTGGTTTGCTTAAGCTTGTCATGAACAAGGATGAAATTTACTCAAGTCGAAAGAGATAGGGCGCAAATTGAATCCAGCGGTTGCAATTGGTTCGCTGGTTGTTGTTGTATCTGTGTCATTGCAATAGAATCTATTTGAGTTGGACTCGGACACTGTTGATTCTGCTGGCCTGATTTCAAATGCCAACAACACCTTGACACACAAGAACTGAACGAAAGGAAGGATTGTTAACACGCATCTCGCTTGGCTTGGGCACTCTTGGCTGGCTTGGTGGCGGATGCATGGATGGTTGCATGGCTGGGAGATGGTGGCTGGGTAATTGGTAGATATTCGTACTGGAGTTGAAAATGGTTTTTGTTTGTGTTTTTTATGATGCCAAGATTTCTGACCTGCACTTACATGTGGGAATACATGTGTTGGTCCCCTCACATGCAGACCCCCCCCCCTGCACAAATACCCACCCCTCCAAACAATTTAGATATAGGCACATACATGTACACCCCTAGATATTACCAATGCCAATAAGTTGCAAGGTTAGTTCTGAATCACAATTGAAAAGAAATCTCAAATTAAGGCTGGTTCAAAGTGTATATTCAAGGCTTAATATTCGGCTTCAATACTTTTTGGTCATCAAAATATATGCGGCTTGAATATAAAACTATGAACCGGAGAAAGATATATTTCTACAATTCACAGCGTTGTCCAGACTATTAACAAGTATTGCCCGTTAAACAAAAAAAACAAAAATTAGAGAATTTCTATAACGTAGTCAATAAAATAATAGGTAAACTCAATATTGAACTACTGTCATGATTTAATGTCTGAAAATAAAAATGAATAAATAAATTAATAAGTTAATAAAGAAATAAATAAGTCAATAAATAAGTCAATAAGTGACCATGCGTTTTAAGTGGAGATGTAACATTTTGGGGTTCATAATATAGGCATGCCCCGGGGAGGCCTACAGCCTATGTAGTTAAATTTGGTGTCAAACTAAAGCTTGTGATGAGACCAATACAGTAAGCATAATAAATATTGTAAACATTATTAACATTTGCATAATTTGCGGGGAGGGGGATGATCAGGAGGAGCAAATTGAATATAAGTGACCCCAGTGGTCATATAATGCAAGAGGGCCATTTCTTTTTTTCACATTTTGTTTACAATTCACTTTAAACTGCATACTTTAACACCATACAATCATATTCCAGGTAATTTAATTTGCTTTGAGAAGCAATTTTACATATTTAATTTTCTGTAATTATCAAACACATGGCTAATTGTTATCTAATCAAGTATAACATTATAATTATAATTATAGGCCTAGATAGTAATGCGTTGAGTTTTTTAAAAGTAATATCCGCCTTTTTTCTTTCTTTTTTTGAAATGACATACTGTTACAAAAACAAATCAGCATGGAAAACATTTTTTTTCGTCAGAGGCAGATATTTGGTCTATTCAGTGTCATAAAGCTACAAATAGACGATCTTTTAAATTCATTTTAAATGGCTTTTTCTTTTCAACCTTATTGTTTGTATTTGTAATGTTCACACAATCTGACAATGTCCCAACTTATACCTAATGTGAATCGAGCCATTTAACATGTGCTTGTAGGACAACGATTTTGAATGAAACTTATTAATTGTGATATTTTAATTCCATAGAACACCACAGTTAAGCGTCAAGTCCAAAATTGTAAGTGGGTTTTCTTTTATTTTACCTCATTATTTCGTTAAAATTACTCGAAAACCCTCCTAATAGTTGTTACTGATATACATTTCATAATTTTAGGCAAAGAATAGCCAAATAGTTGACCGAAATCG
This sequence comes from Amphiura filiformis, assembly GCF_039555335.1. Classification (NCBI taxonomy): domain Eukaryota; kingdom Metazoa; phylum Echinodermata; class Ophiuroidea; order Amphilepidida; family Amphiuridae; genus Amphiura; species Amphiura filiformis. The sequence goes on along the minus strand of NC_092643.1, from coordinate 23,462,201 downwards.
TATATTTGCACCAATATTTGACTGAAATCGATATTAGCATTACCGCCTTCTTCGTGACTTTATTGCTGCTAAATGTGAAACGAGATTACTTGAAATATATATTTCAAGAGTTGAACAAGTTTCAACTCTACGAATATATTTCTGAAATATGTCTATCTGATTGGTTAATGGTCAAGAGGATTACGGCATCCTCAAAGTCTCTTGCTGTAATTCTCTAATCGATATCTGTTATAGGACCGATCTTTTGAAATCCATATACAACCGTGTCAAATGAAATAGTCTCGGATCATAATTTGTGCACGATACAACGTTGATACTTCAGATTTCGGAATTTTATTTAAAATAGGCATAAATCACCTTGAACAGGTTGAATGCTGGCAAAAGTAGATAAAATAACTATGGGTCGAATTTACATTAATCAGTGTCCTGGGCCAGGATAACATGTAGGACTCCTTCGCACTCTAAAACAATACTACACCAAATGTCCTTGCTTTCATTTTCTCATTTAATTTATTTTTATTTTTATTAATTTCTTTATTCACTGCCTATGTGGTCAATCCGGTATTGCCAAACATTTCTCGTCCATTACCCGTGTTAATCTATTTATTTATTAAAATGAACCATCTATTAAATTCCTGTAATACAATGTATAGTCCTAGTGTATTTTGATAACAAAGTTGTTTTTATTTTTGATTGGAATTTGGGGTTCCATAGATTTACAAGGGGTCAGTTTTTACACGATTTCATATATAAAATATGTTTGGGCATGGCGGAATTAATATATGATTAAAAATAGACATACTCTTAGGCCCCCTTTTTTAATGTTTGTACATTATTAATATTAATGTACAAAATGCAAACGAATGTATATATTTGACTGTTTTGTAAACATTAATTTTGATGTTTACTCATAATTATGTCTGGAAAGTCAGGAAAAAAAGGAGTATCGATATTTCCTGGGAAAGTGGATCAGATGAGCAGTGAGTAAAAACATTCGCTCTAAATGTTTATTTGATTTTTATTTTTTTATGAATTTATTAGGCCTACTGGTAAAGTGAAGAAAAAACTCCAAACGCACTCTAGGATTTTTCATCAGCAGCAGTAGAAATTTCTCTTGCATAGATTTTCGGGTGATCTCGCTTGGATTTAGCAAACAATGAACTGTTTCACTTGTAGGTTATGTTTGTAAGCCTAAATATCATATTATTTGCATAAAACATAACTTACCATCACTACAGCATTGGAATGCTATTGCCTGTCAGGCATTTTCCTTTTCTGGACGCCTTTATAATAGTCCCTTACTTTTATGTCATATAAAATGGGTACGCTTGTACCGCACTAATAACGCTTTTCTTTCAGTTCGTTATCAGCCATTTTGGAACTATCCAGACGTATTTTGCACAACTGTGCAGGTTAATTTTCATTGGGGATTTTTGAAATCATCGTTCGTCGAACGATATTCAGGTGACCTCGAGCCTTTCATATAAATCAATAGTATCTCGCTATCAGTTGCGCGATATTTAATCCGACTCAACTCGGCGTGTCATCATATTTTATTCGTTGCCGTATATATTTTGACGTCACAAAAAGTATTCGACAACGAATATTCGCCTTCGAATATTCACTATGAACCGACCCTTACACTCACAAATCTATATAATACATTTAGGCTTTTAGTTGTGAAAATAATCATCACTTAGTAGAAAGGTGCTACATCTTACTATTTTTTTTTCAAAGAAAATGTGGAAATTTGTTGCATTTTCATTCAGTTATTTTATTTCCCATTAAAAAGATCATCAAATTGCTATCACTTTTATCATCAATCATTTCCTAATGAATGTGTATAAGCTCATTAAATCAAACAATTGAATGCAATTATGAGTTTCTGGACCCAATTTTAAGGTGATGAATAATTCATAATTATGCATTATTCATTAGATAATGAATTATTCATAAACACCTGTCATCATTTTGTTTTGGAATATTTATGTATAGAATATTGATTGCATTTGAACCATTTTGTAACACTGTTCCAGATTCATATGCATATAAATAGTGTTAAGAACGTTTTTGTTTTTACTAAAACCTTTTGTTATAAAGTGGTTGTACATGGTTTGAATTTTTAAAAGCTAGATGTTGCATTTAAGTGATATTAAGTTGTGAGATCATTGCTGAAAATAATACTTTGTGTGTGTGATAGTGTGAAAAATAATACATGTCTGTCCACCAATAAGTTGCAAAGGAAGTTTGCGCTCAATCAAAGTACAGATATAGTTCAGTCACCATAGCATAAGATTTATTATGTACTTGATTGTAAACAAAAGTAGTTTTAAAACTTTCAACGGAAACTAATGAAGGAAAATTTCATTTTACCTTGCAAATATTTTCGGTAACGATCTGTTATCATCCTCAGGCAGTTGTGACTGGCTGATTGTCTTCTTCACACCTGGGTGGTTTCAGCGTTTTTGGAAGATGACTTTCGTAAATCTTGGGAAGATCTCGGCCCCCGTCTCTGTTTAACTTGACTTGTGGTTCTTTCTCATTTGCTATGGACTTGATTGTAATAAGAAGTGTTCTTGTTTGACTTTTCTTACTTCTCACAAAATTGCTTACCGAGAGGAAGCTTTTATAAAGAAGTTTTCTTGTTGTTTTTAGTATATTTGAGATTAATACATGTACATGTAACAACAGCAAACAAAATTTGACTGTTCAGTGCCAGTGGTAGTTAAGTGCAATTGCTGCCATGTATAGATGAGTACAATATACTGTGTGTAAATCGCCAAAGGTTCACAGGGTAGCTATTGCACTTACCCACTTCTGGCACTAAGCAGTCAAAAAATAGGGATAAAACAGCACCTTTTGAATGATATCATAGAACATTTTATCCAAACGAGCACCCATTGGGTGAGAAATGAACACACATTGGGCGAGAAATGTGCACACATTGGGCGAGAAATGAGCACAAATTGGGCGAGAAATGAGCATATATTTGCCAAACACTAATGTATCAACAGTTACTGCATATTTGGAACCATTGCTATGCAGACTGACACAAATCTATCACAAACTACATGCATAATTTGTTGAATAACTTCACACCGTTCAGTTTAACCTCGGGGAGACTAGAGAATATCTATCGCAATGAATCTGATGAGACGTGTACAAATTAAGTACAAATAGTGCACACGCAGATTCATATGCATGATGGGGCGTCGTAACGGAAATCCCATACTCAGTATCAATACCAATACGAGTGCTTGTCTATACAACACTATATCTCTTCCTACCCCCCTCCATCAAGTTGTAGTACAAATCATCGGCAGATCTCAGCATCATCATCGTCATTGCTCATCCAACGGCGGTGTCCCAATGTAATAGCGCGCCTCAGGGGTGTCTTGCTTGTTTAGCGCCGAGGAGAACTGTCTAGCAGCACATTGTTTGATAGTTAGCTTGTCTGATATAACATCTTAGCGTAGACAATGAAGTCTTAAACAATGATATCGTTCTTGTTCTCTCTCTGTGTCTTCTACATGCCTTGTCTCAGTCGCGCTAGCTCGCGCATTTAGCTTGGGGAGGTGCGAGATAAATTTCACTATACTGTTGCATTATGATGACATCAATTGTCGTCGGCAGGGAGAGAGGGAGATTGAAGTTACATTGCACCATTTAGGCTTATTGGTAGTTGCACATTATGCCTGTGATAGTAGGAATGTAGCGTTTTGCAACTGGAGCAGGTATTGGAATTGTTGAAAATAGAATGATTGTTTGTAGACTGTAACCAAATGCCTTGACAGGAGAGTTCAGGTAGTGGCAACAATTTAGGTTTGTTTCCATATTTTGAAGATTTTTAAAAGAGTGCCTTTTCACCGAAAAATGCACAAAGTCTAAACAATTTTGCTGTATAAAATTATATTTGAAATTTGCAATAGTAGATATATGTATAGTCATGTTTTTTTTAATTCTTCAATTCTATTTTTTAGTTTTCTTATTTCCCATGAGGCCCAGCATAGTGTACAGACAATTAAGCATTATCCTGATCGAAACTGGCTGTGAGATCTTTGTCATTCACTTTACTTGCAAATACATTTATAGAGAGCAGATTTTTTTTCAATTTGCCCACCTGATTAAACCATGGACCCTTTGCACAAGAGTTGAAGACCTCAGCTGCTGGATCATTCTTCTCCAGTGGCATAGGCAGGGGAGGGGGGGCAGGGAAGCTGCCCCTGTGAGAAGTCTCCCCCCTTGTGAGAGGCCTTTTTTGTAATCTTCATTAGTTGTTCACCAAAGGAAACAGAAACTGTTGATGCTTAAATTCATGTTTCATTTGTTATTTTTACTGTTGATAATTGTGTTTTCCATCATGTCCATGGGGCCTATAAATTAATTTTCTTAACCGCTCCACGTAAACATAAAACTTGCCAAGCGTATGATCCAATACAGCCAAATTGAATTTATCGTTGTGTACTCACAATATTAGTTTGCAACTACGTTATAGCGGAACATTTTCTTGAGGGTTTAATTTTCTCGGTCGAACAGGCAGCAGCGAATTTTTAACCCCGCGAAAAATATATATTACACATAGTATTTAATGTGAATGTATTTTGTAACACAAATTTTAATTTTAAAAACACTAAACTAAACTGTCCAGAATTGATAAAATCGTGAAACATTAACCCAGCGAAAATATATAGTTTCTCTCCTGTGGTTATGCAAATATTTTGATGGGAAAATATTTTCACAAAGCATTACTTTCTGAAGCAGTTTCTCAATGACTGGATTTCATATTCTTGACCCTAACACACCCTCTGCTTTTTGATGAAGGAAAAGGAAAGAAGGAAGGAAGAAAGGAAGGAAGAAGATGAAGAGAAACATTGTTTTCTCCTCCCCGGTTTAGAACGACCAACCCCTTGGGTGCAGAGGACAACCCCGGGGTTAGCATGCTATATATGTGATTTCAGATGATAACGCAACCAGATCATAATATGGGATGCATGGTCTTCCAGTCGCTCTGTAGAATAGTATTTTGTAGTATTTGGGTAACTGAGGTTAGGGTTAAGGTAGAAAGCTGTTCATTACAAAAATACTTTGGCACTGAGCTTTTTTCATTCAAAAAACAAAAATATGTAACAAATGTGCACAATATGTTAGAACCAAACATCCCAAATAAGGTATTATAAAATTAATAACCATGGATTGATCAGAGAGCAGATGCTAGGATGAAATACTCTCATCTGTCAATTCACAGTTCCTTAACCCTTATATTTGTACATACATTGTATGACCTTTTAATAGGCTGGGTACAAAAACTCATACCCTTCAACTTGAGGTCAAATTTTGAGCTATGCTTGTTAATGAGAGCTAGTGAACTGTGCTAATGAGAATGAGAATGTTCTGTTCATAATGAGAGTAAGTTGATCAAGCAAGGAATATTTGTATACCACTACCAATACCATGATGACAAAAGGCCAGGGATTAGTCATCAGTGACTCGGACAAAGACTTGCTGCGGTCATGAAGTAATTAGTGGGGACCAATTCATCATTGATGAATAAGAACACATGCTAATTAGTATTTTTAATGAGATAAGGTTTTCTCTTTATTTTAATTAGTGGTTATTATTTTCTATCTGAGGTTTTCTTATACTAGAGTGAGCAACCATGATTAAAATATGATCATGATAGCTTAAGCATAATATAAGATAAATTTAAATACAATTCTTAATTATAAATAGATACACATGTTTTAACCATGTTTTGAATTATAAATGTCTGAGAAAAATATTTTTTGTTAGTTTCAATCAAAATATGAAGATTGATTTTTGGACTGCAGAGTTCGATACAATACGCAATTTCACAATAAAGTAAAGTAATAATTTTGTTCTGGATGGAATTTAATGAAACAACTATTAATTCTCTCAAAGTTCACATTTGAAACTATTTACAAGGACATAATTACCATCAGAGCGTTATATATGACAATTTCTACCATGCACATAGGTTTATCATGGGAGGAAGAAGTGTAATAAAGCGATGATTAAATATTGATATTTAATGGTGCACCTGTAACAATATTCCATTCATTACTCCCTCATTTGCCAATCTGACACTTTTTCTTCGTACTCTTTGGTTTATTTTCATCTTCTTTGATTGATATAATCAGAGTAATTCATCATTTTAAAAGCCTTTGCCCAAATATGGTCATTCCACATGACCTCTTTTCATTCTGGACATTATTGTGAAATAGTCTGCTAAAATTTTACAATTACATAAATTTGCAAATTTTTCAATCATAATTTCTTATTATCATCTCTGTCTTTTTATCATTACTTATTAGTTTTTCTATTGTATTAAGCTCTTTATATTCAAAGGGTTAATTTCAAACAACCGGTTTCAATTTTGTTCTAACGAAATTGCATCAAAAAATCAACATTACAAATTGAAGACATGGCAAATTTGTATTCTTGTCAGTGAATCAGTTACGTTGTTGCCATGGCAATAGATGAGGCGACATGAGATGGCAATGTAAACCAGGATGAGTGCAATATCCCAACTGTTGTATATCAATTAATCATCGCAGGTTTCTACATGACACTGATGGCCCCGGAATAGCCCAGATTCATCTGAGCCTCTACAATTTAGTAACTTAGTATAGTAATTAATGATATAGAATGGGCTCAAATTTTGCAGCCATCTGTAGTTATGTATGCATTGCATATAATTCAAATGAGATTGCTTTTCAGTGCCAAAATCTGAACACATTAGAACCGATTTAAGTCTAGACTGATCCGAATCGACCGGAATTCTAGCGAACCATGTGGATACCATTGGAAAGATCTTCTTGGAGAAAGTGATCTATGATAAAGTAAATAAAGTAAATTGAGTGTGAATGTGTTTTGTTGTATGTGGGGCTAACGTGGGGGAGGGTGAGTGAGTGTCTATCTAGCAAGGAAATAATAATGGCATTTTGTTTTCAAAGAAATTGATGAGGAATATTTAGTGATGACCTAAATGAGGATGGGCAATGATGGGCAATGAGTCAGTAAAGTTGCGGTCATTTATTTACTGAGTATTTTGTGTGTCATTTCTTAGCATTTGAAGTCTTGGACTACATTTTTGTGTTATACTAGGGATATGAGACACGCATCGTAGTTGTGCATGAGCAGGAAAAACCTCCTATGTGTTTGCAGCCCCTGAACATGTTTAAAGCAAAACCTTTTATATAACCTGTTGGCAGTTTTGTTTTAAACATGTTCATGGGCCACAAGCACATAAGAGGTTGTTCCTGCCCAACAACATGTGTATTTCCTGCAAGTGTTCCCTCTAAGGTCATATGGTGCTCAATTGGGCTATTTCAGTTGAAATCCATACACCCCCTATGGAAAACATGATCTTAATCTTACACACAGGGAGTGTAGATATCAAATGGAGTTAACCATCCAGATAACCCCATTTGAAATTCATGTTCTCTCTGTGGAAGATTAAGGTCATGGTTTAGCCCATTAGCCCAATAAAGTGAGAAATTGGCCCAGAAGAATTTGAGTAAAAGTAAAGAAAATAATAAGAATAAATTGGATTTTGTGGCTTATTGAGTAAATTTTGAGGCAAAATTACCAAATTAGAACAGCCATAAAGGAAAAAATGTCTGCAAGCAGTCTGAAATGTAACCAATGATGATGTTTTTAACTGAAGTCATATTTCACTCACTCTTATTATATACCCCACAGAGAATTCTGTCAAAATGGTTCACAATCTTGTGACAAAATATTTTTCAGTTTAATGAAAATGTCATTTTGCTGAGACAGGTTCCTGGTTATGCTGTCATCTTGGATTTATTACGGAAAAGTTCTTATCACATCAAGGTCTTGCTCAAGAACCAGTGAACCACGCAATGGGCTATTCCATTTAAAATCCTCACTACCCTGTGGAAGATTTTGGAAATATCCGCCACAGGGGGAGTATGAATTACAAATGGAATGAGCACATTAGGCAGCTCGATTTGAAACTCACCCTCACTCTGTGGAAGATTCAGATTGAATCTTTCTCAGAGGGTGTATGAAATTCAAATGGAGCTGCCCAATGTGCTCATTCCATTTGAAATTCATACTCCCCCTGTGGGAGATATTTCTAAAATCTTCCACAGGGGTAGTGTGGATTTTAAATGGAATAACCCCATACTAGGCATGTTTGTACTCATTTCAATGCATTTTTGGTGTGGATTTCAATGTGTACGATATGATATTTTAAAATATTGAAAATTATAAAATATTTGCATTCTAGTCCTTCCTGGACATTTTGCATAATTTAAAATTCAATTGATTGGATATTTGCAAAGAAAATATAGAGGTTATCATATTGTGGTATTATTGACGGCCGTTTTTGAATTATTTATGGGAGTCAATTTAGCGTTATGACTCAGCCCCTTATACTCAGACCTAGTTTTAATAAAATTACAAGAAGCCAACTGAAGAAACATGATACATCACTATTGTTGCTGGGAAAAAGCCATGTCATTAAAATTGCTAACTGGAGCTTTAGTTGGTTAGTTGGCTGTATTTTCATAGCCTGCAAGGTTGTCGTTAAAAGGGTTTAAATATTGTTGTTTTTGCATGACAACTAGCGATCTGGAAAGAAATTTTTAAGGCGCTCTTATCAAAATATTTTGTGATGAAATTTACCCACAATAAAAGGCTGTTTTGTGGGTTTGTGGCATTGGGATAAATCAAAATGGTTTATTTTTCATATTTACTGACCATTGGATCAGCGTTTATATGAAAATTCGAAAAAATCGTTTATAAACATGTGATTGAATTTTGTGATGTTATAATATATTTCAATATTACCCAGCCAGAGTTGGTTGTCTAATGGTCCGGAAATTTAGCGACTGTTATTGCTGTTGTTTCTATGGTATAGTACACATTGATCAGCAAAGATATCTTACCCTTCCCAGAATCCTTTGTAACATAATGCATCACCTTGTTACATCAAATGACACTCCCATTACTTTGTACAGGTCCCGTTTGTTTTCATGTTGAGAATAGACTGGCTAAACATGTGTTGATAGTCAAGAAATTAACATTTTTGCAAGATCTGGATGTGGTCTGTTCATTGAGGTATTTTTTGTCACTATTGACCCATGTTGCGCTAGATTGCAAATGGAAGAAATGCATTGTGGGAAGTGTCCAAGATCTTCTCTACACATTGATTTTCTCCATGTTTTCTCTTGTATGTCCTTGAGTGTATTAATTGTATCTTAATTTCAATCTTTTGTTTCAGCTACAGAGGAAAGTACATTTGCTGTAGATGACATATAGTAGTACACAGCAAAAAGGAAATAAAACATTTAAAAAAAAAGAAATAATAGAAAAATGAAGGACACTTATAGTGGAATCTTCGGTTGCAATTGAAATTTGCTTTCAGGGAACGACAAGAGGGAAGTTAGGATAGAGCGGTGAAACATTTATTGTATTATTTGATATTCATTTTCATGTTTCTATTTGAGGCCCAGTGCATGAGAAGAGGGAAATACAATTTATGAAAAAAAAAATGTTTAAATTTAGTTTAGATTTTATATTCCATTAAATATATTGCAAAATAGTCTATTAGACCTCAGCGGTATATTGATTGTAAAAAATAAAATGAATAAAGATAAAAAGATGTTCCTCCCTAGGGAAATCATGATAATTGGTCATTTATTCGGCCATAAAGGAGATTGAATTAATGCAATGCAATATAAGTGATTCCGTGACATAAACAATTGAGTGCAAATTATCAAGAATTAGGTATAGGGTAAGCTGAATAAAGCCTCATGGGAAATAAATGCATTTAGGGTGAGTGGTGAACATGGTAGAATGAATAATTTAGTAAGCATAATTCATGTAGTAGTAGCAGTTAGGAATCTGAAAATGAAATTTTAAAATTTGATGTTTTGCAAATAAGTATTAAATATGTTGAAAATATACATTTTGGCAAATTGGATGATTTGAATTGATGTGGTGGAAGAAGATGACGGAAATATGATGAGATTTTAAAAATGAAATGGAATGATAAAATTGATGGGATTGCCCGTATCATAAATATATATGTACACCATTTTGACATCCTGTATGTTGAGAATTCTTTGTTGGGAATAGAAACCTGACATTTTTAGTTTGAAATATTCAATTTTGTGCGCAAGGTCTGCAAATGCACTGATGAACTAGCATTTGCAACATCCATGTAAATCTGGTGGATTTGGCAGAGCGGGTTCATACGGAGGTCACTTGGAACGCTTGAGTCATTGACTCAATGGATAAAGACAGCAGAATATTCATGGAATATTTTGACAACTTGATTTGTCAAATTTGTCATTTTATTTTCTCTGTAATATATTCAAGGACGGTATCATGCACCTTATGCTACATTTTGATAAAAATTCAACATCTTTTACAGAACATGCTTTTTTATTATTCATCATTTTAAACTTTGAAAATTGTCATATTTCATATTTTCTTTTTCAAACCCACTAAAAGAAAAGTTCAATTTAGTCTTGCCCTTTGAACAATGAAGCTTACATCTTTCTACCAGTACATCTAAAAAAACCTAGTCTTGGAAAATAAAATGAACTTAATCGAATTTTGTTGAGAAACCTTAATAAATATTAATGATAAATTGTAATTTTTTCTAAAAAGAAGCTTTCTTTGAACTAATAATTATATTTCATATTATGAGAGCACCAGCCATTTCCATGTTTAAATTTTATGCATGGTTGTGGATGAACAAAACCCCATTGTGTCGCATGAATGAATAGATTTGCATTTGAATAAGAAATTGGTTTGGCTTTGTTAATTAGAGGACTTTATTTTGTTGACACAACTCATTGAAGAGGAAAAAACTAGTCCATTGCAACACAATAGTAATTAGTAATGCAAGTAATATATGTGATGGCATAATAATAGATTCAAATGCATTTGCATAATATAGCATAAGTTAATGCGTCCTGTCATATAAGGCATAAGTTCAAATACAAGGGCATTATGTGGCATAAGTTCAAATGCATGGTGTTAAAAGGCATAAGTTCAACTTCAAGTTCATGAGTGCTTTCTCATGGATTATGTAAATTTCCCACATCATGTGAAAATGTGTTACTCTACAGTTTGTTTGGCTTATAATTGACGAAATTTATTTGGATTTTTGTTACTGTGCGCGTCAATAAATTTTGAACTTACGCTCGAGTAAATTCACGTAAATGCAAGTTAATCACGCATTAAACAACACGTAACTAGCGTAAGTGCTGTGCCCAACTGCGTGTATGCCATTCTATATCATTTATGTTATGAGTCTCATATTCGCCAATTATAAGCCGAACAAACAATAACACAACCATTACTACAGCTGTATGTTTTCAATTATCACATTACATGCTGTGCTCTAAAGAGTATATTGAATTTATGACATCTGAATTAACACTTGTATTTTATCTGTCCTTTTTATTTCATGTTGCTGCATTCTCCTCTTGATAACATTGCCATGCTGAGTAGGTAAGTTACATCTTCTCTGTTCTTTGTGTGTTATGAGCATGATGCATGTATAAAGTTTTAAAGCAAGATTGCAAGAAACGTTTTGCCCACACTGCAAGTTGAAGAAATCAACTTGAATAGTTCAATCTATGAAAGAGGAAGGGAGAAAGCAAGAAAGAGAGAAGAGAGAGGGAGAGAGACAGAGAAAAGGAAAGAGGGTAAAGGAAGAGAGTGAGAGAAAGGTTAAATTCACACAATACGCTCTTCAATATGAAATATGTCATCCCTATGGAAGATTCAAGAAAACTCTTCCACAGAGGGAGTATGTTTTCAAATGGAAATGGCTCAGGGTCAATTTTATTGAGACTCGTATCCACAACTGGAGTTGACTTAGCCAATTGTCTCTTTTATTTGTAACCCATACTCCCTTTGTGGATGACTTTAGCTTAATCTTCCACAGGGGGGACATGAATTTTAAATGGAACAGCCCAAGTGGCAGCTGAAACACTTTGTTAATATCAACTTGTTTGTTTCTTTTCTCTACTTGTTCTTTTCAAATAGATGTTTAATTGCAAACTAAGTAGGTCGATATGCTAATAGTAGTTTGTCAAAAGCAAGTTTATTTGTATTTTACTTTCTTTAAACAAATATATAGCCTTCAAATCTAACTCAACCATTTCAAGCAAGAATAAATAAATTTGAACAAACAAATTAAACAAGAGACCTTTGCTAAAAAGATATTTTCTTGATATTTTCTTGATTTTATCTTTTTTTTTTTCATGTTTATTCTTTTTAATTTAATTTTTTTAATTTAATATTATGGTGATGACGTTATCAGTTTCTTTAGCAATAAGCTTATCTAGTTTTGTACTATTTTGATCAAAATCAAATTGACGTTTGTTTGTATTTTTCAAAATCGTTTTCTCTTTGATTCCGTACATTTTGAAATTATAGGTCAGAAACGATTCCGAGAAAGTTGAATTGCTTTTGAGATAATTCAACAAGATATTTTGCAAATGTTATTTTTTCATTTTCGTTTGCAAATTGATACGTAAGCCAGCGCAAATCGTAAATGATATTAGTAATTACAAGAATCAGATTTTATATTATGTTTTGGATCCGTAGGGAGTATAATACCGGTATGTTTCCATTATGGCTAGAATTTAGGATTTGCAAATTAGAAAAAAAAAATTGGTTTAAGTTGTGTCTCGGATATAAGGTATAGATGAAAACGGGAGCGCATATATATTAGTAAAGAGCTGTTGACGAAATTGGAAATAGATTAAAATAACACTGTGCCAGGTCCTATTAAAGCTAGCGGAAATAGAAATTCTATTATGAAAAGCCCGAGGAGAAATTGTACAACACAACAACATAAAGGTGCTCTATTTAGATCAAATCTCGCCTTAAAATTAAAATTATACGATATCAATCAAAGAATTATATGAAATTTGCTCTATAGGTGAGAGATATGTTCAAGGCTTTTGATTGTTTATGGTTCAGAAGTTTAATAGAATTCATTGCGCTGAATGTTTTTTGTATATTCAGTTTAAAAATTGAAAATTTGTATGATGTAAATTTAAATTGGCTTGCCCTGGTTTGAAGAGAGTAATAAAGCTTGAAATTGTACTGCCTGTCTAAATAATCATCTAGAAAGGTATGGGTGCAATTTTCCAGGCCTAAGATCAAGACTAGTTACATAGGCCTACATCATGCATATAAATACTACAACTAACTTAATTTTTTTACAGATGGAAACTTTAATATTGTAATTTCATTTAAATTTAAATAACAGCTATATATAGCTTGCTTAGATATATACAATTGAAAGTTATATAAGGTTTGTTTTTGTGTGTATTTGTTGTGTAATAAGTAATAATCCTCTGCTTTTGAGTGAACCCAGGACTTTTGTTTCTAAAGTTCAGTTGGCCTTTTATTTATAAAATTAGCTTTGTATTTTATATTAAGAAATGATTTTTAAGGAAAAACCTTTAAAAAGAAACTGGAAGAATTTTATTACAACTGGAGGTTATTTACTTAAATCCTTAAGCCTCAAGGCAAATAAGAAGTTTTTCTCTGTTATAGTTGGTTTTACATAAAATGAACAATGAGTAATAAGAAAAATCCTAAAAAATTGCTTTGTACAGGCTGTATCAAAGTGATGGGTACCCATCAATTTTGATAAGCCTGACTCTTCCAAATGCACCATTTTGTTTGTACTCATTTTAATGCATTTTTCATGCTGATTCTAAATATGATCATGAAAAGTTACAATTCTGAAATTTTTGAATTAAAAAAAAATTGAACCTTGCCGTCAGCAGTCGACACCCGCGTGGAGATAGTTAAGATCATTATTGTGAATAAAACCAAGTGTATAAGATAATTAGAGCAGATGACAACAAAATAGACAGATTGACAGACAGACAGAGAGGGAACAGAGCAGGGGACAGAGGTAGGAAAAGTGAGAGAGAGAGTGTAAGAAAGACTGGGACCATGAGGACAGACATAAGACGGACAGAAAGACAAAAATGCAGGCACAGAGATCAAGTCAAACAGGAAGGGGTTAAAAACAAAAACAATTGCAGCAATCAAGGCATCCATTGTAAACATCCTGAGTGGGACTGGGACCACGATGACACGCCATGAAAATTGATTGTTTGTTAACCCAGATCTGGCTCTGAGTGACATCGCAGCACAAAAAATAATGCCTTCCCATGATGCGTCTGTGAAAATCGCACTAAAACCTTGCTCTATGTCGCTAAATAGGATGGTGATTTGTTCAGGGAACATTAACAAAGTCAATAATGCATTTGCAACCTTTAGGCCAAAAAAAAAATTGTTTGTTTGTACACGTCCGACCGACCGTGTACCCTGGTCCCGACCGTCTTTTTTTTTTTCTTTTTTAATTTGTGTTGAATGTGCTAGTAAAACAGTGGTTAGTATCAATTTAAAGAAAGAAAATGTAAAGAAAATGAACAGTATAACATGCAGAACCATCTCAAGAGTTAAACCAGTAAAGTGCTGTGTGTTTTGACTTATTTACCAGTCTTCAAATTGTCAGTTTCAAGTGCAATATCTTTGTAAACAATTAAAAAATCAAACAAATCCAACCTACCGACCCAGCTGTTTCATAAGCCTCTATGGACAAACAAACCTTTTTTTTTTTGCCTTATCTTGAACCTCAGTCAAAGTAATTGGCGTGATTTGTTAACATTTTAATGTTATGTGCTGTTATATATAGAAACATTGGAATCAGTGCATGATGGGACGATTTTCGACTCTGCTGTGGTGACATGCGAAAGCTTGATGGTTTGTTTCCTGATGCTAAAGATGCAGCATTTATTTATCAATACTGTAATTGCAATTAATATTTATGTATTGATTTTGTTAGGGCACTGCCATCCATTGTAGTTTTTAGGTTACCGTCTGTAATGTTATCCGTAACGGAAAGCTGCCACTGACGGAGAAATGGATGGAGTAAAAATTAAAAAGGATGATGGGTGACGAGAGACCGACTGATAAAAAAAAAGTTGCAACATACTACCCCTGTAAGGACATTTATGACATTGTAAAGGAAAAAAAGAAGTGCGAAAACTGATGTCATTCTTTAACATCGAAAGGACTGAGAGAGAGAGAGAGAGAAAACAGAATATTTGAATAAAACATGAACTCGAGGGAGATGTGATCTCTTACAACTAAAAATACTAGGGTAAAAGAGTGCATGATTGCCTAGTGAATAAATATTCCACTTCAAGTTTGGGCCAAGAGCACTAATGGCGTTTGTCTCAAATCTGCATTGGGCTGTTTTGATAACTGAAAGCTCTTTACCCCATGCCTTTTTGACAAGGAGTACTGTGATCACTTGATCTTCACGGCAGGGTCCGAAGCCTCGCGGATTCTCGTGTGTTTTTTTGCGCGTTTCCCCGAAGAGCTTAGGTACGAGTCGGATTCCGTCCAAACAAGCTTTCCATTTGCTTTTGTTTTGACCCTGAGTAGCTGTCGAGTGGCTCGCCCGATGTTTTTACAGAATCATCATTAATTCTATTTTCATCCCAAATATTATCTTGTGCAACAGACTAAGTAGTGTGTAACTCTATACTGTTCATATAAGAGATAACGGGAGAAAATTTCGATATCCTGTTTCATTTTATAAGCAAACTGACTCATTGTCAGCGAGAAAAGCTTTCAACATCCTTTACTTAGATGTTCATGTTCTAATGGGTTTTTAAAGCCACTCTACTGGTTTCACTTCATCTTCTTATAGTTTTTTCCTTCCCCAAAATCATCTCTGTCTCTCTCTCGCTCACACTCTCCTCTCTCTCTCTCATTCACTCTTGGTTTCTCTAGGTCTCTCACACCCTCCCCTTTGCTAACTCTTTCACACACTCTCTCTCCCTCCCTCTGTGTCAATCTCTCCCCCATCTCCTCACCATCAGAAAACGTTTTACCAATTTGGAGCAAATTGTTCCTCACTAAAAATCGTTGATAATCATGTCAGCCTTGTTTTGAGATTGAAGTAGCGAGCTTGTAAGCCCAGTGTAAGCCAAGGAGTAATTACTATGGTAATTGGTGGGACCAATTAACTAGATGTTAATTACAGTATAATTGCAGTGCCAATTCTTTGAAATAATTTGCATGATTATTGTATCAATTACGCGATGCAATATAATATATTTAATTTGTTCCTGTAGGCTGTATGCAATGTAGTTATGGGTATATTGGGTAATTCTTAGTCAAGCTGGAATACTTGGCACACTTTTAGCGCCAGTACGTATAACATGATTCAGAAGATTGCCTTGCACTGCGTACATGCCTAGTACGCTACATGGACGCACTAGGTACATTCAAACTTGGTCAAGAATGACCTAATTTACATATAGACATTGTTTGATTGGCTTGTACAAGGTTTTATAACATTTTGTTGTAATGCTATCATGATATTTCAAATTTAGTTGCTTTATTTTGAGAAGAAATGGAAGATTATATTAAAAAAAAAAAATAACATGAGACTTAAAATTAAAACATACATATTCAATTTATACCGCGCTTAATCTGATGAAATGTCAAAGCGCCTTTACAAACTACAGCCAAGGCTGGGATAGAAACACACAAAAATACAAAAGGAAAGGAAAAATTACATACAAAGAATTATTTGAAATAATTTGAACTTTGATTGCAAAAAGTCAATTGCATTTATATAAGTTTAACCATCAATTAGCGAATAAAGAGTAGTTAGCTAGAGTGTGTGTTTGTTGAAATATGACGTATTTAAAAACACACACTCTAATGGCCTTAGAAGCTATCACTAAACAAATAGTCATTTACTAAATCATGCGTTGTCCATCCCGGTCGGCGCACTGCAGGGTCATCGTCCAACATAAGCTCTTGAGCATGTTTTTCAATCACTCAAAAAATTGATTTTCTTTTCTCTCTCCTCTCTCATGATATCTCAAAAGGATATGCATTTTATTATTGTTAATATTTTCTTTTCTTCATCTGTTATCTGTGGTTGTAACCTTTTCTTTTCGTCAGATTTCAATGCAGAACTTGACCTCAATGAAAAGTGCATGTTTCTCTCCGTGTTTTGCGTTTGGGCAAGGTAGGAAAGAAATCAAAACGGCAAATGCCTCGAGGCTTTTGATAGTTTCCAATACTCACCTCACCACCACAACATCCTTTACGAGAATAGCGCTAGGGTCGTCCCGAGTTTTATTAGGTAAAGTAATGCTATGAAAGCCGTTCCGTTTTGTAGAGGGAGTAAATTAATTCACTTTATGTTCGTAGGACAGACTTATCAATGATTCTGTCGTGTCCGTCTTTCCGTGCGTGCCGGAGTAGTATCCTCGAGAGAATCTGTACTGAAATCAAATGACCCACATATCAGGACAGCAGAGGTGTAAACTAGCTTGTCATCATCGGCTATCCGTGAGGAATTCACGGCTTTGTGCGCTCTTAAATTGCGATGTGTTTGTGTATATATAGAAGTGACCATCCACAGGTTTATTATAGTCTGGTCAATTTATTACTTAAATCTCATGATACTCTACTTCAGTAACAGTTCCTTCATGAAATCATAATAGGAAAGTGGCCAACTGGCCATGTTTATCAACATGATCATAGTTAACTTAATTTGTAAAGAAACAGTTTCTTAATAAGTTATTTGCTCAAATTTTCAATTTGTCACTTAAATCATATTTCTGTGTAGCTCACTAATATAATGTTCTCAAGTTAACAGCATTTATTACTTATACAGATAAGGTCAATAATTTAAATTAAAACACAATATAGAAAAGTCACCATGTTTTTATCAACATAATCAAAATCTACTTTCAATTTGCTATTTTAATCCTATAACAGTTCAGCAATATCATGTTTTCAAGTTAAAATCGGAGATTAATTTATACAAATGTGATAATGAATTTGAATTAAAAAAACATTCACAGAAAAGTGACCATGTTTTAACATCATGATCATTATTATATAGTCTGCTCAACTTGACAATTTGCTACTTAACCCCCTGGACACTACTGATCATTTAACAGTATTTCTGATTGGTTGATAACTTGAAATGCTCATTTCAATTGCCAATTATGACCAGGCTTTAAACTATTTATGGTCAAACTTGCATTTGCTTATTAATACCCTCCTTGATTGGTTCAAAATGGGACATAATATTCATATTGGCCAATCGGCAAGTAGTCCTCATGGGGTTAGCATTAACAAGTGGATTGATACAAATACGGTAATTAACTAAAATTGAACTAAACACAGTGCTTGGATAATATGCTGTGCAGGTAGACAATATACAAATAATACTTGTGTAGCGCTAAGCAAGAATTGACTAAATAAATTATGTCTCATCCTATCCGCCAGCTTTACATTAGCACAGGTGAAGAGAACAAATTAATGTGTGTCCCAGTTTCGCGGATGAAAGGGGAAATCGTGCACGCTTTATCAAACAAAATTGATGAGTATGCATGGAAGTCTTGCTGATATCATATAATTAACTAGAATGAGGTTCATGTACTTTTTACCATTTTTAGATTTTTATTGATAGCAAAAATATGAGGATATTTGGATAAATGGTTCAACTATGCATGAGCATCTTTTTATTTTGATTTATTAATATGGTTTCCTTTATGACATTGCCATTTTGATGAACATGTTATTGTGAAAATATATTACAGTCATGTTGCTTGTGTCGGGAATATGTTGCGAGTTAAATGAAACTAGCCCGAAGTCGCTGGGGAAAATTGATTATGAGAAATGGTTGTAATTAACATGCAGTAGTGGTGCACGCTCATTGACCACACCATCACTGCCATATTAATATTTTTGGAAAATATTGTGGGTCTGATTTGAAAATTATTTTCAGCTCAAATGAAATTTGAATGAAGACGTAATGCTGTTGTTGATTTAACCGACTTCAGCCTCATGTTGTTTTATTCGCATACAAGGAAAATGTATGATAAATTCCTCTACATATGAAAAGTTTATATATGCAAAATGCAATACAGGCAAGGGCTGCCTTATGTATATTTGTATTAATTTTCTTTGTTTTACATGCAACAAGATATTTATTTATTTATAACATTCGTCTGAAGCCAGACAAAGGCCCAATAATCCTCAGAGGGCATATGCTACTAAATTAAAGGGATGGGAATGGTAAGAGATCTGATTTTACAAGCAGAAGGCAAACCCAGAACACACACAGAAAATTCTGCAAGGACGAGCATGGATCGGCAACCAAACTCATATGTTGCAATGTGGGGACCTGGAATTGAACCTGGGCTGCAGTGTTAAGAAGCGAGTGAGAAGACCACTACACTAACCATTCTCTTTGTGATTGCTAGTTAGGGGTCATCTCATTCAAATTAATGAGGTCATCTCATGAATATTCTAATTTATGACATCATCAAATGAATATGATATTGAAAGCTTGTGATGAATAGAAATGAACACTATAATATAAAAAAATCGCAATATTGATAAATAAATTACACTAGGCAGCAATATGGCATATATAGCATTTTGCATATAACACATATATTAGATGTATAGCTATAGTTCCGAGATTGATTTTTCTGCGGAGAAAAGAAGGTTAAGCTTGGGAAGTGAAATAACATTGCTAATGCACTTTTGCAATTTTTGTTATTAGTTTTTATTGTTTATGCATACAGAAAGAGAGCGAGCGTAGCCTGGAGGAGATAAAACATGTAAGAAGTAATGGGGTAGACAGACAGACAGTATAGCTGACATGTGGATAGAGAAAGAGGATGGAAAAAAAGAGAGAGAGGAGTGAGAGAGAATGAGAGAAAAAGGTAGAGAACAGGGGCGTAGCCAGGGGGAGCCGGGTGGCAGACTGCCCCCAGAAAATTTTTAGGAATAAAAAGAGCAAAGTGTCCTTGAAATTACTAAATATGGGACAAAAAATTGACAAATGGGGACAAAAATTTGGCTTTTCCCCCTCACACTTAAATCCCGTAGAGGGAGGGAGGGTCAGAGAGAGGGAGAGTGAAAGATGGAAATAGAGGAAAGAGAAAGGTGTGAACGAGTGAAAATTGTAGAGAACAAGAGAGAGAGAGGTCAGAGAGAGAAAGTGAAAATGTGATATGGAAAGAGAGGAGAGAAAAGAGTGAAAGAGAAAAAGAATAACTAATGATGGAGACAAAGAAGGTCAGAGATAGTGAGAAATTGAAAGAGAGAGATGGAAAGAAGAGGAGAGAGATAAAATGAAAGAGATGAAAAAGAGAAGGGAGATAAAGTGAAAGATAGAGTGAAGGAAAGGAAAGAAAAAAAGATGGAAGGAAAGGAAAGAAAAAAAAAAAAAAAAAAGAAAAGGGGTAGATAATGAGAGAGACAGAGGGCCATTGAGAAACCCAAAGAGGAAATAATCTGAGGTAGATGAAGAGAAAGAAATATGAAAATAAATTTAGGAGGGGAGAGAGAATAATTGACTCAAAAAGAGACAGAGACAGAAACTGAGAAATATCAGAAAGGGCCAGTATTTCATGTAGTATTTTCTTGGATTTAAGGAATAAAAGCATGTATTCATCTGTTATGACTTAATTATATGCTATAAATGTAAACCCTATCATAAAACCTGAAAATAATGAAGAGTAGCTTTTATTGTATTAGTATTTATCTATCCAAAATATCAAGTATAAAACTCAAAATTCCAGTGCTTATAGCTGCATATGAAGAGATTGATTCTTTTCGGCCATTGCACTGACTGACAATACTCGCTAGCTAATAGCTTGTCTTCCCTTTGAAGTATAAGCATATCACAAGATCATCGCTGCATAAAGAAATCATTAAACGGCACTAAAGGAAACCGATAACAGTAGCGTTTAGGCTCAAAAAGAAATCATCACAGATATAGCCATCATCATCACACCACGGCCCGTTGACTTAGTGTAACTTATCGTTTGTGAAGTGCCGAACATCCCCCCGAGAGGTATTTTTAACGCGGAATAAACGAAGGCGAGTCAGCCAGCGACTCATTCCTCTCACGAAACTGTGTTAGTCAATGCGAGCTGAGACGCCCGGGTAACGTTGTCAGTCGTGTATGTCTTACAACGAGAGAAGCATGTCTGGTGAAATGTAAACCAGCAGGTTTCGCTGGAGTAGCTTTCAATCAAGTCCTTCCTCAGGTGATGAGCTGCGGCATTTTAAGTACGACAAGGCGGATAACGTGTTAGTATTTGGGGATAAATTATTGCCAGGGGTTTTTTTGCTTAATTTTATTTGTTTTCAATTTGTAGTGCAGATTTAGTGGGGAATAATTTACGTTGATACACAGTACTCCACGGTTAAATAAGATGTGGCATTTCTACCACTTAGTTTATGATTTGGCCATGTCTCTTCTCGTCTTCTTAATTTGATCAATAATTTTTTCTTGTTCTTCTCCTTCTCCTTTTCCTCCTCCTCTTCATCATCATCATCATCATCATCATCATCATCATCTTCATGCTTCTTAATTTGATCAATAATTTCTTCTTGTTCTTCTCCTTCTCCTGCACCTCCTTTTCCTCCTCCTCTTCATCATCATCATCATCATCATCATCATCATCATCATCATCATCATCATCATCATCATCATCATCATCATCGCTTCTTAATTTGATCAATAATTTCTTCTTGATCTTCTCCTCCACCTCCTTCCTCCTCCTCTTCATCATCATCATCATCATCATCATCATCATCGTCACCATCATCATCATCATCATCATCATCACCATCATCATCATCACCATCATCATCACCATCATCATGTCATCATCTGCTGAAAGTGGAAACTAAATTGATTAACAGAAACATAATTAATTGCAGATTGTTGTATATCATGGATTACTTATTTGCTGAATTGCATTTGAGTTACATTTATGCATTTGAATTAGATAAATGTTTTCACATCGTATGCAAGGCCAAAAATCAATCATGCAGTTATATTTTTCCAAATGATTTAGCATCATATGCACAAGCAGAAACATTTTTCTCTTCAAGGAAATGTGTTCATGATTCCATACATGCTCTATTGGATAACCTGGTTACTTTCTCATAAAGTAGCACAGGATATTTAACTAGACCAAGAGAAACTTATCCCAAATATGACAAATTCTGAGTTTCATGGTTTGATTTTTATAAAAAAATATGGCTCTTTGTCCATCTATGTCATGTCAACATTCGAAGACAGATTGTACCATTTGATTTTATACTTCATGACTCACCCACCTCATTCAACACCAAAGTTCACTCGCAATTATTTCCAACTGATGCATAACCTTTGACCCTTGTGTTTAGGGATCCAACTCACATCACAATCTCCCAGGAGCTAAGTTTTGAAACAATACAGAGGTGGTGAACTGTGTATGTGAGATTGAAAGCAATATAAGTGTTTTTCAGCAGGCTTGTCATACATGCACCCCGTGCAGGTGCAGGGGTATTATTAATCACTGTACTCCAACCTGTTATATAAAATGTGCAAACGAATGAAACAAACAATCTCGCGCAATTGTCACCGATTCCGTGAAAGGAAACTTGGCCTAGTGGCAGGTGCGTGCCGATCTGCTGTGACGACCCGTAATATAAAGACGCATAATAGGCGTGTTATCGTATTTCATATTTTTTTCTTGGTCATGGTCGCTGTGATATCAAATGATGGTGGCGTGACCGTTCGTTCTATGATGGTTCGGTTTGATTTAGATTATGTGTTATTAAATGTTGTATCAATATGGATTATGTATATGGAAAATGTTCAAGTGCTTTGAGGAGTTTTCTTTAAAAGATTTTCTAGATCATATTTGCGGTTTTCGAAGTGATATAGTGGTATCATTGACAGTATGGTGCTTGAGCATTGATACTTGGTGTAGTATAACTGCCTTATTATCATCTTTATTCAACATGACAGTATTCATCACCATACCCATCATTATCACCATCATCATGGTCATCATCTCCATGATGATCATCATCACATAATGGATATGATGACCAACCACATCATCATCATCATCATCATCGTCATCGTCATCATCGTCATAATAATCGTAATAATACATGTAATAATAATTATCATTATCATATTTATCATCATTTTTCATTATTTTGTCATCATCATCGTTATCAACATTATAATCATCATCATCATCATATTTATCTTCATATAATTTTGTCATTATTTTCATCACTTCATTATCACCACATCTTCATCTCCATCCTTATCATCGTCATCGTCGTCGTCAACAACAACAACTTTGTCATGATCCTCATTATCAATTTCATCATCATCTTTTATTTATTTTATGTAATGAAAGAAACAACATTTGGTGATTGATTTTAAATGAAATATTTCTGTTTTTATACTTGTTTAAATGCAATTATTAGAAGTAAGACACAATACCTGGAAATGTACCATACTACTCGTATATCAATGAATACTAATATATGTAGCCAGAAAACAATTTCAGTTCCATCAAAGTATTGAATACTAATATATGTAGCCAGAAAACAATTTCAGTTCCATCAAAGTATTGATAATGATGTATATACATCATTGAACCATCAATTTGATGCTTACATAAAATGCCAACACATACAATATGGAATGACAAGATAACTCTATCAAAATTTCAAGAGTGAGAGAGGAGAGAAAAAATGCCAGTATTAGTTTTGTGATTGTTGTTTGCTGTTAATGCAAAAGCACTTGTATCCACTCTCAATATATTATGGTGATAGTGCAAGAAAGCAGTTTTTGCAATAGCTGCCATGTACACATTTAACAGTGTCTGCATTCTATATTGTGCATATCCGCAGATATGACTCCAGGCAGCTATTGCAGAAAGGGCTTTCTTTGCCCTAAACCTCAATGTTATGTAAATCGTTTCTTGAAAGACTTGATATGTCATAGAGACATAAAAAGAGAAAGAAAATGAAGACATTCACCTTATGGTTAGAAATGCCAATTTACCACAAATGAACAATATTGATCTTTCAAAGTCCCCTGTATGGAGATATTTATATCCAGTGACATTTTAACAAATGTTTTCTATTTGTGCAATGGGCTGTTCCAGTCGAAATCCATACCCATGAAATCCATACATGACCTTAATCTCCCACAGAGGGAGTGTAGATTTCAAATGGAATCGCCCATTTAGGTAACCCCATTTAAAATTCTCACTCCCTGTGTGGAAGATTAAGGACACGTCTTCCATACGGGGTGTATGGATTTCAACTGGAATAGCCCGATTTCACTTTGCCCCTTTGTGCGGTTATCGCTTTCAGCTATGTTGCCTATCATATTCGTTTAGATGTGATTGGTATTGCTGTTTACCGTTCAGCTATTTTACTTATTGGTAAATATTTGTTATACATCCAGGGAGTGTTTAGAGAGTGGTGGAACTTAATACGACGACATGAAATGATATGCACTTTATTCAAAAGTAATTGATGTATGTTTTATGAAAGTACAGTAAGATAAAACCAATTTCAATATTTGAAAAAAAATGTGTTTTAAAAATATGAAATGATTTAATTTGAGATAGGTTGTTGCTCTATAGTGGTTTTTTATTTTGTTAAATATATATATACATACAACATAATTGGACCACAGGCAATCTGACTCTCTGACATTTAGAAAGAAAAAGGGTTCCTCTTCAAGATATTGAGAAAGAGAGAGACTGGAAAATGAGCAAAACAAGAGATAATTAAATTTGATGACCTTGCTGCTAAGCTAAGAATCCCCCCATGTGGATGAATCTTGGGTTTGGAGAGCAAGATGGGTAGTAGTGAAAACTGGCGCCCGGTAAGGGACCTTCGTATTAATTTTTCTGGATGGTTTGTTGAGCACTTTTTATTATTACAGTTCCCCCTTAGGCAAACAGTATCTAATTACATTCAATACTACTTGTATCCTTCAATCTGTATGCCTGATGAGCAACAATAACAATATATTTTATATCTCAATTAATATATTCCAATGTATAGATTGACTCAAATTTATTACAGAGATGAAATTTTTCTTGTAACTAAATACTTAAGTTTCATGTTATAAAATATAATACGTTTTGAAGTGAAGCTTTTGATGATGATGAGTGGAGGATGTGATTATTGTGGTATTGTCGACTATAAATGTGTTTCAATTATTGGTGTGTGTTGAGTGGAATGGATGGATGGAGACCTGTGGTTGGGGTTGGGAGATGTTGATGATGAGGATGGTGATGACCATGATGTTGATGGGAAGAGGATGTGATTATTGTGGTATTGTAGGGACTATAATGTGTGTTTCAATTATTGGTGTGTGTTGAGTGGAATGGATGGAGAACTGTGTGGCTGAGGTTGAGGTTGTGAGATGATGATGATGATGATGTTGATGAGTAGAGAATATGATTATTGTGGTATTGTAGTAACTATAATGTGTTTCAATTATTGGTGTGTGTTGAGTGGAATGAATGGAGAACTGTGTGGTTGGGGTTGGGAGATGTTGATGATGAAGATGATGATGACGATGATGTTGATGATTAGGGAATCTGATTATTGTGGTATTGTAGCGACTATAATGTGTTTCAATTATTGGTTTGTTTTGAGTGGAATCAATGGAGAACTGTGTGGCTGAGATTGCGGTGGCGGTGCTACTTATGACAGTAACATAATGATGATGTGATGGTGATGGTGATGATGATGAAAATGATGAAAACAAAGATGACAATATGATAACTGAGGACGATCATCAGGTCTTGAAAAAATGTTAATTTCCCAGGAAGCAAGCTAAATGTCCCACAATATATAGCATGATTTTATAATAAAAAAGACACAATTTCTCTCCAAATACCAGAATTTCCCTCCAAACACCAACATTTCCTGGGACAGAGCGTCACAAATTCCCCACTTTTTCGAGCCATGACGATTATGTTGACGATATTGAGGATAAATGATGAAGATGATAAAAAGTTATGATGATGATGACAACAACTACAATGCCTTCATCACTCCTCAAAAACGAACCAACTTCATTTTGAAAGTTTCATAAGATATGACCATCTTTGTTTACAAACCAAGCATCAGAAATATTAGTTTTGAATGTTTTGTAGCCACAATGTATCTGTTCCAATTGCATTGTTTTATCTGTATCCAATATTCTCACCTCACGTGGTACAGATTGTCCTGGAGCAACCCTTGTAACATAACCTCTTGACTGAATGAAACCAAGCCAGACACACACTTGTTCTCATAACTCTGCCCTATAGCAATATATCTCTCTATATATTGGCTGGCATCTTTAAGGATTACATACAACTGCCTGTCTTATCTAGAGTATTGCGAACAGTTTAACCAAGAGAGCTTATGGGTTGGTGTTATACAGCTCCAACAAATTACAGACATTTTTCCGCAAACAGTTTACAGCTTCATGGTTATGCATTGTGTGGCCCAAACAAATTACATATATGTATTCTGTGGTCCATTTATTCTACCAATCATGCACAGACACCAGATCAACTTACTATGTTTCCTGGTCATATTTCTGCAGAAATTCCCTTTGTATGTTGTCATTGATGTTGGCGTCATCATTGTTGTTGTTGTCATCTTCATCATCATCATCATCTTCATCTTCATCTTCATCTTCATCTCCATCTCCATCTCCATCTCCATCTCCATCTCCATCTCCATCTCCATCTCCATCTCCATCTCCATCTCCATCTCCATCTCCATCTCCATCTCCATCTCCATCTCCATCTCCATCTTCATCATTAATATCAAAACCAACACCATCACTATGCATCTTCATCTTTGCCTTCATCATTATCTTCATTCCTGCGGTCTGTTTTCTAGATCTACCAATCGTGCATAGACATCAGATTAACTTACTACAGCCAAATGTAAAAAAAACACACCAAAAACATGTAAATGATGCTTCCTAATCATGTGTCAACAAAAATTCCCTCAGTTGTTTATTATCGTCATCATCATCATCATCTTCATCATTAACATCAAAATGAACATCAACATCATCACCATGCATCTTCATCTTCAGCCACATCCTCATCTTCATTATCAATATTAACTTCAAAATCACC
This sequence comes from Amphiura filiformis, assembly GCF_039555335.1. Classification (NCBI taxonomy): domain Eukaryota; kingdom Metazoa; phylum Echinodermata; class Ophiuroidea; order Amphilepidida; family Amphiuridae; genus Amphiura; species Amphiura filiformis. Next base: position 23,435,136 of record NC_092643.1, on the reverse strand, counting down.
TATGTCTTCATCATCATCATCATCACCATCATCATCATAATCACAAAAACCAACAGGACCAATTCTATAATCAGAAATAAAGGAAAACATCTGCAAATTTCCGATGCTAACTTCAATTTTACCTTCGTCATTTACATACTAAACTCATAAAAAATCACACTTAATATCGAGTTCTTAATAGAACAGGTTATACTGTGAGAAGTTAGTTTCCCAATGCAAATATCCCGCCATATTATTTCCTTTTACAAGTCATGTTCTTTAGTTTACCAGTTTGTTATTTGCTCATCGGCAAGGCAATACAGGATATTATTAATTTGAAAGCTTTTCCTGAATAACATTGCTTGCAATTTACTAGGAATATAAATCCCTAACTCTCTTGTGGGATTGTTGAAAGATTTGGTGGCCTAATTTTGAGAAAATGAATCAGCCTTTTAAGTAAGGTTTGACATAATAAAAATCTTTAACCATGTTAACTGGTTATTTTGTTGTAGAGTTTAATACTAATATTCAAAAAGGACTTATTTTTCCATAATGGCAGTATGAATTCTGTTTATTATATTGGTAAGATTTCACTAGGATCCACAACATGCTCATCTATCAGGGGAACAGTTCTTAAACCCTAATACATTTGTACATTCATTGAATGACCTTTGAAGATTTGGGTACAAAAACTCAAACTCTACAACTTGAGGTCAAGTTTTGCACTATGATTATGTAATTGAGGTTATTGGACTATGCCATTGGGATGAGGCTCTTGTGGTCCATAGTGTTTGGAGAGATGATTTCCCAAGTTATATTACAATGGGCTATTTCATTTAAAATCCACACTACCCCTGTGGAAGATTCTGGAATTATCTTCCACGGGGAGTATGAATTTCAAACGGAATGAACACATTAGCTTCTCCATTTGTAATTCACCCCCCCCCCCCTCAGTGGAAGATTTGGTTTGAATCTTTCTCAGAGGGTGTATGAAATTCAAATGGAGCTGCTTAATGTGTTCATTCCATTTGAAATTCATACTCCCTCTGTGAAAGATATTTCCCAAATCTTCCACAGGGGTAGTGTGGATTTTAAATGGAATAGCCCGGTTGAGTTATCTAATAGAAATAACAAAAACATATTTGGTTATGCACGCTGTTCCAAATTGATACGGTTAACCGTTTTGATTAAAATTCAAATAACGATGAATTTTGACATATCAAGGCTAAACAGGCATGGATGTGATTGGTTACTGGTGGTCACATGGGTACATGGATGAGGATGCGTTGGTATCTTGCTCACATCTGTTACAGGTGCTGTAACAGTGTCAACCAATCGGTAAAGGCTAGATTAAATTTTGATCACAACATTAGCTGCTCTATGTCAATATTGCTTGTTTATTTTCTATCGATATTAGTGACCGTAAAAAGCAAATAGAGTTGGTTTGAGCACAGAATTAATTTTGAGATATTACCACAAAAGTCTTTGTACAAGTACTTATTCCCAGCAACATACAAGTATAATCAATTTTGATAGCATTTTCGGTATATTCTAGCTTATTAGGTAGTCAGTATTGCAGAGTGATGAAAATTAATTTTACTCAAAAAATGACCCATTCTGTTCAATCACAGAACAGTATATAAATTACTAACATTATGTGCTATTTTTCAGACATAAAGAATAAATAATGCACAATAACTTATTTCTGTCAAATATTAATTTAGCTTGACTTGGTAAAGATTAGTATTTTATACTTGAAATTATTAATAGTAACCATAATTTGAGCATAAGGCAGCTATGGCTGTCAGTGATCACTTAAGCACAGTGGAGAATATTGCCTACCCATAATGCATTGTGTCAGAATCTAAAATAACCAACACTTAATCTCATATTTTGCAAAATTGAGGTAATTATATGGCTTCAGATGATACCTCCAAGATGTATAATCATAGACCTTAAATGGTCTATGGTATAATAGACGCTGCTGATGTTCTAAAGCAATGACTACGTTTTAATGCGTTACATGCTAGCTGTAGACTTCAACATACAAATTCCAAGTTTTATGATATTTTTTTTTAATTATCAAGAGCTATCTCAAGAACCACTGAACCAATACTAGGATTGTTTGCACCCATTTTAATGCATTTTTCATGCTGATTCAGATGATACCTCCAAGATGGTCTTGACAATGTGCAATTTGAAATTTTTTGAATTTTTTTAAAAAGAAAATTTGAAATTTATCGTCTGCAGTCAACACCCGTGTGCAGAAGGTTCTAGTAATTTGTTCTAGTCTTGCAATGCATCATGGGTAGCCATGATATTCTGCTGTGAGGATGAGGTAGCACAATGCTAGAATTCATTTTGTCAAAACTAATATCAGTTGAAGATGAAATTCCAAAAGGACGTAAATGACATGGCTTAATTTTGAATAGGTTAAAAAAATCGGTTGAAAAATCGGTCATTTTCTATTATTGCCTACTTGTATTGCTTCACAAATGTCTTTTATTTTTGATCATATGGACAATCTACTTAACCCCTGAGCACTACCTGCCGATCTAACATTGCCTCTGATTGGTCAATTACATGATATCTTCACTTTAATCACCAATCAGAATGGAGCTTTTGCAAAAGATTCACCCCAATTTTTGTGTGGTGAAATTTTTCTAACAATGTTGCTGATTGGGCCAATTGATAATGAAGACTTCTTTTTGGCCAATCGGCAGGTAGTTCTCATGGAGTTAACTTAGGAAATTATTTATATCAAGAACACTCTGTAAGGGGATTGATATTAAGATTCAGAACATTTTTATTGATGTAATGTATTGAACCAAATTTATGAACAAAATGGCGATTTGGGTCAGAAATATTAGTCCAGAAAAGGATAAATCTGCTTTTGCACAAATTGCATGTTTATTCAGCATCCCATGTTTGCACACTATGTTTTCTGTATGTCTGTGACAACATATAACATGGATAAACCAAACAAATTTTAAATACCATTACTTGCTCATGGCGCATACAAATTATTGATTAGACGGAAGTCCCAAGTCGCTTGTACTTCTGTATAGAGAATCGTGGCATACACCGTGGAGCCAAAATGGTCTCAATTCTAACAGCACAGTTCAATATTGCACATTTAACTATCAGTGCTTAAAATTTGACCTCAAGTTGTGGAGTATGAGTTTTTGTACCCAACACATTCAAAGGTCATTGTGTGAATAAAGAGGTATGTTGGGTTTATAGAACTGTGCCCTGGTAGATGAGCATATTTCAGTCCCTAGTTTAAAAATCCATGTGTAAGAATTATCTTGTGTGAATAGAAGAAATGAATTTTATGATTAACTATTTGCTGTATGACTTTTTTATTTTATCTGACGGAGATAGACACACAGACAAACGGATGGATAGATAGACAGACACATAGAAAATGTAACCGATGCTGTATAACCCCATGGACTCTACTGGTCATCTAACAGCATTTCTGATTGGTTGATAACATCAAATGCTCATTTCAATTGCCAATTATGACTAGGCTTTAAACTATTTATGGTCAAACTTGCATTTGCAGACAATCTTATTAATACCCTCCTTGATTGGTTCAAAATTTGACACAATATTCATTTTGACCAATTGGCAGGTAGTTCTCATGGGGTTAAAATACACTACCAGATTCATATTGTTGCTGATCCCAGAGGTAATGCTGCTGCCCAGGTACTTTGTGGCCTCTGTAGAAAACCGGTGCAGTACCAATCTAGTACCAATGTGTGATTCTGATGTGTGTACCCACATTAAGAGTACCAGTGAAGTAACTGGGCAACAGTACCTCTGGGGTGACAGCAATATGAATCTAGTTGTGTAGTTGTCCATAACAGACAAAGGCAGACAGAGGCAAAACTGTATGATTAAATAATGTTCTAAGGCTTAAGGTGATGATAGGGAGGCAGTGAGGTATTGTACAGAGACAGATATGCAGACAGACAGACATATATACAGACAAAGAGACAGGTAAAGACAAAAAGAGACAAAGACAGTAAATGAGAAGCAGACAGATAAAAATACAACATCAGTAGAAAGACAGCAAAATGATAGACAGAAAAATGATAAACATACATACATACAGACACACATTTAGAGATATACAATACAGACAAAGAGAATAAAGAACAAAATGACTGGTAGACCTAGCAGCAAGGTGGAAAAAAAAGTGATGAAAGCAGTCTTAATTTGATAATGGCTAGCTGCCATGAATGTTTACCATTTATGTTTTCTCTCATCCCGTCAGTGATATTTAAACCATTTTGACATTATCCAGGTAACCTCTTGGCATTTAGCAATGGTTAAGAATAATTGTTGAAAATTTTAAGCAAATTGAAGCAGTCACACTGAGCTAGAGACAGGTAGCATTTATTATATTAACGTTGACCTATTTTTCCGAGTGACCTAGATAGACCATCTGGTGCTGGTGGAAGAGTTGTTAGAATCAATGAAGCAGCTAACAATGAAAGTAAATTGTCAATTTGGTGCTTTTTAAACTAATTGTCAACACTAGTGATTTACCATAATGAAGCAATTTCTGATCTGTTTATTGCTTATATTGCACGTGCGTGGTGTTGTCATGCGGTGTGGAGTGTGTGTGGGGGTGTGTTGGTGCGTCTTGTGCACGAAATCATATAGCATTGTATCAATATTTCTGCTTGAAAACCTTGCCACAATTATCAGAAATACTTGGGTCATTTGGGTGTTATCCGTGATGCGGAAATGATTGCACACGGACGGGTGTGTGCAATGACCATATATATGGGCCAAATGGACTATTGATTTTTTTATTTCATCCTCTTCTATCTTATAGATGTAATTTATCAGGCCAAGTCAAAATCATAATTGACTTATCACCTTGGCAAGGGAACTCGTGAAAAGTGTGACAGAAAATATTTCGTAGATTCAATATTTTTCAGGATGTGATTTTACTAAGCTTAAAAGTAACAAATTCGTGCTTGAGGGTTATGACAGTTTTTCTAGTCTACTAATCTAAAAGGATACCTCAGGGTGCTATTCTAGGCCCTCCAGTATTTTGAATAATTGCTTTGTTTACCGAGTTTAATCAAAATGATTTTATTTGAAATAAAAATACCATCAGCCCTAAATCATGTTTGTCTGTTATTACATGCCGGGTTCCCCATGTCTATTATGATTATAATGTCTTATACACACTATTACTTAATAACGCTTAAGGACAGGGACCTAGTTTTATACTATCGTCTTACTTAAGAGTCATTTTAGCCCCTGTTGCTGCTTTGTATAGAACCATTAGTGTGTATACAAGTGCATTGGTAATGTCAGATTGGGGGCATTGTTGTGCTAATCACATTCAGGTGCCAAGCGAGCCCGTAGGGCGGAGTGATCACCACGGACTGATTTTGCCCAATTACATGCATATTTTCCATGAAAGAGGACAGTTTGTGCCGCAGGGCGTAATTTTCCGAGCCTGACCTCACTTTGGCAAAACCCAATAATAATAATAACGTCGTTGGTTGAGAAAATTGATGTGCCAGTCCATTATGGCGAGGATCTCGAGCTAAAAAGGCAGAACAATGCCGCGGGAGGACGAGCACCCTTTTAGTGGCAGTCACTCTTTTCATCGTTCTTTCTCCCTCTCTCTCTCTCGTTTCTTCTTTTCTTAATCAAATGACTAATAAAATGCAATTGTCAAGCTTGTGGAAACCATTAGCGTATCATAACGAGTCTGATAATTGTTTTATGGCTAACTAGTTGACCTTTTACGCATGTACCGTATTGTAAGTTTGATCAAATATGATATGCACAAGTGGTTGATAATTCAATAATTAATAACGGTATTGAGAATGATAGACAATCCAAGAGGTCAACAGCTTCTTACAAGTCAAGTGCGTACTCTCACCTTTACTTGAAAAACATGGAGGAAGAATTTAATTAAATCTTCGCCATTATTAATCAAAATATGATTATTTTTCCAATGTATTTTGAATTGCTTTTTCTGTAGGTGTTTATTTTAAGAAATATTTAACAGAAGCTGTAATTTTAAAGGCATGTTGAAAAATTACACAAGTTATTTTGAATATTCCAGTTTTGCAAGGATATTTTGTTAGTTCATGTTTTGTCTCATCTTGTTGCGCCTCGGAATTTGTTTTTCGTCGATAGATGGCTTATTATAAAGTGCTTGTAAATAATGATATACTTTGAATTCATATCACTATTAAATTGCATTTGTATAAGGCAGGCTTTAAAAAAAAATTCGATGAGCAGCAATCATCTCGATATCAGTACAGCCTGTTCTTAATTGGTAAACATTTTCAATGCATAAGTTCACATTTATTTGCACACCAAAAAAAAGTGTCGTAAAAATTAGCCTTTTGTAATGCATCAAATGACTAATGATTACCCTTGGTTAAGCTTGTGGGCAATTTGCATTATGCCTTGTTTCTTGTACTCAGTGATAAAAGTTCATTACGGGTCATTTTGCTGCTAATTATACAACGCATTATTGGCTTGTGCAGGTGCAGGGAACATCGCAAATAAGAAGATGACTTGTGCTTATCATTAGTATCATTAGAAGCATAATTATGTTATCACTTTTTCAAAATCTCATTATTTGACTTGATGAATAAACTCAAAACAGAAAATTATTCATCAATTAGGCGTGAATTTTATCAAGAATTCTGCTTAAAATGGTGAATGAGCTATTATGTTATTAAATTCTTTGTTGATATTTACATGAGTATATAATTGGATAATGTTGGTGTTTTTAGAATTGCATGTTTTTTGCACTTTTGGAGTTCTGAGGCGTGGTGATTTTCAGCACGTTCTATTTGCTGCAATGTCCCTGGATTTGTGATTAAATTTGTACATGCTCATTTGTCAGAATTTTTATTTTAAGTGATGAAAGGGAGCAAAGAGCATTTGGATATGGCAGGATTTGAACCACTAACTTCTGGAATGCGAATCCAGTCAGCTAGTTACACTCCTGGGAATAATTCTGGTATACCCTGTGTACAAGTACCCTAATCCTAATCCTAACCCTAACCCTAACCCTAACCCTCAAAAATAAGGGTGTGCAGGGTAAAGCAGAATTGTACCTACTCCTGTAGGTTGATTTAAATTCCTTTTTGTTTTGTTTTTCAAATTCAAATAAAAAAAATTCAAATTGTTTATTGCTGCTTGATAGAAACAAATCAAGGGATTGTCAGTGCAAGAATGTTCTATCTGCAATAGCTGCCCTATAGACATTTGACAATTTCTGCATTCGATATTGTATACATCTGAATGTATGACACGTGGCAGCTATTGCAGATAGGCCATTCTTTCCATACAACCCTTCCAAATCCACTTAGTCTGGCTGTTGATATTTCATGGATGTAGTAGAGTTATCCAATTTATCTAAGGCTTATAGAATCCTTAATCTCAGGCAGCCTGGTTGAATTGCACTGTTCCATTTGAAGTTCCTCCTCCCACTGTGGAAGATTTTGGAATTCCAACCAAATTTAACAGTCTAAAGTATTCCAGATCCAACCATTTATTTTCATCCGTCAAATTTTATCCCAAATGGTGCAAAATTCAGCCCAAATGGTACAAAATTCAGCCCAAATGGTACAAAATTCAGCCCAAATGGTACAAAATTCTACTGGATTTGATAAATTTCAACAATATTCAGCTGGAATTCAGAGTAAAATTACCAAAAATTTCCAGCTGGATTGACCACCATAAGGCGCAACTGGAATCGAGATGGCAACAATATTTTCCACAGAGGGCGTGTGGATTTTAAAAATAATAGCCCATACACAAGTGATACACGAGTGAATGAGCAAGTTCTCAACACCTTGGAGTAATGAATTCTGTTTGTGGCCATGTTGGCTATATAATTGCGTTTTAAATTGGCATTAGAAGGTAATACAGCTTGCTAATTGCTAACTTTGTTCTACATGAATTGACTAAATAAACCCTCTTTCTACGTTGCTCAACATGCAGCTAGTCTAAACATTCATTTTACTCTCTCTATATATTTCTTTTTATTACATACTAATCAATGCAACCTTTTCCTTTGTAATATGTTGAATTTGTTGCATTGCTATACATGGTTAGAGTTTAATTTTGATGGTTGATCTCGAACAACAAAATGATGGAGGATTTTTCAATAAATCCCATTGTAAAATTCTTAGCTTTGTTTATATTGCCTTGTCATTTTTTGCAATAAAATTTGTAGGCAATATGACCAGCTTTTGTTAAACCATTTAATGCTTTTGTTTATTGTATGACCTTGGTATTCTGCAACAATAGGCAACTTTTTGATGTACAACTATTTAAATTTTTGAAAATGAGATAATAAAATTCTTTATATTTTTGATCAACAAAGATTTTTTTATCACGTTGAGCCAGAATGGTCTCATATCCAATGTCAAAGTCTAAGAACCCTCATTCAGCAGTTATAAGAATTGACCTCAAGTTGTGGGTATGTACGGTACCCAGTGCAAAGTTCATTCTATGAGTTTACAAGCATATTACGATTGAACTGTGCCCTAACAAATAAGGTAGAACTATCAGTTCACTCATGGAAGGCAAATAGTAAACCTCTGGATAATTTTACTATTTGCCCCACAAACTTGCATTGTTTGCATTCTGCATGTAACGTGTTGTGCCCAAAATGTGCGCTAGGTATAGATCCCAGGGCGCCGATTTACCATGGTGTTTACATACAGGGCAATTTTGAGTTGGTACTCCGTGGGTCTAATCTCTTTGGTCCTAACAACAAGTTGCAACTTTAACATCGTAGTGCGTGAAAAAGTTAATGTTATGTAAATGAGTATATGCTACTGTATGCAGTTTATTTTTTAAATCCCAGCTGTTCCATTTTATGTTGATCTTTTTATTTATTGCATAATAATATATTTTTATGGAATTTGTCAAAACATCATAAAATTTTAATAGAAATGCAGTTAGATAATATAAAATCATACAATTTGGAGTGATTTGAATAATGTTTATGTTTGCCCAAAGATGTGTGTATCGGGGTGTGTATTCTAATATGAAATGAAATAGAATTATTTTTAATTGTTTGATGGGTTCAATGACATAATTTAATTACATTGGTGAATACATTCATTAGGTTTGTTGATCAAATTGACTTTTTAAGCACAATGATTTAACATTTAATAAATTGTCCTAATGCACAATTTTGATAGGGCCAAGTTGTGTTATTCTTAACTACTGTTAATCCTCTGGGTACTACCTGCTAATCTAACATTGCCTCTGATTGGTCAATGACATAATATCTTCACTTTAATCACCAATCAGAATGGAGCTTTGCAAATAATTCACCCCAATTTGTTTGGTGAAATTATTCTAACAATGTTGCTGATTGGGCCAATTGATAATGAAAACTTCTTTTTGTCCAATCGGCAGGTACTTCTCATGGGGTTAATCACAGGATGAGTACATAGTGGTTCTATCAATTTTAAATGCAAATTTCATTTTAATTGAAAGAAAGAACAAGAAAAAAAACCAATAGTGACAAATTACAAAGTGGTGTAGAAAATTGGATGGCGGATGATTTATCGCTGTCGATGATACCGAGTTTGATTCAATGTATATCATAGCAAATGATTAATGGCATTAATACACTGTCCCTGGTGGCCTGCTAGATGAAAAGTTATGTTTACCACAAGCAAAATATTGCTTAATTAGAGACTAATGTTGTGTATATAAAATTTGATTGCATTCATTTAATTTGTGATTTATAAAGGAAATTGAAGGAATATAATTGGCAATAGAATGTTCAAATTTATGGGGATTTTTTTCTGTCTGGCAGGTGGGGTTGAGAGATTGAGATGCACTATATTTTGTGTGGAACTGCATGATGATGAAATTTGTTTAAGTCCAAAAGTCCTCTGTTTGTTGGTGTGTCCACCAAATCAGTAAATATAGAAGTAGCATTTTTTTTTCAAAATTGGAAACAAATTATTTTTGAAGGTGCCTATTCTTGTGTGTGTAGTGAACAAATGGCCTGTGCAAAGAAAATATCTCACCCTTCCCAGAATCCTTTGAAAAATGTCACCTCATTTCTTCAAATGACACTCCCACTACAGGTTCCTTTTGCTTTCATTTTGAGAATAGACTGGGTAAACATGGGTCAATAATCAAGAAATAAACATATTTTGCAAGATCTGGATGTGCTCTGTTCATTGAGGTACATTTTGTCACTATTGACCCATGTTGCACTAGATAGCAGATCAGTACAGGAAATTGAAATGGGAGAAATGCATTATGGGAAGTGTAAGATAACTTCTCTGTGGCCTGCGTAAGCAATAAGAGTACATATCGAAGCATGGTTGGATGGGTGGTTAGTCTAGCGCAGCCTAAGCTTTTCTCGTTCGTTACCGGTGACTCATATATTTAATTAATCTGATTAAAGGAGGGAGGGTGGATGAGGTTGGATGAGGTATATGATGTACGGATGGGTCATAAAGACCTCGTTAATAACATTCAGAATGTTATTGATTAGTTTGTTCATCATATGTACATAGCTCATTAGTGCATGGGTAAATTGATGATTTTATGCAATTATGATGATGCTAAGAGGAGATGAGTGCCGTGGGATGACAGATCGAGGAAAGTGTGCTTAAAAATGATATTAATGTGTTGTAAAATTAGAGAGGCTGATTTTTATGACATTTCTGACATGAATGTCAGGACAAGGTAAGGTGATACCAGGGATGTGAGAGGTGATACCATGGAAGTGACCAATTCATTAGTGTCGTCTGCTAATATTTAAAAAGGTGCCAAATTTTAATATGACTTAAATAGGTATTATTAATTTTTAATGAAGTAGAATATTTATATCATCAATTCTTTAATGACATAAAAGTTCATAAAATATTTTGAGCTTTTGGTAAAATTTGATTACTTAACCCCATGAATACTACCTGCCGATTGATCGGCCAAAATAAATACTGTGTCCAATTTTAAACCAATCAAGAAGGGTATTAATAAGATCATCTGCATATCCAAGTTTGACCATAATAGTTGAAAGCCTAGTCATAATTGGCAATTGAAATGAGTTTTTGAAGTTATCAGCCAATTAGAAATGCTGTTAGATGACCAGTAGTGCACAGGGGGTTAAAATATTCAACTTAAGGCTCTCGCATCAAAATATAAAGAACAAAGTGATCAGGAAACCTCCAAAATAGTTTGAAAATGTCTGGGGATGAAGTTCTCTTTTTGCATGTACTCCTTTTTTTTTGGTCAAAAAGGTCAACATTTTACAAAATTCTGCATCCCCTGCAAAAAATTCCTGCATATGGGCCTGCCGTGCATTTTCAGTTTGTACAAACTTGGCTTAGATTTTTGTTATCATCAATAACATGGTATAGGGTTTAAAGTCTATATTCGTTATAACTCGTTTTAGGATATTTGGCACACAATTAACAATGCTAATCAAATAGATACCACTGATGGTCACAACAGATGTAAACTAGTGACACGTTTTCGATGGAAAGTAATGGAAATATGGGCTATGTACCTATCCACACCTGTTGGGTCTTGCTAACTTTCTCATTAACAGTTAATTAAGAGTGAATTACATCACTTAGTAAACTTCAGATAGAAAATAAAGGTTCATTCATTCAACATGGGTAATACACCGATGAGACAGGTTGGTTGGTTATGTATGTTTTTATAAAACGTGTAAGCTTACATGTTATGTTATCTTTTGTACATCATTGAAGTGTCAGTGACACACTCCTGAAATTAGTGTGTTCAGTTGCATTTGTATTTAATTATGGGGTGTGTGTACAAACCATGCATGCATGCATGCAGGTATATATAGTATCTTTTGCATTGATAAACAAAAGAGGGGCAGTGGGTTAACGCAGCAGTTCTGCTCTCACCTATGCACTGTGGGCCCGGGTTCGAGCCTTGTCTGTTCCCGCCAACTTTATGTGCATTTGGTTTCTAGTCCACGCACAGGTTTACTCCAGGTGCCCCAGTTTCATTCTGCTTTTAAAACTGGATGCAAATGATTCAATGAATGCAAAGTTTCAGACTAAATTCTGTATTGAATATGATCCAGGTACAATATACCGGTATCCAAAAAAACAAACGAAAAACATCAAAAGATGCATGGGCTGTGTGCATCGGTATGCTTTTTTCATTGATACCATTATAGTTACATTAATACACAAAAGGAAGCCGTTAAGGCAAAACAGCTATAACAAAAACAGAAAAAAGTTATTCCTATAAATGTTTCTTGAAAATACCAACAAAAGGATCTTTGAAAATACCAACAATAGAAATGAATAGTATGTAGAATCTATAGAACATACAAACAATTAGTGCACTGCATACAATGGTTAAAAGTCATAAAGTTTAGAAAAAATAGAGATATAAATAGAGCGTAATTACTGGAAGCTAATTATAAGAACCCATACAATGTCAATAATTAGCCTTAGACAGAGAAACCAACAAAGGGCAAGGACGCAAAATCATACCATGTACTTTGTACAAAAATGATGATTATTGATTCACCATTCACCAATCCATAAGTTCCAACCAAATTACAGCCATAATTGATATTCAACCAAAAGTAGGTCCCTATTCATGGATCGTTAGTTTATTTGGCACAGAGCGAACAAAGAATAGTAAGAAATTAACCGAAATAATACCTGCAAAATTGGTTTTCTTATTATTGAATAGAGATAGTGTGAAGTTGAATAATAGGCCAGATGTGTGTATATTAAGATTAACTGAAATTGCGTTATTGTATTTTGACAAAATAACAAATCATTCTTTTAATTTTCCTTTTTTGTAATTTTTCACAACAATAACACTGATAATGGAATACCCTGGATAGTACACGATAACTTGATGAATCATAGACATTTAAATGGCCACACATTTTGTTTTGTTGGCCCATTACACGGTGGTTTCCCTTTTATAACATGACACTTAAGCCGCTGGGAACACATTTTCTTTCTCTACTCTCTCTCTCTCTTCTTTTCAATTGCTTTTAGTAGTAGTGCCTTGACACTTGTAGTGTAGTGGAGTTAACCATCTGGGTGTTAACGACTACTGCAGACAGCGGAGAGAAATTTTGGCTAATTTTAGCAAATTTTTGTCAAATTTTGATCAGTTCCAATTGGTTTTGAATGGGTATGGAAAGGCCTTACATTTGTGTCCGGGTCTGGGCGTAGCATAGGATAGGAGGACTTGTAGGGAACATTTTGTGTATTGAAATATTTTGCAACATGCGTAAACATTTTTCGAATGCGGTGTTAGGGTTAAAATAGCTTGAATACTTGGTCTCTCCCCATGTTTTAATAATGTATAGCATTAACACAATGCACATCACTCAACACTTGTCAATCCTCATTTCATCAGTGATTTTGTAATCTAGGGTTGCTAGGCAAAATTAAAATGGCCGACGAGGGGTCAGGAAAGGTTCGCAAATTGCAAGATGAGGGAGAGGGGATTGGCGATTATTGTATCATGCTTGTGTTGTCAGGTGTTGTACTCATTGAGGACATACTTTATCAATAGCAATCTGATGATATTCAATGTTATATTTTGATAACATCATGTGATTTCAAATTGAATGCAATATCAAATTTTTCTGAGGGGGAATTGATCATAGAATTAGTTGTATAAATTATTAAGAGTATAATACGGAAACCGTCCAATATGTTTAAAATATATAAATGAAGACCCAAAAATAAATAACAGTGTCCCCATATTGAGTAAGTTTGGTTGTTTTTTCAGGTGAAAATTAACAAATATTATATTTAACAGATTGGGTTAAACAAAAAATTTCAAAGCCCATGGCAGTTTCAAAAACGAATGCAGAATGAAGGTTTTTTAAGATTTTTTTAAAAAGATTTTTTAAAACTTTTTGAATTAAGATGTCATTTTGCGAGTGTTCAAAACTATACAGCATAAAATTGTGGTTGATTTACACAGTACATTATGTCAATTGTATTATACCAATCAATTATGTGAGTATCGAATCAAGTCACTTTTCTTCCAAATTTGTCTCAGATTTACATGATTTTACGGCAAAAAACTGAAAAAAAGGAAATAAAAAAATGAATTTTCTGTTTCAGCTGACATGGACGCTCTAAGAAAAAGGAACATGTGCGGCAGCTTTGGGACATCACTTCTTTTTAGCCTTATTTCTCCTTTGATACCATACTGGACAAAAATCCAGCATGATGATGATGATGTTGTTGTTGTTGTTGTTGTTGTTGTTGTTGTTGTTGTTGTTGTTGTTGTTGTTGTTGTTGTTGTTGTTGTTGTTGTTGTTGTTGTTGTTGTTGTTGTTGTTGTTGTTGTTGTTGTTGTTGTTGCTGTTGTTTAAATTTAGCTTTGCCATCATTGGGGTACAATGAATGTGAATAATATCTGGAAGCTTCTGGAATAGCCCAAGATACAGGGTTGCCAAACCCGCGATTTGGTAGCCCAATTGGGCGACTTTTGAAGATTTTTCCCGCGACTTCTGATAATTTCCTGTCCCATAGAAACCAATGGTTAAGAAAAAATTTGGGCAACTTTTCAACATTGGCTCCCGCGACTTCTGATCGTTTCCTGCCCCATAGAAACCAATGGTAAAGAGAAAAATTGGGCGACTTTTCGATTATTTGACCCACAATTTGGGCTGAAATCTTTTGGCAACCCTGCCAAGATATTGAATCCAGCCAACTTGTACTAATCAATTGTTTTCTTTCTTTCTTTATATATTTGTGCAGGGCCAAGAGCAGATCAGCTTTGTAAATAGTTTTGTCAATAACTACACCTCGAGCGAGGCCCAGGCACTCTCACCACATAATAATAACTTTGTTACTAACTCAGTTATGTCTTCAGAGGTAAGTTTGCTGGAAAATATTCTTCAAATATCTTTCTTTTCTGAACAAACCATGCTAAAAATCTGATAGCAGAAAATTCCTCATATTTCTAGCCCAATAACGTAGTACTTGGCATAGACGTTTCTATGTTACATTAGCAGATAGGCAAGACCTTCTTGTTCTCTGTTGAAAAGGGGCAGTTTTCAATGAATGCCTCTTTTCAGAGCCATCAGTAGCTAGGCAAGGGGTAGCCTACATGTCTCATTCTTAGGTACTTTGTCCTGAAGAAGTCACAGCTACTCCTGACGAATGCTTGATAGTTCCAAACTTGTCCGAAGGTGAACCAGATAAAAAACTTACTAATTAGTATGAACTCCTGTCATAAACCCTATCCTACAATTTTTTACTTTCAAAGTCTAACAGACTTCTTTTTCATCATTAGGTGGGTCAGGTGTCATGGGTCAAAGTCAAATGGGGTCAAATAGGGTTAAATTGATATTGACCTTGTCAACATAATGTCTCTCAATCTCCCTGCCCCCCCTTCAGCTATCACAACGGGCAGGGGATCTAGTGGTTTGCAAACTGCCTTGTTACTTCTACACTGCAAGATTCTCATCTGTGTGACGCCGATGTCACATCAATGTCACTGCATCGGAAACTACACCTCGGTTTTCCATATCGCCGGTCCGAAATAGCCGGGTAGCCAGCCTCCTAGGTTTCTACAGAGTGACTTGGCGGCGGTGACTCCGCAGGAGAGTCACACTGGTGTGACTACTGTGAGCCGACTGGGCCTGGGTGCTCACGTTTTGGGTTGCGGTTTTGATTTTATTGCCATATTTGTTATATTCTCTTGATTTATTCAATTAATATTCTTTATTTCTAGCTTTTTTTAGAAGAATAGGGAGGAGGAAATTGCAAACTGGACTTTAAAAATAAGGGAAATATTAGATGAATAAAATAAATTTGTTATTAAAAGAAATAAACATGATCAGTAAACAAAGTATAATTCAATAAACTAATATGATGAATAAAATACATTTTTGTTAATTGGTGGCTATTTGAATAACTAAATAAATAACAAATTAAGAAATAAATAAGCAGGAAGAAACCAATAAAAGAAGAATGGAAGAAACAAAGAAACACTTTGAAAGAAAACAACTTGAGAAAAATTGCAAATAAAGAAGTTAAAAGTAGGAATATTATAAGAAGCATGTAGGCCTATTGATGAATTAAAATATTAAATGTGTAAAATAAATAATTATAACAATAATAATTCATAACAAGCATTAATATTTGCGTGATAAAAATAAGACACAATTTCAAACAAACAATGCAATAGGCCTATATTGATGTGACACCGATTTATAGGCATAATTTGATAACGTAAAAAAATCAACATGAAAAACAAATCAAACTAATAGGCCTATAAAACACCATTTTGAAAAAACGGAAAAAGAAAATAGCACAAGCCAAAGTTTTGCAAAAACTTACGGCAGCAAAAGTATAACTTTGCAGTAGACCTTTCAGGAAAGTGACAAGAAGTAAAACAAAATGCATGCTAGGCCTATAAATCAATTTTAAATATAACAGAAAAATTCTTGCTTCAAATAAGTAAAGTTTTGGCAAATCAAAATGTATACATTGAAAATGCTAGGCCTATACTGATAGGCATACTTTAAGTAACTTCGCTGAAAATCTCTTTTAAAACATTTAAAAACACAATTCGTTTTAAATAAAAAAAGTTTCAATAGGCCTATATAACGTTATCATGCAAAATATGAAAAAATAGGCCTAATTTGATTGCAAAACATGCCATCTATGCCTAACCACTGAAGTAAACAAAGCAATGATATAAGTTTTGTGGGAAAACAAGCAAACAAATAAACAAAATAAAAACGTTTGAAATGAAACAAACAAATAAACCAAGAACAAGAACTGCAAATAACACACACAGTTGATGAGATTATTAAACAGGCAGCACGAAAAGAATTAAAATATTATTAAAAGAGAACAATAAATAAATGAAACAAAATGAATCGGAAGTCTCACAGTTGAAATATAAATGATAAAGAATGCAAGCACGATAAAAAACACACAAAGACGGCAGTAGCCTACAGCCACGGACCCACTGTACAGCATGCATCAATCAATTAATTATAAAACCAACTCATTCCATTCATGAGCGTATACAAGCAGTAAACAAGCATGATACGCGTATTTGAAATCATCAGCGCGTATTTGGTAGATATCTGCCGCGTCCCCAAGTGTTCGAACTCATAACAGGGTTCGGTCAGCGACCTTTCGACAGCGTAGTCACCTTGAAGTTCACCGACTGGGCACCGAGCAGGCGGACGCATGGGACACTGGCTACGAAAGTCACTTTGATGTGACTACAAGAGGTGGACCACTGTCGGAATCTAGTCGGTGGTGTACATCAGGAGTCGCCGAGGCGGCGTCGAGCAGGTAACACATCGGAGGCTAGCAGTTGTAGTCACTACGTGATGACACTGCTGCATAGTACCCTACTGCCTTGTTTCCGATGTAGTCACTCTCCTGTAGTGACTCTGTCGGCCACCATAGGGTAGGTTATTCTGGAGTGACGTCGGTAGTGACTTCAGAGTTCCAGTGCGATGTAGTCACTCTGTCGCCAGGAATTTTGCAGTGTAGTCTTGTACTCCCAACCTCAACAATGGTCAACTTTTTTAGCAACTGCCAAAAAATGTTAAAATTTCAATTATCAAAAATTAAACTTTCTTGTTTAAAAACATAACAACCCTGGTCTCCCTCCCAAGTTCACATTTGGGAAATCTTGTCTGTAAACCTTACTTTATAGTTTCCTTGTAAATCAATTTGAAAGAATCATCAACAATTGTTGATCATTAATTTGCTTCAAGTTGACATAAAGACACTGATAATTCATGTCATACTCTCACATACCTGTACTGAGTAACATCTTATAAATCATATTCCTAGCATCAAGTTGATAGGTTTCGTCAAATGTTCATCAAGTGTCAGAGAAGGTATCGTACCCTTCCCAGAATCCTTTGCAACATGATACATCACCTCATTTCATCAAATGACACTCCTATTACTTTGTACAGGTTGTCTTTGTTGAGAATAGACTGGTTAAACATGGGTTGATAGTCAAGAAATATATAAACATTTTATGAGGTACATTGGTGTACTTTTGTCACTATCATGTTGCACTAGATAGCAGATGAGTACAGATTATTGAAATGGAAGAAATGCATTATGGGAAGTGTAAGACATCTGTTCTGATCAAGTATCATCATGAAACAATAATTTCCCTCAGCAAACAATAATTCCATCAATCTAGGAAGCATTCAATGAGCTGAAATCTTGTTAAAAAGTTGCTCATGTTCACTCATTTTAATTGGATTCAATCAAATTACATTTAATCAAGCCCACATTAAATTCAATCCGTCAGAAAGCACGTCTGAAATGTCAAAATCACAAGTTGCATCATTTAATCACATCAAAATGATTTCAATGCCTCATTCAAACACCCGTTAAATATGTAAAATACAAATCTTCTTTTTCAGGCTTATTAAGCGAAACATTCTACCTATCAATCAAAAGTGAAGATTTTTTTAAGGGTTTTACCTCAAGCACTCTTGCAATACACTAAAAAACATGTTTCCACTTGTACAAGTTGCTTGCCCCAGTACTTCTCATGTTGTACTAGACTCCAATCACTGTATAAAAATGTGTAGTAGCCGGTTATCAAGCCTGAGTTACAAGCACTATCAATCAACGCTGATGAAGCGAACAAGCGCAAAAATCCGCTAACCATTTTACACTTAGCTACTCTCCCCTGACACGTTTACACATGTTTACTTGGCTCAAAGGGTATGCTTTTATTATGAATGAACATGGTATTTTGATAATCATAATCAAAACGGTGAAAGACAAAATTCCATTGTCCGATCGATATTAGACAATTTGATAACAAAGAAATGGGCAGAGCAATATCTCGTTAGCAATTTTATATTCGATTTTATGACCCAAACAATAGTAATGTAATTAAACCGTAATCTTGAAAGCTTGTTTAGTAAACTGAAGATGACAGTAGGTTTAATAGCAATAACAATGACACACCCATCAAAATATTAAGGGGTAAAGTGCAAGAAAGTCATTTCTGCAATAGCTGCTAGGTGTTGTATTCATAGATGCATACAATATAGAAATGCAGAAATTGTCAATTGTCTATATGGCAGCTATTTTGGGGTTAAGTGGAAGAACGCCATTTCTGCAATAGCTGCCATGTGTTGTGTTCGTAGATGCGTACAGTGTAGAAATGCAGAAATTGTCAAATGTTAATAGGGCAGCTATTGCAGAAAGTGCTTTCTTTGGCACTAACTCTTAGATATCATTAGGATCCACAACATGGTCATCTATCAGGGGCACAGTTCTTTAACCCCAGTACATTTGTACATTTATTGAATGACCTTTGAAATTTTGAGTACAAAAACTCATACTCTGCAACTTGAAGTCAAATTTTGCGCTATGATTGTTTAATTGAGGTTATTGAATTATGCCATTGGGATGAGGCCATTGTGGTCTGTAGATATGATGAATCATGTATCTTTGTTTCAATATCATCATGATGATGACAAGATTTATCTCTATTAATTTTCCAATATAAATATTTTCTTTTTTACGCACAAAGAATTTTTTCATTAGGATCACAGGTTATTGTTTTACTTGAACATCCAATTTGTGAAGAGATGGATTGTTTAAATTTAACGCTTGATTTACTGCCTTAATAGTTCTTTGTGAAACATCACTTAAACATATTTTTTATAAATGAGCGATAGATATTACCTTTGTACTTATGAATCAAAATATTTTGTTTTTGTAAGATAAATTTTAATTGCCAGAATTGCAATTGAGATGAAATTGCATTTACTCGGACTTACTCATTCTTTGATTGAAAACAAATAAATGGAGGGTGAAAACATCATGAAATGGTTTGATAATGGGATGAACCTGAAGAATAAATCAATATGAAATGATTATTAACTTATCAATTTTTGTCAGGATTCAATAATATAATAATAATAATAATGGCCATCATTGATAGTTCAACAGGATCAACATTTTGTCACCCTGCTATAAAGGTAATTGCTGAAATCATTTCTTGTAATTTTGAGAACAAAACTACAAAATATGGTTCAAGCATGCATCAGTTACATAATCACCCTAATTATTTCTGATTATTCCCTTTAATTTGTCTCATGTTCATTTGTTCTTGTGCAAAGATTTGTGAATAAATATGCTTAAAATGCATGCTTTGAACCATATTTTGTACTTTGTTCTCAAAACTACAAAAAATGACTTTTGCAATTATCGTAGCAGGCTCACAATTTGGGATTATTTTACAAACACAACAGTTTAATATCAAATAAGGCATGCAATAGTGTAATGAATGTATTCTTTAATTTAAACAAATATAAATAAATAAAAAACATAATAAATTAAAAAAACATAAAAACAAAACCAAGGCAGATGAGAAGTGCAAAATCCAAGAAATGCACAATTGATGAAAAAAATAATCAAATAAGGTCTTCCAAGAGCTATACAAAAATGAACATAATAGAAATCATGCTGCGTCATTCTGATAACACAATTATTGCGTAAGTTTATTTTCGAAGAACTACTTAATTATAAAGGTCACTCGTTAAGACTGAAAATAACTATAACGCCAGAGGCAGAGATTGACCTTTTGATGTCAAATCAAACTTTATTATTGCAATTGTCCTTTTTTAATCAAAGGTAACGATCTTTCTGTACAAATTTGAAAATTATTTACATATTCAACCCACCCAGATTCTATTCAGATATTTTTGATAAACTCTAAAAAAAACACCTGTATAAATGAATAATAACTGTTCATGGGAAACAATTTATTGCGCTGATTAAAAATTCAAACCAATGTTGCGAAACCAAATTATGCTATTCCAGTTGAAATCCATACACCCCCTGTGGAAGGTATTACATTAATCGCCCACACAGGGGGTGTAGATTTTAAATGGAGTCACCTATTCAAGGAATCCATTTTGAAATGTACACTCCCCCTGTGGAAGGCATTACCTTAATCTCCCACATAGGGGGGTATAGATTTTAAATGGAGTCACCTATTCAGGGAATCCAATTTGAAATTCACACTCCCTTTTTGAAAAGATTAAAATGATGTCTATAATAGAGGGTGTACGGATTTCAACTGGAATAGCCCATTTATTGTGATGATGATTTGCCATCATGAATTTGATAGCGCACATTAAACTAGTAAGGTCTTTTTAATAAGCATATCTAAATTAAGTATCTATTGTTGCTTCTAATTGAGAAACAGGTGTAACTTAATACCATGTTGCATTATTAATTAGCCTTGTTGCCATGGCAACAAAAGGCAGCCATGTTTTTTCCTTAGCAATTTGCAAAATTGCTAAGGTCTGTTTCTGTCAAGTTCTTTGTTTCTTTCTTTCTTTCTTTCTGTCAATTTTTTTGCTCTCTATTTTATTTCATGGTTTTCTATCTCTCTGTCTTTCACTCTCCTGCTGTTTTGCCTTTTCCTCATCTCTCTTCCTCTCCCCCTCTCTCTACTCTCTCTCTTCTCCTCTTTCTCCATCTCATCTCTCTCTCTCTCTCTCTCTCTCTCTCTCTCTCTCTCTCTATTTCTCTCCACAATGACTGAGCAATCAGGTTCTTTGTTGTTAACCAATTATAAAGGCTCACACCATCTGTTCAGATTTAGTTACATCCACAGACTTTGTGACTATTGGATAATCTCTTCACATAATCCAAATATGATCCATTGTTATTCCCAGTAATATTGCTGTATGGTGATTTATCATAGGCAAATTATGTCATTTTGGGTTAAATTGGCAGAGACAAATTTGATGAAACTGGGGATGAAACATTGCGCTATACAAGCTTATACAGGTGGTTATTTTTTGTTTAGAGAATATTTTTTAATTTCTGGCAAAGAGGACCTATGTGCATGTTGGTATTTTCATGAAGTTCATGCCTGAACAATGTTATATGACAAAAGTAGGCCTACATATTTATCTGTTGTTAAATTCCATGACCGAACCTCTTTTCGCGAAAATAAAACCCTAGCGAAAATTACCACTTATACAGTATGTTTAATTGTATGAGTCACCCTGAGGGGATTGAACAAAGATGAGAATAATTATTTAAAGAATGAAAATACTACCCCCTCTAGTGGTCAAATGAGGAGATGTTTGTTGATGAAAGCTGTCTGAATCAATGCATTTACCATTCACAGTCTGGAAGAGAGACCTGCTGCATGTGTCTGCTCATTGGCACTTCTCTTTATTATGGTCATATTATATTGTCATCAGTGTCAAATCTGCAATCATCATCAGCAGCCTTATTGGATTTTATACCAGCCTTGAAGCAATAGCTACTTGAATTAAGAAGAGGACTGCCATGATTATACAAGTAAAAATTTTGGGCATTTAAGAAAATTTTATTTGTCATTGTACAGTGCTGGACTTTGTTTTACAAGATGTCTGTTTGATCAAGTCTTTCATTTATGTTTATGTTAGTAATTGGTATACATGCATTGTTAATAAACTGGTATACATGCATTGTTAGTAAACTGGTAAACATGCATTGTCTTTATTCACTTTATGGTGCTGAGGAGAGATGCCAATAAAATAACAAGAATTGAAATGAAAATGGCAATGTACCTGAATGTGTATGAAGAATTGTATTGTGTAAAATAATCCATTTTATTCCCAGTTGATTGATGAGAATGATTCAACTGTTTTTGTTACTGATGTTGCATGTTTTTTGCTCTTTTTCAGACATTCCACGCACCCAACTTTGGGGATGATGAGTTTGAGATCCAATCATTGGGTCAGAATGTTGGAGGAGGCGAGCATCCTGGTTTCCAAGGAGGAGGAGGAGGCGGCGGTGGTGGTGGTAATGGTGGTATGAACAATCCTAACATCCACTATAATACGGACTATCAAAATATGTCAAGTCCTCAGAATCGGAACTCTCCCAGAATGCAGATGGGCGTGACATCCCCTCCTCATCAGATGCCCCATTCGCCAGCCATGACGCTTCCTTCACCGAGTCATACGATATCGGACAATTATAACACAATGGCCAATCAGGGCCCTACGTATACCAACCCAGATGGGTCACATTCGTTCACGGATTCTCTAAGTCACATGACAGAGACAATGCCAAATCCAGCGGTCACGCAACACAGTTTACCGGTGAATCCACATTTCCCGCCACAGAACTTGGAAATACCGCCCATTACGCAGTCAAATAACCCTAACATGGTACCACCACATATCATGAGCCATCATAACATGGGACATTCAAATATGGGTGGCAATGGGGGTAACATATTCCACAATATGACACAATCGGGACTCACTATGGATCCATATCCAATGCAGCAACAGGGTCACGCTGTCACGCAGCTGTCAACAATCAACCAATCAGCAATCAGTTCCCATTTAGGTCTTCACGCTGGTATGGCGCCACATCAGGGGCAAATGCCGCCCCCGCAGACAAACTTGGTAAAGCAGTCACCTTCGCCGCCACAAGGAACTACGAGAAGATCACCAAATCAAGAAAGTAGCGAAGATAGCGATGATAATACTCCGTTGGCACAGGTAGGTTATGAGCGTGCCTAAAGGCAGCGGAAGAGTCCGTTTGGCATTCACCCCTGTTTATTTCTTACACGGAATAAATCATATATCAAAACTAACCAAAAGGCTTGTGACATCAGGTACTTCCGCTGCCGTAAGTTGGTTCGTAGGCTATCACCAGTTTAACAACATCATGAATATATACGCGATGTGTGTGATCCAATCATATTTTATTATTTGTAAACACACGAACATGAATGTCAGCTACAGAGGGTGTATGGGTTTCAAGTGGAATAGCTCATTGTCACTGTTAAACAAGCAACAAATTAATGAAAGCTTATCATTATATGACACCATGGACATCATTTATGGAATGCAAATACTTTACGCAGTGCAAACCACTTGTACGGTGTTGATTTTCGATCACACATTCCTGTTGACCAGTAATTCCCATCCTCAGGCTGTTATTCTGACCCACATTTTGTATCGTTTATGCATAATCAATAAAAAGGAAGTAGGGACATCAATAATATATTATATAACAAAAATGTCAACTATAAATAGCAGCCATTCCAAATCTGAGTACATACAATTGGCTGTTCCAGTTGAATTCCATACACCCCATGGAATACATGGCCTTAATCTGGCACACAGGGAGTGAAGATTTCAAATGGGGTTGCCTGTATGGATAGCTCCATGTGAAATCTACACACCCTGTGTGAGAGATTAAGGTCATATCTTCCATAGAGGGCGTATGGACTTTAACCGGAATAGCCCGATGTTCGTGCAGTCACATATTTATTACTTTCCATGAATTTCACACGTAGTTTGGAATAAAATGATATTGAAATTTACTTGTTTTGCAACAATTACACCGATAGTTCACAAGAAAGGGATAATGCCTGATGAGGGATGCTTGTTTCATCAGCGTAGAATGTTATTTGTTTAACAGAGCATATGATGGCAGTTTTCCATCGTCATTAGTGGAGCATGATATTGATGGGATGTGCAGGCAGTACTTATTTGATTTGCACTACTTGAAATGAACCTGTCGGTGCACAAGTAACATAGTCAGATTTGATTGACTGCTGATCATGCAACACTTACTGGATTGGTCCACAACATGTTCATCTATCAGGGCACAGTTCTGTAACCCCAATACATTTGTACATTTATTGAATGACCTTTGAAAATTTGGGTACGAAAACTCATACTCTGCAACTTGAGGTCAACTTTGGCACTATGATTGTTTAATTGAGTTAATTGGACTATGCCATTAGGATGAGGCTATTATGGTCCATAGTGTGGCATGGGAGAATGATGTATCCGATGCATAGTTTGCTGATGTTGTACTTCTTTTTTGGTCGGAAATGTCACTTTATTTTATCACTTACATAAGGGATGAATTAATTGTTTATATGCTGTAGACATGCAGTTAGAAAAAAATATACAATGGTCAATCCCAGGGGGTACTCAAGTTTGGTTTGGGTAGGGGAGGGTGTGCTGCTGAGAATTTTAAAGTGGACTTATCCAAATACCAATTTTCCAAGAAATTTAGACCCATCACTATATACCAAAAGTTACAATTTTCAGCCAAATCTAATCCAAATTGCCCACAATTTTGGCAAATTTCGAGAATTTTGGCATTTTTTTAGGGGGGGGGAGGGATAGGAACATTTTGGAAAAAATGATCCATCCATAATACCAAAATTGGCCCAAAAAGGGTCATTGATATACCAAATGGCTGAAAATGCAACCCATATTTGTGGCACAATCTTTTGCTCCATTGGGTCATTATTATTCATCAGATGAATGCAAAAATAAGGGTTTATTACAAAGCGCTTGTGACATTTAGTAACATCAATTGATTTCTTTATACTCGGCATTGACATCATGTATCTCTTCTCTTAATACTTTCATATGTTCTACAGTTTGCAGCCCAAAAGCGAGTCCCCGTTATAACAGAACAACCCAAAGAGCAGCCAATCACAAAGAAGAAGCCACCCAAGAGGAAACGCAAGAAGGATCCCAACGAGCCCCAGAAACCTGTCTCTGCCTATGCTCTGTTCTTCCGCGACACGCAAGCAGCCATCAAGGGTCAGAACCCCAATGCAAGCTTTGGGGAGGTCTCCAAAATTGTGGCATCTATGTGGGATAGCTTAGGAGTAGAGGCTAAACAGGTATGTGATGTGTGTAGAAAGTGTCAGTGCAGGGTATTCTTTGGAAAAATCCGGGGGAAAATGACCTCTCAGAAAGAGTTATAGATACAAACGTCCTCAACATCCTAAATACTTGATTGACAGAAAAGAAATATTTATGTGAGCACTCTTTTGCTGCCACGATTCTCTATAAATGTCAACAGAGGGGGCTATTGCACTTGCCAAGATGGCCATGCATTCTGCATCTATTTCTATGCTTAGCTTAACGAGCAAACGTTTGGTACAGCTGTGCATTTGGATGCTTCTAAGTATACAAACATATTGGAAGCAATTAAGTGGAATGTAGGAACAAATTGCCTGTAAATGCAGTAATGTACTCAGCCATAACCAGTGACTTTTTAACATTCTAAATGTGTCTGTCTCTCGACTGCAGACGACAAGTTTCAAATTTTGTTTTAAAAATTCAAAAATGTCAGAAATGTAAATTGTCATGACTGCATTTGGAATCAGCATGAAAAATGCATTAAAATGAGTACAAACAAGCCTAGTATTGGTTCAGTGGTTCTTAAGATAGCACTTGATATTTTGAGGAAATATCTGAAAACTGGGTCCTTTTATGTTGATGCCTACATGGTTAGCACACAGAGCATTAACATTCAAATCATTTAGCAGAATTGTACTTTAACTGATATCAGCTTGTACTTTTTGTGGTGAAAAGGATAAAATCTGATTATTTTACAGGAAGTGATGATAGTTACGGTATAACTTAATTGCAGTAATGTAATTGTACATCTCAGGAACATAAACTAAATAAACTTGATCTAGTGAGCACATTTTCACATACATTAAATAAATAAGCTTACACTTTTTTGTTTCTCTTGTCATTTCAGGCATACAAGCAGAGAACAGAATCTGCCAAGAAGGAATATCTGAAGAAGTTAGCAGCCTACAGAGCAAGCTTAGTGTCAACTGTACGTATAGGGTATTCTCTAAGAGGCATATCATAATAGCAATCGCAGAATGCGATTCAAAAAGCGCTAGTGATCAAACACTGGTAGTGTTTTCACATGTAGCTAGCAGAGTGCAATCG
Source organism: Amphiura filiformis (assembly GCF_039555335.1). Lineage (NCBI taxonomy): Eukaryota > Metazoa > Echinodermata > Ophiuroidea > Amphilepidida > Amphiuridae > Amphiura > Amphiura filiformis. Next base: position 23,408,390 of record NC_092643.1, on the reverse strand, counting down.
CTGCAAGCATAATTGGAGCATCAAAGTTGCCTTGATCAGCGACGGAAGTGACATCATAAATAAATGCTACGCTCTTGTGATTGTTTTGTATGATACGCCATTAAGGTGGTGTTTGACATCATCATGGTTTTTCATAGTTATGATCTCAGACTACTGTAAACTGCCCATGTGCATTTAACCAAACAACGAGGGCGGCGTTATCGATATATTTTGCAGTTCAAAGGCGTTTTGCCATTATGATTGCCCAAGCTTGGGGTTGGCTGGTCTATAAGAATGCAACAACATGATCCAGGATAATCCTGTCCATTGTGCTCTAACTTGATTTCATATACATATATAGCAAAGACCAAAATTCTGCAGAGTGAAAGTGGTTTGGCGAACAGTTAAGACATCAGTCCAGATTGGGTCACTCGCATATTGAAAGAAGGAAGAAAGGAATGAAGTGAGAAAAGAAAAAGATGATGAATGTTGGTATTTTGGCAGTATTTCAAAAAGACTTGATGCAACACATGGGTTGTTTAGGATAAGCATAGCAGTTGCAATACTATAGTTGGAATTCCAATTGAATGAATACAGCTTTCAACAGCTGTACTCGATCCAACCGCCTTCGTATATTGCGTATTTCAAACTTTAACGGGCACGCATTACCATGGATATAATGCTAACCAATCACGAGTGCGTTGGCATGGTTGGATTCACTTCCGTGTTAGTCACACACAGTTCACACGCTTAGCGTGCATCGCGCAGTGTCACGCAAAAAATAAATCACGCTATTGAAAGCTGCATTTATTCAATTGGAATTCCCACTATAGTATTAATTTTGTGTTCGGGCGTTTGTATCAAGTTATGACCGCAAGTAACACCTAGTGTATTTCAAGCATTTCACTTTGCATTTGCTGATACCAATCCTCTTTCTCCTCTCTATATTATATTACAGGCAGGGGAACAGCCGGAAGTAGACCTAGAGTCACCCAGCAAACAGAAGAAAACGTCGGTCATGACGTCAATCGCTCAACCTCCCAGTGCTATCAATGCGCCTCACTTAATGGGTGCGCATCGCACCATAGCGCCCAGGCCTACTGGTTCCAGCGTGCCTATCACCGTCACCATGACGACAGCAGCAACTCCCATGATGCACCAGTCAGTAATGCAGCACATGCAGCCTGTACAGAGGGTAATGCAGGGTCAGCCTTTGGTAAGATACGGGGTAAGATATACAAAATTATCGCAAATTTGGGGAATTCTAGGATTATTCTGTTATTATTGCAAATCATACATAATATGAATTATCTTGATCCTCCATTTTGCCAGCTTTCTCTGTGTCATTCTACCCATATACACCCACCCTCTGGAACTACCATCCTGACAATATTGTCAAATGTCCATCCCTGTACAACATCTTCAAATCTGATGTCAGTGACCATTCATCGTTGGGCAGGAAAAACCTCCTATGTGTCATTGGCCCCTGAACATGTTTAAAGCAAAACCTCACATGTAACCGTTTGGCAGTTTTGTTTTAAACATGTTCAGGGGCCACAAACACTTTGGGAGGTTTTTTCTTGCCCAACGATGATGTGTTTTAGCCATCTCATCCCCTATCTCATTTGTATTGTCTGTATTTGATTTTTTCGTCTTTTCGCCCGTTTCTACAGTTTTCTGTCTGTCCCTTTTTATTTTCTTTGCTCTGTGTATTTAGTCCATCCTTTAATTTAATACGTGGGCACTATTGTGTTTTCGCCTAGTCTCTTGGCGGAACTGTTATTAATAAATAAAAATGATAAATAATCAAGCATTTTCTCCTTTCTCCTACTTCCAGATGGGTCCAGACGGTATGAACTCTGCAGTATGTCGACGCAATGGTTGTAACAAGCCAACGATAGACAGTCCAGACTGGGATAATGAGTACTGTTCTAATGAGTGTGTGGTTGATCACTGCAGGTATGCTCCACGTAAGATAAACATTTCCCTTCAAACATCTCGATGTTTGCTTGGTGTTTTATTTTTTTTTGCCCAATTCCTGCCAGCCAGTTTAAGTCAAATAGCGCCTTGGATAGGTCTAGGTTAAATGAATTGAAGTAAGGTGGCTAGTTTGCTAGGTGTTATACGCCTACTTGTGCATGCTGCCATAGCTAGTCCACAGTTAACCAACAAAATTCAGACAAATGAGATTGATGATAAATTTTCACAATTTGTTTCATACAAATATGTCAAAATAGGCCTCTTCATGGTAATTATGGTATAATCATTGAGAAGGGTGTTACATTTAGACATGTTCTAATTAGGTTCTCAAACTTATATGGGGTTGCCATAACTGATGCAAAGTTGTGGTGTGTGTAGGGCTTTACATGTACAATGCATTGTCAGTCTTTGAGATCAAGCACAGGTGTTGAAAAACTGTCCAAATGTCAGTCTGAACCCTGTTTTCGTCACTTGTTTTCAAATTTCATGCATATCTTTTTTTTTCAAATAAATTGATTTTAAAACTTGAAATTGAATCACAGCTGTCAACTTTGGAATTGCTTGGTCTGAGATATGGTGACAGATATTTGTTTGCAGACTAAATTGTTAATGTTCACCACTGATTTTTTTTTCGCAAGGGCGCTCAAGAATAATGAAAGTGGGGGAGAGTAAGGATAGAAAAACTACCTTAGTGTTATAAAGTGCCCAAATGCGTATGACTCGCGCCAGAGAGTTGACAGCCCTGATCATTCTTTGTTTTGTGCTTGCTTGAAATATTCAAAATCAGATGTATAATTTGCATCGTATATTGAAATTGAGGGATTAGGTGCTTATTCATCATGGAACACATTAATTATTACTTAATTTACATATGGCATGGCAGGTGGGGTATATATTGCTATAACATTATGCGATTTCTAGTTAGCAACCTCTATGGGCGAGGCTTACCAATACTAATACCATACAAGATTGTGCATGATTGCAATGAATTTTTTTACCAACAATTACAATAATGTACTTGTTGTTCTTGCATGTGCATGAGTGTACGAACATGCACATGGATTCACGCATGAATATACGTAACACACATACACAAACAAATACAAAGATACATATGCACATGCCGTACACATGCACTACATGTGCCATACATATGTACACCAGTATTTGCACACACCCCTGTATACAAATGCACACATACATATATGTACACACCTACGGTGAAGAATGATACTCACCAACCAACCCCCGCACATATTGTTGCTAAGTGAATTCGCATAATGTTTGCTTTGTGAAAATGGTAAGAAGTCTGGTGATGCTAGTGATATTGCATGAGCTTACAATTGCATGAAAAGTTTTGTATAGATGTTGTAGTACTTAGTTATTTTGCTAGTTTAAGTTGGTAGTAAAAAGTTTATCAGAATAAAATACATGTATATGATATCGTGATGGATAATTGTGACTTGAATAAATCCAGTTATATTAAGTTGCGCATGTAAAAAGACTGGATTAAATGAGAGTGACATTCAAGTCAATCTTAACCCTATGAGCACTACCTGCCAATCTAACATTGCCTCTGATTGGTCAATTACATGATATCTTCACTTAAATCACCAATCAGAATGAACCCCCATTTTTTTGCGTGGTGAAATTAATTCTAACAATGTTGCTGATGATTGGGCCAATTGATAATGAAAACTTCTTTTTGGCCAATCGCCAGGTAGTTCTCATATGGTTAAAAGATTGACAACAAAACTAAACAAAGATTTAAGAAACAAACCAATTATCGCAGTAGACAGGTTTGATAAAATATACTTTAATGGATGTATAGGGAAAGTACATGAGGTCAGCCCTGTACAATAATAATGAAAGTAAAAACCTTGAAGCTTATCAAAGTAGAAATAGCACTTAAGAAACTTAGACAGAAAACCAGGAATCACTTTAAAAGCTGCAGAATGACATTTAGAAATGTCAATGACTTAGAGAAGAGACAGGGAAGATATTGTACCCTTCCCAGAATCCTTTGCAACATGATACATCACCTCATGACAGTCCCATTACCTTTTACAGATATCCTTTGTTTTCATTTTGAGAACAGACTGGCTATTAAAACATGGGTTGATAGTCAAGAAATAAACATATTTTGCAAGATCTGGATGTGTTCTGTTCGTTGAGATACATTTCGTTACTATCGATCCATGTTGCACTCAGTACAGAAAATTGAAATGGGAGAAATGCATTATGGGAAGTGGAAGATATCTTCTTTGGAGAAGAAATATTTAGCTTTTTTTTTCAATATGAAGATGATATATTATGTTGTGGCATATGCAGTATGGATTAGGATGGGCATATTATATTGCAATGCCTTGCTGACAAATTATGCAGTATTTATATGCCAATGTAAAATTGGTTGGTATACAAATTTAAAATTTATGAAATAGAGTTCTGTACCAGAACATACAAACACATTTGGGATCAAATTAATGATACAAGTAGTGTGCGCTAGTTTGCAAAAGTGCGGGCCACAGGTCTTGATTCCCTTGACTGCTAAAAAATGTTCAACTTGATATGCTTGCCGTAAATTGGTAGTCCCATACTTATTCCCTAGACTGACTGACAAAAGTGAGCGGTGGGGGGGGGGGTTTGCTGTGGCACCACCTTGGCACACACAACTGGTTACAATTAGCACTTATGACAAATTAAACTAACAAGTGCCGCTGCGAACTGCAGATAAAAAAACACCAAAGAATACGCAGACACAGGAATCAAACCACCTGTGACCTTCTGCATATTAGGCAGATGTCTACAGCACTAAGACTCCACTTACCTGTACGTCAAAATGATGACTAAAATAAGCTGCACACTGTCAATCTCTTACTTCAAAATAGAATATGATGCTTCAGGCTGAACATTATGGTCAGGGTAAATAGCAAGGACAAACCTAGGGATACAGTTTTTGACCATTTTAGTTTTAAAATGCTGAGGAAACTTTTGATTATCAAGCACTTGGAGCTTTAAATGTGAGCGATTGCTAATTTGGGTGGCTGCAGATGAAATGTTATGTGTTATTCCATTATAATATTGTTTGGAAATGACTGCTTTTAATAAAGCAATTATTTCATACAGACACAAAAGCACGTATAAAACACAAGCAAACCATACACATAAAACAGTTGCATGGTTTCACACTATTCAAAATGCTTATAGTCTATTCCACCTGCAATCCATACACCCCCTATGGAAGACATGACCTTAATTGTTCACACAGGGAGTGTTATGGGGATACCTGAATGGGTGACTCCATTTGAACTCTACACTCCCTGTGTGAGAGATTAAGGTTGTGTCTTCCATAGGGGGTGTATGGATTTCAACTGGAAATGCCCATTGCGTCAGTTTCATAATAGGTTCTCTTCATTATTATACTATGATAATGAAAGCAAAACTACTTTGTTCCCAAAATTGTGGGAACAAAGTTTGGATATTGTTTGATGTTTTGAAATTAATTTAGTCAAATTTATCATAATTTGTATAATTATTTTTCTCTTTCTACAGAGATGTATTCACAGCATGGGTGGCCACAAACAGTGCCACAGCAGTGTTACCGTCGGTAAAGTAACCTTGGACGCTTGCGACAAAACGGACCCCATGGCTTGCCCGTCTGTCGCACGAAGAGGACAATTCCAGTGTATATAATTATACATATATATATAAAGTGAACTGAGGGAGTGAGTGGGCAGGATGATACGAGGTATACTGACGATGAAGACAAGTATTTCTCCACGATGTTCTTTCCCATGATGCTTTGCTTTATGGTATTATCAGCTCCCTCTGTGGATTCCATTTTTTATACATGACCACGACACTGCCGAGGTTTGCATAAACGGCAGCGAGACGCTAAGTATCTCAGACGTGACTTATGTACCGGTGAAGCACATTACCAATGTACCTCACGAAAGTTTTTTCTTTAAAATCCGTGTTTTTACTCCATGGACGACACTCGACAAAGTCTTGGAATATTCAGCTCGGATTCTTGTGCCTTCTTTTCAGCTTAAAATTTAGCAAATTTGGAACTATTGCACAAGCCTCACAGAACAATTTTGACCAAAAAAAAAAAAAAGAATAGCTTACCGTTCGCAAAAAGCTGTACTTGATAGATTTTCGCTGACTGTTGGGCTCTGCAATTGTATGCGTTGTATATAGCTAGTCGTATTATTACTATCGTCATTATATAGAATCGTTACCAGGTGTTTCAAAAGAGGTAAACATTATTGTCTAAAAATCAGAAAAAAAACTGGGAAAATCTCAATGTAGAACCTTGTATTTGTTGTATATATATAAATGTTGTAATATATATTTGTAAGAAAACTTGAAGTTATGCTACTTTTTTTTTTCGTATGACAAATATTGTGCTGTAAAGATTTCACAACTTGGATGTTTTTTCATCTTAGGGAGGGAAGGGTCGGGGGTTGTGGAAGGGTCAGGGGTTAAACTTATGCCACATTTCATATCTAGATTTAGATTTTCCCAGTTTTATATAGCTAAATGGATATTGACGCTTTTTATTATGTTTCTCTTATGTTTTTTGGAGACTCACTTGGTAACTAACGTGTACCTATACGTGAAGCCTTGACTAAATAAATGTGAAAATAAGCGAGCTCAAGGCTTTCACTATATTTGTAGAGTTGATGTTTTTTTATTTAATACAAAGATGTGAATTATCAGACTACCAAACTGTTAATATTCCGCAAATTCATGAAAACAAATTTCACCCATCTGTATTTTTTACATGACAAAAAAAATGTGATGCTTAGGTTAGGAGTAGTAATGGCTGAATGGTCGTAGTCAAAGTTTTTAACAACTATTTAAACAAAAAGAGTAGTGTACTGTAAGACAATAGGCCATCATTGTGGTTTGGTTATAAATTTGACCTAATTATTTTTGCATTGTTCTTTTATGGGTCAGTCAGTAACATAGGCATAAAGGATAAACACTTTCATTCTGTAATGGTCATACTTCAGCCACACGAATGAAAATGTCTTTCATATAAAGTCAACAGGTCTTGATAATGTCAACTTAGATGTTCTTGTTTTTACCCTCTGAGCACTACCTGCCGATCTAACATTGCATCTGATTGGTCAATTACATGATATCTTCACTTAAATCACCAATCAGAATGGAGCTTTGCAAATAATTCACCCCAATTTTTTTGTGTGGTGAAATTATTCTAACAATGTTGCTGATTGGTACGATTGATAATGAAAACTTCTTTTTGGCCAATCGGCAGGTAGTTCTCATGGGGTTAAGAATAGAAAAAGAAACTCATGGCTAATAGTGTGAAATGACTTGATCTTTTTGGAGAAAATTATGTTGTCATTCATTGCTTGGTGACATCACATTTTGGATTATCAAAGGGCTGACACTCCTTTGTATATGTCATGAAGGGCTGACATCCTTACTGAATAATCTAGTTATCAGCTTATAAGTTTACTGACCGATATAAGTACATTGTCATTTTTTCATTATTTGTTGAAATGGTTAGAATAAAATGATTAATTTTACATGAATAAAATCATGCTTATTTCTAATTCAGATTTTTTAATTTAAAATTGTCAGGAATATTATATAGTTGATGATGAACTCATACACAAGATTCTAGGACATGTACAGCTGCTTACAAGCTATGAAACCCACATATTCTGAGTGTTTTCTGTACTGTTTAATAGTAGTCTATGTATAAAATCCATCATATGGGCTCTTCATACGTGTGTACTGTAGAAATGGTAATATTTGAGCTAATTTTATTTTCATGCTCTTCAAATTCCAAACAGCAATCACAAAAATATGTTGACATGATCATGGGGAATGAGTCACATGTCGGCAATTTTCAATTTGAAGTTTCTAACATCATTTTCTGGCAGTTTACAAATGCTACATTTTGATGTAAATCCCATTGAAATCGGATATCTGATTACCGAGTTACAAGGAATTTATCAATAGCTGAAAACAATATAAAACAAAAGAATTTGAACACTGTTTTTGCCAATATCTCAAAAACAATATTAGCGACATCCGACTCATTCCGCTAGATCATGTCACATATATTCTTGTGTGTATAGGTCAGTGTATGGGCAGCTTAGAATTATGAATTTAAAAAAAAATGAAAGAGCTTAAATTTGGCGAAGTGGAAAATAATAGTCTGGCAAAAATGTCCATTTCTACAGTACCTTATATGAAACCATGTGATTAGAAGAGTGACTTGCAGAAATATTAATATCCAGTCGCTGTGCCTAACATCGCCACACTTGAAAGTGAGACGCACTACGCAAATGCAACTTTCGTAAGTGCTGCGCTCAATACACATGGCCATCATATTTGAAAAGCTCTATTCAAGAAGCATGGAAAGGAATGCATCTATTTTCAAATATGTGCACTGTGTATTGCATCTGTTAGCCACAGTGACTGGTACATACTATCAGCTTAACTGTCCATATGTGTGCTTGATTTGTTGATATGTTATAGTGTTAAAATCTTAAAGGGACTCCATAGAACTGTACGGAATAAAGCGATATTATAATACGGCTACACTTTACTGTGTCTGGCTACGTAAGCACTCCCATGTATGTCTCCCTGGTTAAAGGGCCATAAACACTTTTACTAAATACCAGACATTGTGTACTGTGAGAAGTTTGATTTGGTGCTCCAATAAAAAAGGGAAATACAAAATCCGATCCATTGAGTTGATGCAATGGAGTCGTTTCAATCAACCTTTTTGGCAATCCCAGAATTCTTTGCAAAGTACATCTTCATCAATGAGCACATCATTGCTGTGCATCAACCGTGAGATATTCTGGGTTCATTTCAAGAAATTATCAAAGTGCATGGTCTATCAAAATTGTTGCGTCTCTTTAAGGTTTTGAACATGATTCTTATCTTGCAGCTCAAATATGTAGTATATTATAGAGATTGAAATTGGCTTTTATTTTCATTTTAAAAAATAATAGTCTTGTATTATTAGAAATATATGAACAAAGTCTGATCAGGGACAATAATACAATCAAATGTTATAGTTTTGTTGTGTGCAGACAGCCACAAGGAATTTTGTGTAATCTTATTACTCCATGAACTTATTTGATATCATTTATTTTGAACAAGAATATACATCTTATGAGTCAGAATTATCAATGAATGGAAAAAAATGTGAAATAAAATTGTATTGGATTAAAGATAATGAACAGAAATGAATTGTTAATACATTTTGTAGCTCCATTTGTATGAATTTGATCAAATAAGTTTTCCAGTGGGTTGCGTTACAAAGGGTGCAAAATTCAGAAACTGTTCAAGGGTGCTGAATTCAGAAACTTTTCAAGGGTGCCGAATTCTGCAATGTTTACCAGCAAAGCTTAGATACAACGTTTCCAAGGTTATAATTCTCTCAAAATCTTGCCTTACAATGTGCTATGACAGTTGAAACCCATACACCATTATGGAAGACATGACCTAAATCTCCCACACAGGGGGTGTATATTTCAAATGCAGTCACCTATTCAGGTAACCCCATCTGAAATTCACACTCCCTGTGTGGAGGATTAAGGCCATGTCTTCTACAGGGGTGTAGATTTCAAATGGAGTCACCTATTCAGGTAACCCCATTTGAAATTCACACTCCCTCTGTGAACGATTGAGGTCATGTCTTCCATAGGGTGTATGGATTTCAACTGGAATAGCCCAATAACAAAAACCAACTCGACAGAATTTTGGCTGTAACAAATGTACATAAACGAAGCACTCGTCACAACTCTTTGTCAATTGGTGCAAATTTTCGAATCAAATAAAAACAATCTATGCGCATTGTATGCATGTCTGTAAAGGCTAGCAATAAGAACACAATTGATTTTCTGATTATGTAGAACAAGCTATTTTATGTTATGAACAAAATTGACTACCGTATATGTGGTAATTTTCGCAACGGTTTTATTTTCGCAAATTTAACGACATTGCTAACGCTTGAATTTCGCGAAAATACCACCATGCACAAAGGTTTCCTTTGTCTGGAATCGTAAGAAAAATCTGTACATGAAAATAACGACTTATACACTACATGTAGATCATGGAACAAGCAACAAAAAAAACCAAGATGATCATTGAAATGCAATTTATGCTCCATTTTATATGTAAATTTACAAATTGATTTGATATCAGATCCGTTAACTGCTTTTAGATGTATCTGTCCAATATCTCATTTCTTTCTGATCATCAAAGGCCAAGAATCGGAGTAAAGAGCCTACATCAAAGAAGCAAATGTTCAAGTGTTTATATTTCGTTGTTGGGCAGGAAAAACCTCGTATGTGTTTTTGGCCCCTGAACATGTTTAAAACAAAACTGCCAACAGGTTACATAAGAGGTTCTGCTTTAAACATGTTCAGGGGCCATTGACACATGGGAGTGTTTTTAATTTCCACAAATCTTGTTCTTGTTACTTGGTTTGAAAAAAAAATGAATAACAAAAATATTATCATCTTCCATAAATGGGATATTCCAGTTAAATCAACGCTACCCCTGTGGAAGATTTTGGAAATCTGTTCCATAGGGGGAGTATGTTTTTCAAATGTAATTGATCCAAGTTAATCATTTTGAAACTCATACTCCACTGAATCATAGCTTTACCTTTATCTTCCACAACTGGAGTGAGTATTTCAAATGGAAGCTACACAATTGTCTTTTCTATTTGAAAACCATACTCCCTCCGTGGAAGACTTTAGCTAAATCTTCCACAGGGGTAGTGTGGATTTTAAATAGAATAGCCCAATAATGCAACACTTCCTCCATAAATGCAATTTCTATATCGAATGCTGAATCTTACCATTTTTAAAAGAAACATGTAAATGGGCTGTTCCATTTGGAATCAACACCCCTCTAGTTAAGAAGACTTTGAAATTGCAACCAAATTCAACAGTTAAAATAATTCCAGATTGGAAAAAAAGTGAAAAAGGTTTGGAAGATTTTGGAATTCCAAACAAAATTTTCTTATTTGAGGCCAAATTTTGTATAATTCAAGTGGATTTCAGATAGAATTTAATAAAAATTTAGGCAAAATTTCCAGCTGAATTGAGGTGCAACTGGAATTGTGAGATGGCAGTGACATCCTGCACAGGGGGGGGGGTGGAATTCAAGTGGGATAGCCCAATGGTAGATTCAAAGCTTTTAAGGGTTGCCCTCTTACTCCCTCAGTTAATACAAAAAACAAACAAAAAATGGTAAAATAAATAATCATACTTATTAAGAATTTAATATGTGATTTAGCCAAAATATATGTCATTTCTTACTGCATTTTTGTAGCAGGTGTCTGGATGAAATGCCAATATATTAATATATTGTTGTTATTATTATTATTATTTATATGTGTCTACTGTATGTTGATATAGGAATCTGCCTCATTTAGAGTCACAAACCTTGTACAGATATTTGCTTAATTATAAGATATTAATACAAGAGATTCAGTGATGTGATGTTTCAAGTACTTTATTAACCAAAGAAAGGTTTCTTTGTCCTCTCCACGATACTTGTCAGGTGTGTTTTTTAACGGTGTAAATTTTCTTGATATTACAGTATGTAATGTCAGTAATGGACAACTTACGGATTTTCCCCATTTCACCATATCAAAAGTTTGTGTATATAGTTAAGGCCATATCATACTTAGCAATTGCTAGGAGTGTAGCGTTACATTGTGATGTAACTGCCGTCGCTTATCAGAAAGGCTATTGCCCATATCTGATCGATAAGTTGCTAGCATGCCGTAGCATCAAATCGCAAGCAGTTGACTTGAAGACAACTTTGTCACTATGAAGCTAGCCACGACTAGACGCAAAAACTACTAGTGTTTGATCAGTAGCAACTGCTCGTATGTATGATCTGGTTTTTACAGTATGAATATTGTATGTCATACAGTGCAGTGGTAAAGTCATCAGAATTACCTGGAATTAGTACAAATTCACAAAGCACATGATAATGTGCAATTTTTATACTACTTTGGTCCATATCAAGGTGAATTTAGTTTCAAACAAATGTTTGGTCCCATCTCCTGGTATTTTGCACCATGGGCCAAGTTTCCCTTAATGTCACTCCCAGTCAGTTGATAAGCGATGCACTGTTTTATAAAACCGATGACTGGTGTATTACATGGTAAAGTTTCCTTAAAGGTTTCAGCCGTGTTCCTGCCAGTTTTATCACTGGCAAGAATGAACATGAGTGATCTTACCATCTTATAAATATGTGAAAGGAACCCAGTTCTGCAAAGAATCAATGAACAAAATTTACCTCCCTTTTGGAATTGAAAATGGGAAGCATGTAAAAGATGTCTTTACCTACCAGTTTCATGGACAACTGTATTTGTAGCAAACAATGGGCTATTTCAGTTGAAATCCATACACCTATGAAAGACGTGACTTCCTCTTCCACTCAGGGAGTGTGAATTTCAAATGGGGTTGCCTGATTGGGTACCTCCATTTGGAATTCACACCCCCTGTGTGGGAGATTAAGGTCATGTCTTCCTTATGGGGTGTTTGGCTTAGGCCAGTGTATAAAAGACAATCATAATTATATGAAAAAACATGTAGAAAGTATTTGTAAAGTAAGAAGAACAATAACAAAATTTCATTCCGAAGGACAAATTGAACATTTTTGCCAATAAACAATTTCTGTAAAATTGGGCAAGATTTGAATGTACTTTGTGATTCTTGTAATACATGATATAAATGTTATTATCCACATCACTGAATTTCTTTGTTTCCATAGAGATGACAACAACCTCTTAACCTTTGACCCCTGTAAGGTTCAAATGGTAAATTATTATGTACTTTTAAGAAAAATAATGTCAGAAAATATTTCTAGGATCTACTTGCTCAATCTGAAAGACAATGAACTTAACTTCATAATGGTAAATCAGAAAATTTTCATTGTTTGGTAAATAATTTTGAACGAAACAATAATCCAAGGTTATTTATTTGCTTGTTATCTCTAGGTGTAATCGAGTCTCCATTCTGTAATTATTAAATAAAAGTGCACTTGTCTAGTACAAATAAGGAAGAAAACAAATAAAACTTATCTCTATGAGGCCATGCAGTTTGCTTTTGTCTGTCTCTAGACTTTATGTTGAGTCTTGTGTATTAAGCACCTTTGGTAAAGTTTGCCCAGTTGCGCCATCGTTTTTAAAGAAAATTTTAAGTATGAAAAGTCCCAATCTATTAATTTCTTATATGGATGAAATAGCTATCTACTGTTGATATTGGTACTGATGACGAAGGTATCTTTTGCTGATATTGGTTTTGATGAAGTAGCTATCTACTGCTGATATTGGTACTGATGATGAAGTAGCTATCTAATGCTGATATTAGTATTGATGTATATAGTAGCTTTCTACTGCTGATATTGGTATTGATGAAGTAGCTATCTACTGCTGATATTAGTATTGGTGTATATATTAGCTTTCTACTGCTGATATTGGTATTGATGAAGTAGCTACAGGGTCCACAACGTTCCCCCTAAATACTTTTTAAAATAAATAGAAAAATATTTGATGAAATGCAAACGTGTAAAAAGGTATGGGTAGCCTTATTTGTTTTACACATATGAACCAAATTATTACTGTCACACATAGCGTTCAGTCACAAAGGTTCATTATGTAAAAAAAGAGACCATTTTAAACAGTGATAAAAGTTGCATCTGAGTCCATAGGATTCAACTCTCAAACAATACACTCGGCCAGGTCGATTCATGTGTTTGTTAAAGAAAACCTGGCTGCTATGAATTCAGGTGCAACTTTTGAAACGGCCTCTTTTCTTACACATTTTTACACAATTAAACCATTGTGACTGAACGCAATGACGTGTAACGCTACAAATTGGTCCACATGTGTAAAACAAATAGGGCTATACATACCTTACTTCATTTTTACATTTAGTTAAATATTTTCGTCTTATTTTAAAAAGTGTTAGGGGGAACTTTTAAGTTGTGGACCCTATATCTACTGCTGATATTAGTATTGATGAAATAGCTATGTACTGCTGATATTGGTATTGGTGAAGAAGATATCTACTGCTGGTATTGATGAAGTAGCTGTCTACTGCTGATATCGGTATTGATGAAGCTACAGGGGGTCCCGGTCTGAAAGATCTGTATCGTCAGAAACCTTTAAGTTTGTTTGGGTATTTTAACGCGTGTAACTCTAAAAAGTTACACACCCGACAGAAATTTTACAAGCCCGAATTTTTGAAGGAAATAATGTTACAATGAATGCGAAAAAGAAGACGATAGACGCTAGTCAAGTAATTTTAATACATGTAGGATGTAACAATTTAGATGTGAGCCCTGCTTGTAATTTGTTCTTCATTAACATTGGCGTAGATTTTTCTTTGACATGGAGGGTGAAACATTTCTTGAAGTATAGTGAATCCAGCAACTTTTGGTGACAAATTAAGTTTTTGTTACAAATATGAAGCGTGCGAAAATGTTTGCCATTGAAGCTAAAAATATTGTGAAGGGGGCCTTTGGTGCAAAAGTGGAGCAAATTCGCACAAAGAGAGCAAAATTTTTTGGCTAAATTGCCAAATATGAGCATCAAAATTCCACACGCCAGTCGGGCGTGTACTTTTAGAAAGTTACACGCCATTGGCGTGCAGGCGTGTGTAAAAGTCGAGCCATGATTGTCATCGATAGATATTTGACTTCGTGGAACTGATGAGGTAGTTTCGTAAAAATTCTTTTATTTCAAAAACGGAATGGTTAAATTGTCAAAATTCAAAAAGAATGTGATAGCTGATATATATATATATATATATAGCTGACAATACAGTTCTCTCAGGGACACCTGTATACTGCTGAATTTTGGTATAGATGAAGTGGTTATCTACTGCTGATTTTGGTATTGATGAAGTAGCTATCTACTGCTGATATTGGTATTGATGAAGAAGATATCTACTGCTGATATCAGTATTGATGATGCAGCTATCTACTGCTGATAATGGTATTGATGAAGTAGCTACAGGGTTCCCTGAATGAACTATATCATCGGAAACGTAATTGTTTGGGTATTTTAACACTACTTCTAAACAAAACTAAATAATTGGTGTAGTTGATCTTCATCTTCATTCGATACAGTGCATCCCTCAAAATTGAGTATTGCTGCACCTTGAATAATAACATGGCGAGGCGAACAAAAGTGCTAGTGATGAACGTGAAGAAAGTTTATTATATACAGTGCTTTGTGCGAGTAAAAATATCATCAGCAATTATGGAAGCTGGATGCTAGCAAGTCCGTGCCGAAATGCTTCTACGGACGGAGCTGCAACGAGGGATGGAGGAAGATCATTCCATAGCTTGATGGATAAATTGGCTATCACATTCTTTTAGAATTTTGACATTTGACCACACCGTTCTTGAAATATAAGAATTATGCTTCTACGGACGGAGCTGCAACGAGGGATGGAGGAAGATCATTCCATAGCTTGATGGATAAATTGGCTATCACATTCTTTTAGAATTTTGACATTTGACCACACCGTTCTTGAAATATAAGAATTTTACGAAACTCCCTCATTTTCAAACCTTTCCATGGATTCAAATATCAATCGATGGTCTGTAGCCTATTCGGAGCAGTGGCGTAGATCTCTTTGACATTGGGGGAATGGAGTTGGAAAATATTTCTTGAAGCATAGTGAATCCAGATTCCAACACCTTTTGGCGACAGAATAAGTTTATGGTACTATGCGCGGGAATATTTTTGCCATATTGACGTTAACTGATGAAATATGGTGCAAAAGTGTAATAAATGCGCGCGAAGTGCGCAAACATTTGCAATTTTAGGCCTAAAACGGCCAAATATGAGGTTAGAAACCCACATACAGGCGTCAACATTGGGGGATGATTGTATGGACCATACCCCCTGGCAAAATATGGGGGTTATCCCCCATCCCCCTCCCGGGATCTAGGCCATCATCAGCCCATGGGGCATCTAATGTCATCGATAGATATTTGACTCTGTGGAACGGATTAAAAATGAGGTACTTTTGTACACATTCTTTTATTTGAAAATCGGAACGGTCAATTGTCAAAATTCAAAAAGTATGTGATAGCTGATATATTTCTCAACCACATCGGTTACTTAGTTATGTTATGTTTGGTTTGTGTGTTAAAATACCAAAATAAATCAGTTTCCGACGATACTGCTGATATTGGTATTGATGAAGTACCTATCTACTGCTGATATTGGTATTGATGAAGTAGCTGTCTACTGCTGATATTAGTATTGATGAAGAAGATATCTACTGCTGATATCAGTATTGATGAAGAAGCTATCTACTGCTGATATTAGTATGGAGCTATTTACTGCTGATATCAGTATTGATGAAGAAGATATCTACTATTGATATTGGTACTAATGAAGTAGCTATCTACTGCTGATATTGGTATCGAAGTAGCTGTCTACTGCTGATATTGGTATTGATGAAGTAGCTATCTACTGCTGATATACAGGATGTCCCAGAAAAAATTACCGGGCAAATGAATTTGGACGTAAGTCGAGAAATAGACATCAGAATCCAAAAATCTAAAAAATCAGTGTGTAGCCCATTTTATTCTGCATCTTATAAGCTAATTTTACTGGAATCATTGGACTGATTGCGAAGAAATGAGCGAATACATAACGCATGCGTCAATTCACTTCATTCCAAGTTTGAAAGAAAGATCATTCAACACAATGCGCACTAGTGGTTAACTGTCAATGGGCTTCATATTTTGTACCCTGAAATCCTTTTCGTTCTTTTTAAATAATCTGTTTCTTGCAAAATATTTAATTAGGGTTTGTTCAAATTTGAAAACTTGCACGATATTGAAAATGATAGCTTGCATGTAAGATGATGCTCGGTACTTTTTTCGTTAATGTTGATACAAGTGTTGCATAAAGAATTATTGCACAAAGAATTATTGCATAAAGAATTCCATCTGGCTTAAAAAAATTCTCACACACATTAATCTTTTTGGAATATTTCCAAGAAATTGTAATGCAAAGTTTAAATCTTTTAAAACATCAAAATTAATGTTGCATGGTACCAAAAATCACACGTATCTTTATTATTGCATAAAGAATTCCATCTGGCTTTAAAAAATTCTCACACACATTAATCTTTTTGGAATATTTCCAAGAAATTGTAATGCAAAGTTTAAATCTTTTAAAACTTCAACATTAATGTTGCATGGTACCAAAAATCACACGTAAAGCTGTAAGCACTTGTTCATTGTCATTCTTGGCTCAAATGTTCTTTGGAAAGTTAAAATATAACATAAGTACAACCTAAAGAATTAAAGTTAGAAAGCTTCCAATTGCAGAAAAAAAGTTTTCTCGGACGAAATGTTATTCATCTTCAGTGAAAGCATGAATAATAACACCGTCGGATTATAAAATAGATTATGTGGTAATGGGATACACAAACTTTAGGAAGCGGTGAGCGAGTATGAGAAAAATGCTTTTCCATCAAACTTGGAATGAACTGCATTGATGCGCGCATTATATAATTGCTAATTTCTTCGCAACCACTCAAGCTAATCAAATAACATTTTCGTCTGTGATGCACAGTAAAATAGGCTATGTGCTACATTTTAAATGTTTTGATTCTAATGTCTAGTTCTTGACTTGCGTCCAATTTTATTCACTCGGTAATTTTTTCTGGGACACCTTGTATGTATATTGATGAAGTAGCTATATAGGCCTACTTCTGATATTGTTATTGATGAAGTAGCTATGT
The DNA here is from genome assembly GCF_039555335.1 of Amphiura filiformis. NCBI lineage: Eukaryota > Metazoa > Echinodermata > Ophiuroidea > Amphilepidida > Amphiuridae > Amphiura > Amphiura filiformis. Next base: position 23,390,637 of record NC_092643.1, on the reverse strand, counting down.
ACTGCTGATATTAGTAGTGACATTAAGTATGGAATATTTCTTCACGAAGTGCCAAGAAAAGGGGGAGAAGGGGGGAGAGGATATACAATTCCATACGATTATTATCAATATACCTGTAGAATACCCCCATTTTTTGTTTTGATGGATTTGGGCCCACCCCATACAGGCTTGCCCTGGCAAACATCCCAGTTGCGCCACTAGGTGGAAACAGGACGTCTTTGAAACCATTATTATTCTGCAACAATGTCAAAAATGTATTGATATCAGTATCGATAGCTTCTTCATCAATACTGACATCAACTGTTTAGTAAATAACTTCTTCATCAATACTGATATCAGCAGTAGATAGCTACTTCATCAATACTGATATCAGCAGTAGATAGCTACTTCATCAATACTGATATCAGCAGTAGATAGCTACTTCATTAATACTGATATAAGCAGTAGATAGCTACTTCATCAATATTGATACCAGCAGTAGATAGCTACTTCATCAATACTGATATCAGCAGTAGATAGCTACTTCATCAATACTGATATCAGCAGTAGATAGCTTCTTCATTAATACTGATATCAGCAGTAGATAGCTACTTCATCAATACTGATACCAGCAGTAGATAGCTACTTCATCAATACTGATATCAGCAGTAGATAGCTACTTCATCAATACTGATATCAGCAGTAGATAGCTACTTCATCAATACTGATATCAGCAGTAGATAGCTACTTCATCAATACTGATATCAGCAGTAGATAGCTTCTTCATTAATACTGATATCAGCAGTAGATAGCTACTTCATCAATACCAATATCAGCAGTAGATAGCTACTTCATCAATACTGATATCAGCAGTAGACAGCTACTTCATCAATACTGATATAAGCAGTAGATAGCTTCTTCATCAATACTGATATCAGCAGTAGATAGCTTCTTCGTCAATACTGATATCAGCAGTAGATAGCTACTTCATCAATACTGATATCAGCAGTAGATAGCTACTTCATCAATACTGATATCAGCAGTAGATAGCTACTTCATCAATACTGATATCAGCAGTAGATAGCTTCTTCATTAATACTGATATCAGCAGTAGATACCTATTTCATCAATACTGATACCAGCAGTAGAAAGCTACTTCATCAATACTGATATCAGCAGTAGATAGCTACTTCATCAATACTGATACCAGCAGTAGATAGCTACTTCATCAATACTGATACCAGCAGTAGATAGCAACTTCATCAATACTGATATCAGCAGTAGATAGCTACTTCATCAATACTGATATCAGCAGTAGATAGCTACTTCATCAATACTGATATCAGCAGTAGATAGTTACTTCATCAATACTGATATCAGCAGTAGATAGCTACTTCATCAATACTGATATCAGCAGTAGATAGCTACTTCATTAATACTCTGCAGTAGTAGATAGCTTCTTCATCAATACTAATATCAGCAATAGATATAGGGTCCACAACTTATAAGTTCCCCCTAATACTTTTTAAAATAAGTCGAAAAATATTTAACTTAATGTAGAAATGTAGAAAAGTATGTGTTATTTCAATGGGTTTTTTTCATCAATTCTGATATAGAAAGACTTGATATCAGCAGTAGATAGCTTCTTCACCAATACTGATATCAGTAGAAAATAGTTTATTATGACGACACTACCTACTGCTGATATCAGTATTGATGAAGAAGCTATATACCTTCGGAATAAATACCTTTCGGACAAACGACCCTTCGGCGCAAAGAAGATTATTACACTGCTGGGGCTGGGAGACTTTTTGCTTAAAAGTATTAGATACGGGAGAGAAACAGACCCGTTATCTTACATAATACGGTGAACAAAATTACACTGTAACTCCACAGATGTTTTACACTTTTTAAACGCATCAGGCGTTTAGCCAAATTATATTACTATCTACAATGTAGATTTTACATGTACCTTTTATGTACAGGTTAATATTTAAACATAATCTAAACACAAGCTAAACATGGTTTTTAGGACGGGGTAAGTGTTTAGGATGCGTTTAGATACAAATTCAAAGTGTGATAACTTGTAAACCAAAGGGACGGTGTTGGTTGTATTTTGTATTTGTGATGTGTAGGAGAATGTAGGTTTCAAAATAAGAAACCCTATTCTGAAAAGGGACATGTAGATGATAATAATAGGATATCAGCAGTAGATAGCTACTTCATCAATACTGATACCAGCAGTAGATAGCTACTTCATCAATACTGATATCAGCAGTAGATAGCTACTTCATCAATACTGATATCAGCAGTAGATAACTACTTCATCAATACTGATATCAGCAGTAGATAGCTACTTCATCAATACTGATATCAGCAGTAGATAACTACTTCATCAATACTGATATCAGCAGTAGATAGCTACTTCATCAATACTGATATCAGCAGTAGATAGCTACTTCATCAATACCAATATCAGCAGTAGATAGCTACTTCATCAATACTGATATCAGCAGTAGATAGCTACTTCATCAATACTGATATCAGCAGTAGATAGCTACTTCATCAATACTGATATAAGCAGTAGATAGCTTCTTCATCAATACTGATATCAGCAGTAGATAGCTTCTTCGTCAATACTGAGCGACTTCATCAATACTGATATCAGCAGTAGATAGCTACTTCATCAATACTGATATCAGCAGTAGATAGCTACTTCATCAATACTGATATCAGCAGTAGATAGCTTCTTCATTAATACTGATATCAGCAGTAGATAGCTATTTCATCAATACTGATACCAGCAGTAGATAGCTACTTCATCAATACTGATATCAGCAGTAGATAGCTACTTCATCAATACTGATACCAGCAGTAGATAGCTACTTCATCAATACTGATACCAGCAGTAGATAGCAACTTCATCAATACTGATATCAGCAGTAGATAGCTACTTCATCAATACTGATATCAGCAGTAGATAGCTACTTCATCAATACTGATATCAGCAGTAGATAGTTACTTCATCAATACTGATATCAGCAGTAGATAGCTTCTTCGTCAATACTGATATCAGCAGTAGATAGCTACTTCATCAATACTGATATCAGCAGTAGATAGCTACTTCATCAATACTGATATCAGCAGTAGATAGTTACTTCATCAATACTGATATCAGCAGTAGATAGCTACTTCATCAATACTGATATCAGCAGTAGATAGCTACTTCATTAATACTCTGCAGTAGTAGATAGCTTCTTCATCAATACTAATATCAGCAATAGATATAGGGTCCACAACTTATAAGTTCCCCTAATACTTTTTAAAATAAGTCGAAAAATATTTAACTTAATGTAGAAATGTAGAAAAGTATGTGTTATTTCAATGGGTTTTTTTTCATCAATTCTGATATAGAAAGACTTGATATCAGCAGTAGATAGCTTCTTCACCAATACTGATATCAGTAGAAAATAGTTTATTATGACGACACTACCTACTGCTGATATCAGTATTGATGAAGAAGCTATATACCTTCGGAATAAATACCTTTCGGACAAACGACCCTTCGGCGCAAAGAAGATTATTACACTGCTGGGGCTGGGAGACTTTTTACTTAAAAGTATTAGATACGGGAGAGAAACAGACCCGTTATCTTACATAATACGGTGAACAAAATTACACTGTAACTCCACAGATGTTTTACACTTTTTAAACGCATCAGGCGTTTAGCCAAATTATATTACTATCTACAATGTAGATTTTACATGTACCTTTTATGTACAGGTTAATATTTAAACATAATCTAAACACAAGCTAAACATGGTTTTTAGGACGGGGTAAGTGTTTAGGATGCGTTTAGATACAAATTCAAAGTGTGATAACTTGTAAACCAAAGGGACGGTGTTGGTTGTATTTTGTATTTGTGATGTGTAGGAGAATGTAGGTTTCAAAATAAGAAACCCTATTCTGAAAAGGGACATGTAGATGATAATAATAGGATATCAGCAGTAGATAGCTACTTCATCAATACTGATACCAGCAGTAGATAGCTACTTCATCAATACTGATATCAGCAGTAGATAGCTACTTCATCAATACTGATATCAGCAGTAGATAACTACTTCATCAATACTGATATCAGCAGTAGATAGCTACTTCATCAATACTGATATCAGCAGTAGATAACTACTTCATCAATACTGATATCAGCAGTAGATAGCTACTTCATCAATACTGATATCAGCAGTAGATAGCTACTTCATCAATACCAATATCAGCAGTAGATAGCTACTTCATCAATACTGATATCAGCAGTAGATAGCTATTTCATCAATACTGATATCAGCAGTAGATAGCTACTTCATCAATACTGATATAAGCAGTAGATAGCTTCTTCATCAATACTGATATCAGCAGTAGATAGCTTCTTCGTCAATACTGATATCAGCAGTAGATAGCTACTTCATCAATACTGATATCAGCAGTAGATAGCTACTTCATCAATACTGATATCAGCAGTAGATAGCTACTTCATCAATACTGATATCAGCAGTAGATAGCTTCTTCATTAATACTGATATCAGCAGTAGATAGCTATTTCATCAATACTGATACCAGCAGTAGATAGCTACTTCATCAATACTGATATCAGCAGTAGATAGCTACTTCATCAATACTGATACCAGCAGTAGATAGCTACTTCATCAATACTGATACCAGCAGTAGATAGCAACTTCATCAATACTGATATCAGCAGTAGATAGCTACTTCATCAATACTGATATCAGCAGTAGATAGCTACTTCATCAATACTGATATCAGCAGTAGACAGGTACTGCATCAATACTGATATCAGGAGTAGATAGCTACTTCATCAATACTGATATCAGCAGTAGATAGCTACTTCATCAATACTGATATCAGAAGTAGATAGCTACTTCATCAATACCATGTCAGCAGTAGATAGCTACTTCATTAATACTCTGCAGTAGTAGATAGCTTCTTCATCAATACTAATATCAGCAATAGATATAGGGTCCACAACTTATAAGTTCCCCCTAATACTTTTTAAAATAAGTCGAAAAATATTTAACTTAATGTAGAAATGTAGAAAAGTATGTGTTATTTCAATGGGTTTTTTTCATCAATTCTGATATAGAAAGACTTGATATCAGCAGTAGATAGCTTCTTCACCAATACTGATATCAGTAGAAAATAGTTTATTGTGACGACACTACCTACTGCTGATATCAGTATTGATGAAGAAGCTATATACCTTCGGAATAAATACCTTTCGGACAAACGACCCTTCGGCGCAAAGAAGATTATTACACTGCTGGGGCTGGGAGACTTTTTACTTAAAAGTATTAGATACGAGAGAGAAACAGACCCGTTATCTTACATAATACGGTGAACAAAATTACACTGTAACTCCACAGATGTTTTACACTTTTTAAACGCATCAGGCGTTTAGCCAAATTATATTACTATCTACAATGTAGATTTTACATGTACCTTTTATGTACAGGTTGATATTTTAACATAATCTAAACACAAGCTAAACATGGTTTTTAGGACGGGGTAAGTGTTTAGGATGCGTTTAGATACACATTCAAAGTGTGATAACTTGTAAACCAAAGGGACGGTGTTGGTTGTATTTTGTATTTGTGATGTGTAGGAGAATGTAGGTTTCAAAATAAGAAACCCTATTCTGAAAAGGGACATGTAGATGATAATAATATCAAGTTGGCTAAACGCCTAACGTGTCTAATAAGTGTTGCAGGTAGGGATTTACAGTGAAATTTGTACCAAATATGTAAAATATAATATTTAAAAAAAAAAAATGCCATACTTTTTAATTTCTTGAATTGAAAACATTGAAACCCAACACTGCACCATCTATTACTAATGTCAGCAAATTCCTTCCAGTGGAATTTACACATAATTGTTTGACCCATACAAACCTTTGCCCCTTTTAAAGACTTACAATACAGTTTTAAAACACTGTTTAAAATTTCGCTTTTTAAAAAGACGTTGTTTAAAGTGTAAATTGTTGTTGTTTAAAGTTTTATACAACATTGTTCATTTGTTTTGTTATAATATGTTGCCTTAAACAAGGTTGTATAAGTTTTAAACAATGCTGTTTATAAGTTTTAACAACTTGCAAGGTTTTAAACAACTACTGTTTACTATGTGCATTGCTCAACCTTGTTTAAAAGGAAAATTAAACAACTTGTTTAAAATTTAAACAAATGTTACTTGAACTTTTAACCAAGTTGTTTAAACTTTTAAACAAGTTGTTTAATTGGTAAACAAGCTGTTGAATTTTTAAACAAGGTTGAGCGATGCACCTGGTAAACAGCGGTTGTTCTAACAGTGTACAATTGCCCAAGGTGAATTTTAGTGAATTTTTTATGCAAAAAGTGACCCTCTACAATGTTTTCCGGGTCAAAACGTCCAACAACCGTTCTACAAAATACAAGACGCAACTAAAGACTCGACTACTTGTTTAGCATGTACTTCTTGTGTTTATTTTATTTCAAAACTTTGCTCACATAAAATACAAAAAAGCTTGGAACAGCATTGATTTTGTTGTTGATTTACTTACAGTAAAATTCCAGGTATGTTGACATAAGGATCGGTGATGATGATAATGATGATGATGATGATGATGATGAGGTTGGATGATGATGATGATGATGATGAGGTTGGATGATGATGATGATGATGATGATGATGATGATGATGATGATGATGATGATGATGATGATGATGATGATGAGGTTGGATGATGATGATGATGATGATGATGATGATGATGATGATGATGATGAGGTTGGATGATGATGATGATGATGATAACGATGACAATGTCGATGACGGTGACATCAACGATGAAGGATATGCATTATAAGTGATAACAATAAAATAATTATTGGAACTTAGCATAAACATTTTTCTCCACGTTATGAAACTTAAGGAATCGGATAGTAACATTTGCACATTATTTTTGTGGGACCTGAGAGCAAAACACAACAAATTGCATGGCACCATCTCGTATTTAGCATACAATTTGATTTGTCTGATGTCCTCTCATGTCCCATACTGTGCAAACGGTGCTATCCGATTAATAAACTTAGACAATACCCAACTTTAAGGAATTAAAGGCAAACAGTCATAAAAAATAAAAAGCAAAATGCTTTATTTTAGGCTTTATAGAAGACCAATAAACCATAATACAAACATTCAAACACAAAGACTTAAATTTGCAACATGACATATTTTTTCGAGACAAAACAAACAAACATAAATAAACACCCATTCCAAAAAAATGCAGCACTATTTTTGTTTTTGATTGAAACATAATATTGTGTTTTGCCAAATGAAACATAGCTAAATCCTAATCCTTTAATTAGTTCTAACTCACAATTAAAGTCAAATTTTAATATTTGGTCAATTTTTGGAAATATGGACCAAAAACACACGTTTTTAGGGCGTTTTTTCGTATGCTGTGACAGTTAAGCCCAAAAACTTGTACAAACACTTGTACAAAGACTAATTTCAAGTTGGGCTATGCATTCTCATTTTTGGAAAACACATTCGTAATCTTTGTAATAACCAATTATAAAACAATAAGGTAAAACATTCAAATTATGAGCGAACTCTTAGCTTATCAGATTTGTAATGCTTAGACTTGTGCCAGGTCTTATATTAGAATTGACTTGGTCTTTATGGAGAAATAATGTTATCATTCGTTGCTTAGTGACATCACAGGGAAATTCCCTCATCTGTTTTGAAACACTCACATGCGTGAGTGTTTCTTTTCAGAGTAACTATAGTCGTTATATATTAAGAAAACACATTATTCTCATTAACGAATATTCACCCAATGGAAATTTAAGAGCAGAAAACGGATTTCGCCAAGCGCTAGCAGCGACAATGGTCAAATCAGCCTTGCACCGCAGAAAAATCGACAATGCCGCCCTCTGTATAGTTATATTTATGATACAAAAAGGCCAGTTCATACTTTATCTGGATCTCGTCGACAGTATTACAAACCGTAATTGCAACGGAGTCTCTAACCTTCGACAAGCAGGTAAAATTAGTTACAGGCCTGTGTTTATGATACAGAACTGAAAATTGTCAACAATTCTGTTTTTGTAATGCTGTAATGGGCTGTTCAAGTTGAAATCCATACACTCTCTATGAAAGATCTGAATCTTCCACACAGGGAGTGTGAATTTCAAAGCTGTAAAATGAAGGGGTGACTGCATTCGAAATAACTCCTTGTGTGGGAGATTAAAGTCATGTATTTCATGGGAGTGTATGGATTCCAACTGGAATCGCCCAATTTCCAGATTGTGATGAGTTATTTTATGTAAAACTCTAATTTACAAGTTACAATACTATTTGAAGCATTGTTAAGCTTCCTTACCAGTAGGCCTATTCACGAAATGAGTAATACTCAATTTCGGTCATTATCATACATATATGGGTAATACTGTTTGGAAAATAAAATGGCGTCTTTTAAACATCTTAGCTACATTATAGTAATATAAGAAACATGTTGGCTGATACCAGGTAGTTTTTATACCATTACAAGTGATCACAGACATCAACTTGGTAGGAGCCACTGCATGACATAGACGAACTGACGCGTACAATATTATTGCAATGCAAGTGCACAGTGGTTATACTTGGGGTAGGGGCAAGTAATAGAATTGTGGGATAGGATTTTATGACGGGAGTTCATAACAATTGGTACGGTAAGTTTTTAGCGGGTTCGCCGTTGGACAAGTTTAGAATTGTCAAGCTTTTTTAGGACTTCTTCAGGACAAAGTACCTAAGAATGAGACATGTAGAGCTCCCCTTGCCTACTGGTGGATCGGAAAAGAGCCGTTCACTGAATACTTCCCCTTGTCAACAGAGAACAAGCAGACCTCGCCTATCTGCTAATGTAAAAGGTTTGGTGGCTCAGTAAACGGTTCTGTTCAGAGCCACCAAACCTTTTACATTAGCAGATAGGCGATGTCTGCTTGTTCTCTATTGACAAGGGGAAGTCTTCAGTGAACGACTCTTTTCCGAGCCACTTGTAGGCAAGGGGCGGCCTACATGTCTCATTCTCAGTACTTTGTCCTGAAGAAGTCAGAGCTACTCCTGACGAAAGCTTGACAGTTCTTAACTTGTCCGACGACGAACCCGCTAAAATCTTACCAATCAAGTAATAGAAACGCGTCCAGTTTACAATAGAATCGCCTTCAATTTACAATGCCAAACGTAAAATTTTGACACCATCCTGCTTTTCAAAAACACTTGATGGAATGTGGTCGTAAAATCATTAATTTACACTGCTTGTAGCACAACAAAGTGACACAACTGATATTTTAATTATTTCGAGAAAATTGACATGAACTGTGCTTAAACAGCCAAAGGCGTTATGGTTTTGGCAGAATGCCGAAATACGATTCAGCCAATAAGACGGTTTTGGCAGAATGCCGAAAAACGATTCTCTGTTGATTAAGTCATCGTACACATGAATTCTCTTGAGTGAACAGGGATCAGACGCATCGTTAACTAACCCTATGTCTCCCTCTGGCGCTGAGTTCTGTTGTAAGATGAGTAATGCGTAACATGATTGGAACAAATCGCTGTTCGGCATTCTGCCAAAACCGTAACGATTTATACACGTAACGCGGGTGTCGACAGCAGACGACAAGTTTCAAATTTTCTTTAAAAATTTCAACAATTTAAAAATTGTAGATTTTCATGGACATATTTGGAATCAGCATGAAAAATGAGTACAAACAAGCCTTGTATTTGGTTTAGTGGTTCTTGAGATAGCTCTTGATATTTTGAGAAAATATCTCAAAACTTGGACTTTTTATGTTGCAGCCTATGGCATGTAGCACGCAGAGCATTAAAGGGGTTAGATTTGGAGACGCCATCTAGGCCCTATGATGAAAACCAATGTCTGCAAATGTCAGTTGTGACTTGTCGTGGCGTGGTTGGACAGTTAGTACAGTAACATGTAGATCAAGTGCCCAAATATGTGAGTTAGAAAAGAACGGTACACTCGAACTCCGTAAATGAACCAATTAATCAGCTATCACATACTTTGCATTCTTGAACTACTGAGCTTTCAAAATAACAATATTTAATTTTATTATTCCACGATTCAGTGGCCAACTGCAACATTGACCCACGTTTTCCCCTCACCAATAAACAAAAACGTGCAATTATGGATAATGAATTGACACTGCATGCTGATGACGATTCGTTAAGCAGAAAGTGCGTCAACGGAATGGAATGAGAATCGCCATTCAGGAATAGAGAGGTTTATTTCAAAATGTATGTAAAAAGCTGAGTGACTCCCTTAGTGAAGCACATCGACATAATTTCATATAGGTGTGCCACTTTAGTGATATAAGTTCGAATAAAAGATATTTTACGAGAGTGTAGTTCTTTCCGACTCACCCTGTACATGTTTAAGAGAGCGATGCTGTGGGACGGGAAACACGAATTACACGGTAAATCTGGACTACATAATCTCACCGTCATCTTATATTTTACATCTTTGGTGTGAAGGAAGAAAGTTAGAATAAAATACAGATGTGTTTCTTAAAAAGTATACAAAATCCCCGACAAAATCTCGGTATTCGTTTTCATAACAGTCAAATCAGTGACGTCGTAGCCAGTGGAATTGGAGGGAGCGGGGCCGCGGTCCCCAGCTCATCACCTTATACCGTCGATACATGTTAGGTCGTCGGTACACGACGGTCCCTGGTGAAAAAATTGGGGGTCCCATATTCACAATTTCGTATGTACCGGTACCAGGGGGAACCCATACCACGCGTCGCCAAAATCTGCGATGTGCTTCTTTGGTTTCGTCTGTTTGTGTTCAAAATTAACCAATTTTGGTACATTGATGTAAGGAACTATATTGCTATGTAATTGTTATACGGACACATTTCTGAGGAATCTTTTTTTTTTGTCAACAATTCACAGTTTAACTCAGCAAAACATTGGTACATCGGTACATTCACAAGTATGTGCCCCCAACCTGCACCGAAAACCTGGCTACGCAACTAAGTCTAACCTTTTAAGCTGAACTCATACTCCATCGCTGAGCGACGAGCGATTGGTATATTTGACCAATGAATCAGCGCACTTTTCCCAACGCAACAAAAAGCGCGCTATCTCATTGGCTAAAAACCAATCACTATCGCTCAGCGATGTAGTACAAATCCGTCGTGATTTACGCACCCGTTTACGCATACCGACAAATCCCAGCTCACTACACACCGTCCCTATAAAACCCGTAAACCAGGCTATATGCATTTTAATCGTTGGTCACGCGATTCATTCAAAACAGTGCTTAGAGTGGAGTCCCGGGGTGGAGTCAACTCTCCGACTCTAACAGATTTAAAATAGCAAAATGTTGTTACATAACATACTGCCGTTAAACATTCCAAAGCCAACATTGTCAAACATAATTAATAGTACGAGCAGTTGAATATAATGTAAACTTTCCAATGCCAGTAGTATCTAGCATGTCTACTTGAATAAAAGTTTTCAAGGCAGGATTGTTTGTCATGTCAACAGTGATGTAAACTTTCATAATCAGCTAAGCTCGGCCACCAAATTTTGAATGTACATATTCCAAAGCTAACGTTGTCTGACATGCAAACTTGAATGTAAGACCCATCATTACACAGCATATGACCAACTAAACTGTGAATAGGCCTATATTATATTTAAAAAATAGTTTGTCCTCAAGCTGGTACTGCCCAATATATCAACTTCGAGAACATGTCTGTACAAACATAACAAACCAGCATCGTCCGCCATGACATTAGGTAACCTATGCATTCCTTACCAGCATTGTCCGGTATACCATTTACGTGTGAATAAAGCTGTGTTTTCAAATTCAGCATTGCAAATAACGTAAGTTTGTCAAAGTCGCCCAGTCTTAAACCGAATACCTGCTCTAGAATGAAAGACCCAATTAGCCTTTTTCGAAGTATGGCTTACACAAAAGGAGGACAGTCTTCAACCTGTGTAAAACCCGGCAAATTTAAAAGACTTTACCCACTTCGCCGCGCCATCCTCTTGTGTCCGCCATATCTCGAAAAGGCTAATAAAGATCATCTGGATTTGAATGGACTATGAACTCCGTTAAGGTCATGATTCCAGAATTTCTCATCCTTATTTTTATCCTTTATATATTATTCTTACAACCCGATTACACATGATTTACATAAATATACCAGTCACACAGTGCAGCCCGGACAATGGATTACTAAAAGTTATTTTGATTTTAGCATGTTTATTATTAGTTGAATAATCAGCATGTATACATATCGTTACGAGTTTCGCAGACAGCCGAATCCATATTAGTCTTTTGGTACATTTCTGTTACGTAGGCCTAGATATTATTCTTAGAACAAGTGATCAACGCTTTAGCTCTAGAGGGTAGCGTATCAATTTTTTGAACGATGATCGTCGTCGAACGCATTGTGCTGCCCCGTTAGCTAACCATGTATGCCGCCCTCTTTTGCATACTTATAACGCTGATCACCGATAAAAAAATGATATGCTGCCCTCTAGAGTTAAAGCGTTGACACTTGTTCGTCAGTTCAAAAATAATTCATGCGTATAACATGAATTTACCAAAAGACGAATACAGCATTCGGCTGTATGTTAAACTCATAACGATGTGATTAAAGCGGGACTGACAACTAGCTAGTCCTAAGGTTCGCTAGTACTAAGGTTTCCGAAAAATAAAAAGGTTTCGATAGTCCGAAATTTAGCCGGGGTTAGGGTTAAACTATACTAACGAGCTTTCGGACTGGATACTCTTATATGACTAGCGAACCTTACGACTAACAAATGTAGACCATTAAAACAGATTCAATCGAGAGCATTAAACAACCTACGTACTTATCAAATAAGACATTTTGTAGTAACAAAGCGGAAACTCAAGAACGCACCCTAACACTCGGGGCAATAACTGCAGGGTAGAACAAACGCATACAAACACATATATGGAAAATTATTATACAAAACGTATTTGTTCAAGTATATGCGAAGACATAAAAAATCAGTTTCACATAAAAGTATTCAAAATTATGCATAGCTAAAATAACATTTGAACATTTTGCTTAATAACAAATTGGACAGCACTTTTACGCCAATAAAACACTGTGGAATGATAACTTGCTTCGTAAAAAAAATCCTAGCGTAATTAATGAACATATTTACAAATAGGCAAGTAACAAAAATAGGCACCATGGCGTTGTTTTTTCTTTACTTAGGCAAAAATATATTACATAATCATACAATAATTATAATAATGTACATTGTACATAACGTAATATCCCTGTGGCAAATAATTATACTCAAGTATAATATAATCTTTCTTTCAATGAAAGACAAATTTTGCGAAAATAAAAATCGTGATTGGTGTTTTATAAGTAATCATAAATCATATTTTTTTCACCAATAGCAATAAAGTTTAAGACAAATTGGTGTAAGAATTATAACAAAAGAGATTAAAACGACTTAAAAATAATGATAATAATAACTTTTTTAATATGTCGTTTTAGAATCACCCTTCAACGAATCTCATTTGCGCTCAGTACGTTTCCCAAATTAATACACACTTTCACGCACGCGCAGACAGCAGTTACGTCATCACTTGACGCCACTGGCTGAAGAAAACCAAGGGTATAAATTCACCTTTTCGGTAAATCCCATAACCCTTTGCGAGTACACATGAGAACTCGTCATTTGACGTCACGCCGATCTGCGCCGATGCGCACATCGTTTCATGGAACATCGTTAGTGCGCATTGCAAGTCGGCGTGACGTCAAATGACGAGTTCTCAGGTGTACTCGCAAAGGGTTATGGGATTTACCGAAAAGGTGAATAGCGTTTGATGCAAATCAAGTTTTGTAACGTATAAAAATATTGGATGAAAATGTCACCGAGTGCAGTTATGCCTAACTGTATTTTACAATATAACACTTGCACCTTGCTGATATAGTAATACTTCTTTAGGTGTCATTTTTTATATATCTTTTTACACAAAATATACATAATACAATTTATATAAAAGTTCCCATTTTCGAAATATACTTTTCTCTTTAATACTCCATTCGGTGTATTAAATGGGTGTTATCATGACTCATGATTGGTGAAGGAGTGGTGATGTAGCAACATGCAAACCCGTGGTATAGCGCCATCATCAGACTGAGAAATCGGTAAAATTCAATTAAATCTTTCTTTTACCTGATTGTAATTTGATTTCTAGCGTAGACGTACCGAAGTGGGTCACTTTACAATTGGATCCTCTTAGCAAGTTCACACTCGGTAAACCCACCTATAAACGCTTACCACGCGGCTTTTTAGCCTAGCTTGAGCATTTTGTTTGAGCCTGGTCCCACCAGGACCCAAGCGTGTCTCCAAACGGAGCGACCGTTTAAACAAACATAGCATGCTTACGTTACCACCCCTCACAAACAATCAGACTTATTCCTCCACACACTTACACAGCGCCACCTAATATTATGATGTACATTGTGTTTTAACAGGTGTCTGTACAAAGCGTTGGAATGTGACGTCGGTCAAAAGCACAAAGTACCGCGTATTACGTAATGATTATAACAATAGGGACAATACATACAATACCATTGAATTGTTCGACGTATGATATTATTATATGCACCTTATGGATATAATATAGCTGTTTTTGATACAAAATTTGACATAAATCAATGAAAGTATGGCTCAGCATCACAGTATTGATGTGCAGCAGTATGTGAAATAGCGCTTTTTTTTGTTACACATTTGCGTCACGTGACACTTCTGACGTACAAGGTGAAACACGAGTGCATGTCTTATGCTGGTTTCATACTGCCATGTCACTTGTCGCTGACGCATGCGCATTGCAGACAAACGTACACAATAAAGGCTTGTCATTGGCTGATACGCCTGCCGCAGTGGCAAGTGGCATGACAATATGATGGGGACATAACTGTATATCAGAATTTATAATGCAAAATTTTTTACAATGGCATCCCTATCATGTTATAAACTGCTTACAATTTGAAAAGCAAATTTTTATGCCGCTGTATTGGATTAATACTTGCTTCTTTTGTAGGTAAAATATAAGGTTTTATAAGCTGAAGAATCGTATTCCACCCTAGGATCAAACAAACGTTTCAAGTTTGGTAATCATGCCTCTATCAAGAAACAAAATGTTTGTATAAGCTAGCTGTAAATTCATATTCTTCAGGAATCAAATGGCTTGTACATACTAACTGTTAAGATCTATTTCAAACTATTATTTTATATAACAGAAGTTTGCTACCTTTTAATCTTATCGAGATAAAAATCGCTTTAGTCGTGTTAGTAGCGTATTTGGAATGCAGTTCAAAAGAGAACTCTCCTGATGGGTGGTTATCCCAAATCATTGAGTTCCACTTCGTCATAGAAGGTTGTAAAAGACTTCTAACACTTATTTTGAGCATTTAGCGCAATGTGTTGACGTTATAAGATTCTTCAGTCCATAAAACCTATTTCAACCACTTTTGCTGTTTTAACATTTTTTTTTTTTTTTTTTCACGGAAATCGTATCATTTTTCAGAAATTCATGAAGTTACAAAAACACTGACCATAAAATTGTGTTTTAGTCAAGGTTAAGGCAGCAGCATGATGTGTGTAACCATGGTAACTGAATTTATACTCAATCGCTTTTGAGAGTAAAAGGAACCGCGCGCACTATCAGTGTGCAAAAATAACGACATTTTTGTCGTCATTTTTAACATTTTTGACGACATTTTTGCACACTGAGCATGCGTACAATTCACTTTTCGGCAAAAAGTGATTGAGTATAAATGCATCTTTAGATAAAATCAAAGACAGAAGACTAGTTTGCGTCTGACGTCAATGTCAATCAAACTCCCCACGACCCTTGATTGGTTAGTAGCGCGTAAAAGGAAGGTTGACTCATCAGGTACCGATGGCGTTCGGAGAATAGGAATCGCAGAAAATGGCGTGGTGCCTTCAGGAAAAAAAAATCTTATTACTAAGACCTAACTTTTGAGACGGTTTGTATATTTGAAGGTGCAAAATTAACCATAAGGCACGCTGTTTTACCGCCGCGTTCAGACACTCAATCATCACGACACTGGTAAACAAACCGTACCCAAGTTTGATTGACAGATGACGTCAGACGCAAACTAGTCTTTTTAATTCTGTCTTTAATTATAGGGATAACTGGACAACTGTTGTGATTTTGGTATTGTTTAGACTTACACAAAAGACTTCGCTGTACTTTGTTTTACAATATCATACCCTGGTTAACGAAGTACAATACAATATGCTTGAACCACGGACCATGACACAGAAGCCAACACCTAGGGTATAATTTTAGATGCTTCTCGACATATTTTTAGTAAACATCATTATACGAACACGACTCTTTAATGACACAACACATAAGTCATCATCACAGCGATTATGTACGTGTTTACTTAATTGGCATATGCTCATCACGATAATACATCAACATTTTTGGTGCAAGTGTGCTTCGTCTTTTTTGTCTTTTTAAAGACATTTCTTGTTTAGGATTAGTACTTTGGTCACTCTTCATTTTGGCTTCGATTGAGATGATATGATTCCTTCATGTAAGACCATGACTGGCAGTCGTAGAGTTAGTAGTTGAGGCATCCTTAAACGTGCACTACTGGCCCTTTGTTTCCGTAGCTGGTACTTGTATTGAACGCGTGGCTTGCTCCAGCACCGGGTCCCGTGCCGTTCTGCATCCCTCTTCCGCGTGCTCCTTGTGCACCTGGAAGACCTCCACAGTGAAATGCTACTACTAATATAGTTAACACGATGGCGCCTGCTAGAAGTATGCCAAAGATCTCGGTAGAACTTGGGCCCTTCTTTTTCACCGTAGGATCTGTGCAAGTGGAAAAATGAAAAGAAACAACAGAAAGTCTACGTTATTATCAAAATAGTCACTTCGGTGTTGCTAGCCTTGGAAAGTCTACGTTATTATCAAAATAGTCACTTCGGGTGTTGCTAACCTTGGAAAGTCTATGTTATCAAAATAGTCATTCCTGGTGTTGTGATGTTGCTAGCATTGGAAAGTCTACGTTATTATCAAAAAGTCACTTCGGGTGTTGCTAACCTTGGAAAGTCTACGTTATTATCAAAATAGTCACTTCGAGTATTGCTAGCATTGGAAAGTCTATGTTATTATCAAAATAGTAATTTCGGGTGTTGCTAGCATTGGAAAGTCTACGTTATTATCAAAATAGTCACTTCGGGTGTTGATGCATTGGAAAGTCTATGTTATTATCAAAATAGAGTCACTTGGGGGTATTGCTAACCTTAGAAAATATACGCTAATATCAAAGTAGTCATTCAGGTTGTGGCTAACTTTGGAGAATCAATATAGCCAATTCGGGTATTCTTAGCCTGGCGATGTAGTGAGTGTAGTATAATCATTTCAAATTCACGAGGTTGAATATTTTGTCGTAGTGTGATTTCATATCACATAGAAATAGAATGCAGGTATTAATAATAATAATAATAATTTATTCTTTATATAGCGCATTACATCAAAGACCACAAGGCGCTTTACAATTAAAACATGTGTACGTAAAAACAAAATACCCATTAAAATATAAATATACATCATTAAGAAATAAGAAACAAATGAAATAGGCTCACGATGAACATTGCACGAAAAGGTATTGCACGGAAAAAATATTTTGCTGGAAGAAAACGTTAACATCGGGGTTTAAACAAAATATAATGACTTGAATGCCTCAACCATCATAATTTTGTAAACAACTGCCGATGATATAGGCTACCAATTTTTGTTTCGATTTTACTTATTTGCTAACAACGACAAAGATATATCATTAAATCTTTCCATATCGCTGGTTGCCTGTTCACTATGGAATCATCAAGTACGCCATCGCCATCATCAGTATAATGCCATTGAGAATGGCGCGTGACCTCGGATTAAAGGTACTGTAGCATGTGTTCCTATATCGATAAAAGAGTTGAATACCTCGGGCTGAATACATAATTCCTCAGGTACTCGACCACAAACTCCTCTTAAAGATTATGCACTATGTGATTTGTATAGTGATTAAACAAGCAATGTGTTATACGGACCTTTATTCAAGAAAAGCTTTTAGACTAATGTGCAAGTTTATATAATTCCGTGAGGCTTTTATTTCAGTTGTAACAAGTTCATTGCTCTAACAAAAGATTCATTCGGCGTAATTCGGTAAAGCATATAACAGACTATGTTATAAAGCCTAAGGCATGTCTCACGTGTGCAAGATGGACCATGCCAGTTTTAAAACATTCATAGAAATTAGTAACGCAGGGTCTTGGTGGCTGCCTGCTGCCGAAAGTATTGTAAGTTTTGGATGACCTTTCTTGTATTCTTAAAACAATGGGAATCTACGAGACCTTGATTCAAATTGTATTCAAATTAGGGATGTAGACATAATGGTTTTAAAAAGCCTTCATAATACTAACAAATAAGACGGACATTACGTCAGGCATTATCTCTACTTCCAGGGGGCAGGGGGGACGTGTTCCCCAACGTACCTTTCGGCAAAATGACACATTTTAATACACGGTATGATTATCAAAATAGTCATTTCGAGTGTTGCTGGCGTTGAAAGTCTACGTTATTATGAAGAAAGACATTTTGATGTTGAAGAAAGAAAATAATGAACAATATTATATGGGACCTTCTTGATTCAAATTATATTCAAAGTAGGTTTTGGAAGCTTGCATATTACTCAAAAGTAGGAAGGACCTTGCTTGATCTAGAAAGCATCAAAGTAGACCTGCGCGGTGTTACTGGCCTTGAAAAATACACGTTGTTTTCAAAATAGTCATTGGGTGTTGTTGGCCTTGGAACGTCTACGTTATTATCAAAATAGTCGTTTCGGGCGGGTGTTGTTGGCCTTGGAAAGTGTATGCTATTATCAAAACGTTGTTTCGGGTGTTGCTAACCTTGGAAAGCCTTCATAATCATGAGAATAACCATTTCGGGTGTTGATGGCCTTGTCTAAGGTAATTACCATTCTATTGAAGAAAGAGCAAGGTCACTTGCCGTTTTATCGCCAAATCGTGATGGAAATTAAATCTGTATGAGGTATATTTTGTTGTTTCCCTTTAAATGACTTTAGAGCACGATACCAAGCTGCATAAATTGCATTTACGGATACACGATATGGAGTTTCGTGTGTCAAAATAAATTTACATGTCCATAAGTATATGAATATCTCGCAATTGATTATAGCTATACATGAACTATGAAACTAAACGAATCTAAATAATACTATTCGACATTTGAGATAGTAAAAAATATGATAATGATCGTTCCCCGGATCGTTGCTATGTTCAGATGATACTCTCAAACTGTTAAACATGGCTGTGACGCCATGTCAGTTTTAATCTTCTTTCAGTGCTTTTCATATCGGAATGGTTGGAGGCGTTGTAAAACGGATGACAGAAAAGAGTGACGTATTTAGGTTGGTATTGCTTTTTGACGTTAAATCAACGTCAATGTTGTATTCTAGAAACATTCAAAACGTATTTCAAAAACACAACATATAGTGTAGCTAAATCATCAAAGTAGTCTGTATACTCTCAAAAGAGTGAATATTGCCAAAAGAAAATGTATTTTCTTTCATTTTAGAGTGTTTTCCACTCAAAAACGAGTTGTCCTTCGTTCAACTCCTTCAAAGAGTGGAAATTGACCCCGGGGAAATTCACTCTTTTATATTGTATTATGAAAATAATATGGTCTTTTAAAAATGTGTACAATAGACAATACAGCCCAAAATAAGGCATCATATCATTCAGATTTGTTTATTTTACTTGTCTTTATGATATAATGATCAAAATGAGATGAAATGCAATATGCTAAGGAATCTCAATGTCACGACCTTTCACTTGATTGACTAGACTTGCGCAGACTGAGAATTAGCCATTAACTTTGGGTCGATACCTTCCACATTAAACATGCGAGTCATATCCACTCTGCGTGTTGTTGTTAAGTATAGAATTCAGTATTATCTGTTTCCGGACATGGACAATTTAGTGCCTCATCATGGGGATAGCTCTCAATGTCACATACTATATTTAGTCGAACTAAGTGCCTATGACATACGTCATGTTTCATTTGCTATATTATATTCCCTGCCTAAAAAATCCGGACGCTGACATCCTTAACATATGTGTGGGAAAAAGTTAAATATACACTGTGCAAATATCGCTTTATAACATTTTCTCTAGTTGGCAATTTGAATAGGAGGGAGGCTGCACTCTCCATGAGAGAAAACAACATTTAGGATTTTCATGGGTAATATACCAGCTAACCGTCAAGGAAATTTACGATTTTCATGAGTATATACCAGCTAATCTCATTGTGCTTTGAAAGGGAAGAATTCCGAAAGCTATGAAAGGCTTGTTAGTCCTTCCGATTTTATTTTGTTGTGGGGAGTATTAGATTGACGCATTACAAAAGTTACCGTCGAGGGATGCGGGAGGGGGAGAGGTAATTTCAAACCTATATGGCATGACAAATGAACTTTTATTTCCTTTAAGTTCAAGTCATGGTTGTCAATATTCCAGTTCTTCAGTTCATTAGACTTGGACAGTTTAAAGGACTTGCAGAAATACATCCTGCTGCTAAGGTTGGAGCCGGGGGTTGGAGAGTCTATTTTCAAAGTAGGGATGCCCGCTGTGCCTACATTTGGAAAATCTAGCATTTTAAGTAGGCATTCTGGGCGATTTCGTTGGTAGACATACATTGGTTGCTAATTAACATGATTAAGCTTAGACATTTGAAATGCTTTCTCAGTAATTCAAATAAGTTATAGTACTTCTACAAGTACGTCGTTGGTTATCACAGTACCGATGCAGTCTGCCCCTGTGTGAATGGTCGAACTTTCGTCAGACGTGTCTTTCACTTCATTTATCTTCCTGATAAAGTCAGAGACATACCTGACGAAAGCTCGACTACTCACACAGAGAATGGCTGCACCGGTAATGTGATAACCAACGACGTACTCGTAGCAATACTATAACTTATTATGAATTCCCGTAGAGAAAGCCTGTCTAGTTATAAATTCAAATGCAGGATAAGACTGTCACATGTAGTGTTTCGTACGATCCAGGTGCGTTAAATATTTGCAAGGATAGGCTACTTAACCGAATGCTGATCAATTTGTTGACAGCTACGTTAGTTTTTCGAGAGCATTTTATATATCTGTCTAAAAACATCCCGTCTTCGTGCAATCTAAATACAAGTTAATGTTTTCTTGACTGTTCGTTAAGATTCATCGGCTGGCGGGCATGACAAGTTGTCACCGGCTTTCCTAGGGCCATTGGCAACAGCCCACGTAGCAAAAGAATATTCTAAACAGAAGAGGAGAAAAGGGCTAAAATTATATTTCAAGTAGAGAATATGATGTTGAAGAAACGTAGCAGACATATTATATAACTTTAAAACAAGTTGTATTAGGGGAGAGCAACATATTGAGAATTAAAGTTAAGAAGTGTCCTATCCAATTACGATTATTTATATCATCATCGCAAAGACCCTTATTGGATTCATTTTAAAACACTGACGATCTTTGCAGAACCTAAGAAAACGGGTATTTCCAAGGCTTGCAAAACACCCAAGTGACCTTTTTTTTATTATAATAACGTAGACTTTGCAAGACTAGCAACACCGCTCATGGAGATAATGTCCAAAGTAAGGTTCTTCTTATTTGTTAGTATTATGAAGGCTTTCCAACACCATTATGTTCATATCCTTAATTGGAAAGGAATTTGAATCAGGGTCTCGTGTAATCTCATTGTTTTTATGAATACAAGTGAGGCCACTCAAAACTTACAATGCTTTCGGAAGCCACTAAGACCCAGCGTTCCTACTTTCAGTATACTATCAATGTTTTTTCAAAACTTGCATGGTCCATCTTGCACACGTAAGACATACCTTAGGTTTTATAACATAGTATTTTACTTCCTTTACCGAATTACGCGGAATGAATCTTTTGTTAAAGCAATGACAAAATTGCTGGAAGGCAATGTTTAGTGCTCTATCATTCGTCTTAATTAGCACCGTTTGCAATCCACTACCAATAGTACTGTCTTGAAATTCAGACAAACAGAGGACGTAGCTTACAGTATCAATTGTTTTAGAACAGAAAAATATTGCAAATAAATACTGCACATTTACTTCTATAATATGCATTTCAATAAGAGCCGATAGAATGGTCCCAAAATGTTCAAATGCCGTGTGCTGATTTTGGAAGCATGCACACTACTCAAAGATAGGATGGACCCAACTTGATCCAGAAAACATCATAGTAGACATGTACGGTGTTGCTAGCCTTGGAAAAACTATGTTATTGTCAAAATAGCCATTTTTGTTTTGCTAGCCTTGGAAAGTCTACGTTATTGTCAAAATAGTCATTTTAGGTGTTGCTAACCTTGGAAAGCCAACGTTATTATCAAAATAGCCATTTCGGGTGTTGCTGTAGCCTCTGAATGTCTACATTATATCAAAAGAGTAATTTCGGGTGTTGTTAACCTTGGAAAGTCCACATTATCATGTAAATAGCCATTTAGGGTGTTGCTGGTCTTGTCTAAGGTCATTTATCATATTATTGAAGAAAGGGCAAGGTCACTTGCTTTTTATCGCCATATCGTGATGGAAATTACATCTATTATATGCGAGGTATATTTTGCTTCTCTCTAAATGACTTTAGAGCACGAACCAAGCTACATAATATTGCACTTACTGACATACGATATGGAGTTCCGTGTGTCAAAATAAACTTACATGTACGTAAATGTAAGCATATCTCGCAATTATTGATAAGCTATAAAATATAAAACTAAACGATTCTAAACAATGACAATCGACAGTTTAGAAAGTAGAGAATATGATAATGATCGTTCCCCGATCGTTGCCCAGATCGTTGCTGTGTTCAAATGTTACTCTGAAACTGTTGAAAAATGGCTGTGACGCCATGTCAGTTTAAATCTTCTTTCAGTGCTTTTCATATCGGAATGTTTGGAGGCGTTGTAAAACAGATGACAGAAAAGAGTGACGTATTTAGGTTGGTATTGCTTTTTGACGTTACAATAACGTCAATGTTGTATCCTAAAAACATTCAAAACTGATTTCAAAAACACAACATATAGTGAAGATAAATCATCTCAATTACGTAATGTTTGCCATGTGACAGTGAAATGGGCTATTCCAGTTGAAATCCATACACCCCTATAAAGACATGGCCCCTAATCTTCCACACAGGGAGTGTGAATTTCAAATGGGGCTACCTGAATGGGTGACTACTTTTAAAATCTACACCCATGTGTGGGAGATTAAGATCGTGTCTTCCATGATTTATAATATACTGTAATGGCACAATGCATGCAACTGCACAAAGGCGTAATAATTACATTATATTGATTTAAAACAACTTCCTTGCACTTTATATTTTTTAAATGCAAATTAATAACCTTATAAATAAAGGATCTATGAATACGTACTGGTAATAAGAATAGATAATTATCAAGAGGTGCAATTAATCTTAAAGATTTGAGGAAAAAGCACCGACTTTGACTTGGACTCTTCCAAGACATATATTATGAAAATAACTCACAAGTTTCTTTATAAATGTATACAATACACAATATTGTCCAAAATAAGACATAATTTCATTCAGATTTGTTTATTTTACTTGTCTTTATGGTATAATGGTCAAAATGAAATGAAATGCAATATGATAAGGAATCTCAATGTCACGATCTTTCATCTTGATTGACTAGACATGCGCAGAGAATTAGCTATTAACCTTGGGTCGATACCTTCCACATTAAACATGCGAGTCATTTCCACTCTGCGTGTTGTTGTTAAGTATAGAATTCAGTATTACTTGTTTCCGGACATGGACAATTTAGTACCTCATCATGGGAATAGCTCTCAATGTCACATACTATATTTAGTCGAACTAAGTGCCTATTTCATTTACTACATTATATTCCCTGCCTAAAAAATCCGAACGCTGACATCCTTAACATGCGTGTGGGATAAAGTTAAATATACACTGTGCAAATATTGCTTGATAACATTTTCTCTAGTTCGCAATTTGTATAGGAGGGAGGCTGCACTCTCCATGAGTGAAAACAATATTTAGGATTTTCATGGGTAATATACCAGCTAACCGTGAACAAAACGTACGATTTTATGGGTATATACCAGCTTATCTCATTGTTCTTTGAAAGGGAAGAATTCCGAAAGCTATAATATGTTTGTTAATGTTGCAGTCGTTCGGATTTTATTTGTTGTGAGGAGTATGAGATTGACGCATTACAAAAGCTACCGTCGAGGGATGCGGGAGGGGGCCGGGGAGAGGTCATTTCAAACCTATATACGGTATGACAAATAAACTTTAATTTCCTTTTCAAGTAATCATGGTAATGGTTGTCAATATTCCAGTTCTTCAGTTCAGATAGGCTTGGAGAGTTTAAAGGACTTGCAGAAATATATCTTATTGCTAAGGTTGGAAAGTCTATTTTCAAAGTAGGGATGCTCGAGGTGGCTACTCAGTTTGGAAAATCTAGCATTACGAAGTAGGCATTCTGGGCGTATCTGGTCTGGAAAGTTTGATTTCATTGGTAGACATACATTGGTTGGTAATTAAGCTTAGACATTTAAAGGCTTTTAAGAATTAGGTGGTGTTTTCGCAGTGAAGCAACATAAATCCAAATATTTATTTCTTCTTATTTGTTAGTATGATGAAGGCTTTCCAATACCATTATGTCTACATCCTTTTGAATACAATTTGAATCAGAGTCTCGTATATTCTTATTGTTTTTATGAATACAAGAAAGGCCACACAAAACTTACAATGCTTTCGGCATTCACTAAGACCCAGCGTTCCTAATTTCAGTGTACCATGAATGTTTTTTTTTCAAAACTGACATGGTCCATCTTAACTTTATCTTGCCTTAGTCTTATAACATAGTCTGGTACTTGCTTTACCAAATTACGCCGAATGAATCTTTTGTTAGAGCAACGACCAAATTGCTGGAAGGCAATGTTTAGTGCTCTTTCATTTGTCTTAGTAGCGTCTGCAATCCACTATCAACAGTAGAAGTCAACGTTATTGTCAAAATAGTCATTTTGGATGTTGCTAACCGTGGAATGTCAACGTTATTATCAAAATAGCCATTTCGGGTGTTACTTTAGCCTCTGAAAGTCTACATTATATCAAAAGAGTAATTTCGGGCGTTGTTAACCTTGGAAAGTCCACATTATCATGAAAATAGCCATTTCGGGTGTTGCTGGTCTTGTCTAAGGTCATTTATCATGTTATTGAAGAAATGGCAAGGTCACTTGCTTTTTATCACCATATCGTGATGGAAATTATATCTATTATGAGAGGTATATTCTGCTTCCCTCTAAATGACTTTAGAGCACGAACCAAGCTACATAATATTGCATTTACTGACATACGATATGGAGTTCCGTGTGTCAAAATGAACTTACATGTACGTAAAAATAAGCATATCTCGTCATGATTGATTAGCTAAGCATGAACAATAAAACTAAACGATTCTAAGCAATAACATTCGACAGTTTAGAAAGTGGAAAATAATGATCGTTGCCCAGATCAGATGTTACTCTCAAACTGTTGAAAAATGGCTGTGACGCCATGTCAGTTTTGATCTTCTTTCAGTCCACTGTGTGAGTGGTCAAACTTTGACTTCATTTATCGTCCTAATAAAGTCAGAGATACATCTGACGAAAGCTCGACCACTCACACAGGGACCGGCTGCACGGTACTGTGATAACTAAGGACGTACTCGCAGAAATACTATATCTTATTATGAATTCCCGTAGAGAAAGCCCGTCTACTTATAAATTCACATGCTGGATTAAACTGTCACATGTCGTGTTTCGTACGATCCAGGTGCGTTAAATATTGTCACATGTTGTGTTTCGTACGATCCAGGTGCGTTAAATATTGTCACATGTTGTGTTTCGTACGATCCAGGTGCGTTAAATATTTGCAAGGATAGGCCACTTAACCGAGTGCTGATCAATTTGTTGACAGCTACGTTAGTTGTTCGAGAGCATTTTATGTATCTGTCTAAAAAAACATCACGTCTTCGTGCAAGCTAAATGTAAGTTAATGTTTTCTTGACTGTTCGTTAAGAATCGTCGGCTGGCGGGCACGACAAGTTGTCACCGGCTTGCCTAGGGCCATTGGTAACAACCCACGTAGCAAAAGAATATTCTAAACAGAAGAGGAGATAGGGATAGAATTATATTTCAAGTGGAGAATGTGATGTTGAAGAAACGTAGCAAACCGATTATACAACTTAAAAACAAGTTGTATTAGGGAAGAGCAACATATTGAGAACCCATAATGTAAGTTAAGAAGCATCTTATCCAATTATAATTATGATGATCACAAATGTTCTCAATTTTTAGAATCGCCAATATTATGTTACCAAAATGTTCAAATGCCGTGTACTGGTTATGGAAGCCTGCATATTACTCAACGATAGGACGGACCTTATTTGATCCAGAAAACATCAAAGTAGACATGTACGGTGTTGCTAGTCTTGGAAAGACTACATTATTATCAAAATTGCCATTTTGGTTTTTGTAGAGTTGGAAAGTCTACGGTATTATCACAATAGTCATTCCGGTTGTTGCTAACCTTGGTAAGTCAACGTTATTACTAAAATAGCCATTTCGGGTGTTGCTATAGCCTCTGAAAGTCTACATTAGTATCAAAAGAGTAATTGCGGGTGTTGCTAACCTTGAAAAGTCAGCGTTATTATCAAAATAACCATTTCGGGTGTTGCTGACCTTGGAAAAAAAGGGCAAGGTGACTTGATTTTTATCGCCATATCGTGATGGAAATTGTATCTGATATGCGAGGTATATTTTGCTTCCCTCTAAATGACTTTAGAGCACGAACCAAGCTACATAATAATATTGCACTTACTGATACGCGATATGGAGTTCCGTATGTCAAAATAAACTTACATGTACGTAAATATAAGCATATCTCGTCATTATTGATTAGCTATTACATGAACAATAAAACTAAACGATTCTAAACAATATCATTCGACATTTGAGATAGTAAAAAATATGATAATGATCGTTCCCCGGATCCTTGCTATGTTCAGATGTTACTCTCAAACTGTTAAAGATGGCTGTGACGCCATGTCAGTTTTAATCTTCTTTCAGTGCTTTTCACTTAGAGGCGTTGTAAAACGGATGACAGAAAAGAGTGACGTATTTAGGTTGGTATTGCTTTATGACGTTACAATAACGTCAATGTTGTATTCTAGAAACACTCAAAACGTATTTCAAAAACACAACATAGTGTAGCTAAATCATCTCAATAATTACGTAATGTTTTTTTTTTATGTGACAGTGAAATGGGCCATTCCAGTTGAAATCCATACACCCCCAATGAAAGACATGACCTTGATCTTTCTCACAGGGAGTGTGAATTTCAAACGAGGCTATCTGCATGACTACATTTAAAATCTACACCCATGTTTGGAAAATTAAGGTCATGTCTTCCATGGGGGGATTTCAACTGGAATGGCCCAAAGCATGTAACTACACAAAGGCATAATAATTACATTATTTTGATTTGAAACAACTTCCTTGCGCTTTATATTTTTAAAATGCAAATTAATAACCTTGTAAATAAAGGATCTATGAATACGTAATAAGAATAGGTAATTATCAAGAGGCGCAATTAATCTTAAAGATGAGCTATACATACAAATTATTTGAGAAAAAAGCACCGACTTTGAGTTGGACTCTTAAATGGAAAGATTGGGATGAGGGAAAAGTCCTAAGATTGAGAAATCAGTCTTAAAAATTGAAAAATCAAACTAAATTCCATTTCATTTTCAATCTAATTTTAGACTTTTCCCTCAACACAATCTTTAAGATTGATTTTTCAATCTTTCGTTTTAATTCCATGACATATATGACATATATTATGAAAATAACTCACAAGGTTCTTTAAAAATGTGTACAATACACAATATTGTCAAAAATAAGACACAATTTCATTCAGATTTGTTTATTTTACATGTCTTTATGGTATAATGATCAAAATGCAATGAAAAGCAATATGATAAGGAATCTCTTTCATCTTGATTGACTAGACTTGCGCAGAGAATTAGCCATTAACTTTGGGTCGATACCTTCCACATTAAACATGCGAGTCATTTCCATTCTACGTGTTGTTGTTAAGTATAGAATTCAGTATTACTTGTTTCCGGACATGGACAATTTAGTGCCCCATCATGGGGATAGCTCTCAATGTCACATACTATATTTAGTCGAACTAAGTGCCTATTTCATTTACTACATTATATTCCCTGCCTAAAAAATCCGAACGCTGAGATCCTTAACATGCGTGTGGGAGAAAGTTAAATATACACTGTGCAAATATCGCTTTATAACATTTTCTCTAGTTCGCAATTTGAATAGGAGGGAGGCTGCACTCTCCATGATTGAAAACAACATTTAGGATTTTCATGGGTAATATACCAGCTAACAGTGAACGAAACTTACGATTTTCATGGGTATATACCAGCTTATCTCATTGTTCTTTGAAAGGGAAGAATTCCGAAAGCTATAAAAGGCCTGTTATGTTGCAGTCGTTCGGATTTTATTTTGTTGTGGGGAGTATTATATTGACGCATTACAAAAATTATCGTCGAAGGATGCGGGAGGGGGAGAGGTAATTTCAAACCTATACACGGCATGACAAATGAACTTTTATTTCCTTTTCAAGTAATGGCTGTCAATATTCCAGTTCTTCAGTTCAGATATGCTTAGACAGTTTATAAAAAATGTTGGTAAGGTTTAAAAGTATATGGGAAAATCTAGCATTATGAGGTAGGCATTCTGGGCGTATCTAGGCTAGGAAGTCTTTCTATTTGTTTGATTTCATTGATAGACATACATTGCTTGCTAATTAAGCTTAGACATTTAAAGGCTTTTAAGAATTAGCTGGTGTTTTCGCAGTGAAGCAATATAAATCCAAATAAGTCATAGTATTTCTGCGAGTACGTCGTTGGTTATCACAGTACCGGTGCAGCCTGTCCCTGTGTGAGTGGCAGAGCTTTCGTCAGACGTGTCTTTGACTTCATTTATCGTCCTAATAAAGTCAGAGACACATCTGACGAAAGCTCTGCTACTCACACAGAGAATGGCTGCACTGGTACTGTGATCACCAACGACGTACTCGTACAAATACTATATCTTAATTCCCGTAGAGAAAGCCTACCTACTTATAAATTCAAATGTTGGATTAAACTGTCACATGTCGTGTTCCGTACGATCCAGGTGCGTTAAATATTTGCAAGGATAGGCTACCGAGTGCTGATCAATTTGTTGACAGCTACGTTAGTTGTTCGAGAGCATTTTATGTATCTGTCTAAAACAACATCACGTCTTCGTGCAAGCTAAATATAAGTTAATGTTTTCTTGACTGTTCGTTAAGATTCGTCGGCTGGCGGGCATGACAAGTTGTCACCGGCTTGCCTAGGGCCATTGGTAACAGCCCACGTAGCAAAAGAATATTCTAAACAGAAGAGGAGAAAAGGATAGAATTATATTTCAAGTGGAGAATATGTTGTTGAGTAAACGTAGGAGACAGATTATATTACTTTAAAAAACAAGTTGTATTAGGGAAGAGCAACATATTGAGAAGTAGAGTTAAGAAGTGTTCCATCCAATTATAATTTATTATTATAGACCATTATTGGATTCATTTTAAAATACTGACGATCTTTGCAGAACTAAAATTTCCAAGGCTAGCAACACCCCCAAGTGACTTTTTTGATAATAACATAGACTTTCCAAGACTAGCAACGCCGCACATGCCTACATTGACACTTTCTGGAAGTGCAGATAATGCCTCAAGTAAGATCCTTCTTATTTATTAGTATGATAAAGGCTTACCAATACCATTATGTCTACATCCCTAATTTGAATACAATTTGAATCAGGGTCTCATGTAATCTCATTGTTTTTATGAATACAAGAAAGGCCACTCAAAACTTACAATGCTTTCGGAAGTCACTAAGACCTAGCGTTCCTAATTTCAGTATACTATCAATGTTTTTTCAAAACTTGCATGGTCCATTTTGCATACGAAGACATGCCGTAGGCTTATTAACATAGTCTGTTATTTGCTCTCAAAGTCTCACCTGACTTTGCTCTCAAAGTTGTGAAAGAGTGTTTGGAGAGTGATAATACACTAAGTGAAAGGACAAACTTGAAGGTTGAACAAATCGTAGAACTGGTTGAAATTTGTTTGAACACAACCTACTTCTCATACAAGGGGAAATACTTCAAACAACAACATGGCTGTGCTATGGGCTCCCCCGTTTCACCAATAGTGGTGAATTTGTGTATGGAAAGCTTCGAACAACAGGCCTTGAAGTCGTACCCGGGTACAAAACCGAGGGTTTGGTTGCGTTTTGTCGACGACACTTTCGTTATACTCAACCGTAGCGAGCTCGACGGGTTCTTCGAACACATCAATAGCGTGGATGACAACATAAAATTCACCCAAGAACTGTGCAAAGACAATACCCTTGCATTTCTCGACTGCTTGATATCTGTTCAAAGCGATGGTACCCTGACATCTAAGGTGTATAGGAAACCCACACATACTGACCATTATCTTCAGTTTGGTTCCCACCATCCACTCGTACACAAGTTAGGAGTAATTCGAACTCTCCAATATAGAGCTGATACCATCATAAGTGACTCTGAACAAGTTCCCGAGGAATAGGACCACATCAAAACAGCCCTTAATAACTGTGGTTATCCGGACTGGGCCTTTCTCAAAGCCACCAAGAGTAAAGAGCCAAAGACCGGAGGCGCGAGTGGTCAAACCAACAGAGCCCGCGTAACTATACCATATATTTCGGGAATCTCGGAACGTGTGAAGAACCACTTCAAATCCTTTGGAATTTCAACATCCTTCAAACCAGTTAACACGCTTCGCGGGAAACTTGTGAATGTGAAGGACAAGCAACCGAAGGACAAACGCTCAAACTTAGTGTACGGGGTTGTGTGCGGTGATACCGATTGCTCTGCGGCTTACGTTGGAGAAACCAAACATGCGTTAAAAACCCGCCTTGGTCAACATAGGAGACCAAGTACCAACGAAGCACAAAACTCTGCTGTTTACCTCCATTTAAAGGACACTGGACACTCAATTAAGAACGAGGAAGTCGTGATTCTTGACAAGGAGGAACAATGGCATAGGAGAGGCATAAAAGAAGCCATTTGGGAACGCATTGAGCAACCGTCACTGAACAAGAAAGGGGGACCCCGCTTCAATTTATCTCATGCATGGGACCGGGCCATCGGGTCGATACCTAGCCGACTATCACGTGACCAGTCCAACGGGTCAGTTGCCTGATGAAGTCTGGTGGTTCCAGACGCAACGTCGCAATAGTTGCAAAAAGTAAGTTCCAGTATTAGATTTAATTCCAAAACTCTATAGTCTGTTATATGCTTTACCGAAATTTGCTGAATGAATCTTTTGTTAGAGCAATGACCAAAATGCTGGAAGGCAATGTTTAGTACTCTTTCATTTGCCTTAGTTAGTACCATTTGCAATCCGCTATCAACAGTACTGTCTTGAAATTCAGAAAATAGAGGACTTATCTTGTAGTATTAATTCTTTTAGAACAGAAAAGTATCGGAAATTAACACTTCACATTCACTTCTATAATATGCATTTCAAATGATTGATCACAAATGTTCTCAATATTTAGAAGGACCGATAGAATGGTACCAAAATGTTCAAATGCCGTGCTCTTGTTTTGGAAGCATGCACATCACTATAGGATGGACCTTACTTGATCCAGAAAACATCAAAGTAAACATGCACGGTGTTTTGATTTTGCTAGCATTGGAAGGTCTACGTTATTATCAAATAGTCATTCCGGGTGTTGCTAACCTTGGAAAGTCTACGTTATTACTAAAATAGCCATTTCGGGTGTTGCTATAGCCTCTGAAAGTCTACATTATTATAAAAGAGTAATTACGGGTGTTGCTAACCTTGGAAAGTCAGCGTTATTATCAAAATAACCATTTCGGGTGTTGCTGACCTTGGAAAACCACACTATCATGAAAATAGCCATTTTGGGTGTTGCTGGTCGTGTCTAAGGTCATTTATCACGTTATTGAAGAAAGGGCAAGATGACTTGATTTTTATCGCCATATCGTGATGGAAATTATATCTGTTATTGCGAGGTATATTTTGCTTCCCTCAAGTGACATTCCCTTCCAGCAATTTGGTCATTGCTCAAACAAAAGATTCATTCATCGTAATTCGGTAAAGCAAGTAACATACTATGTTATAAAGCCTAAGGTATGTCTTACGTGTGCAAGATGGACAATGCAAGTTTTGAAAAAAACAACATTGATAGTATACTGAAATTAGGAACGCTGGGTTAGTGACTTCCGAAAGCATTGTAAGTTTTGAGTGGCCTTTCTTGTATTCATAAAAACAATGAGATTACATGAGACCCTGATTAAAATTGTATTCAAAATAGGGATGTAGACATAATGGTATTGGAAAGCCTTCATCGTACTAATAAATATGAAGGACCTTACTTCAGACATTATCTCCACTTCCAGAAAGTATCAGTGTAGGCATGTGCGGCGTTGCTAGTCTTGAAAAGTCTACGTTATTATAAAAAAAATCACTTGCGGTGTTGCTAGTCTTTTTCTTAGTTCTGCAAAGATCTTCAGTATTTAAAATAAATCCAATAAGGGCCTGAGCGATGATGATATAAATTATAATTAGATAGGACACTTCTTAACTTTACTTTTCAATATGTTGCTCTTCCCTAATACAACTTGTTTTAAAGTAATATAATCTGTCTCCTACGTTTGTTCAACATCATATTCTCTACTTAATTATATCTCTTTTCTCCTCTTGTGTTTAAAATATTCTTCTGTCACGTGGGCTGTTACCGATGGCCCTAGGCAAGCCGTGACAACTTGTCATGCCCGCCAGCCGACGAATCTTAATGAACAGTCAAGAAAACATTAACTTACATTTAGCTTGCACGAAGACGTGATGTTTTTTTAGACAGATACATAAAATGCTCTCGAACAACTAGCGTAGCTGTCAACAAATTGATCAGCAATCGGTTAAGTAGCCTTACCCTTGTAAATATTTAAACGCACCTGGATCGTATGAAACACGACATGTGACAGTTTTATCCTGCATTTGAATTTATAAGTAGACAGGCTTTTTCTACGGGAATTCATAATAAGATATAGTATTTCTACAAGTACATCGTTAGTTATCACAGTACCGGTGCAGCCGATCTCTGTGTGTGTGGTCGAGATTTCGTCAGATCTGGATCTGGATTATTTACTGCCCAACGCCTCCAAAGAGGAGTCACACGAGCAGGGTGGTGCTAATTTGCAGATGCTTTGGTGGTTGCTTATTCTTTGCTTTCTTTGAAGTACTGTTTTACTGTTGTCTTAAACTTGTCCTTGTCTTCTATGTCTGTGATGTAATGTGGTAACTTATTCCAGTCAATAATAGTACGATTGCTAAATGAATACTTCAAACAGTTTTTCGTAGCTGGTATTTGAGTGAATTTACTGTGTCGAGAGGAGCGTTGGACCGGGCGCAGGATATTATGCATTGGAATGGCGAGGTGACCCATTAGAGCTTGGTGGAAGACTGAGATTCTTGTTGTCATCCTACGTTCTTCGAGAGGCTCCCAATCAAGTTTGTCTTTCATGGTTGTCACACTGCTGACCTCGGAAAACCACATTATCATGAAAATAGCCATTTTGGGTGTTGCTGGTCGTGTCTAAGGTCATTTATCACGTTATTGAAGAAAGGGCAAGATGACTTGATTTTTATCGCCATATCGTGATGGAAATTATATCTGTTATTGCGAGGTATATTTTGCTTCCCTCTAAATGACTTTAGAGCACGAACCAAACTACATAATATTGCATTGACTGAAACGCGATATGGAGTTCCGTGTGTCAAAATAAACTTACATGTACGTAAATATTAAGCATATCTCACAATTATTGAATAGCTATGCATGAAAAATAAAAATAAACGATTTTAAACAATAACATTCGACAGTTTAGAAAGTAGAAAATATGATAATGATTGTTCCCCGGATCGTTGCTATGTTCAGATGTTACTCTCAAACTGTTAAAAGAAATGGCTATGACGCCATGTCAGTTTTAATCTTCTATCAGTGCTTTTCATATCGGAATGGTTGGAGGCGTTGTAAAACGGATGACAAAAAAGAGTGACGCATTTAGGTTGGTATTGCCTTTTGACGTTACAATAACGTCAATGTTGTATTCTAGAAACATTCAAAACGTATTTCAAAAACACAACATATAGTGTAGCTAAATCATCTCAATTACGTAATGTTTTCCATGTGACAGTGAAATGGGCTATATAAGTTGAAATCCATACACCCCTATGAAGGCATGGCCTAATCTTCCACACAGAGAGTGTCAATTTCAAATGGGGCTATCTGAATGGATGACTCCATTTGAAATCTACACCCATGTGTGGGAGATTAAGGTCATGTTTTCCATGGGGGGGGGGGGGTGGATTTCAACTGGAATAGCCCAATGCATGCAACTGCACAAAGGCGTATAATAATTACATTATATTGATTTGAAACAACTTCCTTGCGTTTTATATTTTAAAAATGCAAATTAATAACCTTGTAAATAAAGGATCTATGAATACGTAATAAGAATAGATAATTATCAAGAGGCGCAATTAATCTTAAAGATCAGATATACAGGGTGTATCAAAATGATTGGTACCATGGACAAGACTACCAAAACAAAATGCAACATTAGCAGCTACCTTTATATTTATAGATAAATGTTATGAAAGGTCATAAAACTATAAATCCTGGGCATTTCAGGGGGATCCAATGTTGCATATTGAAGAAGCAGGCTTGTCAATAAACACCAAAAACAATGGGTACCAAACATTTTGATACAGCCTGTACATACATATTTGATGAAAAAGCACCGACTTTGAGTTGGACTCTTCCATTACATAAATTGTGAAAATAACGCACAAGTTTCTTTAAAAATGTGTACAATAGACAATATTGCCAAAATAAGACATCATTTCATTCAGATTTGTTTAATTTACTTGTCTTTATGGTATAATGGTCAAAATGAAATGAAATGCAATATGGTAAGGAATCTCAATGTCACGATCTTTAACTTGATTGACTAGACTTGTGCAGAGAATTAGCCATTAACTTTGGGTCGATACCTTCCACATTAAACATGCGAGTCATTTCCACTCTGCGTGTTGTTGTTAAGTATAGAATTCAGTATTACTTGTTTCCGGACATGGACAATTTAGTGCCTCATCATGGGGATAGCTCTCAATGTCACATACTATATTTAGTCGAACTAAGTGCCTATGACATACGTCATGTAGCATTTGCTACATTATATTCCCCTGCCTAAAAAATCCGGACGCTGACATCCTTAACATGCGTGTGGGATGAAGTTAAATATACACTGTGTAAATATCGCTTTGTAACATTTTCTCTAGTTCACAATTTGTAAAAGGAGGGAGGCTGCGATCTCCATGAGCATGATGAGTGAAAACAACATTTAGGATTTTCATGGGTAATACACCAGCTTACGGTGAACGAAACTTACGATTTTCATGTGTAAATACCAGCTTATCTCATTGTTCTTTGAAAGGAAAAATTCCGAAAGCTATAAAGGCTTATAATGTTGCAATCGTTCGGATTTTATTTTGTTGTGGGGAGTATTAGATTGACGCATTACAAAAGTTACCGTCGAGGGATGCGGGAAGGGGAGAGGTAATTTCAAACCTATATGCGGTATGACAAATGAACCTTTATTTCCTTTTCAAGTAATGGTTGGTTGTCAATATTCCAGTTCTTCAGTTCAGAAAGGCTTGGACAGTTTAAAGGACTTGCAGAAATATATCCTGCTGCTAAGGTTGGAAAGCCTATTTTCAATGTAGGGATGCTCGAGGTGCCTAGCTTTGGAAAATCTAACATTACGAAGTAGACATTCGGGGCATATCTAGCCTGGGAAGTTTGATTTCATTGGTTAACATACATTGGTTGCTAATTAAGTGTTTTTGTAAAGGCTTTTTAAGAATTAGCTGGTGTTTTCACAGTGAAGCAACATAAATCCAAATAAGTTATAGTATTTCTACGAGTACGTCATTGGTTATTACAGTACCGGTGCAGCCTGTCCCTGTGTGAGTGGTAGAGCTTTCGTCAGACGTGTCTTTGACTTCATTTATCGTCCTGGTAAAGTCAGAGACATACCTGACGAATGCTCGACTACTCACACAGAGATCGGCTGCACCGGTACTGTGATAACAAACGGCGTACTTGTAGCAATAGGCATACTATAACTTATTATGAATTCCCGTAGAGAAAGCCTGTCTACTTATAAATTCCAATGTTGGGTTGGACTGTCACATGTCATGTTTCGTACGATCCAGGTGCGTTAAATATTTGCAAGGATAGGCCACTTAACCGATTGCTGATCAATTTGTTGACAGCTACGTTAGTTTTTAGAGAGCATTTTATGTATCTGTCTAAAAAAAACATCACGTCTTCGTGCAAGCTAAATGTAAGTTAATGTTTTCTTGACTGTTCGTTAAGATTCATCGGCTGGCGGGCATGACAAGTTGTCACCGGCTTGCCTAGGGCCATTGGTAACAGCCCACGTAGCAAAATAATATTCTAAACAGAATAGGAGAAAAGGGATAGAATTATATATATTCCAAGTGGAGAATATGATGTTAAACAAACGTAGTTGTATGTATTAGGAAAGAGCAACATATTGAAAAGTAAAGTTAAGAAGTGTCCATCATCGGTCAGGCCCTTATTGGTTTATTATAAAACACTGACGATCTTTGCAGAACTAAGAAAACGGGTGTTTCCAAGGCTAGCAACACCCGAGAGCAACACCCCAAGTGACTATTTTGATAATAATATAGACTTTCCATGACTAGCATTACTGCATATGCCAACTTTGATGTTTTCTGGAAATGGAGATAATATGTCATACATTATGTCCACATCCTTTTGAATATTATTTGAATCATGGTCTCGTATATTCTCATTCTTTTTTAATACAAGAAAGGCCACACAAAACTTACAATTCTTTCAGCATTCACTAAGACCCAGTATTCCTAATTTCATAATACTATGAATGTTTTCTTTTTCAAAACTGGCATGGTCCATCTTGTCTTAGGCTTTATAACATAGTCTGGTACTTGCTTTACCGAATTACGACGAATGAATCTTTTGTTTGAGCAATGACCAAATGCTGGAAGGCAATGTTTAGTGCTCTTTCATTCTTCTTAGTACCGTTTGCAATCCACTGTCAACAGTACAAGTCAACGTTATGATCAAAATAGTCATTTTAGGTGTTGCTAACCTTGGAAAGTCAACGTTATTATCAAAATAGCCATTTCGGGTGTTGCTATAGCGTCTGAATGTGTACACAAGTAATATCGGGTGTTGTTAACTTTGGAAAGTCCACATTATCAGGAAAATATCCATTTCGGGTGTTGCTGGTCTTGTCTAAGGTCATTTGTCATATTATTGAAGAAGGGCAAGGTCACTTGCTTTTTATCACCATATCGTGAGGGAAATTAAATCTGGCTGTTAGGCCAAGGAAAGTCGATTTTGAGTTTCCCGTCACCCGCCCTCACTTCATTTTCTGACCCTCACTTGAATTCATTATTGGTATTTTCCAAAAAATACCAATGAAAACTGGTTATATTTGCAAAAAAATTATGAATATCCCTTTATTTTTTGTGGAAAAATCAAAATCAGAAACATACATTTTGCTGTCAACCTTGCAGACTCTTTGAAATATACTTTTGAATCTCATTTGGGCTAACATCCATCTTCAAGTGAGTGAGCGGCAAATAACAACACATTTTACATGCGTGTTGGTCATACAATGAAAGGCAGACAAATAATGAATAATGAATAATGAAAATGTTACCTCACTTGTTTTCAGAAATTATGTGACGGGAAACTCAAAATTGACTGTTAGGGGCCTTATTGCGAGGTATATCTTGCTTCCCTCTAAATGACTTTAGAGCACGAACCAAACTACATAATATTGATTGACTGAAACGCGATATGGAGTTCCGTGTGTCAAAATAAACTTACATGTACGTAAATATAAGCATATCTCGCAATTATTGATTAGCAATGCATGAAAAATAAAAATAAACGATTTTTAACAATAACTTTCGACAGTTTAGAAAGTAGAAAATAATGATCGTTGCCCGGATCGTTGCTGTGTTCAGATGTTACTCTCAAACTGTTAATGGCTGTGACGCCATGTCAGTTTCAATCTTCTTTCAGTGTTTTTCATATCGGAATGGTTGGAGGCGTTGTAAAACGGATGACAAAAAAGAGTGAAAACCCCGGTGAAAACAACATTTAGGATTTTCATGGGTAATATACCAGCTAACCAGCTAATTCCCGTAGAGAAAGCCCGTCTACTTATAAATTCACATGTTGGATTAAATTGTCACATGTCGTGTTTCGTAGCATCTAGGTGCGTTAAATATTTGCAAGTACATAGGCTACTTAACCGATTGCTGATCAATTTGTTGACAGCTACGTTATAGTTGTTCGAGAGCATTTTATGTATCTGTCTAAAAAAACATCACGTCTTCGTGCAAGCTAAATGTAAGTTAATGTTTTCTTGACTGTTAAGATTCGTTGGCTGGCGGGCATGACAAGTTGTCACCGGCTTGCCTAGGGCCATTGGTAACAGCCCACGCGACAGAAGAGTATTTTAAACGCAAGAGGTAAAAAGGGATAGAATTATATTTCTAGTGGAGCATGTGATGTTAAAGAAACGTAGCAGGCCGATTACCTAACTCTAAAAGTTGTATTTAGGGAATAAGAGCAACGTTGAGAACCCATAAGTAAACTTAAGAAGCGTCGTATCCAATTATAATTATCATCATCGCTCAGGCCCTTATTGGATTCATTTTAAAACACTGACTACCTTTGCAGAACTAAGAAAATACAACTTTAAAGTTGAAATGAATAGTCTGCATCGATATATGTAACAAATAATGCACTTGAGATGGATATTGATGCTTGTCCATATATCTTAATGCATCCTTTAGACGCATCAACATCTCAGCGCGCGCGCATTATTTTGTCCAATTTCTTTCGCAACACGTTTTAATATGCAGCTATTAACCTATAAACAATCTACCAAGCACTTCTGTTATGCAGGCAAGGTACTACTAGCTACTTCCTCTGTTTGTCGGAATTTCAAGACAGTACTGCTGATAGCGGATTGCAAACGGTGGCAATCTTTGATGTTACCAACCTAAAGAACGATTGGAATTACACTTAAATTGATGAAAGCATACATGTAGGTTTCCTTTGAAAAATGATTACTTGCTGCGCTTATTCTGAGTTCTAATATAATTTAGTTTAAGGTCTTCTGTTTCTTTGTACTGAAATATACTCTGGTTAATAAAAGGTCACAAAAACGATCACCCATCGCTTGCTCGCTCTCGGGCATAAACAATCGTTTGGTCATGGAAATATATGAATGAGCCATAGAATGAACCTCTAAACAATGATTACTATATACCGACGAATCTCAGATAACTATAAACCGGGCATTTTGTATTATAATGACAATAGAGGGCGATGTGATCGAAGTTTTTAGAATGCAAAGCTTGCCGTTTTTTGCCTGTCGCTATCCGCGCTCGGCGAAGCGCGCATAGAATGTCTTATGGGACGGTTTATAGGAACCTGGTATTCGGTAGTATGCAAAAATCAAGACGATTAAAATTGTGTGTTATACGCACCCCACACATCATGGGGCTGACATATACCAACAGTTTGACGTTTTAATATTGATTCCACGTCAAGCCTTCCAAAAAGTAAATATATCATGTACGCTTGATCTACGCTGACGAAAAGGTCGGAACATACTAAAGGACATATGCATCTGAGACCCTAATAATAAAAGTCCCTTAAGACAGAACTGTTGAACACCAGGCGGAATTTATGTCACGATCGATCATAACAAATAATTCATGAAACCAAGATAATTGTGTATTATAAATGAGACTTTTGGTGTGTAAGTCATGAATGTCTGAGTGTCTTCTATAGTAACGGATGATTGCATCGTTCCCATATGACTCTCAAATGAGATCACTTTTGAGACCAAGTTTGGTCTATGACACTTCGTGTACATGCTGAGGGACTATCACATGTCTCTTTGATATTTGATTTGTACACATGAACACGCTGGACGGACACAACGTGATGTGTTCTAAGGTAGTTTTTAATATTAAATTATATAAATATATAATACATTCTGATACTCTTACCGAATTATTCTTTGAATTGAGTATTGAGTCGGTCTTCTTGTTGATGAACAAACAAGTTAACAACGAACAAACGTTTATATAATGCTATACAGTAATCAGCTTGGTTTATCTCTAGCTATTTTGTCTAGCTAGGAAAAAACCTGCGTCGAGAAATTGAATGCTTGCCCCGGGATGCTTGCCAATTATCTTAATCACACCCTTTAGACACATCAACATCTCAGCGCACGTGCATCATTTTGTCCAACGTCTTTCTCAACAAGTAATTGGCAGTCATTAACCTATAAACAAATATCTACTACACATTTCTATTATTTATAAATGCTTGTTCCAATATAAAGACAATCGGGTAAAGTACTATACTAGCTGCTTCACCAGTTTGTCGGAATTTGAAGACAGCACTGTTGATAGTGGATTGCAAAGGCAAATGAAAGAGCACCATGCATTGCCTTCCAGCATTTGGTCATATGATCTGTTTTTAATGGTAATGTTTGATGTTACCGATATAAAAACGATTGGAATTGCACTTAAACTGATGAGAGTTTAGGTCTCCTTTGAATAATGATTATTTGCCGCACAGATCCTGAGTTCTATTATAATGTATTTTAGGGTATACTGTTTTCTTTATACTGAAATACATTACAGTTCATAGGTCACAAAAGCGAACGATCACCACCTGCGATCGCGAATGGACTATAATACAGTAATGGACGAACACATATTGAAAATAAAAACAATACACCCTTGTATAATTTGTTAACCTTACGGTTGTTCAATAGTACGTCAAGTTCTGGTAAAATTTTGTTTTGATTACCATTGATACTAATAACTTTATTTGAAAATATTCGGATCGGATGCTATCATCTCCCGATCTTTTAACTGCATCTATCACATGAACATCTACGTATGTATGATATTTTTCAAACTAACTAAAGCTTGTATACATTGGTAGGCAACCGTTCTTTCTGTGGTCCATAGAATTCTGCACATCGCTAAAGACAAGTGCTTACCAAATGTATATTGCATCCTAATTCAATAAAGTATATAAAAGCTTATTCACGTAAACACAATTTTATAATCAAAGTTGTATATCCATTAAAACCAAATACCCATGAAATATATACTTGTGGTAATCTGTGCATTTAATTTGCTAACAGAATGGCGCACAGAATATTTGAAGATTAATTCTGTTCCATCGATAAACAGAAGTTATCAATTTGACATCTTTCAAAGTTTGTTTGACGTAATTTATTCAGCTAATTGCAGGTCAAATGTAATATTTGTAATAACTCAAGTCATGCAGAACATCTGGTTGACATTATATGATTTAATTAAAGAGTATCTAATACGATTTTGGGGTTGCTTTGGTTCATATTCCGTTTTGAAAGCTGATGTGACATCAGTGAAAGAATGTCTTGTAAATGTACGTAAAGTCAATCTTGAGTACGAACCATACGACCGGTTTTCATAAAACATATGTAAACTATTACATTGCGTATTTATCGTAACCATATTCGAATACTAGCAAAGAAGAAAAGTACGCGAGAAACGCGGATACAACATTCCTTGTTTTAATTAATTTTAAACTTCTAATTTTTAAAACTTTTAATTTAAAATTTAAACAAACAAATGACCCTGGCATGGTATAAACATAGGCATTAGCTAAGTCACTTGTCAATTGTCACTGATTATGTGATAACCAGACAAGCTTGGTTCGCCACAGAAGAACTGGGCTGGCGGGACTTCCACTTTAAAGTACGTTTATCAGTTTCTGCCGACTAAAATAATTCCGACATATGTGTACATTGGATTTACTTCATACATACCGGTACACCCCAACCTCAGCCCGACATCTACTGAGTTGCACACACGCATGAGTATCAGGTACCCAAAAGCCTTTTCTAGTATTAAAGAAGGGGTGTTCTTTTTTCGATGTGTATATAAACTGTTATCTATTTTTAGACACTTTCCTTTCACTAGTCTTCGACAAAAGCGCAAACTTAACACAAACTTAACTGATAGAGGTGTTAAAGGTGAAGCAAACCAAAATGGCAGTACGCGGGTGGGCACGTGTGAGAAATAACAAGCTTATACTTGAAAGATATACATGTGCTTGAATACGTTGCATAACGATTTGGCCATATACCGGTAACCATAGTAATATCAGTTACAAACATTGCTTCGGGAACAACAGTTTAAAGTCAATTGTATAAAGTAAAAAGACATTTTCATCAATTTCAAATCTTATGATTACCATTAATAATAATAATTTTGAACATATTCGGATGCTATCATCTCACTATCTTTTAACTGCATCCATCATTTGAACACCTACGTAAGTATGACATTTTAATTTGCAGACATTGTTGGGCAACCATTCTTTCTATCATCCGTAGAATTCCGCACTCAAAACAAATTGATTGCACAATTAGTATTACATCACAATTCAATAAAGCAAAAGAATATTAACGTAAACTTAATTTAATGATAAAATTTCTACATCCATTATAGCCAATACCAATAAAATATAATTTACTTGTGGTAATCTGTGTATGCAATAATTTGCTATCAAAATGGCGCACAGAATATCTGAACAGAAGTTATCAGTTAAGTCTTTTCAAATTTAGTGGATTTTAAAGTAAGCTTAACATAATTTATTAAGCTAATTGTAGGTAAAATGTAATATTTGAAGTGTGTCAGGTCATCTCGTTGACATTATGATTTAATTAAAGAGCATCTAATAATATTTTGGGTTTGCTTTAGTTCATATTCCGCTCTGCAAGAGCTTGTAGGCTGACGTGACATCAATGAAAGAATGTCTTGAGTTGGAATCATACGACCGTTTTTTTCATAAAACATCTGTAAACTATTACAGTGCTTTGATATCGCAACCATGTCCGAATCCAAACGAATTTTTTTGTTTTGATTACCATTGATAGTAATAACTTGATTTGAAAATATTCGGATCGGATGCTATCATCTCCCGATCTTTTAACTGCATCCATCACATGAACATCTACATATGTATGATAATTATTGTTCAAACTAAAT
This sequence comes from Amphiura filiformis, assembly GCF_039555335.1. Taxonomy (NCBI): domain Eukaryota; kingdom Metazoa; phylum Echinodermata; class Ophiuroidea; order Amphilepidida; family Amphiuridae; genus Amphiura; species Amphiura filiformis. The sequence goes on along the minus strand of NC_092643.1, from coordinate 23,347,054 downwards.
TCTGTACACATTGGTGGGCAACCATTCTTTCTATCGTCCATAAAATTCTACACATCGCTAAAGACGAGTGCTTACAAAATGTATATTGTATCCTAATTCAATAAAGTAAAAGGCTATTCACGTAAACACACTTTTATAATCAAAGTTGTACATTCATTAAAATCAAATACCCATGAAATATTTACTTGTGGTAATCTGTGCATTTAATTTGCTAACAAAATGGCGCACAGAAGATTTGAAGATTAATTCTGTTCCATCGATAAACAGAAGTTATCAATTGAGATCTTTCAAAGTTTGTTTGACGTAATTTATTTAGCTATTTGCAGGTCAAATGTAATTTGTAATAACTCAAGTCATGCAGAACATCTGGTTGATATTGTATGATTTAATTAAAGAGCATCTAATAAGATTTTGGAGTTGCTTTAGATCATATTCCGTTTTGAAAGCTGATGTGACATCAGTGAAAGAGTGTCTTGTAAATGTACGTAAAGTCAATCTTAGGTACGAACCATACGACCGGTTTTCATAAAACATTTGTAAACTATTACATTCCTTGTTTATCGTAACCATGCCCGAATCCTTGCAACTATTCAAAAGAAGAAAAGAGAAACGCGGATACAGCATTCCTTGTTTAACTGCTTAGTCTCATAAAGTTAAAGGTCTTCATTAAAGTACGTTTGCCAGCTTCTGTAGACTAAAATAATTTCAACATATTTGTACATTGGATCTACTTCACACATACCGGTACATGCAAACTCCCTCCCCACGTCTACTGAGTTGCACACACGCTTGAGTATCAGGTAACCAAAAGCCCTTTATTCTAGTATTAAAGAAGAGGTGTTGTCTTTTCGATGTGTATGCAAACTGTTATCTCTTTTTAGACACTTTCCATTCGCTAGTCTTCGACAAAATTAAGTTCTTGAAAAAAAAACTAACTTCATTGAAAATGGCAGTACGCGCGTGGGGCACTTGTGAGAAATAGCAAGCTTCTAGTTGAAAGATGCTATACTGAATGTGCTTGAATATGTTGTATAACGATTTGACCATATACCGGTAACCATAGTAATATTATTTACAAACATTGCTTCGGGAACAACAGTTTGAAGTCAAATGTACAAAATAAACAAAATAAAAAGAAGACATTTTCATCAATTTCAAATGTTATATTATCGTGCATTACCTTCTACAAACTTGACATAAAATACATTAACATGGGTACATAATTGCATTGATATTCTTGTGTTTGAAGATGGTGTTTTTAGAAAGAAATTTACATTTTACATTTCCGCGTCTTTGCGATCCCCACTCTCGTTCAAATAATAACACTCTCACCTAAGCAAAATGCTATTTAATTCAAACTGTATGTCACGAGACATGTTCCATGTTTTCTTTTCTTTTCAGTAAAATGTTACAGTGCATCTGTCTGTCACAGTCGCATTCATGATGTTTGAAAGCCTGAATTCCCTTCGCAAATGTGTACGTGCGCAGCCATATTTCAAAATGGATGGCTGTCTGTAGATAACACACTGTTTGATAAAATGAACGATCATATTTTTTTCTCTGAACAATTAAATAAAATCAGGTTCACAAGTTATTCTATCGTGTTGATGATGGCTACTTTGAGACTAATAGAATCCATCCACACAATTAAGAGTGAAAAATAAAGTCTTCATAATTATACCGTGTAGCGAATTTACCCCGGGTTGTTGTTATTCAGTTTCATGGACTTTTTGCAAAGACTACTTTTATTTCTTTAAATTTAAAACTCTTCATACCTCTTCATTCCCTTAGGATAGACCCTTGCTTGACACCTTGTTAGATCCAAATAATGGCAAGAATATGCCTAAGTTAAGTGATTTAAAAATCTATCAATTTACATACCGTACACTCGCAAAATCGATGGCCAGACGCGCCTGTTAAGTAACAGAAGACAGATATAGACGAAGGGAGTGTATCTCCTGGGTAAAGTTTGCCTTTATATAGTTAATATTAGGGGCCACGAACTGCCAGTACATGCCAAGTTAAGTGTTTAATTCATAAATGATGTTTTCATATTCAAGATTCCTAGTCCTTATATCAAAAAAGCTTCCGCAATGGAAATAGTTTTTACACACCCGCCAAATAGATAGAACGAACATTATTTCTTATTTGCGTTTCACTCTAGTTTAAACTTCTTTCTTTCGTTCGAATAAAAGTATATATTTGTCCATTTAACACCTTGTTTGTTAGGAAGACACCTTGTTTGTTAGAAGACACCTTGTTTGATAGGAAAACACTTTGTTTGTTAGAAAGACACCTTGTTTGTTGGGAAGACACTATGTTTGTTTGGAAGACACCATGTTTGATAGGAAGACACATTGTTTGATAGGAAGACACCTTGTTTGTTAGGAAGACACCATGTTTGTTCGGAAGACACCGTGGTTGTTAGGAAGACACCTTGTCTGTTAGGAAGATACCATGTTTGATAGGAAGACACCTTGTTTGTTGGGAAGACACATTGTTTGCAAGGAAGACACCATTTTGTAGGTAGACCTTGTTTGTTAGGAAGATACCTTGTTTGTTAGGAAGACACCTTGTTTGATAGGAAGACACCTTGTTTGCAAGGAAGACACCTTGTTTGTTAGGAAGACACCTTGTTTGTTAGGAAGACACCTTGTCTGTTAGGAAGATACCATGTTTGTTAGGAAGACACCTTGTTTGCAAGAAAAACACCTTGATTGTTAGGAAGACACCTTGTTTGTTAGGAAGACACCTTGTTTGTTAGGAAGACACCTTGTTTGATAGGAAGACACCATGTTTGTTAGGAAGACACCTTGTTTGCAAGAAAAACACCTTGATTGTTAGGAAGACACCTTGTTTGTGAGGAAGACATCTTGTTTGTTAGGAAGACACCTTGTTCAAGAATATGCCTAAGTTAAGTGATTTAAAAATCTATCAATTTACATACCGTACACTCGCAAAATCGATGGCCAGACGCGCCTGTTAAGTAACAGAAGACAGAAATAGACGAAGGGGGTGTATCTCCTGGGTATAGTTTGCCTTTATATAGTTAATATTAGGGACCACGAACTGCCAGTACATGCCAAGTTAAGTGTTTAATTCATAAATGATGTTTTCATATTCAAGATTCCTAGTCCTTATATCAAAAAAGCTTCCGCAATGGAAATAGTTTTTACACTTTGCACACCCGCCAAATAGATAGAACGAACATTATTTCTTATTTGCGTTTCACTCGAGTTTAAACTTCTTTCTTTCGTTCGAATAAAAGTATATATTTGTCCATTTAACACCTTGTTTGTTAGGAAGACACCTTGTTTGTTAGAAGACACCTTGTTTGATAGGAAGACACTTTGTTTGTTAGAAAGACACCTTGTTTGTTGGGAAGACACTATGTTTGTTTGGAAGACACCATGTTTGATAGGAAGACACATTGTTTGATAGGAAGACACCTTGTTTGTTTGTTAGGAAGACACCATGTTTGTTCGGAAGACACCGTGGTTGTTAGGAAGACACCTTGTCTGTTAGGAAGATACCATGTTTGATAGGAAGACACCTTGTTTGTTGGGAAGACACATTGTTTGCAAGGAAGACACCATTTTTGTAGGTAGACCTTGTTTGTTAGGAAGATACCTTGTTTGTTAGGAAGACACCTTGTTTGATAGGAAGACACCTTGTTTGCAAGGAAGACACCTTGTTTGTTAGGAAGACACCTTGTCTGTTAGGAAGACACCTTGTCTGTTAGGAAGATACCATGTTTGTTAGGAAGACACCTTGTTTGCAAGGAAAACATCTTGTTTGTTAGGAAGACACCTTGTCTGTTAGGAAGACACCTTGTTTGATAGGAAGACACCTTGTTTGTTAGGAAGACACCGTGTTTGATAGGAAGACACCTTGTTTGTAAGGAAGACATCTTGTTTGTTAGGAAGACACCTTGTTTGTTAGGAAGACACCTTGTTTGATAGAAAGACACCTTGTTTGAAAGGCAGACACGTTGTTTGTTAGGCAGACACTTTGTTTGTTAGGCAGACACTTTGTTAGGAGGACACCATGTTAGGAAGACACCTTGTATGTTAGGAAGACACCTTGTTTGTTAGCAAGACACCATGTTTGATAGGAAGACACCTTGTTTGATAGGCAGACACTTTGTTTGTTAGGAGGACACCATGTTAGGAAGACACCTTGTATGTTAGGAAGACACCTTGTTTGTTAGCAAGACACCATGTTTGATAGGAAGACACCTTGTTTGATAGGCAGACACTTTGTTTGTTAGGAGGACACCATGTTAGGAAGACACCTTGTATGTTAGGAATAAACAATGTTAAAGGTTGTAATCATTGGCAGAAACTCTATAGAAAAGTAGATTGACATTTTGATGAAAAACAAAATACTTCAAAAAATGCGAACATGTCATGGAAATTGAAAACGTCATGTAGTGTTGAGTTCAAGTATTTATACAACTATGTTTGATGTCTCCATTAAGATTCAAATGTCCAAAAAAAATTCAATGAAAAAATTACTTTAATTTATATCCATATATCATATATATTGTTCTATATCTGGATTTTTTTGTTCGTCAATTTCACGTTTTCATACACAGGAATACTCACCCCGTGCTCACCACATACGGCATACACACCTACACACCTACCTACATACGTACCCCCGGGTACGTATCCCACACCTGCACACACCCCACACACCCCCCCGCCCACAAACTCCACCCCGTGACACCCCACCACCACACACAGCCTGAGGCTGACACACACCAAAAGTTTGGCGTTTAAATATTGATTCTAAGTCGAGTCTTCCAAGAACTGAAATGAATAATGCACACTTGATCTACACTGACGAAAAGGTCTGAACATAAAGGACATGTGCATCTGAGACCCTAACAATAAAAGTCCCTTAAGACAGAACTGCTGAACACCAGGCGGAATTTATGTCACGATCGATCATAACAAATAATTCATGAAACCAAGATAATTATGTATTATAAATGAGACATTTAGTGTATAAGTCATGAATGTCTAAGTGTCTTCTCTAGTTACGGATGATATCATCTTTTCCTTATGACTCTCAAATGAGATCACTTTTGAGACCAAGTTTGGACTACAATACTTAGCATACATGCTGATGGATCTCCTAGGGAATATCGTATGTCTCTTTGATATTTGATTTGTACACACATGAACACGTTGGACGGACACAACCCGCTGTATTTTAAGATATTGTTTTCAATATCAAATATATGAATATAATTCTGTTACACTGACCCAATTATTATAATTGAATTAATTTCTCATAAACTGCATATCCTACTGAAAACAGAAAGCCTCAACTCACAATCACCTGCTCCCACAAAATGAGCATAAAGTCGTCAGGGCATTGGAAGATAAAGTCCATTAATCATGACAAAATTCAACAGAAAACAAAAGCCATTGTTAACGAAATTTTGATTTTTGAAGACCAAAGCAAGGAGCCAACTTTATTCTCATTTTGTGAGAGCTTGCCATAGTGAGTTACGGCTTTCTGATTCTGAAGCATCGAGATATAAGAACACACACACAAATTCATACGTTATGCTATTGTATACAAGTCGTAATAGATTGTCTATAATTATATAGTTTTGGTTTGAATTATGTCCCAGAATACCAAATTCAGATCTTGTATTTGTTGTTTTAGTTGCAATTGAGAATATATCTGCTCACTTCTACATCAAAAAAGTTATAAACTACCGTAATTTTTTATTACTTGTTGAGATAGACATAAGGCAAATCAATGCACTTGCGCTGAATGTTAAGGGGCTTGTATTTAGAGGCATTTCAGGTTGGTTTTTTTACGCTGCTGATTTGTCCAATTTTTCTCTTAACATGTAATCCGCAGTCATTAACCTACAAATAAATAAATACACGTAAACAAAATGTACCCTACTTTAAGTAAAAGCAAAATGCTTGCCCCAAACTACAACCTTGGCGAAAAATGTTGCCACACCTGAGCGTTAATTGGCCAACATCCTGCCCCGCTCCCCTATTGCAATGTTGATTTGGACAAAATCGTCATCATTTCTACATTACAGTCTCCCAACATTGAAAAATGGGGGGTGGGGAAGGGGCGAGTGTAAGCTGAATGTACATTTGCAACTATTATACAAAATAATACGGAACTACCGCATATTTGGCTCCGATTGCGTGCTTTTAACACCAAAACGTGCAGGTGTGGCAACGAATTTCCGCCAAGGTTGTAGCTTGCTTCATCTGTTTATCGGAATTTCAAGACAAGAAAGCATTGTTGATAGTGGATTGCAAACGGTACTGAGGCAAATGATATCGGCACTATTTTGGTGATGATCTCCTTTTAATGGCGATGTTTGATGTTACCGACCTAAAGAACGACTGGAATTGCACTTAAATTGATGAGAGTATTAGGTCTCCTTTGAATAATGATTATATGCGGCACATATCCTGAGTTCTAATGTAATTTATTTTAGGCTTTTCTGTTTCTTTGTAATGAAATACATTCCGGTTCATAGGTCACAAATGTAATCGCTTGTGAAAAAACTATAAAATAATACAGTCATTGAAGTTGAAAGTTGAAAATAAACACGATACACCCTTCATATTTTAACTTCATCCATCCCATGAACGTCTACGTTAGTATGACATTTTAATTTGTACATATTCGTAGGCAACCGTTCTATCATAGACAAGAGTACTAGTCCATAATTTAATAAAGTAAAAGCCTATTCACGTAAAACTAAATTTTATATATCAAAGTGTTAAAATCCATTAAAACCAAATATCCATCAATTATAATTTCTTGTGGTAATTTGTGTAAGGAATTTGCTAACAAGATATTTGAAGATTAGTTTCCTTTGATCGAAAAACAAGAAATAAAATATAGCGCCTTTTCCCAGATCTCAGAGGGATCAAAGCACTGTAATTTCGCTGCCATGGCGAATCATCACAATCAGATCGTATCAACTAGGCTGGTTGCAGCCGAACTTGGCGCAAACATATCCGCACTAAGATTGTAACATCCACCAATTATCTATGCAGCTCCCCAAATTCCATTGGGTGAAGAAGTTTTGATAACCAAACAACTAATCACCGATTTTTGAAAGCAGGAGGAAACCGGAGATCCCGGAGAAAACCTGCGAGAGCGAGCATGGAATCGGGATAAACCAAGTGCATATGAGTCCTTGGGCCGCGCCAGGGCTTGATCCCGGGACCTCAGTGGTCATGGTGGTGCAAGGCGAGGGAATAACCGCTGCGCCAACTCGCCCTCCCGAGTATAAACAATTAAGACCTTTCAAAGTTAGTGGACTCAACGTAAATTATTTAGCTAAGTCCATATTTGTAATATATCAGGTCATGCAAGACATCAGTTTGACATTGTATGATTTTGTTAAAGAGCATCTAATAAGATCTTTTGGTTGCTTTAGTTCATAATCCGTTTTGCAAATCGATGTGCCATCAGAGTGTCTTGAGATTAAACAATTAAAGCAACCCATGCAACACGTGTGAGACATGTGAGAAATAACAAGCTTTTAGTTGTTAGATGTTTTACTGTATGTGCTTGAATAAAGATTTGGCCTATATTGGTAACCATGGTAACATCACTTGCAAACATTGCTTCGGGAACAACAGTTTAGATTTAATTCTCTATGCATTTGAAGTTAATTGAACAAAGTAAACAAAATAAAAAAGAAGATATTTTCGTCAATTTCAAATCTAATATTATCATGTATCACCCTCTGCAAACGTACTCGATATAAACACGAGTACTTGCATGATCTGTAATTCTTGTGTTTTAAGTTGGTGCTTTCGAGAAATGATGTTACATTTGAAATTGTTTCCTCTTCAATCACTACTATCGTTCAAAGTATAAAAACTGTCGCCTAAACGAAATGTTAATTCAAACTATATGTCACGAGACAGGTTCATGTTTTCTTTTCTTTTCAGTAAAATGTTCCATTGCATCGGTCTGTCACAGTCGCAGTCGTGATGTTTGAGTAGGAAGCCTGAACACCTCGCAGATATACAAATGTGTACGTGCGCAGCCATGTTTCAAAATGGCTGTCTGTAGACTGTTTGATAAAATGATCGATTATATTTTTCTCTCAACAATTAAATAAAACCTGGTTAACAATTTTTTATATCGTGATAATGGTGGCTACTTTGAAGCTAGTAATAATAAAGAATCAATTCACAATTATCTAATAGTAAAGAATTCATGTCTTCATATAAATATTATGCAGCAAATTTACCCCGGGTTAGGGTTATTGAGTTACACGGACTTTCACTCTTTTTTCAATGACTACTTTTACTTCGTTGAATTTAAAACTCTTCTATACCTCTTCATTCCCTCAGGACAGACCCTTGCTTGACACCTTGTTTGATTCAAATAATGGCAAGAATATGCCTAAGTTAAGTGATATAAAAATCGATCAATTTACATATCGTACATACGCGAAATCGATGGCCAGACACGTCTGTCGCGTAAAAGAAGACAGAAATAGACTAAGGGAGCGTATCTCCTGGGTAAAGTTTGCCTTTATCTAGTTAATATTAGGGGCCACGGCATGCCAGCAACATGCCAAGTGTTCAATCCATAAATGATGTTTTTATATTCAAGGGTCCTTTAAAAAAGACAAAATCGACAAGTTTGCAGTTTGCGTAAAGTAAATACTTTGTGCACATAGCACGCCCGATAAATAGATAGAACGAACATTCTTATTCAATGGGTGCGTCTTGTAAAGAATTCACGTAATTTGATTGGTTTTCTGGTGTATAATATCTCACAATAGTTGATAGTGATATTAGTCAGGGCGCGCGCCGCCACGCAACGGCGGCACGCTTGTTGCTCCTCAATGATCGCGCGATAATGCGTTCGCGTAATACACGTGCGAGAACTAAGAACGCGATTCGGCGACTTAGATGTTCGTGATGGTTTCGTTCATCTAAAACAACGGGGATGTCCTCACAAAAGTAACTTTATTTTTGTATGAAAAAAGGCAGTTTTTCTCGCAAAAATTACATTAAAACTGAATAAGAATGAGAATAAAAGATAGGATTTTGTCTTTTGCCTATCAATATCGTGTCATAATGGATGGGCTGGCCAATATTTTATCGTAGTGGATACCGGCTGCGCCGGCATCCACTACTCAAAATATTGGCCAGCCCATCCATTATGACACGATATTGATAGGCAAAAGACAAAATCCTATCATTTATTCTCTAATTATTTCTAATGCAGTAACAGGTATTGATAGACGTTAATCAGGAGGTTGAGATTTAGCTATTGCATTTGAAATCTATACACCCCATATGGAAGACATGACCTTAATCTTAGGTGCAGACTTCAAATGCACCCATTCAGGTAACTTTTTGCAATACTTACTCCCCGTGTAAAAGAGTAATCTCAAGTCTTCAATAGGGTGTGTGGATTTTGAATGAAATAACACATTGAATAGGAATAATATCAAAAAGACTGATATACCAGGATACACCAGTTGTTTATTCTAACGTATAGCACACTTAGATTTATACTTATTTTAACCCTCGTTAAAAAGGGATGTGACCAAACGCTTCTTTGTAATTGTAGGGTCATCTTTTGGGCTCATGTCAACTCTGCCTTATCCAGGCACTAGGATCCACAACATGTTCATCTATCAGGGCACAGTTCTTTAACCCCAATACATTTGTACATTCATTGAATGACCTTTGAAAATTTGGGTACACAAACTCATGCTCTGCCACTTGAGGTCAAATTTTGCACTATGATTGTTTAATTGAGGTTATTGAACTACGCCATTGGGATGAGGCCATTGTGGTCCATAGTGAGGGGTAAGGTATGCTATCAAAGTCAAAGGGTAAGGGGTGTTGGTTGCCACCCACAGATTTAACATAATTTAAATTGTAATCAAATGGAGTCACCCATTCAGGCAACTCAATTTGAAATACATACTCCCTGTGTGAAAGAGTAAGGCCAGGTTTTCAATTATGGTGCCTGTGGAATAGCACATTTCTTAGAGACAATATCGAAAAGAATGATATAACGGATACACCAGTTGTTTTTTCTAACGTATAGCACACTTCGATTTAGACTTATTTTAACTCTCGTCCTGCTAAGGGTGGTGACCAATCGCTTCTTTGTAATTGTAGGGCCATCCTTATATTTTTATAGTTGCAAACTCAACAACTATTAGAGCTTATATTGAATAAGAATGACGGTCGGTCGGTGGCTAAATATTATCCTGGCTAATTTAGGAAGATATTGTGCTACGGCACATTGCAGTGAACAGTAACCGTCAGAGTAAAATAAATTCAACTCCTTTTTCTAACACATCCAACTAGATAATGAAAAAACTGTCAAATTGTGTAAAGAAAACGATTTCAGAACAGATAAGCAAGGCTATTCTATTAGACCTTTTGCAACAACAATGTCTCTGTTATATGATTTCGTTGAAAATATAATGAGAAACTGATACAGACGCGAATGATGCAACTACCACGATTCACATGTATTATCATAAACTAAGAAACAAGGTGTGTTGGTTATTCTGTCCTGTATAGTACAGCATCATTGATTTGCCAACAACGTTGCATTGTTTCGTAGAAAATATGGGGGGGGGGGGGGCATTTGCCATGTTATCGCAAAAATATTGAAAATTATAGGTACTAATAATATTGGACATTATAATAAACAGAATTATAGTAGAGTATTGGCCAAATAAACTTATATCCTAAGCAATCTATATCTCCATACCAAGAAATGACCATTAGAAATTCATCCGGACTGGTCACTTAATAAATAATAAAATTACATCCTCTTCGTTGTCAGAACAGCCAGCTACTTATTGGGCTGTTCCATTTAAAAGCAACACTACCCCTGTGGATGATTTTGGAAATATCTTCCACAGGGGGAGTAAGTTTTTCAAATGTAATTGGTCAGAGGGAATCATTGTGAAACTCATGCTCCCCCTGTATTATGCTTTTACCTATATCTTCTACAACTGGAGTGAGTATTACAAATGGAAGTTACCCAATTGTCTATTCTATTCAAAAATGATACTCCCTCTGTGGCAGACTTTAGCTAAATCTTCCACAGGGGTAGTGTGGATTTTATATGGAATAGACCATTCCCATTCTACGTAATTGAGAAATGTGGATTAATGGTTGTAAGAGAGACGCGATTATCACTATTATGGTATGAATTTCTTCATTATAGGTTACCTATAGCGTCATAAGATCCTTTTGCATGGGCTAGTTTACACTAGTAATGGACATATTATGACATGATAGGCACATATGGACATATGGCTTACACGATGCAGGTTATTTGCAATGTCCTACTTTCAAGATTAAATTTAGATTTTGGAAAATAATTAGACTTAAAAATTGCTGTATAGTTTTGTATTATTATTATATGATTGTGTAAACAAATTGCCTCACGAATTACAAGTGAATGAAAAATATGTTTTAGTGTTTAAAGGAGGAAGTTGATTCTGATAATTTTTTGTATGTTTTTAGGGCTGAGTAAGGGGTTGGCGATAGGTTGTACATTTAGGAGAATCAATCCAATCTCAAAAGACTATAGAAATGAGTAGGATAAATGGTAAGGTTAGGGTTATAAAAGGTTAAAAAGGTTAGGGTTAGATTGGCAATAGGGCTGTCACTTTTTGTCCCATTTGTAGTCATTTTAAGGACACTTTACTCTTTGCCGTCCTCGTTTCATCCCTGTTCTTGCGCTCTATTAATGATTGTACACAGGGTAGCGTAATATTTGTCCGATACGAAATGAAGCATCATTAAAATTGAAGAGAAATTCAAATTTTCAGCCAAATTGGTGAAATTGTAGGCCTGCAGTCAAGGTCAATCAAACGTTACTTACCGATTGCAGAGGGATTTGCCCGTCTTAGCTGATGAAGGCCACTGCAGTTTTCGTACAAGTTCTCGCAAATTGAAGGATGGAAGGTATAACTTTGGTTCGTACATTGTTGACAAAAATCTGAAAATAATAACATTGACGATACACTTTTAAGAATCAACAAGGAAAGTTGTTTATTCATAGTATCATTTTTAGGACGTCACGTAACACTGACGCAATGCATTTAAAAAAGCAATACAATAATTATCCCCAAACGGTTTTCATTTTAACCGTTATTTGTTAAACTGCGATGTTTACTTTTTAAGAAATAATTTATTTCCTTTATTGCACAAAAACTCATGGGTAAAGTGGGAGGGAAGTATCTGCTTACGGGATAGTCCTCTTAACCTGTATTCATAGTGAGGTCAAGCTATAAAAGGATTTGGATTAAGTTTCATCAGAAAAAGGTAATATTTTTTAATTCTACAAACTTCTTGAATCTGGAGTACAGAACTCCAAGTGCAACATTTGAATTCCATGAGCGGCTGTGCCTTTTTCTGGAAATATTTGCTCCTCGTGAATGTCATGCACCTTCTATGGCCCATTTATCAGAAAACATATCAAATATACCTGACTGTCAGGCCTTCACCAGAAATAAGCTTTCATATAGGCCTATATACTCTGAACATCACGTAGCTAGGTCATACTAAAATATTAAACGTGACACCACTGACGGTTTTTGGGATCGTAAGGAAAGTGGTTATTGGGAAAATATTTTTTTATTTATGTTCCCCTTTTGATAAAATCTAGATCATAATCGGTAAATTGAAGCCGTCAAGAAGATAATCAATCAAGACACTTGTATGCTCGTGACCTTTAAAATATAAAGCATCTTCATCATAACAAATTCTGATATTATTGCTTCGATGCATTTCTATTCTTATGGGATTGGGTCCCACGGGTTGAAAATATTTATGGGTCGTATGTTTTGGATTGGAGAAGATGATATTTTTTTAATGATGAAGATGCGTTAAGTGAGAAAATGATTTGAATGAACTCAAACGATGAAAGTAAACGTTTGGAGAATAGTTTTGGCTGCAGTATAATGCCAAATTTGTGTAAAAAGATATCGAAGTAATCAAGAAATTAATGATTAAATGGCCTATTGTGTGATTCGAAAAGTTGTTGCGTTATTTAATGTGTAAAAGGATATATGCATAGTGGTATCAATCATGCAGGATGCTATCCAAACTAATGGACCGCGGTCAGGGATGAGTTTTTCTGATCGATGAGACACACTGACCGCCACTCACTTCAGGTGAGTGTAATATGTATGCAATTTTATACTGCGTAATCGGTTTAAATGGGCAACTTTTCAAATCGCATCAAATTCCATTCAAAGTGGGATTTTTCAGTCATTTTGATTTTGTTTTACACAAGTGTGGTATGAAACTACAGCTAACCATATTCTCATTATGTTCATACCAATTGTATTGCTTTGAGTTAATTATGCTGAAAGTTACTTTATTTGTTGATCGGTTTAAAATACCACGTTTGCAGTCAACACATGACTGTCAAAAGATGTTTTCGTTCAATTCATTTACATATCTTACTTGCGAAATTCAATCCTTTCCCTGAGACTTGTTATTTCTGATTCAGACAAGCCAATCAGTCATGAAACAGCATTGTGACATGTTTGAAAGCTCGCTATGCCCATTATGCAATTTTGTATTTCCTTCGGCGTGCAATTGAAAAGAATATGATATAGGTTTGATTGGTATTGAGCAAACATCACAGATGGCTTCATTGTGAAAAATCGGTCTATGAAGTAATGCCATCTTCATGAACATTTACAAAATAATATCGGTATAATATAGGTTTTGATTGGTATTGAGCAAACCGCACAGATAAATCTTCCTATTATGAAGCATTGTCATACGAACAAAATAATATATTTACAAAATAAACGCGACGTGAGCAAACAAAAAAGGAGGCAAAGTAGAAGGAGTATAACAAGAAATAGTTAGAAAATCAATACAAGAAGAAAAAAAGAGATAGAGGATAATGAAAAAGACCGAAGATGGAGAAACAAAGGAAGAAGAAAGGGTAGAAAGAGAAGAACATGAATAACAAGTCGGATTCACGACGACAGCAACATGAACATTAGTAGCGGCAACAAAAACCACAACAAGCACAATCAACAATACGCTTTTGAGACGGTTCAAAGTCAAGTTACATTATGTTTGAAGTAAAGGGCTCGGTTTTAACACAACCATAAGGCGACTGTATTCATATATGTATTTCCTTTCAAAGAATAACTAAGTGCTTCACAAAAAGTCAGGAAACATCTAACCAAACATCACATTTTGTGGCGTGTCTGCACTCGTGACTTAAATATCCAAACCTTTCCTACTATATCTTGCAGTAATAAATTAAGACAAAATAAAGCGGACCACAAAGTAATATTCAAGGTTTTTTTTATATCATTTCATAATCTGATCCATTAATTCACCCCTAAAAATCTGTTTAAAAGTTAACGTAGATTCCAGAAATGTGATTATTAACATGTTGTTAATAAACTTCTCCAAATGATGTTGCTGTAGGGGGATCTCTACACATTCTTCACAACGACTCTGTTACCTTCCCAGCATTAAAGAATGCTGGTACCCTATTACACCTGTATGGAGAGGAGTAATTGAGTTAAAACACCTAACTAAAGAACAAAACACGCATGACCACGGCGAGGCTCGAACCCACAATCTCATGATCATGAGGCCTGTGCTCCACCGGTAGACCACACATACCCTGATTACAAAACTATATCCACAATAAATATCTACATTGTCAATGAAAACGCTTTCAAAAACAAAACCCCTTTCCTCGGCAATCGCCTTGAACCCAATATGGAAAACGAGACCATATGTAAAAAGGTGAGTGAGCGTGCATGGGCAAGGAGCTTGTGAACTTACAACCATTGCAACAATGTTATGTGGTATCAGACCAGTTATAATGTTATAATAATTATCTTCAAAATGGTTTTCATTTTAACCGTTATTTGTTAAACTGCGATGTTTACTTTTTAAGAAATAATTTATTTTAGTTAGTTTAGTTTATTTCCTTTATTGCACAAAAACTCACCGGTAAAGTGGGAGGGGAAGCATCTCCTTTTAGTCCTCTTAACCTGTATTCATAGTGAGGTCAAGCTATAAAAGGATTATCATTAAGTTATGTTTCACCAGAAAAAGGTAATATTTTTTAATTCTACAAACTTCTTGAATCTGGAGTACAGAACTCCAAGTGCAACATTTGAATTCCATGAGCGGCTGTGCCTTTTTCTGGAAATATTTGCTCCTCGTGAATGTCATGCACCTTCTATGGCTCCTTTATCAGAAAACATATCAAATAAACCTGACTGTCAGGCCTTCACCAGAAATAAGCTTTCATATAGGCCTATATACTCTGAACATCACGTAGCTAGGTCATACTAAAATATTAAACGTGACACCACTGACGGTTTTGGGGATCGTAAGGAAAGTGGTTATTGGGGAAATATTTTTTTATTTATGTTCCCCTTTTGATAAAAATCTAGATCATAATCGGTAAATTGAAGCCGTCAAGAAGATAATCAATCAAGACACTTGTATGCTTGTGACCTTTAAAAGATAAAGCATCTTCATCATAACAAATTCTGATATTATTACTTCGATGCATTTCTATTCTTATGGGATTGGGTCCCACGGGTTAAAAATATTTATGGGTCGTATGTTTTGGATTGGAGATGATGATATTTTTTGATGAAGATGTGTATCTTTTAAAGGTCACAAATATACAAGTGACTTGAGAAAATGATTTTAATGAACTTTAAACGTTTGGAGAATAGTGTTGGCTGCAGTATAATGCCAAATATGTGTAAGAAGATATCGGAGTAATCAAGAAATTAATGATTGAAACCATATTGTGTGATTCGAAAACTAGTTGCGTTATTTACTGTGTAAAAGGATATATGCATAGTGGTATCAATCAAGCAGGATGCTATCCAAACTGAATGGACCGCGGTCAAAGATGGGTTTTGCCGATCGATGAGACACACTGACCGCCACTCACTTCAGGTGAGTGTAATATGTATATAAGTCCATACTGCATAATCGGTTTAAATTGGCAACTTTTCAATTCGTTTTACACAAGCTAACCATATTGTCATTATGTTCATATCAATTGTATTGCTTTGAGTTAATAATGCTAAAAGTTACTTTATTTTCAATACAAATTAGTACATATCGTTCTTGCGAAATTCAATCCTTTCCCCTGGGACTTGTTATTTCTGATTCAGACAAGCCAATCAGTCATGAAACCGTATTGTGACATGTATGAAAGCTCGCTATGTCCATTACGCAATTTTATTTTTCCTTCAGCGTGCAATCGAAAAGAATATGATGTAGGTTTCAAATCCATTGAATGTTAATGTCTCAGTTAGTTTGATTTGTTTGACACAAGTGTGGTATGAAACTGTATCTAAGAAAACTCTCAACTCGTGTATTGGTTTAGGTTAATTATGCTAAAAAGTTATGGCCAGTTATAGGTGTGGGTGGGACTTGCTTTTTTTGATCTGTTTAAAATACTAATGTTGCAATCAACATATGGCTGTCAAAAGATGTTTGCGTTCAATTACTAGTAGTAACTATCTTACTTGCGAAATTAAATCCTTTCCCTGAGACTTGTTATTTCTGATTCAGACAAGCCAATCAGTCATGAAACAGTATTGTGACATGTTAGAAAGCTCGCTATGCCTATTACGCAATTTTGTTTTTCCTTCGGCGTGCAATTGAAAAGAATGTGATATAGGTTTTGATTGGTATTGAGCAAATTGCACAGATAAATCTTCCTATTATGAAGTATTGTCATATGAACATTTACTAAAGAAACGTGAGAGAGCAAACAATAAAGGAGGCAAAGTAGAAGTAAAGAGATAGAGGATAATGAAAAAGACTGACGAAGAAGAAAAAAGAAAGAAGAAAGGGTAGAAAGAGAAAAACATGAATAATAGATTCAGGACTCACGACGACAGCAACATGAACATTAACAGCGGCAACAACAACCACAACATGCACAATCAACAATACGCTTTTTAGACGGTTCAAAGTCAAGTTACATTATGTTTGAAGTAAATGTCTCGGCTTTA
Source organism: Amphiura filiformis (assembly GCF_039555335.1). Classification (NCBI taxonomy): domain Eukaryota; kingdom Metazoa; phylum Echinodermata; class Ophiuroidea; order Amphilepidida; family Amphiuridae; genus Amphiura; species Amphiura filiformis. The sequence goes on along the minus strand of NC_092643.1, from coordinate 23,330,007 downwards.
ACACAACCATAAGGCGACTGTATTCATATATGTATTTCCTTCCAAAGAATAACTAAGTGCTTCACAACAAGTCAGGAAACATTTAACCAAACATCACATTTTGTGGCGTGTCTGCACGCGTGACATAAATATCCAAACCTTTCCTACTGTATCTTGCAGTGATAAATTATGACAAAATAAAGCGGGCCACAAAGTAATATTCAATTTTTTTTCTTATATCATTTCATAATCTGATCCATTAACTCACCCCTAAAAATCTGTTTAAAAGTTAACGTACGATTCCAGAAATGTGATTATTAACACGTTGTTAATAAACTTCTCCAAGTAATGTTGCTGTATGGGGATCTCTACACATTCTTCACAACGACTCTGTTACCTTCGCAGCATTAAAGAATGCCGGTACCATATTTATACACCTGGATGGATAGGAGTAATTGAGTTAAAGCACCTAACTAAAGAGCACAATACGCATGACCACGGCGAGGCTCGAACCCACAATCTCATGATCATGAGGCCTGTGCTCCATCGCTAGACCACACATGCCCTGTAGAGTTCAAGAATTAAAATTACAAAAATATATCCACACTAAATATCTACATTCTCAATGAAAACGCTTTCCAAAAGAAAACCCCTTTCCTCGGCAATCGCCTTGAACTCAATATGGAAAACGAGACCATATGTAAAAAGGTGAGTGAGCGTGCATTGGCAGTGAGCTTGTGAACTTACAACCATTGCAACAATGTTATGTGGTATCAGACCACCAGTTATAATGATATATAATTATCCTCAAAATGATTTTCATTTTAACCGTTATTTGTTAAACTGCGATGTTTCCTTTTTCAGAAATAATTTATTTTAGTTTGTTTGGTTTATTTCCTTTATTGCACAAAAACTTATCGGTAAACCGGGAGGGGAAGCATATCCTTAAGGTTATACGAGGTATTGTTGGTCGAAGCAGCCAAAAAAAAAATCGATTTTCATTATCTAAATCAATATATTATTGAAAAATAACACTTTGGTGATTTGCAAAAGTTCATTCTACAAATCATATATTTGGAAAACTTTCTTAATTTATTGTTGTTAATGAGTTATGTACGTTTTCGCCAGCCCATTCGGGGCTGGTACCTGTTTCAGGTTTGGGGTCAGTTTACTCAAGAGATTATATTTTAGTGGTATTGGAATGATTTTTTTTTTTACTTTTTGTGGTTAAATTTTTTTTTAAATATTTTAATTCGATTTGTTAGGAAAAGTAAGTATGTTTTGCCGTTTCAACGAATGAAAACGAGTGAGTATTACCAAAGTTATGTTTGAATTAATATGACTTTAAAAGTTTTAGGTATAGGCCTAAAATGTAACAATAATAGTTATATACAGCATCATATGGTCAGCAGAAGAAAAGTATGTCATTTCAGTGTCTTTGACCCGGGGTCCTTGACCACTGAACAGCGTGATATCATGTTGATAACAGATCTAAGAATCAAAATCTTCATCATATGGACCATATTGATGTCAAAGTAATTATCTATCCTATCCTGTGTCGTTTTATGGATAAAAATGACTCAAAATGCTATTGATGAAATAGTTGCTATCATGAACATCAGTTTTGCCTTTTCAACGGGAAAAATCCGATGCAAAATAAAGTTTTTAGGGCCTAGCTATAATATGGGCATAATTTATGCATGTAGGCCTATAGTATTGAACAATGTACCCATTTGACATGCACTTATAGATAAATAAATTGTCTTACTTTATTAATTTATTAATATGTTATAAATAAAATGACACATAACGTAAGTGAAGCTACTTTCTATCTTTTTTATTTGATTCATAAACTTACAGTCAAAACACACAAGAGTGAAGATTGCAGTGAGTAATCAGTCCTTTATAAATGTTCTTGCCACCATCTAAATTATCATATAGTAAACTATACATTGCGAATTAATATCAATTTATTTTAAAATAAAAATGCACATGTAAGGTGAGTTTATATTATGTTATATGGCGAATTTAAGGAGTATTTCGTGATCCTAGCATCCTCTTTTTATGACATTTTTCAGTAGATATCCACAAAAAAAGCTATTCTAAAAAATTTCAGTTGATTCCGATTTTGCCTTTACGAGTTATATTATGTTATATGGCGAATTTAAGGAGTATTTCGTGATCCTAGCATCCTCTTTTTATGACATTTTTCAGTAGATATCCACAAAAGAAGCTTATTCTAAAAAATTTCAGTTGATTCCGATTTTGCCTTTACGAGTTATGCATGGTTATGTGTACACAATGTGTTGCAATTTTGTTCTGGTATACCAGAACGAAATTCAAATTTCACGATTACTTTGCTAACGAATTAATCTGCAAGAAATATTTTGTACATAAACATTATGTAGCCAGAGGTTTCCAGTGATATAAAAATCTCAACTTTTTTTGAGAAAAGTTATGGGATGATGCTGTGGATCACGAAATGCCCTTTTAACTAAAACCTGCAGTCAGTGCAGTGTAGTATTTGTGACGTGGTATATCGAAAGCAGACACTTTTGGGCAGGATCGTAAATGGAGAAATAGCCAAAAATCTACCCGGGGTGATTTTTTCACGATTTGGGTTTATGATGTTATTAATGTTTAAAATATTGTCTGATCGTTTCAGACCGGAATATAACTGGCATGTTGTATTTTTGAGACATTTTTCAAGGTAATTCCTACTCTCAACATTGTCAATAATATTTTTAAAGGCAGCTTTAATATTAAAGGCCCATTCAGTGATTTGCTCATCCGGACGATCGTAAAAATCATCAAAATTTTGGTACCGTACCTTTGTTATTACATAGATGTGCTAAGTCTGCGAATGGTTCAGCCAAAAGCCGTGTAGGCCTATTTAAGACAAAATAAGACATTTTACACGAATCTGTATTTTTAGATACTGACAGTATCTAAAATTAGCTACAAGTATTTGAATGGCGGGGCTTGAACTTCGTCAGTACTGCTGTTTTCTTCATTTTTGCCAAATTTGGCATTTCAAAAATACCAAATGACAATTTGAATGACTTAGGCCTATCCTTCTCTTTTAAGCAATTTATAAACAATTTTAATTTTTTACTCTTGCACTGGGATCACTGAATGGGTCTTTAAGAAATGTGGCGTATCATGTCAAAAACAGACATCTTTTGGACAGCTTATAAATTTGGAGGCTTTCACATAAAGAGCTATTTTGCTCCACAACGCCGTTTTCCCCAATAAAATCGGACATTCCTAAGCGAAGAAATTGAGTTCGTAAGTTATGGTATTAAAAATTGGAAATTGAAATATCGTGGGTAAAAAGCTGAAAAGACAAATAAAACCAGAACAGAACAATTTAGAGAACAATAATGAATTAATAATAATGAACAATAATGAATTAAAGAGTTGACAGGAGATTAGGAGTTAATGTTTTCTGCAGTTTCAGTGTACATCTTCTCACCGTTGATGGTTTGGTGGACTGTCATGTAACATGGATGTAGTAAGCCGTGATCCTAAAAATGCCTTTCACATTGACCAAAACTAATTACAAGACCTCTTCTACATTGAGGCTGGCTTTCCCTTTTAAAGGGAATTTTTATACAAAAGTGTTGTTGTTCCAGCCCTCTTTACATCATAACTCAAGAACCACAGGACCTACAAAAGTATATCTCTGATATTTGAATTCGTCTACACGCTCGCTATGAATTGAGCAATGCAATTTTTGCTAAAGCTCACTAACATTCGCAAGATGCTGTGAACTACATTTTTTGCTACTTCGACCAACATCGTATACCCTTAAGGGGTAGTCCTCTTAACTTCTATTCATAATGAGGTCAAGCTATCAAAGGATTAGGATTAAGTTATGTTTCATCCATATTTTCTTTTCAAATTCTATAAACTTGTTGAATCTGGAGTACAGTACTGCAAGTGCAACATTTAAATTCCATGAGCGGCTGTGCCCTTTTCAGGAAATGTTTGCTCCTCGTGAATGTCATGTACCTTCTATGGCTCATTTATTAGAAAACATATCAAATAAACCTGACTGCCAGGTCCTCACCAGAAATAAGCTTTCATATAGGCCTATATACTCTGAACATCACGTAGCTAGGTCATACTAAAATATTAAACGTGACACCACTGCCGTTTTTTGGAATCGTAAGGAAAGTGGTTATTGGGGAAATATTTTTTATTTATGTTCCCTTTTTGATAAAAATCTAGATCATAATCGGTAAATTGAAGCCGTCAAGAAGATAATCAATCAAGACACTTGTATGCTCGTGACCTTTAAAGATAAAGCATCTTCATCATAACAAATTCTGATATTATTACTTCGATGCATTTCTATTCTTATGGGATTTGATCCCAGGGGTTGGAAATATTTATGGGTCGTATGTTTTGGATTGAAAATGATGATATTTTTTTTTTAAATGATGAAGATGTGTATCTTTTAAAGGTCAAAAACATATAAGTGACTTGAGCAAATGATTTTAATGAACTTTAAACGTTTGGAGAATAGCATTGGCTGCAGTATGATGCCAAATTTGCGTAAAAAGATATCAGAGTAATCAAGAAATTAATGATTGAATGTCATATTGTGTGATTCGAAAAGTTGTAGCGCCATTTACTGTGTAAAAGGATATATGCATAGTGGTATCAATCCTGCAGGGTGCTATCCAAACTGAATGGACCGCGGTCAGGGTTTTGCCGATCGATGAGACACACTGATCGCCACTCACTTCAGGTGAGTGTAATATGTATGCAATTTTATACTGCGTAATCGATTTAAATGGGCAACTTTTCAAATCCCATAAAATCCCATTAAAAGTGGGATCTTCAGTCATTTTGATTTTGTTTTACACAAGTAAGGTATGAAACTGCAGCTAACCATATTCTCATTATGTTCATATCAATTGTATTGCTTTGAGTTAATTATGATAAAAGTTACTTTATTTTCTGATCGGTTTAAAATACTACGTTTGCAGTCAACACATGCCTGTCAAAAGAATTCAATCCTTTCCCTGAGACTTGTTATTTCTAATTCAGACAAGCCAATTAGTCATGAAACAGTATTGTGACATGTTAGAAAGCTCGCTATGCCTATTACGCAATTTTGTTTTTCCTTCGGCGTGCAATTGAAAAGAATATGATATAGGTTTGATTGGTATTGAGCAAACCGCACAGATAAATCTTCCTATGAAGTATTGTCATATGAACAAAATAATATATTTACAAAATAAACGCGATAGAGCAAACAGAAAAGGAGGTAAAGTACAAGGAGTATAACAAGAAATAGTTAGAAAATCAATACAAGAAGAAAAAAAGAGATAATGAAAAATACCAAAGAAGAAAAAAAGGAAGAAGAAAGAGTAGAAAGAGAAGAACATGAATAACAAGTCGGACTCACGACGACAGCAACATTAACAACAACAACAAACACAATCAACAATACGCTTTTGAGACGGTTTAAAGTCAAGTTACATTATGTTTGAAGTAAATGTCTCGGCTTTAACACAACCATAAGGCGACTGTATTCATATGTATTTCCTTTCAAAGAATAACTAAGTGCTTCACAAAAAGTCAGGAAACATTTAACCAAACATCACATTTTGTGGCGTGTCTGCACGCGTGACTTAAATATCCAAACCTTTCTACTGCATCTTGCAGCAATAAATTAGGATAGAGTAAGGTGAGCCACTTGTTAAGAAAAAGGCAATCTTCAAGTTTACATATCATTAATTTTCATAATCTGATCCACTAATTCAAAGCTATTCAATGTACGAAGTGGAAAGACCACAAATTTAAAGTGCGCCCTCATTTTTGAGACCTGGAAGGAATACGTACAAGTAGGGTGAAAAAATCGATGTCCAGAGGATGCATTTAGTTAACTTTTTATCACACTGTAAAATCATGATAGAAAACATCAAGTCTTATTTCTGTTTCTTCCTATGTATTACGCGGGCTTTGGATGTCGGCCTTTTCCCATGTTGCACTGCGTATTTTGGCCTCTCCCAAGCAAACGCTGGAGGCGCATTGTATTGTAAAACCCGATAATTGTAAGCAATATATGATTGGCATGCAGCTGAGCAATGTAACTGAATAAGGTGGTAAATAATGGCCAATTATGCAATGGAAAAACTTGTTTAACAGTGTGAGCAAGTGACACAAAACAAGTGATTCTTCCAGTCTCTGACACCACAGTAATGGGTTATGATGTTTGTAAGTACATGTATTATGAAGAATTGAAGATCAAACAAAAACACGAGCTCACGACACGTGATACCTAAAAGTGGGCAGATATTAATTTATTGGGTAGTGTATTTTGGAGTGTTTTGGTATTTGCCCACACACCCCACACACCCCACACACACACCCCTACCCCCCACATCATCATCATCGTAGACGCTTTCCGGCTATGTTGCCATTGCGCACGCTACTACTGCTCTCCAGGCTATTCTGTCATTGGTATGTGTAAGAGTTTGTTCATCTACTTCTTTCTGCATTTGCGCCACCCACGTTGGTTTTGGGCGTCCGACAGGACGCTTAGTTTTTCTTTGAAATTCAGCTAGGGCTTGATACCCCCACACATTGTGCAATTTTATCATTGCAACTGTGATGTTAATGTTATTCATTTTACGACACATATAATGCTTTTATGGTGTATGTTAACTATCATAGCCCAATAATAATGGCAGTCATGCCAAAAAACACTCTTGCCGCGATCGCTTGTCACAAACAATGATACATCCCATTTAAAATACGAAGCTACTTTAAGAATCCGAAATGAAGATTTATGTATTCACTCAAAATCAGCATATTGTGTCTTCACGCTAGGGAACATTAATAGTGACCCAGGGATTTGCTTGTTGCATGTAACCTTTCTATCCGTCCTGCAAAGCAGCTGCGCAGACTGATCATGCATATAGACTAAAGGGAATAAATGCAGTCTAAAATAGGAATATTTTGTCTATTTTTGAGGGCTAAACAACCTGCTGCTTCTTTCCAAGGGGTTGATTTGATGCAGTTTTGTGCCATTTTATTACAACAAAATCTTATATGCCAATTGTACCATTCATATCCGCAGGAAAACCAGTAATTTCTGTGCAAAAACCCCAAATTAATGATAAGTGCTATCACTATATGGTTTATTATTAGTAGTTGAATGCGTATTCGACCCCGCATACGAGCGTACATATGCGCAGCAGTTGAGCTGTTTTGGATCACTGAATACTTGTAAATATTCATTTTCATGGCCATATCAATAATGTTTCAGAACATAAAAGTACTGTACATAATTCTGCGCATTCATTTTCTATACTATACATCATAATATGTTCTCAATGTTCAAACACCATTTACGCAGATTAGCGATTTTGCGTATTCGGCCCTCTGTCAAACTAATAACGATATGTGGTAAGGGTTTAAGTCTAGGAGTAAAGTTTGGAGTAAAAGTTAGAAGAATGTACAGGGTGTATCAAAATGATTGTACCCGTCAGTTTCCAGTGATTATGGACAAGACTGCCACATCAAAATGTAACATAGGAGCTACCTTATTTATGAATGAATTTTATTAAAGGTCTTAAAATGATCAGTCATTGGGCATTTCAAGAGGATCCAATGTTGCATATTGAAGAACATGCTTGTTAATAAGCACCAAGCACTTATGGTTACCAAACATTTGATACAGCCTGTAGTCGCGTCGTATGTATATATTTGCAGTCTTTACCTACCATGTAGTGTTCTAGGGCTCCCTACACGCATAAAACATAAACCGAACCAGCTGGGACCGAACACATTGTCAACTCCCACGTGCATAGTTTATATATTTCCAGCGAATAATATGGTAATGGCTCTCATGATGATTGCAGGAATATACGCTTCCCGGACCGTCGGGAGAAAAGTTGGCTTTCATCCCTATCAAACTAAATGAGATATAGCGTCATCACTGGTCTCGACCAGACGAAAAACATGGGTATGTTGTTATTTCGCGTATTCCCCGGGGTAATAAGCACACGTACTCCTTCTTTTGCCAACTTTAAAATGGTTAGTTGTTGACCAAGTTTTTCGTTGATTTTGAAAAAGTGAACTTTTTCAAGGGGGGCGATTTTGTGAAAAGCGGACATTCTTCCCAAAATTTGGACCTTTTTGACCAAAAAAGCATAAAAAACCTGATATTTTTTGCTCGCTAAGCTCGCAAATTGTCATATTTTGGGACTTTTTCTATACTTTTGCAAATTTGGGGGAGGATGCGACCGCACTGTAACCGTCAAACTCGTATTATTTTCAATGCGCACGCTTTACGTCGCACGCGTATACCCGAGGACCTTGTAAAACATAATAGCGTAATTGCGTGAGTTTAATAATCTATGGCAATATCACAGAGGAGGACAAGGCAATCGAAGAGTTAGATAGAAAAGGAAAGAACTTAGAGAAATAGAGGACAAATCACCAAAACAGAAGATAGAATACTCGGAACTAGTCAAGACAGTGAGAAAGAAAAGACGAGAAAGAAGTAGAAAGAGAAAAAGGCAGCAAATTGAACTCATCCTAGAAATTGGCAAGGGACCAAAACAGATTACAAAAATGAACAGCAAGAAAACAAGAATTAGCTAAATGAGACAAAAGAATGGAAACATCACCACAGACAGAGAAGAAATTCTAAATGTATGTGCAGAATTCTACCAAGACTTGTACAGCAGTATAAAGCATATGAAAACAGCGGAACCAGAGTACCCACAAAATCAACCGATGACACTGAAGTACCAAATATAACAGTTAGAGAAGTGGAAAGGGCAGTAACACAAATGAAAGACAATAAAGCACCTGGACCAGATGACGTATCAAGTGAAATTTTTAAGATAGGAGGGGAGGAGATTGACAAACAGCTGGTGAAACTCTATAATCAAATCCTGAAAGACAAGAAGATTCCTGAGAAATGGAAAGAGGCAAAGATCATTCTACTTCATAAAAAGGGGATAAAGCAGACATCAAGAATTACCGGCCGATAAGTTTGCTTTCTCATGCATATAAGATATTTACCAGAATAATCCAAAACAGGATCCAAAGAATACTAGATGAAAACCAGCCGAGGGAACAAGAGGATTCCGGGCAGGTTTCTCAACAACAGACCATCTACACGCATTAAACCAACTGATTGAAAAGGCGAGTGAATACCAGCTAAAGCTTTGTGTAGGATACATAGACTATGAAAAGGTATTTGATTCGGTTGAATATTCGGATCTTTTTGCAGCCCTAAGAAGAATAGGAGTCAATGAAACCTATGTGCTCATCATAGAGGATATCTACACAGATGCAGTAGCCACGATCCATTTGGACAATGATGTGTCAAATCATATTCACATAAAGAGGGGAGTGAGGCAAGGGGATACAATATCACCAAAAATCTTCACAGCTGCCATGGAAGAGATTTCAAGAAGTTAGACTTGGAGAAACAAGGAATGAATATAGATGGAGAATGGCTGCCAGACCTGAGATTCGCAGATGATGTTGCTTTAACAACAACATCAGTCAAGGACATGGAGACTCAACTAAATGGTTTGAACAGTGAAAGCATGAAGATCGGTTTAAAAATACACAAAGGGAAAACTAAATTCATGACAAATTTCGAAACAAATGAGTCCATTGTAGTTGAAACTGATGAGATAGAAAAAGTAGAAAGCTACAAATATCTTGGCCAGACTGTGAAGCTGGAAGACAACACGAGAGAGGAAGTACTAATCAGAATTAAGGCTGGCTGGAGCTGCTTTGGCAAATATAAAGACATTCTGTGTGATAGAAAACTATCAATGATATTAAGGAAGCGGGTCTTCAATCAATGTGTGCTACCAACAATGCCATACGGCTGCGAAACGTGGACAACAACTAAATACTTAGAACAAAAACGGATAACAGCACAGCGTGCAATGGAAAGAAAAATGCTGAATATCACAATACGGGACAAAATTAGAAACTCGCATATAAGAAATAAAACCAAAGTCAAGGACATTCTGGAGAAAATAAAAGAAGCAAAATGGAGATGGGCAGGACATCTAGCAAGATCAAATGATAACAGGTGGACAAAACGACTAACAGAGTGGCAACCGAGAACAGGCAGAAGGAGAAGGGGAAGACAAAAACGTAGATGGCGGGACGACGTCACATCTTACATTGGCACAACCTGGGCTGGGATAGCACAAGACAGAGAACAATGGAAACTTCATGAGGAGGGCTATAGCCGACATGGGCTGACGTAGCCAGCAAGGCAAGGCAAGGCAAGGCAAGGCAAGGCAAGGCAAGGCAAGGCAAGGCAAGGCAAGGCAAGGCAAGGCAAGGCAATATCATACTGTATGTTACAGAATCAATGCATTTAACAGTTGAGTTGCCAGCGTACGGACAAACCGCCCTTCTACGCGTGCGTGTACGTTCGAATCTACCACTGCGAAATCCAACATGGCGTTGCTCTCAACTTGAGACAAGACACACTATAGCGCCATATCCATGATATCGATTGAGCTAATTGGGCTGGTTAAAGTTTACATTAGCTACATCTGCTAAATTCAATTAGTTAATATTTGACTGGTCTGTTCAATCATCACCGGAAGTTCATGAAGTGCGAGCAGTAAACGTATAGAGCAATTTATAAATCGCTCAATTAAACAGCCGTCATATACACCTGCTCTAAAGATGACTTGTAATTGTAGTTATATAGGCAAATATGATCAAACATTTTAATGGGAAAAAGACCCTAAACATTATAGCAATGAATGCAGCGTCAACACCAATGATCATTTACTGTATAAAATGTTTGGCCAAGTCCTTTCATAACCGTAATCGCGTACACTGTGAATAAATAATACGCGCTGGACGGTTAGCAGTACGCTTAATTTGTAAAAGGAATTTGGAAAAACATTTTAATCAATTGATTATCATCTTTGCCATGCGAGAGATAAATCAGTAATATACACTACAGTGTATCAGTAATATACACTACAGCTGAAATTGAATTCATAATGTTGAAGCGTCAACCTGACGTTAATTACTTAGTGCTGTCTAGTTGTCTTCAATGTTCCAGAGACCCTTTTCAAATGCACAGTTCATTTTAAAAATCTAGACCCCGTCTTTTTGCTCAGGGAACAGTTTTAAATAAGCCACTTCCAAGACCTTTGCGAGAATACACACTGAGTTGACATGTAAAAGTAGGGGGGTGTGCGTTTGGGGATGTGTCGGGGATGTTAGTACTTAAATGGGATTAATGTTTTGATATGAAAATTGTCGTGATTATATCTGTCGTTTGGTCTGTATGTTTGTTAAAGCCGTTGAGGAGTGTTTATCCGCCTGTCTTTTGTATTTTTCGTATGCTCGTTTGATGAGTTGCATATGAATGGGGTGTTCTTTTTCTTTTGTGTTATTTAATGATTTACGATATTAAAAACAACTATTAAATTCTAAGCTATGTGAAAACCATTCCGACCCATTTGACGTGATAGGCTACTTTCTAGTTCTGATGAATGTTGCGTGACAATGTCAGAAGGGATATCATTACCAAGCCAAAAATCTTCCACAACTGACTCGTATTCAAAATTTATCACATAGAAACTTGAGTCGAATTTATACTTCCTTCGCCAGCGACAACCAATTGGTTTGAATACTTACTTGCACAACAAGTTTCGATTCAGCAACGCTTGTAATTGGTGTATATGTTAAGCTTGATTCAATGCTGGTATTTAGATCACGTAGGAATCGCATTAGCGATGGCTCAGACCTATTTATCCTTCATGTGGTATACCATAATAATTTGAAATACTCTTAAAGACTGACTCCCTAATGGAATATGTCAATCTGTTAATCTTAAAGGAAGGAAGAGTGGGAAATGCTACATGTATAACATATTACTATTGTTATAAGCTTCTAAACTTAATTCCAAACTGAATTCCAAACTGAATTCGCTATAAACGCCCAATATTTAGAGCCCAGGAACGCAAAATTTCAAATATTGCTTTTCGTGTACCATGAGATATGATGTACACATCTTGTCATGCTTGTTCTACTTTTAAATTGTGCCAAAACAGAACATTACTTATACTAAGTTGTATGAAAGTAGATCGCGTTTTGCTTATATAAATTGCGTTGTTGCCCAAGAGTAAGAAGAACAAGAACAAGGAAAAGACAAGCATGAACAAGACGACAAAGAACAAGAACAAAAAGATGTAGAACAATGAAAACAAGAACAAAAACAGGAAGAACAAGAACAAGAACAAGAACAAGAACAAAACGATGAACAACAAAAAGAACAACAACAATAACAAGAAGAACAAGGACAAGAACAAGAAGAACAGCAAGAATAAAGAAGAAAAACAACAACACCAATACGAAGAACAATAAGAAGAGGAAGAAGAAGAACTAGAAGAAGAACAAGGAAAAGAAGAACAAGAATAAGAACAAAAACAAAACGACGAAGAACAAGAGCAAGAACAAGAAGTTCAAGAACAAAAAGACGAAGAACAATAAGAACAAGAAGACGAAGAAGAAGAAGAACAATGCCAAAACTACAAAGAACAAGAAGAAATGGAACAAGAACAAGAATATGATCGAAAAAATGATCAAGATGAAAACAAGAACAAGTACAAGTACAAGTATAAGAAGAACAGTAATAAGAAGAACAAAGCTTGTATAATTATGAAAATTAACGTCAAATTGAATACATGAATCCAAAACCCACCCTAGTCCAGGGAAGTGATTTTGAGAAAAAACATGTGTATCATTTTAATTCATTCAGTTAGATTTACCTGGTCAATATGGTAAGTTGTACGTGCAAATGGGTGGGTTAAACTGTAGGTTAGGTATGACGATTAGCATTTCAGGGACTTCGTGGGGTTCATTTTAAATTCTGGACTTGGGTGGTTTTTTGAATCATATACAAAGACAATAATGTTGGAATGATATTACCACTAGTAAGATAATACAAAATAAAGCACACAGTTATGTATAATGTTGATAAGCATTCTGCCATGTAATATAAACCACACACTTTCCTTGATTAAAAGTCACTCTCCAGCAATGAAGATGTTACAAGTGGACTTTTATACATACTGGATTTCAATCAATGTGTTACAAGACTCAAATCATGGACTTGGGTTGATTCTTTCATACATGCTATTTTTCACATGCTCAATAGACACAGATGATGAATTTGAGTTGTTCTTTCAAACATATGACAGGCCTATGTATAGCAACACTTTCCCATGCTTAACTCAATTTGGCCAAAGTATGTACTTGGATGGCTTTTGTATTCATATATTCAATTGCATTACACGTATGATGTTTGGATTTTATATTACGACACTTATCACTCAGTTTACTGCAACGTTACATGGCTAGCGGTCTTTTAAGATTGTGCAAGAGGTAGTCGAAGTGAGACTGCTATCTAATTACAAATTGACCTGCAGATGTCTTTTTCTGAAAAGTGCTCATAAATTATTGCCTCTAAGGGTAGCCTTCTGATTTGTGAATACATGATTCTTACCAAGAAAAACCAGTCGCGGATACATGTACATGTATATATCCATGTATATATCAGCGACTATTATACCAGTCTCTCCCTTAATTTGTTAATGCTGAAGGCAGACATAGTGATAAGAGTGGGAAATGCTACATGTGGTATATGACGTTTGATTGATGTGCTTTAAAAACCACCATACTTAGTTGCGTCGTCCAACATGAGCTCTGTTTGGATTTACTCAATGTTGAGTTTTCAAAATCAACATAATCAAGATCATCCGTAGGATATTGTAGAAATAGTAGTGTGAGTCAAGTATTTGATTATGTTTTTGTTTACATTTTTTGTGCAATTTATAATTCCATTAAAGGGGCATTTCGTGATCCACAGCCTCATCCCCCACCTTTCCAAAAAAAAGTTGAGATTTTTACACCACTGGATACCTCTGGCTACATAATGTTTATGTACCAAATATTTCTTGCAGATTAATTCGTTTAGCAAAAATATCGCCAAATTTGAATTTCGTTCTGGTGCACCAGAACGAAATTACAACACATTGTCTATGGAGCAGTGTAATACACATAATCATGCATAACTCGCAAACGCAAAATCGGAATCAACTGAAATTTTGGAAATAAGCTTTTTCGTGGGTATCTACTGAAAAATGTCATAAAAAGAGAATGCTAGGATCATGAAATACTCCTTTAAATGTGCATTGGGCTATTCCATTTAAAATCCACACTACCCCTGTGGTAGATTTTGGAAATATCTTCCAGGGGGGGGGGAGTATGAATTTCAAATGGAATGAACACATTAGAAGCTTTATTTGAAACACACACTCCCTCAGTGGAAGATTTAGGTTGAATCTTTCTCAGAGGGTGTATGAAATTCAAATGGAGCTGCTAATGTGTTCATTCTATTTGAAATTCATACTCCCACTGTGGAAGACATTTCCAAAATCTTCCACAGTGGTAGCGTGGATTTTAAATGGAATAACCCAAATTTGCATCAGCGTACGTAAGACAAGTCTTGTTCAACCCTTTTATGCCTCCTACTCATAGTTACAATCTTTACAGAAGCACATATCAAATTAATTAATAACTAAAAAGGAGATATAACCAAAAATTATCGTGTGGAGGAAAACTCTTTAAGCCCTACAGATACAGATAAAATGTAGTAAATAGCTCGATGTGGAAATTCAACATAGGTTTAAGAATAACAAATTAAATGTTGAGTGTCACCCTCCAGAGGGTACACGACGCCATAGAATATATATGAGTTGTCTATCATTCGGAGAATACGTTTTAGTTGCTTAGTTTATACATGATGGTTGCATTTGATTTGATTATTGTGGATGTAAGTCATATTTAGGTAGGGTCTATTTATTTGGAAAGAAACATGTTTTTAATCATTTTTTTTTCAAATCCAATTGATTTCACAAGCTCATATTAAAAATAATATGCGTATAATTATAACAAGAAGCAAAACAAAGTGACGAGTTGACATAACAAATAAAATTATACAGGGGTGGATCTACAATTTGAAAAAATTCAAATTAGAGAAGAGAACAAATTGGCCGAAAAAGACTTGTGTAAAAGTTACACTCAAATTAGAGAAGAGAACAAATTGGCTGAAATAGACTTGTGTAAAAGTTTAAAACTAGTCTTCAACAATCACTTTTTTGATCCGTATATTTCGGAGAAACCCTTCTCCGTCATCAGCGGGTGGTAGATGAATGTTGACTAGTTGATCCTCTATCCAATCTGGACGTTGGTGGTGGCCTAGGTATTTCCAATAGAGAATCATAAAGTTTTAAGAGTACACGGTTCCCGTCTCTGTTTGGGATTGGTCTCCTTCTTTATGCAAATAGCCTCCCTCACTTTGCGCTGAACAAACTTGTCTTCCCTACAGATAACAGTGACACCTCCAAGGTCAGGACTGTGTCCTGTATATCTGTTGTGTTCTGCAATAGCTGATGTGTTACTCGCTGTTGGAAGGGGGGGGGGGGTATGTGTTGGTTTCCTATACAAACTGACCTTAACATTCCCATCTGTTTGCCGCTTTACCAATGTGTCCAGGAATGGCAATTTTTCATCTTTTTCTGGATCATTGGTAAACTTAATATGCACGTTCTGGTTATTGATATGATCTGTAAACTGCTGTGCTTATTCGCTTCAATAACAACAAAAGTGTCGTCTACGTATCGAAGCCAAATACTGGTGGTCAGCTGTTTTTAGCGCCTTTTGTTCAAACCACTCCATATAAAGGTTTGTAACAATAGGGCTAATCGGAAGTCCCATAGCGGAGCCATGATCCTGATGACGGAGAAGGGTTTCACCGAAATAAACGGATCAAAAAAGTGAGTGTTGAAGACTTGTTTTAAACTTTCACACATGTATACTACCAACATGGTTTATGCATGATTTGCAAATATTGCACCGGTGCCACCTCCGCACCAGCTATATTAGCCCCAATAAGTATTACTCATAAATCGACTGCTCAGTGCCAGAAGTGGATAAGTGCAATAGCGGCCCTATGAACATTTGGCAATTTACATACTCTATATTGTACTCATCTACTCATGGCAGCTACACATGGCAGCTATTGTACTTACCCACTTCTGGCACTGAACAGTCGAAATGCAAACGTTTATTGCTAAAGACGACGAACAAAATTCCTGTTTTACGTGCCCGACCGACTCAGATTTTGTGTTTTGGGGATTTTTTAGCTGCTTTCTTGGCCCGAAGTGGATTTATTTTGACTGAATTGTTTTGAAAAAAAAAAATCAAAAATTCAAATTATATTTGCACAAAATTTAGAAATGTTTAAGAAATGGCAAGTCCGTCCGCCCGTAAAACAGTTTTTTTTCGTCGTCTAAACGCCTAAACGAAAACAGAACAAATGAAAGATGACCTTACCTTGGTAAAGTTGTTCTTCTTTAGTAAAATGCTGGTAGTAAAGAATAAAATCCAAAGGTCTAAAACGCGCCTCTCTACATTTATACTCCACTTGAATTGTAAAATAACTCGTCGTCGTAATAAACGATTTGGGGTAATGCTGGAGCAACGATTTCGTCCGATTTGTGTCAGTTTGAAGACAATAATTCCTTGTTTGTGGAGTTAGTTCATTGGACGGGACCAGAACATAGTCATTATATAGACGTATCCTGTAGCCAAAACAGTCATTAGGCTCGGAGAGTATATGAAGGAAGACTTTATGAGAACGTGGCTGAACAACAAAGATGATTGCACAATGATAGAAATGAGGGTAGTTGTCAAATTTTAACTCGATTTCTCCCTCTGGACGCTTTAATACCTTACAGTCTGGTTCAGCTTCGCATCGATCTTGAATCAAAACTGTGGAAGAAAAAAAAAGTTAGAAAAACAAATTAGCACAAATAAATATAGATACCTTTGTCGTGCGAACGGTGTTTACCAAACATGACATTCATGACATTGATAAAATAATTTGCTGGATATTCAAAGATGTCACTGTCTTGACTCCATCCCAAACGGTATTGATTATTTTTACAGAAGTAAAAGACATTATCAATGGGATCAATAACTTTTCAGGTTTTATACACATTATAATATTCTGTGCCCATCATTTACAACTTTTTTGTGGGATAGATGTTTTGAAGAATCTTCCAATTAAGAGAAATAAGTCGAGCTTCTTTTGTACATTAAGGGACTTTGTGCATTAATGAGATGCAGTTTTAAAGGGATAATTTGGGAATTTGTTCGCCCAATCAACAAACAACATCAAGGGCGCAGCCCCGGCATGGCTGAGGCCGGTGACTCCCATAGTTGAGTTCTTTACTAATGGAGGACCCATATGTAATTGCCATACAGGACAAGAAAGCAATGTATCCAAGGCAACCTCTTCATTTGCGAAAATTTTTATCCAAGGTAATGCAACGTCTTCATTTTCGAGTTTGTTTTATATATAGGCAACGTCAATGATTAAAAAAATAGACATGAAATATTTTTATCATCCTATCAAAGTATGAATTTATTGTTCTGTGCTTAACAGCTTCAGTTAAGCACATCCAAATGTTTCTACATAGTGTTGTTTTTTGTCACCACTTTGTCTGGGATGATAATCGTGCAAGCAATATATGTGGCTTGTGGAGCTAAAAGAGACTTGACAATTAAGTTTCCACCAAAGTTCTGTCAAAGAACTTGATGTATCAATCTAGACAAGTAACTGCGAGCGAGTACGGCAATTGACCTATTTATGCGCATTGATAAATTCGTGGAGCTGTGAGGAAAGCAATTTTATAGGTCTGCAGAATATCTCCGCTGGTCCACATGGAGAGAAATAGGGGGCTGGGAATTGACTGAGATATGAATTCCGTTTCAACCGTAATTTGTGTATAGTAATGGGCTGAAAAAGCAGACAAGGTTAACTTGCTACGCATCATTCATTGTTCATACCAACGTCTACTAATTCTTTATTAAAACGATATGTAACTGAATACATTATGGTTAATGGTAGGGTAAATGGTGTAACCTTTATTCCTCTTACCAAACTACCATATCTCTTTAATATATTTACTGCCAAGGTGTGTAGTCGACAATTATGTTTTTTTTTTAAATATTGCAACATGTTATTTTGTTGTCGTTTTCATAATCATAATACAAGAGTCCATTCAGTAAAAGTTTTGAAAAACGTTTGATTATGTTTTAATTAAAGATTATCAAGTTGAAATCTATTTCAGTTATTTCAGGTTCTTATATACAATCATATTTACGACAAAAACACAGGAAAGTGCACTTCACAATAAAGTGAGTATCATGAAAGTCTCAACAAAATGCTAACAACCTCACAATGTACATTCTGATTTATTCTATACTGTTCAGTGTTCACCTTACCGAGCCCCTCACTATACGCTTCACTACTACAGTAGTTCCAGGATTTCCTTTGTCAGCTCCAACTAATTTTTTATCTTTTTTCCCCGACTCTGTACTTTAAAGAATAACATAAGCTCTCGCCAGCGAGGTAACCATGACAACCACGAGACGGTTGTGAACAATTCTCGTTTTTCTATCTTTGCCATAATGTCAGATGTGTATAAGTATCAGTAACATTCACAGGCATTATGTCCTTAATGCTCTGCGTGCTAGCCATGCGCTTCAATGGAAAAAGTTTTGAAATATTTTCTCAAAATATCAAGAGCTATCTTAAGAACTACTGAATCAATACTAGGCTTGCTTGTACTCATTTTAATGCATTTTTCATGGTGATTCCAAATATGGTCATGAAAATTTACATTTCTGAAATTTTTGAATTTTTAAACATTTTTTGAAACTTGTCGTCTGCAGTCGACACCCGCGTGAAGAGAGTTAAGGTTCTAAATATGTATGGTGCAAAAGCTCAAAAAATCTGTGTCACGACGTCGTCATGCGTTTTAGTATATTTTAATAGCTGTATAGAATGGTAAAACAAGATGGCGATGGATCGATAAAGGTACCATTTACCTCGCACTCGTCCACTGTTTACTTCGATATAATAATTATGAGCTAATATGTGTATTTTTGAAATCAATCCACAAAGCACCATAAAAAGTGTTTTATGCGTGCTATTTGAGCTACTCGCTCGAAACTTATGAAGTTAAACATGATTGCAATAGACTCTGAGAATGATTAATAAATCACAGGATCGAAATATGAGTAGCGTTTGATACAAATGAATACGGTATATTTTTTTGGTCTCACCTTCATGTAAGCATCACGAATTTATATACCTAACCCTAACCCTAATTTAAACCATAAACTCTCACCCTCACTGTCTCACGGTTGTTTGATGTGATCATTATTGATTTTCTAACAAAACATAGAGGCTAATGTTCAATACGCGGATTTAGGGTTTCTCTACCGGAAGTCAATTTGTGCCGAAATTCCTTCCCACAATGTAATAAGCGTTTTGCATAACAATAGATACAGTTCGGTATTCTTTGTTATGCAATACGCCTATTGCATTGTGGGAAGGAATTTCGGCACAAATTGACTTCCGGTAGAGAAACCCTAAATCCGCGTATTCCTGACCTGGACAACACCAACAGCTATCACACTATTATACACATAATATTTTAGCTATTCTTAACATAGATTTTTGTTTCTATATCAAAGTATTTATCTTTTTCTGCTTGTTTGTGGTAATTTGTATTTTATAAACTGTACATTTGTGTGAAAATTGAGGGCGCTGTTTACATATATTTTAAATTCAAATTAGTTAAACAATATGAGTTATTCCTCACATCTCACAAAAAGATTTTTGAAAATGTCCGCGCCATTTGTAAGTTTTTGCTTGATATTCTAATACCAATATACAAGTGTCTACACGTTGAAAAGATGCAAACAAGATTTAAGATGAATAGCGCCATTATTGTTCAACTTTACTTAAAATGACATAGTATTACATGGCATCAAACAACTGTGCCCTAAACCCTAAGACGAAACCTTAGAATTCGTGATAATGCTTAGATGAAGCTAGAAATATTTTTCTTCTGACCTCACCTAGGAAAACACAAAAGGTACCCATTTTTAGTGAGATTTTGGCCGCCATCTTGGATTTAAGAGGAAAATTATGAGCCATGTGCAACATACATACCAAGTACACGTATACTTTTGGTAGGAGAAGTGCTCATTTTTCCTGGGATGGACATAATCTATAAGGCACTGTTTCACATTCTGTGTGACTGGGAAAATTGAAATGATAAATGACAAAACTGATTAAAATATGCCTATTTATATTAATTATGCCTAGTAGTATTCCTGGAAAAGTCTGTAAAGAATTGGCGACAGGTCAAAAAGAATAAGTCTGAAAGCGTAGGCTAGACAGGAATAGAAAAATATTGTCTGATATGCATGTGTCTATCATGACAGGCTGCGTGTGTTGTAATGGTCTATTATGTGCCAGAGGGCGTGGTAGATATTGTTTATCACCTATTAGCCGGGCCTATTAGACACAGATGATATAGTCTGCTCGTATTTTTATTCAATTCCAGGTTCTTATTATATTTTACAGTCCGTTTACCCGGTACAAAACATTACCAGTGCGTCAATATATCAGATGGTTGGAAATGTAAGACGTTGGTTACAATATAGCCTCTATGGTACACAGTACATGACTCAAATGCCAACTTTGCAGTCGTATTCTGATCACGTATCTGTCACATAGGGCTCTTTCTAGCTTTCAATGTGTATTTATAAGTCACTCTGTTAAATACAGTCCGTCGTCTGCTAGATAAAGATAGTGTGGTTTTCTTACGCGCCAATATATCACTACAGATTACTGAGTCGGAAATAAAAAGCCCTATATTGACATGTCTCTACAGCTTTCTGTTAATTTGGATTCCCGTGGAACGCTTTACTGAGATTATAGGGAATAGGACACCGTAGAATAGTTATAGTTGTGATGATGTGATAATCATTATTACTTTTTAATAGACAACAAGTTACTTACCGAAGAATATGGGCAAATCAATTACTCTGACACAGCAAATAACTGTTAGTGAACTCATTAATATTCAGAAGTACAGAGGTTCAGACTAAGATTATTCTTGTTATTTTTGTGCCATCTGTTTCATAATAAATTATATTCAATTGATGACAAACACGGCACATCACATTATGATACGATGAACCAAAAAATGAATAGATTGCAAAAAAAATTGATTTTTGGGTAGGGCTGGTACCCTACTCTTTTCAAAACATACTGCGATATACCTGTACATGCCCTCATTAATAGGAGTACAGAGTACTCCCATGGCTTATTTAACAAATTCTAAATACGGTATGGGGAGTGGAAGTCTGAATTAAGTGTATTGAATATTGCATTAGCAAGAGACTTTGTTCAAGTCAATACTCCTGCAGCGCCGAAGATTGGACCCAGGACTTTTCGCCCCACCCAGGTGCGAGTACCCGAACCACTGCGCAACGCTCTTTCATTCTTATGAATCAGTTTCGCCCCACGATGCCAAAAGAGGAGGTGCAGTTAACCCTGATTGGCATTCACCGTAGAAGTAGTGACGCAACAGGATTAATTACCTAGCAATGGATTCACACTATTTTTGAAGGTATTGCCTCGCACTCTAAGCAAGATGCACTCGATCCATCGCCTGTGTATTACACACTGCAATGATAGATTGACTACGATGCGCTCTTCTCAAAAACACTAATATTACAGGTACGAGTGATCAGCATGATGTGAAAATTCTGTAGAATTACGATCCAAGTCTTTGTCTTGATATTCTATGTGCAATGCAGAGGAACGGCGTAACGACTAGTGCAGGGCAATACATTAAAAATAGTGTAAACCCATTGCTATGGTAATTATATTAATCATGTTACATCGGTGAAGTATGCATGAATGATGAATGCATTGCATTCAACACAATACATACATCTAGATGTTTTTTTTTTGTGATTTTCAAAAAGTATGTACAATTGAATAACAAATTTAATTGACGGTTATGGTAAGAAATAATATAAGGCTAATCAGGTGAGATGATTAAACTCCATGATAGAGATAGAAAGCAATGTAATATTATTAACATCACCTGATAATGGCGATAAAGGTAATAAAAAAGACACACACAAACTCGTCAAGCCATTTTGAGTTGTGCAGCCGACACATTTTCCCGCGTAAAAACAATAACCGATCTAATTTTGTATTCAAGCATATCTATTCCTACACCTTGTCATGCACGAGTCATTAATCTCTTCTGAATATGTATCCAACACCTTTTACGCGGGAAGGTTTTAATACTCGAATCTCTGGAGCGTAGTTGGTTCCTGTCATGTGTTCATCCCATGATATCATTGCTAACTTATTTCATCTTGTTTTATTGATATCAGACCTCGCCTACTTTCCCTGCTTAACGCGCCTTAATTTCCGCACTGCGGCTCGTTGAACCCTTACCTCCTGATGCCGAGTTCCAAAGACATCACAAATACACGAAATTTAACACAAAATCGTTAATTTTCCGGATTAAATTTGGTATTGACATTCTATAAACCGGGGAAATAAACAAAAACAATAACAATTATGACTAGTGATTCTTGAAATGTCCATGTTCTTCTAGGTAACAAAAAATCTGAAAGATATTTTTATGGTCATCATTGAAAGTAAACACATCACATAAAGTAATGTATGTATTCATCACGTAATTGACAGAATTGACCTCATTTTAGAGTGAGTGTAAATTGAAATGGGAAAAATGCTGTGCTCAACATATTAATATTACAGTGGGAAAAATATGCTTACATATGTCAAATTGTTAATAGATTGAAATTCTAATCTTATTTCTTTATCATTATATGTATCCAGGGTAGCCAGGTTCAGCGCCTGCTATACCATTACAAAGTATGTATGAAACATTGTATATATTTATATGGAGGGTCACAGGTGTTTGCATCAAGCCACAACGGGGTGAAAAGCTACTTCACTGAGAGTAACCTGGATTGTCAGGGCCTTAAGACATAAAGAAATAGCGCGTAGTGAAAAACATTTTAAATTTGAATCTGACAGTGTGATTATATTTGGAATAATAATAGAGAGGTTTTCAAGACATTCAGGTCTTGCTAGTGGCGCAAACATAAAATGAGATTGTGACTATGAATACATGGGAAAACTACTAAGGTATGTTCAATTCAGGGCAACACTTTGTAATGTATGGCATGTACGATACGGGTCAACGTTGTATATTTTATTTATATTTTAGGTGTCGCAGGTGGTTGCCTCAAAAACAGCTGGGTGAATTTTAGAAAAGCTATATCTTGAGGCCGGAGTGTTAGAGGGCCTTTTATGAAGGCCAACAATGAAACAAATATCGTGTAAAATATACTTTACTTTATGAAAGGCATATTTTGTACTTTTAATAAAAGACATGTTGCCACCATTTTGAATGCATTGGATTTATTGGGTTTCTATCCACCACTTCAGTAAACAATACGGTAAATAATAGTGGCTCAGAGACCACTAAATTAAAATGACGGCTTAAACACAAACACACAAAAAGACTCCAAAAAAGGACAAATGGGTAAAAGACCGACTACAAATGATGGTGGCTAAACTGCGGAAATTAAGTGTGGCACTTGATAATGATTCAGGAAGTTAATTCCACTGGCAAGGTGGACGCGTATGCTTAAAATGAGGTTTTTGCTTGAAAGAGTCGGCAGAAGGGGAATCAAGAGCACAGCTGTTACTTGGGTCTAGGATGAGGTTTGAAAGGATTTGGCGAAGCACAGAGAGAGTTATAAATCCATCAGAACATACATCGTATAAAAGATAATTTACTTGAACTGAAAGGCCCTGTAAAAATCAATAGGGATTTCACGAGGGTGTCTACTTTGACAGACGTGAGTAGCGGGTAAGTGCATTAGATGGAATAACCCCGGCCGAGAGAATGTATGAGTGATGTCAGTGGATTGAAATGTAGTTGAAATAAGTTTACATTTGCGTCCAATAGTAAGATATATTGGGAATGACAATGGGGGTACTTTGGAGGCTTTCTCTATGAAGCACATGGTGACAATGGGGTATTATGGAGGCTTTCTCTATGAAGCACACGATGACCATATACGTTTAAGCCTCATGCTATCGGCGAATACACAAAATGAGATTTGTGACTATGAATGCTTGGGAAAGCTAATAAGGTATGTTCAAAAGGCAACTGTTTGTAATGTATAGCGTAAATGAAGACGGGTCAACATTGTATATTATATTTTGCAAGCTGACAGGGTTTGCATTACACCACAACTGAGTGACAAGCTACTGCTACATCTATGAGGCTGGAGGAGAACTACTGTATGGAGTGTTAAGGAGTTAAAAGCCAACAATAAAACAATAGTTATGCAAAATAATCTGTAATATAAGGGTAATCAGGTCAGATGATTATACTCCATGATAGAAACAAAAAGCAATGTAATATTAATAACATCATCTGATAATGGCGGTAAAGGTAATAAAAACATACACATAAATTTATCGTGAAGCCATTTTGAGTTGTGCAGACGACACATTTTCCCGCGCAAAAACAATAACCCATCTAATTTTGTATTCAAGCATATCTATTCCTACACCTTGTCATGCACGAGTCATTAATCTCTTCTGAATATGTATCCAACACCTTTTACGCGGGAAGGTTTTAATACTCGAATCTCTAGAGCGTAGTTGGTTCCTGTCATGTGTTCATCCCATGATATCATTGCTAACTTATTTCATCTTGTTTTATTGATATCAGACCTCGCCTACTTTCCCTGCTTAACGCGCCTTAATTTCCGCACTGCGGCTCGTTCAACCTTTACCTCCTGATGCCGAGTTCTAAAGACATCCCAAATACACGAAATTTAAAAATCGTATATTTTCCGGATTAAATTTAGTATTGACATTAAATAAACCCCGGGGAAAAAACAATAACAATTGAGCCTAGTGATTCTTGAGAGCTTCATGTTATTCTAGGTAATAAAAAATTATGAAAGGTATTTTTGGTCATCATTGAAAGTAAACATATCACATAAAGTGATGTATGTATTCATCACGTAATTGACCTCATTTTTGAATGCTGTACTATATAACTACAATGGGAAAAATATGCTTACATACGTCTAATTGTTAATTGATTGAAATTCTAATCTTATTTCTTTATTTTAATTATAAGTATCCAGGGTAGCCTGGTTCAGCGCATGCCATACCATTACAAAGTATGTATGACACATTGTATATTTTATAACAGAGGGTCACAAGTGTTTGCATCAAGCCACAACGGGGTGAAAAGCTACTTCTTTTGAGAGTAACCTGGATTGTCAGTGCCTTAAAGACATAAAGAAATAGCGTGTAGTGGAAAACATTTTAAATTTGAATCAGTGTGATTATATTCTGAATGATAATCGAGTGCTAGGGAGGTTTTCAAGACTTGCAAGTCTTGCTAGTGGCGCAAACATAAAATGAGATTGTGACTATGAATACATGGGAAAGCGACTAAGGTATGTTCAATTCAGTGCAACACTTCGTAATGTATGGCATGTACGATACGGGTCAACGTTGTATTCAGAAGGCGAATCAAGAGCACAGCTGTTACTTGGGTCTAAGATGAGTTTTGAAAGGATTTGGTGAAGCACAGAGAGAGGTACAAACCCATCAGAACATACATCGTATAAAAGAAAATTTACTTGAACTGAAAGGCCCTGTACAAATCAATAGGGATTTCACGAGGGTGTCAACTTTGACAGATGTGAGTAGCGGGTAAGTGCATTAGATGGAATAACCCCGGCCGAGAGAATGTATGAGCGATGTCAGTGGATTGAAATGTAGTTGAAATAATTTTACATTTGCGTCCAATAGTAAGATATATTGGGAATGACAATGGGGGTACTATGGAGGCTTTCTCTATGAAGCACATGGTGACAATGGGGTATTATGGAGGCTTTCTCTATGAAGCACACGATGATCATATACGTTTAAGCCTCATGCTATCGGCGAATACACAAAATGAGATTTGTGACTATGAATGCTTGGGAGAGCTAATAAGGTATGTTCAAAAGGCAACTGTTTGTAATGTATAGCGTAAATGAAGACGGGTCAACATTGTATATTATATTTTGTAAGCTGACAGGGTTTGCATTACCACTGCTGGTGAAAAGCTCCTGCTACATATTCGAGGCCGGAGGAGAACTATGGAATATCAAGGTCATTCAAGGACTTTTAAAAAGGCCAATCAAAGATTGGCGATTCTTTACCTTTGGAACAGAGAAACATTAATTTTGGCGGCTCATAATAAATACTATAATTTTAATTTATTAAGTTAAGTAGGTGTGTTGCAATGAAATATTACTTATGACTAACAGAAATATATACATGAATAAAAATTCGAGGGACTATGCCAGCTTTTGCCAATGCCTTGAAGTTGAAAATTATTTGTAATTTGAACATAACAGTACGATTTGAATTGGTTACTGGAGAAATAAAATGAGCTTTGTGACCATGAATACCTGGGAAAGCTAATAAAGTATGTTAAACTTAAGGCAACTCTTCTTAATGAGCAGTTTATGTATGACACAGGCCAACATAAAGATTATATAATTTATCTGCAGGGCTATGTATAGTGTCAGACGGAAATAAATGTGTTAAGTATTCTTTACTCTATCGAAGGTTTTTTGAAACGTTAAATATAAAAAACAAGTTTCTGGTTACCATGGGTACAAGCGTAGTAGATATTACG
Organism: Amphiura filiformis; assembly: GCF_039555335.1. Lineage (NCBI taxonomy): Eukaryota > Metazoa > Echinodermata > Ophiuroidea > Amphilepidida > Amphiuridae > Amphiura > Amphiura filiformis. The sequence goes on along the minus strand of NC_092643.1, from coordinate 23,303,296 downwards.
AAACAAAATGCTTACTACAAACATAAATATAATACAGTTTGGGGAACAATGTCGACGTCTTGAATAATTTTGCATTTGAATATGATAGTGCGATATATTTTGAATGATGAATGAGGTATAAGTGCACAGTAAAACCGTAAGAAAATTTTCTAAGACGCATACGTTGATCATGCTCATACAAAAGTCTTCCTGCTTTAAGGGAAACATAAAATGTGATTTGTGACTATGAATACATGTGAAAGCTAATAAAGTATGTTCAACCCAGGGCAACTCTTCGTAATGTATAGCATGTATGAGACGGGTCAACAAACATTGTATTTATTATCTTTAGAGCTTGCAGGTGGTTGCCTTATACCATCCACAACTATGGGTGAGTATGCAGCCGGAAAGAAAATCTGGTACGTCGGGTTTTTTTAGACTAAAGATGTCTTTAGTTATGATCTTGTAATTGTAAAAAAAAAAGAAAAAAAGAGAAAACAACAACAACAGTAACAACAACAACAACAGTAACAACAACAACAAAAACAACAACAAAACAAAAACAAACAAACCAAAAACGCACAGGCAAACGCCTAGACGTTGATCCACAAGCCTCAGCACACTTTGCAGGCTGACCACTACGGTCGCATATCATTCCATAAACCACTTTAACAACAACTCAGGGACTTATAATTAATTTTGTTAAGCAAAGTTGTTAAATGAGTATGAGATATCGATATATCTTGAGGAAACGCTAACGTCAACGCTAGTCACCTGTAACTTATTTTCACTAATTACAAGTCATTATTGGCGTAACGCAATCTTTGAAATAAAACAACTTTGGCACTAGCTAATCAAAGATTGAAAACGCGATTTTGATCCGCTAGTGCCAGAGAACAGTTTGGTATTAGCATGATCAGAGCATAACAAAGACCCCTGTCAAAGACACACCCTCGCTCCCCCCCCCACATCCTCACCCTTACAAACCCCACCCATCCTCTCCAAACCAAAACCCATCCCACACACATGCAAACATAACCTTTACAGAGGTATAATAATACAGCACATTAACCGTTGGCACATGAATTAATCTTAGTCGTGATAAGATCATTTGGAATTAAATGTGTAAAAGGTACTAAAAGCTATAGCGGAAGGGTGTTTTAGCTCCATAGTCAGACTTCTCTTTGGGGCTAGCCGCAAAGAGCATGTGTTAACAACAAAATATTTTGTCTTTAATTTCATTGCCCACACTTCTGAAAAACATAATACACATTTTTGATTTTATTATGAGTTCTGCGGCTCTTAACAAATACGTCATACATCACATACGCCAGTAAACGTATTACTGTACGAAGAGACAGGCTCTGATAAAACAACATTATATTGGATCATGAGACGACTTTCTCTTCTTAAGGCCCATTCAGTGGCCCATTCAAAATTTGACGGATAAGTCATTAAAATTGTCATTGGGTATTTTTGAAGTTCTGTAACTAACTAAAAAGTTCAATAAAGGCGGCTATAATGGTTCTACGGAGGGTTAAAAACATAAGTCATTTCAGTTTAAACCTAGAACTACGTAAGAGGGGGTTGTACCACCCTCCTAAGATTTTTTATCCGTCATAAAAAATAACAGCACGCGTTTACGCCCAAACGACCTAAGCTAATCGAAGATCCATCCATTGTGCTCATGTTAGTGAGAGAGAGTTAAAGAGAGAGGGGGTGGTGGTGGTGAGACCAACCATTGGTTTATACAGTAAAGTCAATGATTTTCATTTCGCTCTTGTAAATTATTTCAAGAGCTACTGACATTTTACTTGTTAGTTAGGTTGAAATAGTCATTTCCTTTTATATTTAGGAGAAAATTTGTTGAAAATCGCATTAGAAAAATCGAAAAGCAACTTGCCTATACTTTTGTACATAAGTAACCTGAACTATCACTATCATCGAATCAAAAAACAAAAATGTGAACACGAGGAATCTGTGAGTGACCTTGTCTGACTTTAAGTGCCTGTCCAATTTACTACAAAAATCACCCTTTCCATGTGTCTGCGAGCAACGTGTGAAAACGTTTCTCCTCGCGTTTGCCATTATCCAATTTAGAATTGAACAAAATAAGCCCCTCAGTCGTTTGTATTGACGACTAACACCAGTCACCTTACAGCAGGGTTCAGTGAACTATTTGGCTACATAAGGCATTTTAATTGGTTAAGGCTTCCCTGAAGATGTTTTCTGGAAAAAATCCACAGTAATGTTACTATTATTAATTTATAGAGCGTAAACATCTGCATACCTTACACGACTCTAACTTTCATATATAATTTTGAGACATAATTTGTTCTAGTATCGTGTACTTATACTTTGTAAAAGTGTATTTTGTACTCATTAAGTTATCGATGCATACAACGTTAAGGTTGAAATCAGATCTCGACCGCTGGTTGACTGGCGGTTACTGGTTGACCGGCGGTGGTTGAACCGTGTTCCTTTGTTTAGAACAATAGAAACCGACTCAAACGTGACGGGACCGCCCGAAATCGGCGGTCGATGTTTGATTTCATCACTTAACAAATTGTGTGTAGGATGTAATATTATATATATCGGCGACATATCCGCTGGTATTAAATAGCGATTTTCTTTGTATTGCCTTATCTGCTTGAGTCCAAATTAATCATATCTGACACTAAAAAACTAACATTTTGTAGAAACAAAAATAGAATGTGGCGTCAATATTTGTTGCAATGGGCACAGCAATGATTAAGAAAATCATTGAACATTCTTCAAATCTTCAGTTTTATATGAATATATCTATTTATAAACCATGACCTGATCAAATCGTTCATTTACTTAGAACTCTAATGAAAGTAGACACCAATCATATTAAATGTATTAAACCGGCGTATAAGTAATTGAGTGTAAAAGGTTGTCTTCAGGGGCTAATTTATAAAATGGTCCCTCGGACAATATCACCATGTATGTATAAGACCGTCATATCTTATCGTTGTAACAGCACTGTAAAGTTGCCTTTTATTCAGACCTTACCGGGGTAAATGTCAATCTTGATCTTCTAAGTCTTTTTAGAAAGGTATGCATCAAAAAGGCTGTGTAGAGACTATAATATTTACCATTGAGCTTACTCTCAAATTTGAACATTCGTTCAAGCAAGAATTAAAATTGTGCTTAAAATAAATTTCATTCACATGATTGACAGCTTTAATTTATTAGTCATATATAATTTGGAGAGCATTACTTTGCAGCAAGGTGCTCTATAATGGAGCTGTATTATGGAAATATACCAAACAGGTGTAATTTAGATTTTATCACTTTAAAAGAAATTATGTATTAAAATCAATTGATCAAACATTTCAATTTTTTGTTTTAAAGTAGAAATTCAAAATACAACATGCAAAGACATATTGTTACTGCTGCCATGTTGTGACTATGCTGAGTGACAGATTTCAACCATAGATGGCCCAGTAATCACTAATCATCATTATTGCATACATTCACCTAATAATGCCTCAGTGTGACGTGCATTAGGTATTTTTCGCTCCAACTAACCCAGATTATTTACCAGTTCATACTCAGTTGACACATGAAACGTGTTTAAACTATTCTAGATAACTCACTTTATCTGCGATTTTCTTCCTGCATGTTTAGACGAGAATCGGAGGAGATTGACAAAGGTGACACCATCTTTACTCATTGTAACCGCCAATCTGCTGAATTATACTTTGCAACGTGTTAGGGACGGGGCTTCTGGGCGTTTTGAATCACCACAATAGCGTATTGCGCATGATCTTTAAGAAAGTGATACTGCCACGTTAAACCCCTCTATTAGATCTTGGTTTTTCATCTTTCATCTACCATAGTCCATAATGTAATAATAACTTGTAGATTATGCTTTCTTTGATAAAAAACAAAGAACTAATTGACCCACAACATCCGTATCAATGAATACACAATAACAACTGTCCATAATATCACATTAATATCAATTTTAAAGCATCCTAGTATTAATCTGATTGTTAATGAATTAGGGTTAGGTTAGCAACTATTTTAAACTGTTGCGATTTGGTAGTTCGCAACATCTTGTAAATGGTAATGAGCTTTGGCAAAAACTACATTACTCATTTCATAACGAGCGTGTAGAAGAATTGTAATATTACAAATATACTTTTGTAGGTCCTGTGGTTCTTGAGTTACGTTGCAAAGAGGGCTGAAACAACATCACCTTTGTAATATACATAACTCATTAACAACAATAAATCAAGCAAGTTTTCAAAGTATATGATTTGTAGAATGAACTTTTGCAATTTTATCGTGAAAATGTCATTGTACAAGGAATACATTTAAAAAAATTCCACATAGCCCCCGAATGAAAAGTATTTAATTATCTTTATTATCACTCAAAAAGCATTTTGTGTGAATTTTACATCCGAACTAAGTGCTATTAAATTTTTATGAGCCTTTTTATTTTACATGTAAAGTCTATGGGGGGGGGACGATTAGAAATAGACAGCAATATTGAAAAACCCTAATTTTGGGCCATTTTATACACTAGAATGCCCATAAAAAAGAATAGCACTTCGTTCGGATGTAAAATTCACAAACAATGCTACCTGAGTGAGTACAAACATAATTAAATACATTTCATTCGGGGGCTATAGCAAAAACAAAAAATTTCCTATACTTTAATGGTTATGGAACAAAGGTGTAACCCTCCTCCCATGGTATATTTCAACTCAAGACATTGAATGACAGTGATACCACACAAGAGAAATGTGTATTTGTATAAGACTGGTTGATTTCTGGGTTAAGTACCCTGGTAAAGTGAGTTTCTAATGTACTTGATCACTTAATATGTTTATGTCTAAAGTAACTACATGTGATACGAGCAATGCAAAGTAAATAAAACGTTTGATCTGTTTAAGTTAGTTTAAGAGAAAGGTTTCCCAAGTCAGCTGCTACATAATATGTTACTAATGGTTAAATGGTTTTAAAATGAAGAGGCCATCCGCATTAATACCCGTATGTTATGATGTAACCTGTTGAAACTAATATACAATATTTGACGGAGACCTGCTATGAAACCCGATGACTAGAGTTGTTTTTGTATTTGCGAAGTAGTTAACATTTTACAATTCTAGTCATATAAACCTGATCTATTTTATAAGAACGTCTTAGCCTTAATCTAGAACACCAGATCTTAAAACAACACACAATCACTTTTAAAAACATGACCAGCCGTTTATAATGTGAAAATGATATTCCAGCCAGGTTATTTCACATAGCTCTAGGCGGGAGTATTTTCGCGGCTAAAATCCCAGAAAACATTACAAACCGTAGGCTAGTAACAACAAGACGGTATGATTAAACATGGCTGCATTGCTAGCTATATATACAGCCACAGCGTCTCCCTTTAGATCAAAGCAACATGGCTACGTCAGTGATAACCTTTTCAAAAGATTTGAACACTAGTTGAATTACTAAAACATGGGATTTATGATCTTATAAATGAGTGTCTTTTTCAATAATGTATACCCTCGGTAATGCCTCTTATCAACGCTGTACTACACACTATGAAATATTGACACTGCACTACTAGATTGCCGACATTTTACATGTATTTGTCATGTCTTAAGTCTGGGATTTCTGATCTTGCAAGCAACTACCTGAATGTTTTAACAATATATCCCCATGATGTCATATCAAAGCTGCGGTAAAGGACCTGGTAAAACATTATACAGCACTTCCATGGCAAAAGGCTCTTACTGCCAGTTTTGCTAATGTCAATTGAGCTCTGAAATAAAACATCACTCATTATATGAGCAAAAAAGGGATCCAATAACATCAAAAAATAGTGCCATTTACACATACATGGCAGTTTATAGTGGAATGGCATCGTTTCTGTCAATTATGTCAAACTAATCAATTTGTGTTGTGTCATTTGCTATGGAATGACAGATTAGTATTAAGTACATCATTTGAGTAACTTAATGACATATGGGTAAACAGATTGAAACATCTATTACTTAGTTAGCAAGTTAAGTTGACCAAGTTCTTCTTGCTTGTGCAAACCTTTTCACCAGTTTGTTCACCAATATTACAAGCACATTGAAACCACTCTTTAAAACATAGCAAATCAATTCATCAGTATGAATCATTTGCATATTCTCATTTATTCTAACATACGCCGAGTTACTGTTAATGTAATATCAGAATGCTTGTAGACTCATGAGATCAACACTTACATCAATTGAGCTTCTTTTTAAAACATCGCAGTGCAAATTCATAGATTTTGAGATGCAAAGTGTTCATTGTTATTCTTCCACACGACTGAAAGATACATTGTAGCTTTTGCCACTGCATTTTGTGATCCAGTTTGATCTCGATTGGTATATGTCTATATCAGATAGTTATTTGTCTACGTTTGGCATAATGTTTCACGCATCCACACCTGATGATTTACGATTCTACTGATTCTTAACATTTCTCGTGTTGATGCGTTGTAAATGAAAATATCACACCTATACATAGATGCGATTAAATCGGGATTCAGCGTGTTATGTGGATATTCACATTGCTATTTACTTTGCACAGGAGTAAAACCTGATTATCTTATATATTTAACAGTAGCACACTTCTGCAATCCCAATATTTGTTATGACGTTCTCAAGCATGGTACAAAAGTGTGGTAATTTACTACTCTCTATTCTTGCGTTCTATCTGTTGAATACTGATCCAGAGTTGGTACACTCTACAACTGTATAATTGCGTTAATAACCAAGTAAGCAAACAACATCCAACCATTGCCTATAGATTTATATCTTCTGCTCTTCTCCAACGTGCCTCTTTAGCTCAGTTGGTTAGAGCATCGTTCGAGAATTACGAAGGTCGCCGGTTCGAATCCGGCCTGATACACTGGCTTTTTTTTTTATTTCAACGTTTATGTGCACTGGCTACTCTGGGGAAAGAGTTAAAAATTATTCATCCTATTAACCCAGAGAACTAAGTATTATAACTTTCAGCTACATCAGTTGAAGATATGGAGGTGCAACAAAACAGCTTGAACAAGGCGAGCAAGAAGATAGGACTGAATATACATAAGGGGAAGACTAAATTCATGACAAATTACCAGACAAACAAGTCCATTGAAATAGAGAATGAACAGATAGAAATGTAGAAAGTTATAAGTATCTAGGCCAGACAGTAAAGATGGAAGACAATACGAGAGAAGAAGTCATGCTAAGAATAAATGCTGACTGAAGCAGGTTTGCCAGACACAGGCAATCTTATGTGACAAAAAGATTGCCAATGACACGGAGGACGAGAGTCTTCAATCAGTGTTTATTACATACAATGACCTATGTTTGTGAAACCTGGAACAAAAACTCAAAAATGCTATATACATATCACCATACCTGACAGAGTAAAGAATGTTGAAATACTGGACAAAACACATACCAAAGATATTATTGAAAGGATCAAAGAGGCAAAGTGGAGATGGGCGGGACACATAGCTCGTAGAGATGACAATAGATGGACAAAGATGTTAATGAAATGGCAGCCAATAACAGGAAAGAGAAAAAGGGGAAGACAAAAAACGAAGATGGGGTGATGATCTCACATCCTATTTTTGGTACAGCATGGGCATGAGAAGCACATAACAGAAGTAAATGGAAGCTTCTTGAGGAGGGCTACATCCGACAGTGGGTGACACAGCCTGTGAGGTGAGGAACAATAACCATCCTATACTTAGGATTTACCAAGGTGATATTGTGTTAATTAGCACAACTTCAGCAATGCACCAAGGGAAGGCATGCTTTTATGCTGTGGTAGTCAATGGTGATAATATCTGCGTACATATAATAATGCGATGTTAGCATCGATTTCAATTTCACACTTAGTCTGCTCATCAGTAAAATGTGACTTCCGGTACAAACATTTCAATATCACCTAGTCAAGGACAAATATGTTCATATCAATCGGCAGAAGCGATATAGTTATAGGACATTTAAGCACTTTCATGTCAAGTCGACCGTGCTTTGCTGTCCGTCATATTTATTACCGTACATTACTTGGCGAATAGTATGTTACTTTACGTCAAAGTCAAATGAGCCAAATTCATAAATGAATGAATGCACATGAACATCTATCATGAACAGTTCATCGTACATTAGTCGTAGAAAGAAAGTTTAAATCTAATGATGCCGAATTTCATTGATTTAAATATCACGCGAAAGCTAACGATCAATGTATTATAACTTTTAAATTCATCCTACTAAGTTTAAAGTGACTTCCATATTGGTTATAGTGGAGTAGTCTTTGTGACATGTGGGCACAGCAAAATCAACGTTACTGCGTTGCTTTGAACAACAGGTTGAATACGTAAGGACAGAAACATATCAGAATTCTTTAAAAAAAATGTTTTATAGACTTGTTTCATAGAATACACTTTGATATTTAAAAAAATACCAAAACACGCATGCTATGAAACAAGTCTAAAATAAATTATTGAACACTCAATGTACATGTCTAAATGCAGTGTGTTGCGATTTTCAAGTAAACTAAATCGACCGAATATTCTTTTTTTTTAAATTCTTTTATTTACCCAGTGCAATAACTCTATTTTATTAAGATCTCCATCCAAATTGAATGGCTCATTTCTTAGATGCGAATATTTATAAAGAAACAACGTACTCGTTTTGGTTATTATATTGAATTCAATTTTGTTGATATCCGCTTGATTTTGTTTAGTCGTATCACAAATCATGCAAATCATGTGAAGCGTGACTTTCATTAATGTCAATTGTAACACACTGGATTAGATACATTGTTGAATTGTATCGATTTTAATTTTCTACCAAGATTGTCATTTTGAAATTTTTTATTTGTAGCAAAAATACAGCAGTTAAGGACAAGGTTGCAAATTATTCGTGTGATGCTTTGAAGTCAGCAGAGGACATCCAGGCACTGAGAAATCGACATTAACTTCGCTGCTTAACAAATGGAATATACAATAGCAATAAGTTTACTATATTAACATTAATGCTTGCGTCAAAGCTACGAAATACTTTATATAAACTACGCACATGATGTGTGACAGAACGTTTTTCTATCATTATTATGTAAAGTGAATATTTTGCCCAGAGAATCAGCTTTTTAAAATAGATTGGTTTAAATTTTACACCAATATTGACTGGTAGACTTTTACAAGGGTGTAAATGTCTCGATATAAAGGGCATTGTTGTATTTTATCGATACCAACACTGTAATAATTTAACCATGGAAGGACCCTACATGTAGTTAGTATAAACTATGCAGTATATTGTCTACCTACCTAAGAAAAATGACGTTTAAAAGAGTGATTGCTTTTCTTTTCCGATTTTACGTTTTTATGATAATCATTTTGTGTCATTATGTTTTTTTAGGTTGGAGTCAGTGTCAGTCGTATACACCGTTTCTTTGTACTAACAAAAAACCCAAATTCTAATAATAGCTCAGGGATTATTCATGTTGTGCAATGCAGAGAACTTTCTGGAAAATGTGGGGATTTCCCAAGATACTAATAAATCTTGACCGAATTGAGTATTGCAACCAATAGGTGTTTCCCCTAAAACATGTCATAACACAAGAAAACTCTCTCATGAAATAGCTTCAAACGGTAAACAAAGTTAAATAATCGAATCAAGTTACTCAGGGCACATAAAAACTTATTATTACCTTTGTGAAAAATACAGACACATTGTTATTGCTGCCATTGCGCATGTGTCATGACTGTGTTAGGTGATATAATTCAACCCTAGAAGGCCTTGTAATCGCCAATCGCCATTCTTCCATACATTCACCTAATAATGCCTCAGTGTGACACATGCATTACATTTTTTTCTCCAACTAAACCAATATTTGAGTGGATATTCATACCGCAGCGGTAGTGTTGAAGTTAAAAGTCATTAAACCAATATTGTTTACCAGTTGACACATAAATGTGTTTAAGCTATTCTAGATAACTCACTCTATCTGCGATTTTCTTCCTGCATGTTTAGACGAGAATCGGGGGATGGGAGGTTGACAAAGGTGACACCATCTTTACTCATTGTCGCCATCAAGCTGCTGAATTATACTTTGCAACGTGTTAGGGATGGGGCTTCTGGGCGTTTTGAATCATCACAATAGCGTATTTCACCCGTTCTTTGAGAAAGTGATACTGCTCGTGTAAAAATCTTTCTATATGATCTTTGCTTTATCCATCTTCCCAGGTCCATACACTTTCTCTGAATAAACAATTTATATATTTGCACTGTAATAGTAAGAGCTGGTGGTTCATGCACTTTTGTGATGAAGAACAAAGAACTAATTGACCCACAACGTCCGTATCAATGAACACACAATAGAGCCTAATTCATATGATATAACAAGGATATCAATTTTAAAGCAGCCTAGTATTAATCTGACTGGATTAGTCAAAGTTCAATTTCATTTCAAAAATAACCAATCGGCAGGTGAAGTGTCCCAAATTAGTGGCTGCTTTAATCTGTAAAGAAGTGGTCAATTTTGTAAATGCTGAATCCTCACGTACAATGACAATGACATGAGCAGTGCAGGTAATTACTATTCTTCATTCGCTCACGTAGAGTACAGAGACCGCTCAAAATATTTGTCCAAGATTCAAATCAGATCAGATTTTTGTGTGAAGAATAATTATTATTATAATATAGTACTTTTTTAAAATAAAAATGGCAATACATTATAGTAGGGTATCTATGTAAACCTTACTTAAAATGATTGAGTGGTTGATAATACCAGGACCTATTAAACTCATAGTTCTATTATCTCAAAATATACAGCCACAAATGGAATGAGGCAACCCTTTCCCCAAAAAGCAATCTCTATCATTTTGGTCATCATAGTAACATTATGTTAATGTGCGTAATTGGAATCAAAGGGTTCATTGTTTGGCTAATTCTTAATGGACTCACTGGGAACATGGTCCCGAAAAGGAGCACTTGGTTTTGGATTTTGTATTGTACAGGGAGTGGACATTTTCACACCTTGTTGTCTTGAAATCTAATTTATATGATGTCTACCAACACAGATGAACTTTCATGCTAGTCTTGAAATCTAGTTCACCTATACCAATAAATCATTGCTATATTTCAACTCAAGACATTGAATGAAAGAGAATTATGTATTTTGATAAGATCGGTAAACACCAATTCTGAGTTTTGGGTAAACACCCTGGCAAAGTGGATTTCTGGTGTAGTTTATCACTTTTAAAAATGTTTATATCTAAGATACATTTGAGGCGAGTACTGCAAAGTAAGAAGAACAATTACTTTGATCTGTTTATCTTAGTTTAAGAAAAGGGTTTAAACCAAGCCAGCTGTAACATAGTTTATGATCTTGCATCCTGAAAAAAGTCCTGCCTAATGAGTCTTAGTATGTCACAAAGGGATTTAAAATTTACAATCGTCAGAAACATATAAAGAGGACCAAAGATTTAAATGCTTTATCGTAATTATGATTTTAAAATGGCGAAGCTATCCGCATTAATATGTTATGATATAACCTATATTCATATTTAATGGAGACCTGTAATAAAACCTGATACCTAGAGTTGTTTTTGTATTAAGAGGAGTAATCATTTTACAATCCTCGTTATCATGGTTATACGCGTATAAATCTGATCTATTCTATAAGAACGTCTAAGCCTTTATCTAGAACACCAGATCTTAAAACAACACACAATCACTTTTAAAAACATGACCAGCCGTTTATAATGCGAAAATGCTATTCCAGCCAGGTTATTTCACATAGCTCTAGGCGGAGTAGTTTTGCGGCTAAAATCCGAGAAACGTTACAAACCGTAGGCTAGAAACAACAAGACGGTATGATTAAACATGGCTGCATTGCTAGGTATATATACAGCTACAGCGTCTCCCTTTAGATCAAAGCAACATTGCTACGTCAGTGATAACCTTTTCAAAAGATTTGAACACTAGCTGAGTTACTAAAACATGAGATTTATAGAGACAAGTGTTTATATCAACAATTTATACCCTCGGTAATACCTCTTATCAACGCTGTACTGCACAATGAAATATGGACACTAAAAAGCAGACCCTTTACTCGACGTTTTTAAAAAACGATATTGACATGTATTTGTCGTGTCTTAAGTCTGGGATTTCTGATCTTGCAAGCATCTACCTGAATGTTTTAACAATATATCCCCATGATGCCATATCAAAGCTATGCTGAAGGACATGGGTAAAACATTATACAGCCCTTCTATGGCAAAAAGCCATAACTGCCAGTCTTGCCAATGTCAATTGAGCTCTAACAATTTCTAGTCTGAAATAAAACATCACTCATTATATGAGCAAAAAAGGGGTCAAATAACATCTAAAAATAGTGCCATTTACACATACATGGCAGTTAATAGTGGAATGGTATCGTTTGTGTCAATTATGCCAAACTAATCAATTTGTGTTGTGTCATTTGCTATGGAATGACAGATTAGTAAGTATATCATTTGAGTAACTTAATGACATATGGGTAACCAGATTGAAACATCTATTACTTAGTTAGCAAGTTAAGGTGACCAAGTTCTTCTTGCTTGTGCAAACCTTTTCACCAATTTGCTCACCAATATTACAAACACATTGAAATCACTCTTTAAAACATAGCAAATCAATTCATCAGTATGAATCATTTGCATATTATCATTTATTCTTACATACGCCGAGTTACTGTTAATGTAATATCAGAATGCTTGTAGACTCATGAGATCAACACTTACATCAATTGAGCTTCTTTTTTTAAAACATCGCAGTGCAAATTCATAGATTTTGAGATGCAAAGTGTTCATTGTTATTCTTCCACACGACTGAAAGATACATTGTAGCTTTTGCCACTGCATTTTGTGATCCAGTTTGATCTCGATTGGTATAGGTCTATATCAGATAGTTATTTGTCTACGTTTGGCATACATCCACACCTGATGATTTACGATCCATACTGATTCTTAACATTTCTCGTGTTGATGCGTTGTAAATGAAAATATCACACCTATACATAGATGCGATTAAATCGGGATTCAGCGTGTTATGTGGATATTCACATTGCTATTTACTTCGCACAGGAGTAAAATCTGATTATCTCATATATTTAACAGTAGCACACTTCTGCAATCCCAATATTTGTTATGACGTTCTCAAGCATGGTACAAAAGTGTGGTAATTTACTACTCTCTATTCTTGCGTTCTATCTGTTGAATACTGATCCAGAGTTGGTACACTCTACAACTGTATAATTGCGTTAATAACTAAGTAAGCAAACAACATCCAACCATCGTTCGAGAATGACAAAGGTCGCCGGTTCGAATCCGGACAGATGCACTGGTTGTTGTTTTTTCAAAGTTTATGTGCACTGGCTACTCTGGAGAAAGAGTAAAAAATTATTCATCGTATTAACCCAGAGAACTAAGTATAATAACTTTCAGCTACATCAGTAGAAGATATGGAGGTGCAACAAAACAGCTTGAACAAGGCGAGCAAGAAGATAGGCCTGAATATACACAAGGGGAAGACTAAATTCATGACAAATTACCAGACAAACAAGTCCATTGAAATAGAGAATGAACAGATAGAATATGTAGAAAGTTATAAGTATCTAGGCCAGACAGTAAAGATGGAAAACAACACGAGAGAAGAAGTCATGCTAAGAATAAATGCTGACTGAAGCAGCTTTGCCAGACACAAACCATCTTGTGTGACAAAAGATTGCCAATGACACTGAGGACGAGAGTCTTCAATCAGTGTTTATTACCTACAATGACCTATGTTTGTGAAACCTGGAACAAAACCTCAAGGTAGCACAGCATGCTATGGAGAGAAAAAATGCTATACATATCACCATACCAGACATGGTAAAGAATGTTGAAATACGAGACAAAACAAATGCCAAAGATATCATTGAAAGAGGCAAAGTGGTGATGGGCGGGTCACATACGAGCTCGTAGAGAGAACAATAGATAGACAAAGAGGTTAACTGAATGGCAGCCAAGAACAGGAAAGAGAAGATGGGGAAGACAAAAAACGAAGATGGGGTGATGATCTCACATCCTATTTGGGTACAACATGGGCAGGAGAAGCACATAACAGAAGTAAATGGAAGCTACTTGAGGAGTGCTACATTCAACAGTGGGTGACACAGCCTGTGAGGTGAGGAACAATAACCATCCTATACTTGGGATTGACCAAGGTGAGATTGTGTTATTTAGCACAACTTCAACAATGCACCAAGGGAAGGCATGCTTTTATGCTGTGGTAGTCAATGGTGATAATAGGATGAAGCGTCGTAGCATCTATTTCAATTTCACACTTAGTCTGTTCATCAGTAAAATCAGTACAAACATTTCAATATCACCTAGTCAAGGACAAAATATACATGTGTTACATGTCAATCGGCAGAAGCGATATAGTTATAGGACATCTAAGTCAAGTCAACCGTGCTTTGCTGTCCGACATGTTTATTACCGTGCATTACCTTGCGAATAGAATGTTACTTTACGTCAAAGTCAAATGAGCCAAATTCATAAATGAATGAACGCACATGAACATCTATCATGAACAGTTCATCTTAAATTTGTGGTAGAAAGAAAGCTTAAATTTAATGATGCCGAATTTCATTGATTTTAATATCACGCGAAAGCTAGTGATCAATTATATTATAACTTTTTAAATTCATCCTACTAAGTTTAAAGTGACTTCCATATTGGTTATAGTGGAGTAGTCTTTGTGACATGTGGGCACAGCAAAATCAACGTTACTGCGTTGCTTTGAACAACAGGTTGATTACGCAAGGACAGAAAAATATCAACTTTCTATAAAAAAAAAAGTTTTATAGACTTGTTTCATAGAATTTACTTTGATATTTAAAAATACCAAACAATTGATGCTATGAAACAAGTCTATTTAAATTAATGAACACTAAATGTACATGTCTGGCTAAATGCAGTGTGTGTTGCGATTTTCAAGCAAACCAAATCGACCGAATATTCTTTTTTTATTGGTGAGATTATACCCAGTGCAATAACTCTACTTTATTAAAATCTCCATCCAAATTGAATGGCTCATTTCTTAGATGCGAATATTTATAAAGAAACAACGTACTCATTTTGGTTATTATATTAAATTCAATTTTGTTGATATCCGCTTGATTCTGTTTATTCGTATCACAAATCATGCAAATCATGTGAAGCGTGATTTTCATTAATGTCAATTGTAACACACTGGATTAGATACATTGTTGCATTGTATTGATCTTAGCAAGATTGTCGTTCGAAGATTGTTATTTGTAGTACAGATACTGTAATTTTAAACATCAATCAAGGAGAAGATTGCAGATTCGCGTGATGCTTTGAAGTCAACATAGGATATCCAGGCACTGAGAAATCGACATTAACTTCGGTGCTTAACAAATGGAATATACAATAGCAACAAGTTTACTATATAGTAACGTTAATGCTTGCGTCAAAACTACGACGTACTTATATAAACTACGCACATGTTGTGTGACAGAACGTTTTTCTATCATCATTATGTAAAGTTAATATTTTGCCCAGAGAATCAGCTTTTTAAAATAGATTGATTACAATTTTACACCAATGCATGCTTTATATAAAGAGGCATTGTTGCATTGTATTGATACCAACACTGGAATAATTTAACCATATATGTAGTTAGTATAAACTATGCAGTATATTGTCTACCTATCATTGTAAGATGAGGTTTAAAAGTTAAAATTCTTTTCTTTTCCAATTTTATGTTTTTATGATAATCATTTTGTGTCATTATGTTTTCAGGTTGGATGCAAGTGTCGATCGTATACACCTTTTCTTTATATACTCACAAACGAAATTCTATTAATAGCTCAGGGGTTTTTCATCTTGTTCAATACAGTGAAACTTCTGGAAAATGTTAAAATATTTCCCAATTTAATTTGTAAATCTTGACTGAAGTAAATATTGCAACCAATGGGTGTTTCCTCTAAGCATCAAACTGGAAACAAAGTTAAATGATCAAATCAAGTTACTCAGGGCACGTTAAAAATTACTGACACATATTATTACCTTTGTGAAAAACACAGACACATTGTTATTGCTGCCATATTATTTGCGCATGTGTCATGACTGTGTTAGGTGACAGAATTCAACCCCAGAATGCCCAATAATCGCCATTCACCTATACTAATAATGCCGCAGTGTGACGCGTGCATTACGTTTTTCTCTCCAACTAAACCAATATTGTTTACCAGTTGACACATAAAATGTGTTTAAACTATTCTGGGTAACTCACTCTCTCTGCACGTTTATGGCAAGCCAAGGGGGCCAAAAGCGTGGAACAGCTACGCGTAGCTTCTTTCTCGTTACGAGCAGCTGTTTGACCAATCAAAATAGTCAAATTTAATCACGTGGTTGGGTCGTTAGCTGCGCGTAGTATAGTTATAGGTATCCTCTTTCACAATTATTATCTTGTAATTAATTTACGGAATTAGCATAGATAACGAACGGGTAAAGGAGGCCAAATCACAGCACGTGTCAAGAGAACATGTTGCTAATGCCTGTCTAAAATGACACAAAGCATATTTATTTAGTGTTTCCAAGTTTACACCGTGTTTAATAGCAAGTAACTTTATACTCGGGCTGTATTAGCGGTGCAGGGGATATGAAGGTCAAACCACAACTACTACTGATGTAAAGCGCTGTGTAAAGATATTGCAGGGAAAGCGATATCACATGCCACTGTGTAAATATGGAAAGAGTAAAATGGGTCATCAATTTTTTCGGAACGGGGGGTCCTAAATTTACGTCGGCGTCAATAAATTGCGGCCGTCACTATTTCGGCATCAAAATGTTATGACCCCGACTCCCACCACCGATACACCTTACCCCCTAGACAGGCTAAAATTGTATTGAAATCAGTCTTTTTGAATACAATAAACACACTATCTGTAGTCATCTTGTGACTCCCTACATTTTGTCATTATCAATTTATGACCCCCTCCCCTTATTTTTCTTTCCAAAAAGTATGACCCCTATATTTGGGATCCCCTTCCGAAGAAAATGATAGCCCCCTAAATAGAACAATCATCATTCTGTTCAGATATTACTTTAATAGCACCTATACCATTTCTTGCTGATATACTACAGATATTTTCATTTACAAAAATTAACAACGTAATATTTGTGAGAGAGGATGTTTACATCAGCTCCACGTGTTTAAAACCGCGAATCTGATTGGTTAATAAGCTGCACGTAACGAGAAAGAAGCTGCGCGTAGCTAGTCCCACGTTCTGAGCCGCTTAGCTTGCCATACACGTTTAGACGAGAATCGGGGGAGGTTGACAAAGGTGACACCATCTTTACTCATTGTCGCCATCAAGCTGCTGAATTATACTTTGCAATGTGTTAGGGATGGGGCTTCTGGGCGTTTTAAATCATCACAATAGCGTATTTCACCCGTTCTTTGAGAAATTGATACTGCTCGTGTAAAATATTTCTATTTGATCTTTGCTTTATCCATCTTCCCAGGTCCATACACTTTCTATGAATAAACAATTTATATATATTTCACTCTAATAGTAAGAACTTGTGGTTAATGCACTTTTTTGATGAAGAACATAGAACTGTTTGACCCACAACGTCCGTATCAATGAACACACAATAGAGCCTAATTCATATTATATCACAGGGATATTAATTTTAAGGAGCCTAGTATTAATCTGCCTGGATTATCAAAGTTAAATTTCATTTCAAAATTAACCAAACGGCAGGTGAAGTATCCTAAATTAGTGGCTCAAATCTACAGCATAAACCTTCTGATCTTCAACCGATTAGTAATGAATTAGGGTAAGGTAAATTATACCAGATTTAATCTGTTAACAATATTTGTAAATGCTGAATCCTCACGTACAATGACAGTGTTGCAATTACTATTCCCCATTCGCTCACGTAGAGCACATAGACCGAGAAAACATTGTGTTCAAGATTCAGATCAGATCAGATTTTTGTGCAAAGAATTAAATAATTTTTTATTTAAATGGAAATTACATTATAGTAGGGTATCTATGTAAAGTTTTCGTAAAATAATTGAGTGGTTGATAATACCAGGAACTATCAAAGCCATAGTTATATTATACCAATATACCCAATCCCAAAATATACAGCAACAAATGGAATGAGGCAAACCCCAAAAACAATCTTCATAAATTTGGTCATCAGTGGATGGCCATTATGTGAATGTGCGTAGTTGGAAACAAGGGGTCCATTGGGTTGATAATTCTTCATGGTCTCACTGGAAATATGGTCCCGAAAAGGATCACTTGGTTTTGGATTTTCTGAAGGGAGGGGAAATTTTGACACCTAGCTGTCTATACCAATAAATCATTGGTATATTTCAACTCAAGACATTGAATGAAAGAGAATTATGTATTTGGATAACATTATCAATTCTCAGTTTTGGGTAAACACCCTGGTAAAGTGAATTTCAGGTGTATAGTCTATCACTTTTAAAAATCTTTATAAAGATACATTTGAGGCGAGTACTGCAAAGTAAGAAGAACAATTACTTTGATCTGTTTATCTTAGTTTAAGAAAAGGATTTAAACCAAGTCAGCTGTAACATGATCTTGCATCCTGAAAAAGTAATGCCTAACGAGTCTTAGTATGTCATAATGGGATTTAAAATTGACAATTGTCAGAAATATATCTTTGTTAATAGAGGACCAAAGATTTAAATGCTTTATCGGATAATTATGATTTTAAAATGGCGAAGCCATCCGTATTAATCCGGGGTATTAATATGTTATGATATAACCTATATACATATTTGATGCAGACCTGGAATAAAACCTGTTTCCTAAAGTTGTTTTTGTATTTGCAGAGGAGTATACATTTTATAATCCTCGTTATATAAACTTGATCTATTCTATAAGAAGGTCTAAGCTTTTATCTAGAACACCAGATCTTAAAACAACACACAATCACTTTTAAAAACATGACCGGCCGTTTATAATGTGAAAATGCTATTCCAGCCAGGTTATTTCACATAGCTCTAGGCGGAGTAGTTTTGCGGCTAAAATCCGAGAAACATTACAAACCGTAGGCTAGAAACAACAAGACGGTATGATTAAACATGGCTGCATTGCTAGCTATATAATACAGCCACAGCGTCTCCCTTTAGATCAAAGCAATATGGCTACGTCAGTGATAACCTTTTCAAAAGATTTGAACACTAGTTGAGTTACTAAAACATGAGATTTATAATCTTAGAGACGAGTGTTTATTTCAACAATTTATACCCTCGGTAATACCTCTTATCAACGCTGTACTGCACAATGAAATATGGACACTAAAAGGCAGACCCTTTACTCGACGTTCTTAAAAGCGATATTGACATGTTTTTGTCGTGTCTTAAGTCTGGGATTTCTGATCTTGCAAGCAGCTACCTGGATGTTTTAACAATATATCCCCATGATGCCATATCAAAGCTATGGAGAAGGACCTGGGCAAAACAGTATCACCGGTACAGCCCTTTCATGGCAAGAGGCCATAACTGCCAGTTTTGTCATAATTATATTGAGCTCTAAGCATATTTGGTCAGAAATAAAACGTCACTCTTTATATGACCCACAAAACGTAACCAATAACAGCTCAAAAATAGTGCCATTTGGCTATTCCATTTGAAATCTCTATTACCCCCGTGGAAGAGTTTGGGAATATCTTCTACAGGGGGAGTATGAATTTCAAATAGAATGAACATATTAGGCAGCTCTATTTGAATTGCATAAACCCCATGAGAAAGATTCAACCTGAATCCTCCACTGAGGGAGGGTGTGTTTCAAATTGAGCTGCTAATGTGTTCATTCCATTTGAATGTCATACTCCCCATGTGGAAGATACTTCCAAAATCTTTCACAGGGGTAGTGTGGATTTTTAATGGAATAGCCATTTGTGCATACATGGCAGTATAAATGGCATAGTTTGTGTCAATTATATCAAACTATTTGTGTTCTTTCATTTGCTATGGAATGGCAGATTAGTAAGTTTATACGTGATGTAACTTAATGGCATTAGTTTCAGTGGGTCAGATTGTCAAAGAGAATTATCCAAAATCATCAAATGACAAAACATGAACATAGTTGGTAAGTTAAGTTTACCAATGAAGGCACACATAATTTAATTTCAGTTCTTCTTGTTTGTGCCAACGCTTTCACCAATTTGCGAAATGCCACATTATTCAACCAGAGTTCATCAATATTATAAGAACATTGAAACCACTCTTACAGATTAAGTTGTGTGACCAGTTTAAACTTACCTCAACACTCTTACAGATCGTCTTCAAAACACAGCAAATCATTCATCAGTATAAACCACTTGCATATTCCTACTTATTTTTACATACGCAATGCCATTTACTTAAACCAGTTACTGTTAATGTAATATCAGAATGCTTGTAGGCACGTGCGATCAACACTTGGATAAATTGAGCTTCTTTTAAAAAACATCGCAGTGCAAATTCATAGACTTTGAGATGCAAATTGTTCATTATTATTCCTCCACACGACATATAGATATATTGTAGCTATCGCCACAGCATTATTTGATCTACTTCAATCTCACTTGGTTAGGCCCGAATCAGATTCAGAGTGTAATTCGTACATTTTTGTCATAAGGCGCCAACTACGCCACACATCCATACCTGTTGTATTTACGATTCAGATGGATTCTTAAAATTTCTCGTCTTGACGCATTATGAATGACAATGTCACATCTATAGAGAGATAAGATTAAATCCGAATTCAGCGCGTTATGTGGATACTCACATTACTCTTTACTTTGCACAGGAGTAAAATGTGATTATCTTATATATTTAACAGTAGCGCACTGCTGCAATCTCAATATTTGTTATGACGTTCTCGCGCATGGTACTTAAGTGTGTAAATTTGAATACTCTTTATTCTGGCGATCTACCTGTTGAATTCTGATCCAAAATTTGTAAGATAAATAACTGCCTATTGCGTTTATAATAAAGTTAACAAACAGCAATCAAAGAAAATTAACAAACAGAGTGGAACGCAGATAAACTACGAACCAATTGTAAACGATGCTATCAGCAATGGCGCCAGCGATGTGAAAAAATATATTAAATGACACATTCTCTTGATGGTTTTTCATGTTCAAACTACTCCATTTTAATCTCAAACTGTATAGGTACCGTGAAATGTGCAGATTCCGTTTTACCAATTGAATATTGTAAATGTCAACGGATTGGTTAGTTTTCTTGCCTGCAGCGATGTTACAGGATTGGCGGTATCGTTTGAAACTATTTCAATTTGAAATGTTTGTTACATATACAAGTAATGGGAAATATGGTATAAATTGAAGGGATATGAGAGTACCAGAAGGTAAGATGAATATAGATACATTAAGTTTAAAGCAAAAATAAACGATATTTTATAAGTAATTTCGCTATTTCAAACCTGATGTTATTATGTGTAATGAACATGTACTGATTTCAGAAGGACATTCTTCGTATTTAGAATTCAATTTTGTATGTCCCACAAAAAATACTGTCCAATTGTGGGTGATCCACAGACTCATCCCCCACTTTTCTCAAAAAAAGTTGAGATTTTTATATCACTGGAAACCTGTGGCTACATAATGTTTATGTACAAAATATTTCTTGCAGATTAATTCGTTTAGCAAAGATATCGTGAAATTTGAATTTCGTTCTGGTGCACCAGAACGAAATTACAACGTATTGTCTATGAAGCAGTGTAATACACATAATCATGCATAACTCGCAAACGCAATATCGGAATCAACTGAAATTTTGGGAATATGCTTTTTTCGTGGATATGTACTGAAAAATATCATAAAAAGAGGATGCTAGGATCACGAAATACTCCTTTAACTTAGAATATATTATCAATTTATATGTTATTAGCACAATTTCAGCAATGCATCATGGAAAAGCATATTTTCTGCCGTGGTAGTCAATAGTGATAATATCTGCGTACACCGGATGATGATACGTCGTTATAGCATCTATTTCAATTTCACATTAAAGGCCCATTCAGTGATTTGCTCATCCGGACGATCGTAAAAATCATCAAAATTCAGATTTTGGTACCTTTGTAATTGGCATAGATGTGCTAACATAGCCTGCTAGTGGTTCGGTCGAAAGCCGTGTATTTTAGACAAAATAAAGCATTTGATGATTCTGGACTTTTGATACTGACAGTACAAAAAGTCCGACTCGAGATCGAAAGAAGCTCACTCTCCACGTACCAACACGCGTTGCGTATTGTTTCTACTACTTATTACATCAGTAGCTACTATTTTAAACAAAATACACAATTTTAACAGCTTTTAACTGTTTTTCATATTTGAATTGACCGTTAGTTTGACTCGGTGACCTTTAATTGCTGATTTTGTTTTCTACTACAAAAATTAAGCGTCTGTTTTAAATCAATTATACGCCCTCCTCCCACATTGTTACTCTCTCCCGACTCGACACTCTTCCCATCTCGTTGGTGGCGCACTGTACGAAAATCTCGATTTTCTCGAGTCGATCTGAGTTGAAGTAGAAAACCTTTCTAAAACTTCTGTTTTTAGACTAATTTGTCGATATATTTAGGGGAAAAATGGTTTAATGAAATTCTGTAGACTTATTCTTTATTTCTAAGCAACTCTGACAAATTTCCATTTTTTTTAATGTTCCTGTGAAATCACTGAAAGGGCCTTTAAGTCTGTTGATCAGTAAAATGCGACTTCCGGTACAAACATTTCAATATCATTCCGTCAAGGACAAAACTGTGTGAAGCGGAAGAAGTGAGATGAGATGTTTTATTGTATTTATATGTTTATGAATTAAGATATGTAACAGGAAAAAAAGCACTCTGTGTTTGAACTTACAAGTTTATATTTCTTTCCTGAATTGCCATTTACTTGATTGCATTATTTGTATTTTTGGTAATTCAAATAAATAAATTTAGTTATTGCTGTATCTAGACACTTTTATCTCAAAGCAACCGTGCTTTACTCTCCGACATGTTTATTTATACCGTGCATTACTTGACGAATAGAATGTTACTTTACGTCAAAGGCAAATGAGTCAAATTCATAAATGAATGAATGCACATGAACATATATCATGAACAGTTCGTCTTGCATTAGCGGCAGAAAGTCTTAAATCTAATGATGCCAAATTTCATTGATTTCAATTTTACACTACAGCTATTGAACTTCAACATTTTAGAAGTCATCCTGCCAAGTTCAAAGTAACACCCTTATCGGTTTTAGTGGTGTAATCTTTGGGGATATGTGGGCATTGTAAAATCAACGTTACTGTGGTGCCTTTAACACACTGGATTAGATTCATTATATCGATTTCAATTTTCTACCAAGGTTGAGGTTCTGAAGATTATTAGTTTTAGTACAAACACTGCAATTTTACGCATTAATGAAGGACAAGGTTGCGAATGATTTTTGTGATGCTTTGAAGTCAACGGAGGACATCCAGGCACTAAGAAATCGATTTAAACTTTATCTGCCCAACAGGTTGATTATATAATAACAACATGTAAGTCTTACCCTGGTGATCCAAAGATATGTAACACGTTTTTTTAAAGTTTTTCTCTGTCTTGGGTCATTGTTTGCAGGTGTTCAATTGCATCCAGGTAGGCTACTGGAAAATCGACTGCCCTTATCTGTGTGTATAATACTTGATTTACATCAACGGGTTGATGTTTTTATTCTACATAACTCTCAATATAAATGAGCTATAGACCAGAGCTACTTTAATAAAGAGTGAAACTTCTTCCAAACGACTAATTCTTATTTTTGAAATATTTAAAAATATGTTTGATATAAAGAAGCATTGTGCATATGTCGTGAATATGTTGAGTGACAGAATTCAACCCCAGATGGCCCAGTAATCGCTAATCATCATCATGCATACATTCACCTAATAATACCGCAGTGTGACGTTCTTTACAACTAACCTAGATTTTGACACATGAAATGTGTTGAAACTATTCTAAGTAACTCTAGCTACGATTTTCTTCCTGCATGTTTAGACGAGATCGGAGGAGGTTGACAAAGGTGACACCATCTTTACGCATTGTCGTCTAGTTGCTGACTTATACTTTGCAACGTGTTAGGGACGGGGCTTCTGGGCGTTTTGAATCATCACAATAGCGTATTT
This sequence comes from Amphiura filiformis, assembly GCF_039555335.1. Lineage (NCBI taxonomy): Eukaryota > Metazoa > Echinodermata > Ophiuroidea > Amphilepidida > Amphiuridae > Amphiura > Amphiura filiformis. The sequence continues at coordinate 23,279,048 of NC_092643.1, read as the reverse complement.
CATTCGCTATCTGCATGATCTGAGAAAGTGGCACTGCTCATGTAAAAATCCTTGTATTTGATCTTTGATACCTTCATCTTTATTTTGTTTTACCACGGTCCTGAAACTTTCTCTGAATACACCATATTTCACTATAATAATAACTTTTGGTTTATGAACTTTTTTGATGAAGAACAAAAAACAAATTGACCCACAACGCCTGCATCACTGAACACGCAATTGAGCCTAACCCATATTATATCACAAGGATATCAATTCTAAAGCAGCCTAGTATTAATCTGCTTGGATTTAGTCAAAGTTCATTATCTATCTTAAAAATAACCAGGCAGGTGAAAATTAGTGGCACGAAACTTTAACATAAACCTTCTGATCTACGATGGATTGTCAATGAATTAGGGTTAGGTAAACCACACCAGGTTTATTCTGTAAACAAGTGGTCAATTTGTAAATACTGAATCCTCACGTACAATGACAATGGCATGACCGCTGCATGTAATTACTATTCTTCATTCGCTCACGTAGAGTACAGAGACCGATGAAAACATTTGTTCAAGATTCAGATCAGATCAGATTTTTGTGTAAAGAATGGAAATACATTATAGTAGGGGGACCTACGTAAAAATGTTCGTAAAATAATTGAGTGGTTGATAATACCAGATAATATCAAACCCGTAGTTCTATTATCCCAATTTAATTTATCTCAATACAGCCACAGATGGAATGAGGCAAATCCCTCACAAATATCTTCATAAATTTGGTCATCAGTGGCGGCTCATTATAATGTATGTGCGTAATCGGAAACAACCGCTTCATTGTGTGATTAGATCATAATAGACTCACTGGGAACATGGTCCCGAAAAGGATCGCTTGTTTTTGGATTTTCCTCAGGGAAGGTGAATTTTGACACCAAACCTTCTTGAAATCTCGCTAACCCATGTCCAATAATCTTATCAAAATATTGGCCAGCCCATCCATTACGACACGATATTGGATAGGCAAAACATAAAATCCTATCTTTTATTCTGTAAATATTTGATGGTGACCTGCAATGAAACCTGATAGTTGTTTTTGTATTTGCGAAGTAGTTAACATTTTACAATCCTAGTCAAAACCTGATTTATTTTATAAGAACGTCTTAGCTTTTATCTAGAACACCAGATCTTAAAACAACACACAATCACTTTTAAAAACATGACCGACCGTTTATAATTTGAAAATGCTATTCCAGTCAGGTTATTTCACATAGCTCTAGGCGGAGTTTTTTCGCAGCTAAAATCCGAGAAATTAAAAACTATATGCTGAAACAACAAGAAGCTGTGATTAAACATGGCTGCATTGCTAGCTATATATAAATAAATAAAATAAATTTCGGAATTTATATAGCGCTTTTTCCAGAGGATTCAAAGCGCTGTAATTTCGCTGCGTGGTGAATCATCACAATCAGATCGCATCAACTAGGCTAGTTGCAGCCGAACCCGGCGCAAACCTATCCGCACTTAGATTGTAACATCCACCCATTTTCTGCAGCTCCCCAAATTCCATTGGGTGAAGGAAGTTTTTGATAACGAAACAACTAATCACCGATTTTGAAAGCAGGAGGAAACCGGAGATCCCGGAGAAAACCTGCGAGAGCGAGCATGGATCGGGATAAACCAAATGCACATGAGTCCTTGGGCCGCGCCGGGGCTTGAACCCGGGACCTCAGTGGTGCAAAGCGAGGGAACTACCGCTGCGCTTACTCGCCCTCTATACAACCGCACAAAGTCTTCCTTTTGATATCAAAGTAACTTCGTTACGTCAGTGATAACCTTTTCAAGAGATTTGAACCTAGAGTTACTATTACATGGGATTTATGTTCTTGTTTATTTTAACAATTTATATAATCGGTAATGCCTCTGTAACACACTAGATTAGATACATTATTGCGTTGTATTGATTTCAATTTTAGTATCAGTCAAGGACAAGGTTACGTATTTATTAGTGTGATGTTTTGTAGTCAGCAAATGACATCCAGGCACTGACTTCACTGCGCAACAGGTTGAATATAATTAGCAATAAGTATAATATATTAACGTTAACGCTACGATGTACTTTATAAACTACGCACAGGATGTTTGACAGAACGTTATTCTATCATCATTATGTTAAGATAATTTTGCTCCGAGAATCAGCTTCTTTTAAAATAAATTGATTTAAATTTTACAATAATGTTGACTGGTAGACTGTAACAAGAGTGTATTATGGCCCGATGTAAAAAAGGCTGCGTTCAGATCGGAGCATGGGGTCAGATACTTGTAAGACATAATCAGCATGTAAACAAATCACATCTAACGAGGAAAAAATTTTATCCGAAGAACATCCAGGCGCGGGAAAAATCGACTGCCCTCATTGAATGTACATTCTATTTACTTTATGTACATCAACAGTGAGATGTTTACACTCTATAGGACCAGAGTACTTTTAAAACCAGGGAAGTGCCACTTTCCCTGGTTAAACCTTTTACAGATTACTATTAACTAGATTTTCTTGTTTTTTAGACCTTTGCCATCTTGGCTGATGGCTTCATCAGAATGACCACTGGGATCCACCTTTCCCGCGGGATTGGCCGCTACTTCTGGCGTTTTTCGCATCCCTTGATTGGTTCTTATATGGATTGTATACGTCTACCGGTGTCTCGGTAGTCTTATTTCTATTTTGAAATATTCACGTTAGATATTAAGAGCCATTGTTGCATATTGTATTGATTTCAATTTTGTATGTACTTCAACGCTGTTGATCTGGAGATTAAAAATGTAATTACAATAACCAAGTAAGGACAAGGTTGCACATTACTCGTGTGATGTTTTGAAATTAATGGAGTGAATCCAGGCAACAGGTTGATAACAGCAACATGTTTAATATTAACCTTAATGTTCATGTTTAAACCTACTGCACATCTGTTGATCTGGAGATTAAAAAAACCTGTAATGAGTATAACTATGGAAGGACAAGGTTGCACAATACTCGTGTGATGTTTTGACATTAATGGAGGGAATCCAGGCACTGGGAATCACTTCGCTGCGCAACAGGTTGATAAAGGCAGCATGTTTAATATTAACCTTAATGCTTATGTATTAAGATATTGCACATTTTGTATAAATTACCCCCAAGATGTATAACAGAATGGAATTGTATTAATCAGTCATGGGTCATTCAAAGTTGAAATCGTTTAAGGGGGTACTACACCCATTGCATTTTTTTTGCATTTTTTGCATTTTGTGAAGAAATGAGAAAAAAATGGACAAAGTGGTATGCAAAATGAAGGGGCAAATCTTCTCGTTCAGTTGGTGGCATCGGTATCAATGAAGCGTACATGCTTCTAATGTTATAAGCCAAAAGGTGGTACATCGCTGATGTTTTAAATTCACTTCATTTTGGAAAGCTTACTATCAACGGATTTCGTTAAAATTTTGGATATGTGTTGCTAACACATTAGGGAAATAATGTTGATATGTAAAATGGGAATAAGTGGTTCCTGATTTCTTTTATGACTTCATGAACTTGGTGCTCCACAATATCAAAAAACGAACCGGTTAAAATGCTTCTATTTTCGAGCTATATTTTGTATTTTTAACTTGCGACATTATTTCACTGAAACTTAATTAAGCCATAGGTAACAGGTTACCACAACCACACTACAGCAATGTTGAAAAAGATTATATTTTTGTCACCTATACCACCATATTAGGTAGTTTTCCGTAAGCTTCATTTTTGTGATTTTGTTAACTATTTTATATTTATTTACCCAATCCATCTCAACTAGGCAATCAAAATTGTACTCACCATTTACATCCCAAGGTATTTTAGTATATCAACCTCACACATTTTCAATATATATCCAGTAACAGACAAAATATCAAAATTGATGCCTCATTATGACATGTATGATATCACAGACTATCACATGTATTCAAAATAGATGCCTGAATTTGACCTGAACCAATTGACCTATAACCTGACCTTTGATGACCTTATAGCCTTTTTAAATCTCTTTTCCTAAAAACACATTCTAGAAGATACATACATGGTGCAGTATTAAATTGTCTATGTGGAAGAGATTAGGCCTATTTAATTTATTCAGTGTTATAATCAGTGAGTACATTTCTATAGATAGTATAACAAAGGATTTAAAGTATTCTATTCATGTATTCTACTTGGACATGTTGAAAAGAATAAATTATGGTTTGTTATGAAACACACATATGAGTTACTAGGATACAGTAAACAAAAAAATATATAGGGCTAAAATGATTTTCTAAAATGGTTTAAAAGCACTTTGTATGTAGAGATATTTTATAATTTCAGGACATGAGGTGATGAACACATATATATACTACATAAATTTGCAACAAAAAAAAGAAGAGGGGTACTGATGAAAATCGGGGTATTATACCCCCTCAAGGGGGTTCTACACCCCTGTGGTAAATTTGTGACTATTTTTGCATTTTTCTCAAAAAATAATAACACACTTTTAACAAAAGTTATGTATATTATTGGGGCAAGGGATCCAATTACTACACTGAAATTTCAGTAACTCAAGACAAGCGGTTCAGCATATATGATAGGAAATGAGGTACATCCTAGCGGTACCTTATTTCTTATCATAAATAACGAACCGCTTGTCTTGGGTCACTGAAATTCCAGTGTAGTAATTGATTCCTTGCCCTGTAATAATACATAACTTTTGTTACCAGTGTGTTATTACTTTTTGAGAAAAATGCAAAAATAGACACAAATTTATCGAGGCGTGTAGTACCCCCTTAAGATAAATTTATACAATTTTACACAAATAACTGTTGATTGGTAGATTGTTCTGTGTTTCAAAAGTATGGACATTACAGATTAATCAATTCATTAATTCGTGACGACAGGTACGTCAATAATTAAAAAATCACACCTTATAATGCTGGTTTCATAATGTCATGCCGCTTGCCGCCGCATGCGCAGTGCAGATAAACGGACACAATCAAGGCTTGTCATTGGTTGAAACGTCATGCCTCTTGCCGGAGCGGCAAGCAGCAGGATAGTCTGACATGGGCATAGAGAAGAAAAGTATTAACGGGAAAGATATCCAGGCACTGCACTACGACTGTCCTGCAGGTCTAGAAGCACCCTTTGATTACTTTATTTACATATTATCAACAGGACGATGGCTTCACTCCAAACAACTCTTAACACAAGTGGCTTCTTGACCAGGCCAAACTTTAATGAGAAAAACTTGTTCTACATACATGCAAGCACTCTAGTAGAAGTAATAGATTAAGCTTAATAAGTAAGATAAGAAGAAGTATTTTCATGTTTTATGTTGATGTATGAGCACATGGGCATTATTGGTAAAACGGGAAGTGAGGTGACTGATGTGTGCAGATTCCATGAAAGACGAATAGAGAAATGTTAAGGAAAAGCTATTACTCAGCTCAAAGTCAAACTCAAGATGAAGCTCTGAGAACCTCCCATGAATTGTTACAGTTAAATTTAAAAGGTATATTGCACATGTAACTTTTGTTTTGCCGTGTTATCTTAACATGACTTTAATAAAAACAATGCTCATGCATTACACAGTCGCCTGAGAGACTGATTAATCGGTTCTTGTATTTACGATGTCATTGTATCGAGACTACATATTTTAAAGCTGCCTGAAGTAATAATGTGTGGTTTTGAATTCAAAATAGAGTTAAAGATTGTGGTTATCGCTATCAGATTGTGTCCCCTTTTTAATTTCAGGCCGAACAAATCAGGTAAAACAGTTAAAATTGTGTATTTCAATATACAGCGCTTATATCGAGCACTACGTGTTTCAATGCGTTGGCGAACAATACCGGGATCCCAATTTTATGTCAAAAACTAATTTTACTATATATAATATAAGTATTTCGGGTTTAGTTTCTCACGGGTATTTATTAGAATATCATTCATTATAACAATCGTGCGGTAGTAGAATTTTGAGAAAATTGAGGGCGTCGTTCTGAGCAAATCGGATATTATGGCTTGAAGTAATAATTTATGAAAACCTCGATTAATAAGTATTTCATTATAATTGTAACTTCTGAGAAGAAGTTGAAACACACAAAGCGTGTAAAGTTAGCCCAAGGATCCATGATTCAACATTTTGAAACACGAGTAGTCAAAAAGTATCCATGTTCGAGTCGGCACAACAGCTTGATCTATATCTGCACATAAATATCGGCAATTATATAATTAAAGCATTCCAGGTTTAGTCTTTTACATGGTATTTAAGTACATTCTTGAGTATTACAATCGTGCGAAAAGTAGAAATTCAAGAAAAAGAGGGCATTTAAATTGTGAGCAAATCGCAGTTTATGGTTTGAAGTAATAATTGAAGGATCCGTGACGCGTGATTCAAAATTTTGAAACACGAGTAGTCAAGAAGTATCCATGTAAACGTGTCGGCTCAACAGCTAGAACTATAGTGACCTTATTTTGTAGAAAATGTGTCAAGAAGATTATTGCACATAAATATCGGCAATAATGATAAACCTTGCCACTTGATTAGTCTAGACAGAAATGTATGCTTAGGCCGTTATGTTAATTAAGCACTACGACAAATGTGGGTCATTCAATGCCGGAAAATCACAGAAAATTTAAACGAATATTTTGCCTCTAGCATATAGCATTTGGCTTTCTCTAGTCAGCAGCGTCCGAGTGTGGTACATGCGTGAGCAAAGGCGGTGCATCTGTAGCGCGTAATGCGGCGCGAAGTGACAATGTCCTACAGATATACTGCCTTTGATTGCGCATGTACCATTCGCCGACGCTACTTTCACGAGGAAGCCAAATCAACTATAATATGCCTCTTTTATCAAAGACAATCCGTTGGATGTTTTCCGTATTTTAACCCTCTCTTTTAGAATCTGTTTAGATGTATTATGGATGAGATATTTCGCCCTGACTTTTGTAGAGCAATATTCCGTGGAATTTAAGATGATTAATTGCGTCTGTATCTGAATAGTGTCGAGCTTATCAAATAAATTGGACAATTTCTTGAAACTTGAAAATATATACAAGCCATAGTAATGAGGCAATGGGGTGATTTGCGATCTCTGTGGTCTGTCTAGTGTCTAAAGACTAAATAAATCAACTGCTCAGTGCCAGAAGTGGGTAAATGCAATTATAGGTGCCATGTGTAGCTGCCACGTGTAGATGAGTACAATACACTGTGTGTAAAGTGCCAAATGTTCACAACTTTACGACGACATAATATATGAATGGCGTATCTTGACGAGGCACATTGCCGGCGCATCATTAGTTAATACACAAGAACTATGATGTTATAAAATTCGTTAATGACGCACCATATCAACTGTAGTGTTTGTTATTAGTCAAATAGAGAACAATTCTATAAAGAACAGAATACTCATTACTGGTCCACTGGTAGCTAAAGAGTCTGAAGTGTACAGACTGTGCCACGACAGAAACAAAAAGTCGATTAAGTTGATTACATCTGAAAGTCAAACTCACATGGAATGTCTGACTTGAGGTTTATTAATAATTTACTCAAGAAGTGATGTTTGATCTAACATAAACCAATGCACATGCAACACTTTGGTTAGCCTAGTTATCTTAAAAAGACTTTTAAACAACTAATACATCACACAACCGCTATGGCAGACTGATGAATCGGTGCTTTCATTCTACTTTGTTGGAACATGAGACACAAATCCAAGCCACAGATTTAAAGAGGTCTGGCTTGTTCAGTAACAGAAAAAATCCACCAATGTTCAAAAAAGTTGTTGGCATTTTGTTATAGCTTGTTAGAAGATGTAATTGATATGATACGCACAAAGCTTGTAAAGCTTGCCCAAGGATATACGAATCAAAATTCTAGAACACGAGTAGTCATCTAAGAAGCTTGTAAGCGAGTCGGCAAAGCAGCTGGACCTACAGGGACTTTATTTTGTAGACATTGTTTCAAGAATAGGGCGATATTTATATAATAGTTATCGGCATGAATGCATGATAAACGTTACCAGTTTATTAGTCTAGACAAAATATATGCAAGTGGCGTTATGGTAATTTAGCACTACGATAGAAGTGGGTCATTCATTGACTGAAAATCACCGCAAATTAAACACGAATATTTTGTCTCGAGAAATCTAGTACAATGTATGTCCCCTGTAATAAGCCTCCTTTGTGAAAGACAATCCGTAGGATGTTTACCGTATTGTTGAGTTCTCTCTATCTCTTTTAATGGCTGTTTAGACGTATTATGGATAAACTATCCGTACTGACTTTAATAGAGTAATATTCCATGGAATCTAAGATGATTGATTGCGTCTGTAGCTGAACTCATTCTGAGCCTATCAAATAAATTCAAAAGCTTCGTCAAGCAAATATACAGATCATAGAAATGAGGTAATTGGGTGATTTGCGATCTCTATGGATTTTCTAGTACCCGGACCTAGTGCCATATAGGACACGACGAAGTCTAATGCGCGGGCATCATTAATAAAATAGGTTATAACAATGCATTATTGTTATAAAACTCGTAAATGGCGCACCATATCAATTCTAATGAATATTATAATTATAGAAACAGAATGCTCTTTACTTACAATTATCAATGACCCTGGTAAAGTGATGCAATCGGGTGATTTGCGATCTCTATCTCTACAGGGGCAACTATACAATATGTGCGTCTGCTACACAGGCAGGTTCTAGTACATCATGGTGCATATTGCCCTGGGATCATAAAAAAGTGCCGCAATGTGCCACACACAGACTTTCGGATGCAGATTTTCTCTTTATCTACGAGCTCCTACTTTTTGCTGTTTTTACAATCCATCAGTACATAACACCAATTTTTCACCAAAAGCACCCAAAGTTACCCAAATCAGGGCCTTTTAGGGGCACTTTTGGTTTAATGGGCCCAAATAGGTACATTGGTCTTCACTGAAAAACCACCCAGGGATATACCAAAATCGCTGAAACGTTATCCCATAACCGTTGCACATCCCCTTATACATGGCGAACCCACCGCTATATTGATATATTGAAGACGCACCACATGTCATATTTTCATTTTAGATAACTGGTTATGAGTAAATAAGTATTGTACATAGTAAAGGTCGTTTTTAAAAGCACCTATCCTTCACGCCCTTCAGGTTGAAGGTTGGAGAGTTAGGAGAATTCAAATTTGTTTGAAATGCAACAAGTAAGATGAACCATATAAGGAATGGTGAAATTATTGCGTTTTGTACCTGGTCTCTCTTAACCCAAATCTCCTGTTTTCAGTCAGTTTTGCTCATACTTAATTTGATTTAAACCATACCTAACCCTGTTAAACCACCGCGACGTACATGTACCACTAGGGATGTTATAAGAAACTATATCATTACTCAGCAACTGGAACAATATAATATCGAGTTTTACTTAAATAGCACAAATTCGTATCAGATTTCCTTACAAAATTGTGCAAACACTAAAAATCTCAACTTCTAAATGTCAACTTGTTGTGATCATGAATGTTTAAAGTTTATTGAGTTTCTATTTTTATAAAAAAATGCGTCTATATTCAGACCACTACCATTTTTCAATTTCTAAAAAGCATAAGTCAAGATATCGCTGGTCCGCAGAGTTTGGATGTATGTGTATGCTGTCTCGAAAATAGCAATATTTATTCACTCAAATAGCTCTGAAGAAAACTCGTCTCACATCTCACGGGGTTTATAATGGACGGTAAATGGAGTCTAACAAGCCGCTAAGGAGATAAATGCAAACACGTGAAGTATAGAAGGCAACAGGTGGAAGACATTATGCAAGAGGTGAATTGATCATTGCATTAAAGTGACGTCATACCATCGCCTTTCTTCAAGGCACACATTACACACACTTGAATACTACATAACTGTTGATAGAACTTAAATATATACAACTTGAAGTTGCAAAAGGATCGGGGTATATGTTGAAATATTCAATTTAACTTATCAATTACTGAAAACTTTATTTGGCACAATTCGTAGAGAAATAAACTTTGGATAGAATTGACGTATTATTGAAATGTGCGATGAGTTTAATAGGTTTCAAAAATATGATTTCTTTGATAAGTGAACCATTAAATGACGTACCTCTTATATTATTTGCAAAATGTATAAAATAAGGTGCGTTTTATATGGTCCCTGTAAGTCTATAGAGAGGGTTGTAGAGGGCAAGAGAGAGTGGTTGTAGAGGGCATTGGCTAGTTTTGTACAATATTTATTGGTAGATTATTCAGGTATGATATTCTATATTAAATATTTCAATTACAAAACAAAGGTGCACATGATATCAATGATTATCTTAGGGTAATGCGCTTTGGCTTCCAAAAATGACATTAGGTTGCTACTTCTTCATAACGTTTAGCAGAGTTTTGTTGTAATTTATTGCAAAAATGGTAGAGAATATGAACAGAGCTAATTCAATTTTGAATATCTATATAATCATATTACATTACAATAATATGAAACAATCATCCACAAAAAATAAACTATTTTTCTCTGTTCAACCTGAGCCTGTTGTGACACGCTTTCTCCATGGCAGAATCGAGAAATGTAGGTCGTTCATACATAAATAATCATGTCGTCAATGGTATCCGGAACCCGCAAAAATCAAATCAACATTTTTCAGAAATGTCTGCTGCGATCGATTATTTATAGTGTTTTCTCTGCCCAATGTATGCACTTTCATGTTCAAGAGCTTTCGTCACCTATCACACATATCCATGATGGTGACATACTTCATATAAATATGGAACAATTGAATACATAAGTAGAAGAAGGGCCTAACTCGATCTCCATAATATTCCCAATATTTGTGGAAGAATGGCCCAACTCCATGGAGTTGGGCCTTTCTTCCATGGAAACCATGATTAAGGGTACTTGGAAGACTAATTAGAGAGTGGATTTGTTTTTCGTATGCTGTGACAATCAAGCCCAAAGACTTGTATTAAGACTAATTTTAGATTATGCATTCTAATTTTTGGAAAACACATTTGATAATACATTTTATGACCGATTATGAAAAATAAACATAATATATTAAAATTATGAATAAATTCATAGCCTTATCCTCAATTATTTTGAATGCATAGACTTTAACCAAGTTTTTAAATTTCGTGACTGAAATTGTAAGAAATCATGCAAAATTGAATGTTGGTGGCTCATTTCCCCTGCAATTGCAAAACTATTAAAATGTTAACTTTTATTGCCAGTTAGAACTAGCTAAAGGATTAAGATTTAGCTATGTTTTATATTTTTTCAATCCAAAAACAAATAGTGCTGTATTTTTCTGAAATGAGGAGTGTGAAGTACAATTTACCATCAGTCTATTCGCCCACTCTCATTACATGACATTTCAAACCATGAAACAATCTGTTTTCCAAGTACATGTATCTTTGGTATCGCCGTTTACTGTTATTATTTGCATCCAAAATACAGTACCAGCCTTAAATACACAGTCTGTTACTGCCTTTTCAAAGATGTTACTCTTGGTCATATCCCTAACACATAACATTGTTTATGAACAGGTTATAAATATAACTCACGATAAATACATCTCACGATGCTTAAAGCCATTATAGTATGTTGGCATTTTCTAGCGGAAAATACTGTGTTGCGTAAAAGCATATATCTACAGGGCGTAATTCATTCTCACCACAAAGCTCGTTAAAATAGACAACAACAATAATGATGGAACGTTAAATGTAGTAGCCATCAACAGGCTCGAGTCGTTAATCATAAATGTTGACTAAAGTTAGATGTTTCAATATGGTTATATAGGTATGGGTAAGTACACGTAACTGAAATGACTGTGCCATAAGCCTTTTTGAAAAATGGCAGACACAATAGGAGAGAGATATTCCGTTTGGATAAGGCGTTTTGAATTTCCCTTTCCTTTCGAATTTCTTCGTAGAATCGCTCTACTCAGATTTCTGTCTGTAAAGGAAAGGATATTTATTTCTAAATGTTGCTTTCCTAATCGAATACAAGAAGACGAAAAAGTGTTTAAAAACGTTAATCGCCAACGTTGACTAAAGTTGGATGAGAACGAGAAAGTGTAGCGTCAATCGTAAATGTGGACTAAAGTTGGATGTTTTGTATGGGTGGTACAAAAGGTGAATGAAGTGTGCATAATGTTTTTTATGGAAAAGCTATTACTCAGCTCAAAGTCAAACTCATGTGGATTTAACAAAAAACAATTGAACAGTTTGCTTAGCCGAATAATCTTTAAACGGCTTCTAAACAATGCTCATACATCACACAATCGTCTCGTAGACTGATTACTCGGTTCCAAACTACAGATTTAAAGAGGCCTGGAGTGTTACGTAACTGAAACAAAACCTCAAATATACGGTATTTTATTATGGCCTGTGAGAAGAAGTTGAAATATACTTGGTAAAGTTAGCCCAAGGATTCACGAATCAAAATTCTAAAACATGAGTAGTCATCAAGGATGCATGTAAAGCGAGTCGACACACAGCTGGACCTTCAGGGACTTTATTTTGTAGAAAAAGTCTCAGGAAGATATATCTATTATAGGCTACATAGTTATCGGCATGAATGATAAATATTGTCACTTGATTAGTCTGCCCAAAATATGTCTCTGCCGTATAATGGTAATTCAGCACTGTGACAAAAGTGGATCATTCAGTGACTGAAAATCGCAGCAAATTAGAATCGAATATTTTGTCTCGAGCATGATAGTAACTATATTCCCTATAGCACGCCTCTTTAGTGATAGACAATTCGATTGATGTTTTCTCCGTAGCTTTCTCTTTCTCTTAATGGGTGTTTAGATGTATCTATGGATGAACTCGTCGTACTGACTTGAGTTGAGCAACATCCCGTAGAATTTAAGATGATTGATTGCGTCTGTAGCTGAACTAACTTTGAGCTATAATCAAAGAAATTTGAAAGGTTCTTCACGTAAAACTTGGGAATATTACACAAATCATAGTAATGAGGCAGTTGGGTGATTTATGATCTCTGTGGTACCTAATATCTAAAGACTATTATGGCCAACTATATGATATGACTTAAATTGCGATAATGTTTTTAAGATGACATTTAGAAGCTACAATACCGAAAAAAATGTGTTCGAACACCTACTCTAATTTCAATGTTCTTCTTAGTATAGTGCGCATAAATAGTGTTGTCTCAATGTTTATCTTTCGCGTACCTCCTACCCTATGGTGAAGATGAGCACATTGGGCATGCAACATTGTACAGGGGTAAAAGGGGGTAAATTCCAATATATCTATGTTCACATGAAATAACGTATACACGTAGTAATTCAACTTAATTCTTTAATTAGACATGTATTGCAGCAACCATCAGTGGCATAGCCAGGGGAAAGGGCAGGTGGTCGGTGCCCCCCGCTCATAATGGCCGTCGGTTCATGTAAGACCGTCGGTAGACGGAAGGCTTTGGTGAAAAACAAATTGGGTGAACACATTTATTATTTTTACCGTGCTTAAAAGAAAAAAAGGGCACAATTGTAAAAAATTGTTATATTGTTCATTGGTTTTAGTAGGTTCGTAGTGCCTATAATCTTTTTTTTTTTTTTTTGCTCTTCACTTTTTTAAACCATCGGAAAAAGAATTTGGGTTTACAATTCTAAACATCCGTCGGTAAAAATATTTCCGTCGGTACATTTACAAGTTGTGCCCCTCCGGTTCCGAAATCCTGGCAACCATATAGTTCGCCAATCACCCAATTGCTTAATTTCTAGTGTGATCTTTATATTTTTCCAAGGATGAGGGAGTTTTCAAATTTCTTTGATAAACTTTATTTTAGCTACAGACACAATCTATCATCGTAAATTCCACGGAATAATGCTCTATTAAAGGCTGTACGAATGGTGCATCCATAATAGCTATTAGAGAGACCTAATGAAGAAAACATCCACGCATCCACTATAAGGGACATAATATGCCTGATTGTTCGAGACAAAATATTGGTTTTAATTTTCTGTGATTTTCAGTCAATGAATGACCTACATTTATCGCAGTGCTGAATCACCATAACGGCAAATGCATATATTTTTGGTCTACATGTAGACTAATCAAGCAATAAAGTTTATTATTCATGTGATAACTTGGCATAATATATCTTCCAGCGACAATGTCTACAAAGGAAGTCCCTTTAGGTTCAAATAGATTGACTTATTCTATTTTACTCCCAAAAGCGACAATAATCAGACATGCACCATTTGCATTACAATTTACGAAAATACAATATGGTCCGTAGAGTCTGTACATCGGTATATTTTGTCCCCAAATGGATCTTAAAATCGCAATATTTATTCATTCAAAAACCTTTGAAGAACAACGCGCCTCGCATCTCATGTGGGTTATAATGGACTGTAATGGAGTCTAACGAGCCGCTAAGGAGATAAATGCACACACGTGAAGTATTAGTAGGCAACAGGTGATAGGCATATGCAAGAGGTAAATTGATCAATATTAAAGTAACTGCATACCATCTGCTGTCTTTAAGGCACACATTACACACACTTGAGTACCACTTAACTTTTGATAGAAGTTATAAAGCAAGAAGTATAAACAGCTACAAGTGTGGATCAAAATAATGTTGAAATTTTCGATTTAACTTTTCTGTTAATAAAAGCTGTACTTGGCGCTATTTGTAGAGAAATTATCTTAGGTTAGAAATTGATGTATAGTTAAATTAAAATGTGCGACGAGTTATCGATTAACATTGAAAATGTTATAATCCACTTTATCTTAAAAGCTTTGCCGCCTGAAGTATTGAAGGATTATCTATTCTAACTTATTCTAATGCTCGACCAATTTTAGGGAAATCCTATTTTTATTCCTGTAATATGCAGCTAAAAGAGTTTTCAAAGTACAGCTGGTACTCATGGTAGCCAATTATAAAATGCATTCCAACAATTCGAGAACTGTATTTTCCCACCTTTGTTACGTGTGGTACTTTTATAATACAAAAGGTGTTTTAACATACATGTCTATAGAAACAGCTAGAAATAGTGGCGTTGAGTGGGCTATAACCTCAGTTTAAAATTAGTTTTAAGCTTGCAGATGAAATTTTTTTTTTCAATTTTATGTTCTAATCTCTGAGTTTTGTGCTTTTACTTCCAGAAATGGCGTGGTTCGTTGTGGCTTTCATTCATCATTAGGCTTTTTTAACAATGTTTAAGTATGGCGGGTACAAAAGGAGAGGGCGTACTTTGATTTGGGTAATCTTTTGGACGCTTTCCCAGCATATAAAAGAGCATACAAAATATTACCCAAATCAAAGAATGCCCTATCCTTTTGTGCCCTTCATACTTTATGCGGGGAGATAAAAAGTGAATTTGTCTTTAAAATAGGCGCTAATTTCAACGTTTTCCCCTAAAAATGGACCTTTTGTGATTTTGTTCTTAAAAAATAAAAACAATTTAACTTTTTCCACACAAAGAAGTGGATCTTTTTCCGTTGCACTTTCGTACCCCTCTGGATACGGCTTTGATCATTGGTGTTTAGAAAGCAAACTATTTTTCTCTCTTCTGCTCAATTTCCTGAGCCTGTTGTGACACGCTTTCTCCATGGCAGAATCGAGAAATGTAGGTCGCCCATTCATAAGTAATCATGTCAATGATATCCGGAACCCTCAAAAATCAAATCAACAGTTTTCCCCGCAGTTTTCAGAAATGTCTGCTGCGATCGATTAACAGCGTTTTCTCTGCCCAATGTATGCACTTTCATGGTATGCAGAATTGTCAAGGGTTATAATCACCCGTCTCATTGCATATTTATTACATAATTACCATGCAGACGTAAGAGCCTTGAAACAATTAAAACTAATCGGATTAATAAAAATGGATAGCTTACAAAACACAAATTAGTGATCGGATTAATTAATTATTGAAATTACTTCTATTTATAACAGGTGACACAAAGCGATACAAGATACAAAATCTGGTATATAAGTTGCTAAAAGTTTCAAATACATGGTTATTTGATGTGATTATTTGTTAATTTTTGTAACAAAACGTTATATAATTTTCAATTCTAGACCTAGACAATACCAACATCTATCATATTAATATACACACATAATTATAAATAGCTATTTTAAACATGGATTTTTCATTCTTTATTAATTTTTTGTTGTTGCATTTTTGAGGTAATTTTTATTCTATAAATTGTATATTTGTATTTTGTGTGCAAATTGAGGGCGCTATTTACATATATTTTAAGCTTAATTTAGCCCAATGATATGACTTATTCCTTTCATTTCATGCTAAATGTTTTTAGAGAATTTCCTTGTTATTTCTTGTGATGTTTAATGTCATAATAAATGTGTCTACCCCTTGTATCGATGCAAACAAAATTTAAGATAAATAGCGCCATCAGTATTCAACTTTGCTTCAAAATAATTACAGTTCTACATGCCATTAAACAAACGCGAATATCTGTAATAATTTGCTATTTATCTTAGAGCAGGTAAATAAGTCAAAGGTGTTCAACTGTTCAATTTGAAAGTATTTGCTTTTGCCAGGTGCTCAGCACAAAACCCCCAAAAATAAAAAATCAAGCCACAGATTCAATCTTGAAATATATGAACCAAAGTAGTCAAACATATAGGTATATTCGTCTCAGATATTCATCATGTCTAGTCGCATGAGGTATTTTGCTTTCACCAGCACGTAAAAAATAGTATACAAGATATTTTTATTTTCCCATAATTCACATGAAATCACACAAGTATGAATTTAAAAAAACAAATAAACAAAGGCAATATCAAACAAACGAATTATGGAGGGGATTACCAGAAGGCCAATAAGGCCAGAGGAAGTCACCCTTATTTCCTTTTCCAAACCACATTCATGTAAACTTCAAATTTTAGCGATTGTTATGTTTTGATTTGTTTGTTTTTAAACATTAGGTCCACTTTAAGTTGGCCACACAAAAGGATTCGTTGTAGTTATTTACGTTTATAGGCCGGACTGAACCTCCGAGGTAAGAGAGAAGGAATCTTGATGACTTTAAAAATAATACTTTGATTTGGGTATATTTAAGTTTTACGGCCCCAGGTGACAAGACAGAATTTATATGTATGTACCACTCCAATGGTAATCAACATGGGATTACGGGTATTCTGTCCTCTGGAGCACAACCTCACAAAATCTCATGCAATCTCAGATGTTTCTAAACCTATGACGATGTACAGAATTTTATATCTATTTGCATATTCTTCTATCTAGATTGTTAGATTGTCTATATACGGGAGAGAAGAAACTAAGTGGCACGAAATACGATGTGTATTTATATACGCACCCTCTACATGACACATAGCACACCACTTTCATCCCCATGTTTCTCTACATTATGTTCAGTCCAAGTACTTTTGAAGAATTTATTCAGTATTCAAATTTCACATCTAAAATACAGTACCAGCTTCAGATACAAAGTCTGTTGCCTTTTCAAAAATGCTACTTCAGGTTACATCCCTCACATAAAACAGGTAGTTCTGTAAATACGTCGCGTGATTTTTAACACATCGATTCTTGCACATACATGTTTAAAAGCATTGTAGTATGTTGACATTTTCTAGCGGAAAATACTGGCGAGTATAATAGAGCATACACCTACAGGGTGTAATTGAATCTCGCTATAAACTGGTTAAAATAAACAATACGCATCATTCACAACAACTACTAAACTAAACGGAACTACGTTTGTTTTTATAGGAAGTTGGTGTTCACCTGAAATGGAGCGTGAAACGTTAAAGCAGCGATGATATTAAAGGTGGTCAACCTGATTGACAGCCTCATCCCCCATTTCACCCCATCCAAATACAGATTTTTATATCAGGTGAAAGCTCATATTTTTTCATTAACATATTGAAATTAGGCGTTCCAAAATGGTATATTTCCGAAGAAATGGTCAAAAAAAACTGGTTGAATTAGTCTTAAGTGTTGTATACCACGTTTTTCCAATTATATCGGATTACCTTCCTTTAAAAGTACAAGTTTGGATTCACACCCACAATTGGTAATGCTTTAAATGCATGATATTTATCTGACAGCGTATGTTTCCGATCTTTAACACTAACCACACGAAGATAATGCATAAAAATAATCTATAATTGAAGACCGAATTAAAAAGACTAGTTTGCGTATGACGTCCTGACAACCAGACCAAAAATGCCGTAATGCGCAGGTCAGCAACCAATCACGTCGCGCCTTTGCACTGACGTCACACGCAAACTAGTCCTTTTAATTCGGTCTTCAATTATACCAAATGACTCAACATAATCGTACAAGCCATCCTTATATATTTTTTTTAACCCCGGGGGTACGGCGAACCATCAAACAGTATATTTTGACTACAATAATTTATATTCTTCCAATTACTGAGTGTTTATTGCCTCATGTATAAGCTGACCCGTCCCTCAAATGGCACTGCTATGCATAGCCAATGAATGGAGAATCATGGTAAACATGTACATGTAAAACTGCATTAATTGGATTCATAATAATATATGAATCCAATATGTAATGCAGTTTTACATGTACTTATTATTTCATCGTAAACCAAGTACAGGTAAAACTACATTGATTGCCAGTTAGTATTCTCTTAATGGTAAACCAAGTACAGGTAAAACTACATTGGTTACAAATTTGTATTCATTAAATGATAAACCAAGTACAAGTAAAACTACATTGATTGCAAGTGTGTCTTAACTTAATGGTAAACCAAATGCAGGTAAAACCTCATTGATTGCAAATCTGATTAACTTAATGGTAAACCAAGTACAGGTAAAACTACACTGATTACGGGTTTGTATTCATAAATTGTAAACCAAGTACAGGTAAAACCTCATTGATTGCAAGTTTGTATTCATTTAATGGTAAACCAAATACAAGTACAACTACATTGATTGCAAGTTTGCATTCATTTAATGGTAAACCAGGTACAGGTAAAACTACATTGATTGCAAGTTTGTATTTATTTAATGGTAAACCTTGTACAAGTAAAACTACATTGATTGCAAGATTGTATTCATTTAATGGTAAACCAAGTACAGGTAAAACTACATTGATTGCAGGTTTGTATTCACTTAATGGTAAACCAAGTACAGGTGAAACTACATTGATTGCAAGTTTGTATTCACTTAATGGTAAACCATGTACCGGTAAAACTACATTGATTGCAAGTTTGTATTTATTTAATGGTAAACCAAGTACGGGTAAAACCACATTGTTTGCAAGTTTATATTCACTTAATGGTAAACCAAGTACAGGTAAAACTACATTGATTGCAAGTTTATATTCACTTAATGGTAAACTCAGTACAGGTAAAACTACATTGATTGCAAGTTTGCACTCATTTTCATTTACAATCATTTAAATTATTAATAGAAAAGTAAACCTGGTACATTCAGCATTTTAGAAGTTTAAATAATTGCTAACATGCAGGCACATGCAGTAAGCCATTCGTTTATTAATTCAAACCAAAATTAGTTGCTACTCCAAGTAATTCACGTGCTCTTTTCAGCTGTTTAAATCTTCGTATGTACTTTTGGCCTTTGAACATGGATAAAGCCTTGTAGATGTTGACTTTATATTGAAGAGCTTCATCTATGTTCAAGGGCCAAAAGTACATGCAGAAAACACCTCATATTTACTTTTGGCCCTTGAACAAGGATACATCCTTGTAGGCGTAGACTTTATATTGAATGGTTTGCCCATGTTCAGGG
This sequence comes from Amphiura filiformis, assembly GCF_039555335.1. NCBI lineage: Eukaryota > Metazoa > Echinodermata > Ophiuroidea > Amphilepidida > Amphiuridae > Amphiura > Amphiura filiformis. Next base: position 23,259,291 of record NC_092643.1, on the reverse strand, counting down.
GCAAAAAGTACATTTCCGAGGTACATCAGAGGTTTTTCCCGCCCAGTGACGAATTTAGAAACACTATCTTATAATCATCTCGCTTTTAATGCTCTGTGTGCTGGCCATAGGCTTCAACATAAAAAGTTTTGAAATATTTCCCCAAAATATCAAGAGCTGTCTCAAGAACTACTGAACCAATACTAGGCTTGTTTGTACTCATTTTAATGCATTTTTCATGCTGATTCCAAATATGGTCATGCAAAAATATAATTCTGAAATTTTTAAATTAAAATTTTTTTTCTGAAGTTATCGTCTGCAGAGTTAAGACATATCTCCCTATTCAGGAAGTTGTGTCTGCAACAAGAAATGACACACCTTAAACAACAAACAGAATGAAGATCTGATTTCTTGTTTGGATTTCATGTTGCTTCCTGTAGGTACTTCAGCCTTACACAAAGTAATAAATTGGATTATGACTTGGGAGACGCTTTCAAGAAATGATTATAAATAGAACAGTAGTATCTATCTCTTCTCAAGGCTCAGTTGTGTTTGTTTCTATTTCTCTAGGTTGCAAAGTCTCACAAAAAATATAAAATTCGCATGGACTTAGCAATGGTATCCTAGCCACCACCCAATGTGTGGGTGTGTATGGGGTGAGAGGAGTTGATGTGTTGTTAGGGTTTATTAATTGTGTGTGTAAGGGTGTGTGTTTTTGTTTGTGAGTAAAGAGCCCTGGTAAAAGGATAAGAATTTAATTTCTCTTGATCTAAAAGCTGACCGTATATTTTTGCTTGATTTTGGCATCGGGAGTGGCCTTCTCTTAATCTTCCTTGATCTCTATATGGAAATATGTTTGTCTTTTTCCTTTCCATTTAGGCAAGCATGCTAATATATGGGTTTAAGTCTAACTTAAGCATTCTGTTTGAGCTTAGTCCTAGGCGTATCTCCGCACGGATCAACCGTTAAGACTAAAACATACTCTGCTTGAATACCCACGAAGTAATGGATCTATTTATAGTAGTAATAATTATCTTCTTTAACACAGGTACGCTATAGTAATCTCCAGGGTAATTCTAATTTTGGCGCCTTTTATTTGACAGGATGAATTACACCTTCCTTTTGCGCCTGTTTAATTAACGCGCTCCATTAGTTTATTATACTGGCAGTTACTGGTGAGAGGAGTTAAAATCTGACAAGCGGAAACCTTAGATACGGTATATTGCTCCTCAAATGAACACAGACCTCTACAAAATACATGTTATAAAATATGCCTTTATGCAGACACCCATGTATGATATATGAGGAGTTCAGTGGCGTTAAACAAGGCGTGTACGACACGGATTAAACATGTATAACATAATACTTGGTTTGCCTTAGGGACGATCCTAAACATCGGTGACTAATGGGTAAAGTTAGTGTTTAGGAGTGATCTGTTTAATAAAGTGCATCTAGAAGATATTGCCCCAATGGCCGAAGGCCAAATTCTGTAGACAAAGCTTTTTGGACTCATTTGCAGTTGACAGTATGTCGAAATGATCTGAAAGAATTGTATGCTTGAGTTAGTTTAAAACAACAGTGAGTTGTGAAAAGGTCATGTCTGGTCTTCCATGATACCAATCCTATTTACTGTACTTGCTCTAGGTACGGCGGCGGTAATTGCCATTGAGTTACATCTGCATGAACTTGTCTAAAATAAGAAACGTTTGGGGCAGATTATTTGAGAGTGGAACTCGTATGTTTGTAGGGTGTACTCAGCGTGTGGGTTTGTTCAAGATTAAAAGATTGTCATAAAAACATCTGAATCTTCAGTGATAGTACTGTGACCTTGGGGCACATTGGACCGCATCCGCTAGACGTGACTTTAGAATAACCATTGTAAACATACCCAAGTATATTCATGGTATTGTATTTTCACCGGTCTTTAAAATTCCGCAATTAACACTTATACCGGCAGGGTATTATAAATAAATGTCAAAAATCCTACCGGGTTTAACAATTTACCGACAAAGTAATATTTGCATTGTTTTTACAAGTAACATTTGTATTGTTTTCCAAGCAATTTGTGCATATTTCCAAAGTTATGCTCATAGTTGCGAGTGACAAGTTGTATTAGCTGACACTGATGTTTTAAGCTCCCGGAACATTGTTCGATTTGTCTTTTTTAATCTTTTTATATCCATATTTAGATTTTGTACTACACACCGTTACTGTGCATTTCTACGTGCATTTCTTTGCGCTCCTTTCTTTCAAAGTTTGGTTAGTCCTTCGTCACTAAGTTTGGTTAGTAACGAAAGAGCACAAATTGCCTGGGACCATGACTAATTATTATTTATTGCGCACGCAGAACTGCACAGTAACGGTATGCACATTGACGTAGTCTCGGTTCTTTTGCAAAGAATTTCGGGAATTACCAAAATAGTCAATTTAGATGGAACGATATGCTACTGCTCAGTTCGCCGGTTATGCATAATTATCATTGCTACCTACTATCATTTGGATGCAACTTCCCAATTTTCTTAAGTGCTATATTATGCTGCTGCTTCATAATCCATTCATACACTGATGATATGTGAACACCCCTCAGGAGTTGGACATGGAATACTGCTGAATATTTCATAAGAATCTACACTGTATTATTGCCTCGGTGCTGAGATCCAAATGATAAATAATTTCATAAATCTTGATCATTTTACATTCATGTGCCACATTGTGAAGTCAAAATAAGTACATTCAATATAAATATTCTATAAATGTCAGTCAACCACCTTGCATAATCTATAAATGCACCTTTAATAAAGGGTCGCAAATGCCTCCAAATCCCGACAAAATAAACTACTTGAACTCAAGACAGCTAGCACTTCATTTATTTCAACGAGTAAACTAAGAGAAGCTCAAGAAGGCACAAGTTGTCTAATACAACAGGGGTCTATCCCTTATGCGTCACTACATCAGAAGCACCATATTCAGACGCCTTTGTGCGAGCTAGGACGAAGGTAACTGCACAGTAGAAATGCTGCATAATGCCAATAAATAACATTGTAGATGTTTTGACTTGGAATGTAGGCATTGTAGAAATGAATTGAATAAAAGCAGGACATCTGTCAAGAACTCAATACAACAGATGGCCCAAGAGACTAACCAAGCACCGGAAAAAGGAGGCGAGGAAGACAGAAATGGAGAGATTACATCAAAACATACATCACTGTACAAAGAAACAACAACTTGTTCAAGAACAGCGAAAGACAGAAACGATGAGATGGAAAATGCTGGAGGAGAACTTCACACAGATGTGGATGATATAGCCTGATGATGTGAGGTGAGGTACCTAGGCAAATTGCAGTATCTACAATTCAATAAAATAGAAGATGCCAACTCTTAACTTGGAATGTAATTTATGTATAGGTCTGCTACCAAAGTAAAGCATGCTATAAAAAGGCTCTATACCGTGATTTTCGGGAAAGTCTCAAAATAAATGAAATTTGTATAAATAGCTTAAGAGTGAAGGATATGTCTATAAAATTCATTTTATTCGTATGAAAAAACGACAAAAAGTGAGAAAACAGATGTGCAGTGAAAATGAGAAGCACCATTCAATGGCGTCCCAGCAAACACAAAAACGTTTTAAATAAGTTATATTTTGGCTTTTGGTTAGATAAAAACGTTTTAATAACATTAAAATGTCGGGCTATATAAAGGTCATGATAACGTTTTAAAACGTTTTATATGAAAACACACTACAACAATATTTTTAAATGTTTTCAAAAAATGTTATTGTAATATATTTTTGCAAACATTTTTGCCAAATATTGTGTCAATACTTAAATAACATTATGTTAATATATTTGAACCCAGCAAACACAGAAATGTTCTTAAAATGTTTTTTTCAAAACCTTTTAATAACATTTAAATGTCGGGTTATATAAAGGTCATGAAAACGTTTTTAAAACTTTATTGAAAATATTTTGGGCAAACATTTTTCGCAAAATATTTGTTCAATCCTCAAAATAACATTCTGTTTAGAATGTTTTGTATCAAGTTTTCAAGAATGTTTTTGGAATGTTATTAAAACGTTTTTATACCCTTTATATAACCATACATTTAAACGTTTTCTATCAATCATTTTTGTTTGCTGAGCAGTAGATTATCAAAAATGTTTTTTAAGGTTATGAAAACGTTTTATACTCTTAATATACCCTTTATATAACCCGACATTTAAACGTTTTCTGACAACCTTTTATAACCTTTTGCGAATGATGTCGAAAACGTTTTGTGTTTGCTGGGGCGTTGCTGTAGTTCTTGTACGATCATAGACCTCCAACAAATTATATACCACTGTCAGGGTATGTTTGCATTCCTATTTCTTCTAATAAGAATGAAAACAAAATATTTGTTTTTGAGGATATTTTAGTGTTTGGGAAGTTTACTTTTTCTTTGCCCAGCGCCACATGGAGTGCTATTAGATGCTTCTCAAATTAAAGTATAGCGAAATGTTTGCTAGACGATGAAGTTTTGATTCCCGGTTTTACGATCTTGCTTGTTTACCATATTTACGTCTAAAACAGGTATATGCTTAATTACCAGGAGGCTCTATCGAGATTATATTTTCAATGCGCAGCGCTATGTTAAAGAGTAATATCCGGATGGTTCTAAATTGGAGGGTGGCACTTCTGGACGGTACATCCCTCTTGGTTTCCTTACTCATTATCTCTTGCTATGTTTAAGGAAGAATCGAGATGATATGCAATTAATGTGATGTGAGGCTAGACTATCCAGACATATACACATTAATCTCGCGAGAATGTCGTCGGTCATTACCGTCAACCTGGAATTCTTAACTTAAAGTCGGATGCTGAAATGTCCCTAATGCTATTTTGTTCCGTTAGCTCAAGGACATTGACCCATATTGCCACTATGAAGATCTACTCCATCACTCTATTTGTCGAAGAAGTTATTTGTTGAAGTTTGTGGTGTAATTTCGGTCGGTAATTACCTCTTGTTCGCAATTTGTTTGCTTGTAAATTCGAAGTTAAGCATATGACAGAACTAACAATATTATGCAGTATACACGTATTATGTAATGTAATGTAATGTTATGTAATGTAATGTAATGTAATGTAATGTAATGTAATGTAATGTAATGTAATGTAATGTAATGTGTACAAAATCAGAGAAACAAAATTTCAAACTGTGAACTCGGTAGTAGGTGATTTAGGCCTGGGTCATTTTAGTTAAAAGGCACACCCTGCCATTTTATCCCACACCTCCCAGACACCTTCTGAAAAAATTAAAAGCTATTAAACACAGGTGTAAATACAGCAACTGTGCCCTTTGCAAGGGGACGAGGTAAGTTAGGCGGATGACTGTGACGATGTGATCCAGCAGCAACACTGTGCTGAATGGATAGTATTAATTTTAATAAGACTGTTTCATTAATTGCCGTTTTAATATACCTTGATCGTGGAAAGCTGGTATTTTGAAAACTTGACCTTTGACCTCTGTATGACATCCTTAATGACCTTAAATGAATTTTAAAATATTTAAAACATGTTAAGAATGTCATAAGGATCATTGCATTTAAATTTCAGCTCAATTGAAAAATTTTGAAAACTTGACCTTTGACCCCCTTATTGCCCCTTAATGACCTTAAATGAATTTCAAAATATTTTCAACATGTTTAGAATGTCATAAGGATCATTGCATTTAAATTTCAGCTCAATTGAAGCATTTTAAAAAACTTGACCTTTGACCCCTTTATGACCCCTTAATGACCTTAAATGAATTTTAAAATATTTTTGAAATGTTTAGAATGTGATAAGGATCATTGCATTTAAATTTCAGCTTAATTGGAGCATTTTGAAAAACTTGACCTTTGACATCTTTATGACCCCTTAATGATCTTAAATAAATTTTAAAATATTTTAAACATGTTTAGAATGTCATAAGGATCATTGCATATAAATTTCAGCTCGATTGGAGTATTTTGGGTTAAAATGACCTTTTTTGACCCCTGTGACCCCTTGGATGACCTCTGACTTTAAACAACCCATAACTTTTGTAGCCAGCTACCCAATACTGCTTGTGACTGAGTTTGGTCGAAATCCGATCAAGGATGTGGAAGTAGTAGCAAATTGTGAGAAGAAAGAAGAAAGAAAGAAAGAAAGAACTAGATATACGATCGGTTGCGGTCACCTGCGACCGCGAGCACAGCCACCAGGCGGTTTTGTTGATAACCGGAAGTGATCCTTCATTACCTTTGACCCCGCAAAAATATTACATAGTGCTTAGGATGTCATAAGGAATATTCCTGGTGAATTTCAGCTTAATCGGAACTTATACATGGATTTTGATTTTTTTTAAAAATTTTTGACCCCATTAATGACCTTTGACCTCAATGAAAAAAAACCCTTATGTACAACGACAAAATGCATTGTTCCAGTTTTAATTAAAAAATTCTACCATGTTTAGTTGTCGAGATAAAAATTCTTAAAATTATTTAGCTAAAAACAGGAAGTGACCCCTTAATGACCTTTGACCCCCAAAATAAAAATACCATGCATACATCAGGTAACACTGATTCATATATGATGATTATATTACTCTGGTTTGTTTACATTTTGAGATAAAAAAATTTTAAACTTTTTTGATAATTTTGGTTTTTGACCGGAAGTAACCCCTTAATGACCTTTGAGCCCCAAACTGTAGGCATCCTAAAGACCCTAGCTAGTAGCAATGCATGTGTGCTAATGGCGACTCTCTGCTATGTAATTTGTAAAGACAGTGATTTTTGAATATTTTTACAAATTTGTCAGACTTTTACCGGAAGTGACCCTTAATGACCTTTGATCCCAATTCTGTGGTATAACTTTTAGACACTGGATATAGATGATGCATGTGTGTAAGTGACGTCAACGTGCTATGTAATATGTGGAAGAAGAAGCATTTTAGTGAAAATCACGTTTTTGGTCATTGACCGGAAGTGGATGATTTTGACCGGAAATTGATCATGTGACATTTGTAGCAAGTGCCAGTGATGAGTGTGTCTAAGTTCGGTTGAAATCCATGAAAGTATGTCGGAGCTAGAGCAATTTGTAAATTTCAAGAGGGGGGGTCTGCAAAATGTTGACAGAAGAAGAAGAACGCGGTAAAAACAATGCACAGCGCCGATGGCGGCTGTGCAAAGAAGAAAGAAATCGCAAGAAAGAAATAAGTTAGGCTGCCCGCCTAACTTAAATACACTTTTTAATTAGTCTTGAACCTGAATTTCGGTACCGAATATTGCAAAACCCGAAGAAACATACATACACCACTTCCCCTCCTCCTACATACTCCAAGACACCCACTTATACTTAAAAATCAAATACACATGCAAATATATTGTCAACAAATTGTCTGTCTAATTATGAAGTATGAACATATTGCATCGCTTCTCTCATCGTACCAAATATAGCTTATTTGACTCACTTATGGCTTAAAATATAGCGCTCCATAATCACATAGACTACAATAACAGTTTCAGATTTCAAGCATAACTCAACGCAAACCCAGCAAATTAAACAACATTGTGAGTTCCCAATTAGATTTTTGCGTTATCGAGCAACGTGTTCCCTACGGTTAATGAAAATCGAATTGCTCGTCTCTCCATGTATACACCACCTGCTTTTGTGGAACTTCTTTCCCTTTTCATGAGACTGTTATTCATGTACGGGGTTTACGAAGTCTCTTCACGTACAGAATCTAGGTCGAACATTTACAGGCTTATTTTCAAATATCCGTTGATTTTGAAATTTCATATTCACGTTGTTCAGAATTTAGTACTGCGTATTTGAGTATTCTGGAATGAATAATTAAATTCGTCAGTAAGAATATGTTGTTCCAATAGAACGTTCTCTGTAGTTGAGTGGTAAGAAGAAAACAATGCTTTTTCTTAATTAAGTGACCATGAAGGTATGCACGTGCATAATAATTCAAGAAGAACCCTGCATTTCTTAAGATTCATGTTGGCCGAACATCTATATGAGGTTGTCACGATTCCCAGGTGTCAAAAAGAGATGAAAAAAAAGAAGAGTAACTGCGGTATCGAGTTATAGGAGTTAGGTTAGCATGTAATTCTTTCTACAAGTGTCGATTAGCATCATACCGTTGTCTACTAGCATACCGTAAACGTTCGCCTAATGGCGCTATGGGCTCCCTTGACATAAGTGGAATTTTAGGCACAACCTAAAAGTGCCCTCCCATAAAATTCCCACCAGCAAATAAGGGCACGTAACATTAATTCTTGTTGGGATTTCAGAGGAGGGAGCTCGATATTTGTACATGAAATTAAACCCAAGGCAAAGGAGCCCTACTTCCTTTTGCACGGAGTTCCTTGTCCCCGGGGATAAAAAATAATCACCAAGATCCACGAAAACAAAGTTTCAAAATTATTTTATTTTAGGTGTCGGTTACCACATTATTAAACATTTAAATAGTCAAGTAGGTGAAACTTCGACCGGAAGTAACTGACATGTCGCTTTAAATAACACAAATGTCATGAATGTATTTACGAATACTGAATTTGTCCATGCTAACAATGTTTTTTGTATACAAATAAATACGAACATCCTGTCTAATACTGATAATGGAAAATATCGTGTTTAAAGAAGATCCAAATATAAATATACTTGTTGCTTTACATTTATGCTGGTTTCATACTTTCCTGCAGCTTGCCGCTTTGCCGCTCTGAAGATGATTTTACCTCACTGCGCTATATATCGATCACTCCACCGCTTTGAATTCAAGTCAACTCGGAGCGGTGCCGCTCTGACGTAAGAGTGGCTTTCAGAGTCATGCCGCTCAACGGTGTGCCGCTTCGCTTGCTAGAAGTGCAAGCGGCATAATGAAGCGTCACGCCGCTCAGCGGCAAGCGGCAGAAAGTATGAAACAAATATTACTCGTCACTTGATATCTAAGGAAATCTGTTGAGCCAACATTCATCAAACTATTTATGGAATTAATTTACTTCCGGATTTACTTCAACATAAATACAAATGGCATCTTCAATAATAGTATCAAATTGTAGCCTGATATAATTCCCGCTTCTTTTGGATCTAAAGATCGGATAATCTTGGAGGTGACATGCGCCTGCTGCTCCCAGCCTTTTTCGATAGTTTATAAAATTCTATATAATATAGCGAATAGCTATCTGGCAGATATCTTATTCTTATATATATTGAAAACTTGATATTGTGCGCATTATATTTAACAAATTGTACTTATGTATTTTGAATATAGTACCAGTGGTGATAATAAATAAATAAATAAATAAATAAATAAATAAATAAATAAAGAAAGAAAGAAAGAAAGAAAGAAAGAAAGAAAGAAAGAAAGAAAGAAAGAAAGAAAGAAAAAGAAAGAAAGAAAGAAAGAAATAATAAATAAATAAATAAATAAATAAATAAATAAATAAATAAATAAATAAATAAATAAATAAATAAATATATAAATAAATAATATCGGATTTTTGATCGCTAAAATGTTTCCAATATTATCCATTCGTAGTTGACAGCTCATTATTAGTGTATTTTCACAATTGACAAAGTAAAAGCTATTCAAATACGTCTCTAGAAACATGTTCAATGAGACAATACAATACAGAAGAACTAATAAACAATAACGGTTTCCCGAAAGCCTTTGCGAATTTCACCGAAAATACGTCATTATTGCCCATTCAATGTGCACATTGACGATATGCACACTTTGCAAAGGATTCTGGGAACTACCGACAAGGTGAATTCCAGGCAATAGTCTCCAACCAGACCTGGTCCCCTTCACATTTGCGATTTATTCCGTATTCATTACGTGATACAGATTTAGAGGAGTGAATCGAGATTCAGGTTCCTGTATATCCCAGGAAACCTTAAATGTTTCTATTTGGATTCTCGTCCTTTAATCAGTTCCTTTGTGGATAAACACAACACGTGAAAAAAAAGCTAGGAACATACCTCGGAGGCCAACCATAAATCAATGCACACAACTTATTCTTTTAAATGACAGTATATTGAGGAAATAATCAATCTTAAACACTTATATTTAGCCGGCACGAGGTCCCAACGCATTTCATGAATAATATGACTAAATTGGGTTGTCAGACAGCAGAAGCACGGGTTATTGAAAATGCTAAAAACTTGCACTGCGAAAATAAGAGAGAAGCTCTTCGAAAGGGTGCCATTATGTTTCAACATGGCGCGTCTTTCACACCTTCAATTTATGTTGCAGACGACAAATGATTTATATAAACGTGCTAAATTAACCTCACATATTGACATTACCATAATTTTTTCATGTAAGGTTGCCGTGGAGTTTTCACCTGCGAAGTGTCAATAGATTGTTGCATGAAAAGGTGTTCACGTGAACCGCAGAAAATATCAGGCAAAAGAGCCACATGAATACCTCACGACCTATATTGAACCGAGAAACCTTTGTAAGATATGACAGTTGACTATCAGGTAAATATTCAAAACAACACTTGATATGGGGGCTTTATTATTAACATAATAAACCTTTTAAACAGGTACAACAGGTACATGTCCAAGTCTGTCTGGAGCAGAAATCCAATAAATCTTAGGATATTTTCCCCTGGGGGTATTTTGATGTGCGATTTAGCTGATCACGCCATTACACAAAATCGTTAATACTTAACACGATCAGCTTGCATTGAATGACCATAATAGGTGTTTGCATATTGTTATACGATTACAGCAATTAATCCCTGTAAAACATTCAACTCGTCAAAGCATGGTCAAAGTGAGCAATACACGTGAATTGACGTCTTTAACAGGTATTTCTATATTGTTTTAAGCTTACAACCATGGAGCTATTAAAGATGGAGAAGCAATAGATTATGTAACGCATTGTTCACTTGTGCCGATTTGAAATCTGACAAGCTATTCATCGAAAGGTACCTTTTGTTTGGACAAAGGGCTTCCGCCATTAAATCGGTAAGCTGACCCGACAGTGTATTAACGCTTTACCTAGCATGCTACTGTCAATAAGTGATCAAACGAAAGTCGCGTGAAAGCGCCTACTGGAACGAAAAGTACCTTTTGTTACCATAAAACCCAAGGGTGTGATTGAGTAGCCGTAAGCACAAAAGGCACACATTAGCCGCTGATGTACAGTTCGTTGTCACCCCACTGACTTTAGGTACTTCATTTAAATAAATTGAATGCGCTTGCTGAATGATTACACATCAAGGCTGCCATGTCTGCATGTCTATAGTACTGTATAATGGTAATAGTTACGTATACATGTAACATATAATATAAGTATACCGGTATAAGCCTATATAAAAGTTGTTTCACAAATTGACATTTTATTTTATTTTAAAAAGGAGACTGTCATAAACAGTGGCGTACTGAAGGGGGGCAGCTCTTCTGTGAGAGGTCTTGGGAGGGGATGAGGGAGGAAGAGGTGGAGGAGGGGATATGAAGAATGGGAGGGGGACTGGAGGAAGAGAGAAAGAGGAAGAAATGAAGAGAAATAAATAAATAGAAGTAAATAAATAGAAAGGTAAGGAAAATGATAGGAATGAGAGGGGACAAGAAGTAAGAGGGGATGGAGAAGGGAAGGGAGAAAAGAAGAGGGAGTGATACTTTAGCAAGGAAAGAATAAGTACAGAGAAAGGAAAAGAAAGGAATGACAAATAAATATAGGCCTTATAATAATTATTATAGAAACTAAATAGGCCTAACACTAACCATGCACTAACAGCACTATAGGCAGCCATTCGATGATGTCAATGCCTTTATGCGTTACGTATTTAAAACGCCCAGTCAGATGTATTTTACACCTGCCAAGCACAAGTCACCCAATTTCGAAAATTGGACGTTGACTGTACACTCTCATGAATATTGATTGGCAACATTTTCCAATATGTCAGCGCTCAAATCGGACACAATAGAACAATAGCCCATTCAGTGCGTTGCTTACAACCGTTGCTGTATTCAAAGTAAAGTTTCTGGAAAATAAAAAGTAAGGTAATAACCTTATAAAGTTCGTCAAATATGAAAATTGATCCGACTACTCACGATATGCAATGAATAACAAATAATTTTCTACTATTGCTCATAATAAGCATTTTAGAAATACTTCAATGCGTTGCACGTCGTCTAAAGAAATAAACATCGCAAACATATTATGAACTGATCTATCATTATACAGAGAGTGTTGAAGGGCTGTAATGCTAAGCGGCCTTTTGTCTGCTTGGAATTGATCGTATCTCCAGATGTAGTCACCTCGGAAATGTCACCTTAGGTTATGTATATGGTCAAGCTTTGTTCCACAGATAGGGCCTCCAATGTAAAAGCGAATAGGAATAATTATAAGCAGATAGTGAAGTAAAGTGAAAGAACTAACAATTCAAAATACTCTTTCACACTCCTATGAATTGTTCAATTGAGGCTCTACCTGGACACTTCGCATGACGTCTACAAATTTTACCAAGGGTTTTTAAACGTAATTGTCTTTAAGGGCTTGGATAGCAACGTTTTGTGGTATTTATAGTTGGACCTGAGAGCAAATTGCATTTTGAATACGAGGAATGTCCTTCTGAAATCAAATAATTTGGATTTTTTTCTCGATATAATAAGCATTAAAAATAAAATGTATTAAAATTGATATTTTTGACATTGAACAGTCCTCGAAGAAAATCGTATCAATTTAATAATATGTACTTAAAGGTATGTAGCTGGGAGGAAAAGCCGTCCATCATTTGAAAATGTTGACCTTTCGTATTGAAGATACACATTTTTTTTTCTCAAAAACTACCTAAAATCTGTGCAAAGGTTGGTGACCGACGCCTTAAAACAGCACCATTTTGGCAATGTTGAATAATCGTAATTTTCGACTTTTTTACTTGAAAAATATTTGTTGGGTTTGCACTGTGCTTGAAATCGTAAACTCTTATTGTAGTTTTTGTGATTACGGGCGTCATACTTTGTCTCTTGATTTATTCATAGTTAGCCATAATTGGGTCAATTGTGTTTTCAGCACACTTGCTTTGTTTTTAGTATTTTACACTGTAGCTGTGATGAACGACTGTGACGATTTTGACAATGGGGAAGCAGGTGAAGGAAAAAGACTAGTGAATAAGCATTATAAATATATTGTGACCTGGTTTCCCTACAGTGAATTAAAGTTGTAGGAGTTGATGAGGTTGAAAAGAAAACACCCTCAATAAACGCCAACGTAAAATTCTACATCCAAACAACGGTAGGTTTCAAACAAACAGGCAAAGGGCAATCAAGTTGACATTTCAAATGCGAAGAAAGACAGTGTTTGGTCTGATCCAGTTTTTTAGATTTTATTTGTCAACAATCGTGTGTTGTTGACAGGTCTGACTTTGAGGTATAGAAATCGCCTTAAGTTTAATCAATGTTAAATACGAGTTAATGATCCAGATTTAGAACGACAATCGACAATTATGCAGTACATATGTGGCAAAAAATCAGAGAAGCAAAATTACCATATATTGCCAAAACTAAGGCAACTACATGTCCCACACCTCACAAACACCCATCCATACTTGACACAATTAAAGAAACTGGCAAATACATCGTCAACGAATCGCCAGTCTAATTATGAATTCTGAACATTTTGCATCACTTCTGGGATGAAACTTTTAAATTGTTAAAACAATTTAAAAATAATCATCGCAATTTAAACATGTTAAAATAATCATCGCATCGCATGGTTGAGCATGGTGGCCGAGCGGAACGGGCTCTGACTCATAATCGGAAGGTTGCGGGTTCGAGCCCCGGCGACGTCATCGTGTTGTGCCCTTGAGTAATGCACTTTATCTCGATTACTCCTCTCCACCCAGGTGTATAAATGGGTACCGGCATTCTTAAATGCTGGAAAGGTAATAGACTCGCTGTGGAGGAGGTGTAGCAATCCCCCTATAGCAACATTACAATCGCCAATGAAAGGGAGATGGGCACTCCGATCACTGTTTATACAGGATACTCTCCTTTACCTTTACATCGCATCGAAATGTAGGTTTAAAATCTCAATATTGCCTTACTTATGGATAACTATACATCCAGATTAACTTTGTTTAACTTTGTTTATTTGTCTTGTGTTACTCCCCCATTGGATGTTGTGTCATATTTTCCCTGTTTTTAATTTTATCCATTGCTAGTGTGACACTTTTGTATCCTTTTGGATCCATCCTTTGGTTCCCCGCTGGTCCGTTGGAACAGATTTTCCCTGTTTTTATATTATACATCCAAAGACATATACTAGTATGACGAAATAATCACAAAGACTAAAATAAGAGGTCAATATTTAAAGTACAACTCAGCATATTTAGCAAAATTGGGAATTCCCAATTAGATTTTGGCGTCATGGAGCAATGTGTACCCTGCGGTCAATCCAAATCGAATAGCTCCATACATGATACCATCTGCTGTTGTGCATGGAGCTATTCCTTTTTCATGAAACTGTTATTTATGTACGGGGTTTACGAAGTCTCTTCACGTACACAATCTAGGTCGAACATTTACAGGCTTATTTTCAAATATCCGGTTATGTTGATATTTCATATTCACGTTGTTCAGAATTTAGTACTGTTTACTTGAGTAAGGATGATTATGGAATGAATAACCGAATTCGTCAGCAAGAAGCTTTTACAATAGAATTATGTTCTCTATAGTTGAAAAGTCAGAACAAAACAAGACCTTTCTTAATAATATAAACATGACAGTATGCATGTGCATGTAATTCAAGAAGAATCCTGCATTCCTTAAGATTCAAGATGGCCGAACATCTATAAGGCTCGTCACGATTCCCAGGTGTCAAAAAGAGAAAAAAAAATAGAGTCACGGTGATGTCGAGTTATAGGAGTTATGTCAACAGGTATAGATAATTACTATGATAAGAAGGTAAAAAGGTTTTCGTATCAGTTAACTATGTAGCTGCTAGTGTACTCAAATGAGCAACACTATTATATAATTCACAGGTGTTCAGGAAGTATTTAGAGACACTTATGTGAACATATTGAAGGAGGAATACAACTATTTGATGCCGTCAGATAAGATCAAAGTGGTAATCAATTCATAGTCAGTGGATATCATGGTGGTGTAATTTGTAACTATATTGGCCAAAATCATACACAGAAATAATTCGGTGAACTCACCATAACCTAACTTGATAAACTCTTTATTTCATTCCTGTATTTGACTTCTGCAGCTATAGTTATTTACTTCTGTAGATGTTGGCTTCAAAAAATACACATTTTTTTTTTTAATTAGAAGAATTCATTCGGGTGACATTAGTTACATTCATTATTTATTTCAAAGTTTAAAATTTACTTTCAGCCAAAAATTCAACTAACCTTGAATTTTCGATGTGTGACACACATCCTCATCACAAGAAGTCTTAAAATGTTGTGATGGACTTGCCTTTTGTTGACCATTGGCGACTTTTGGTCGAATGAGGGCGTTGTATGGGTTCATTATTTATGTTTTTACAATGGTTTATTAAGACATACATTGCATAAATATTCAGAAAAGGGTACAACCTTACTAATTCAAGGCTAATCCTTTTATAGTAAATATAATGAAAAGAAACAAATAATACTATATATATTTTAGGCAATAGCCTTCAACTCAATCTAGTCCCCTACATATTTGCGATATATTCCGTATTCATTACACGTGATAATGATTTAGACGAGCAGATCGAGATTCAGGTTTCTGCGAATCCCTGGACTCCCCTTTAATGTTACTTGGATTCGCGTCCTCTAATCAGTTCCTTTGTGAATAAACCCTACACGTAAAATAAAATCTAGGAACATACCTCGGAGGCCAACCATAAATCAATGGCCTCAACTTATTCTCTTAAATGACAGTGTATTGAGGAAATAATCAATCTTAAACACTTATATTTAGCCGGCACAAGATTTCAATGTATTTCATGAATAATATGACTATATTTCGTTGTCAGACAGCAGCAACACGGGTTATTGAAAATGCTAAAAACGTGCACATGTGAAAATAAGAGAGAGGCTCCTCAAAAAGGCGGCATTATGTTTCAACATGGCGCGTCTTTCACACCTTCAATTTATATTGCAGACAGATATACTAGCTAGGAGGAATACAATACAGTTGATTTTTTTAACATAGCGTGGCGAACTGTCAGAAATAAACAAGCATGTTTGTATTTGCATGACGTATATTCAACAGGAAACCTACTGCTTCTCAAAAATGACACATTTAGTAATAATATGATCAAATTTCCTGCAAGGAAAGTAGACAAAATATGAAAAGATCAAGCATATTTGTATTTCTACGACGTATATTGAACAGGAAACGCTTTTGATCTCGAAAGATGACAAACTAAGTTAATGTTTGTAGTAGAACATGCATTCAAACACTCTTCCTATAATCGGTGATGAATCCATAGTAGCGTATACGCGAGCGCGTACGCGGAACTTACGCGTAAACACTCTGTTGGAGGTAGCAGCTAAACATTACCGATTGTGAGGTTGAGTGGCTGTGACAAACGGACATTCCGAATGAAAGAATCATGTGAATTAGACGATCTTTATTATTTATTTAGATTGTTTTCGTTGTTGATAGGGATTCAATCATGTTTCACTGTTGTTCATCACCGATTAACAAGGATGCGTCCGCGTCGTCTGCGAAGTAAACCACACAAATGCGCCGGACACATTTGTTAATAAGTGAAACATAATTGAGTCCCTAAATAAACAATTTGATCACATCCCAAACATGCCAAAATAACTGCCCGCATTTTTTCTACGAAATAAAAAAGTTATCCAGAGTCTATTATGTTAACCTTGACTGATAGTGGTGACGCTGGAATGGTGCTTATTTTGTCCTCTGGAATACCAGAGGACAAAATAAGCATCATTCCAGCTTCACTACTATATGTGACACAACCTTCCTTGAATAGATAACTAAACTATATGAAAGGTTGCATGGGATTTTACCTGCAATTTTTACCTGTCAGTGGATTGTTTTATGTAAAGGTGTTCACTCTAATAAGTCAGAGAATCTCAAGCAAGAAAGAGCAATGTGAATACCTCACCGCACGAGAAACCCGTGTATGATGGTTGACTGTTGACTATCAGGGAGATATTTAAAACGACAGTTGATATGGGGGCTTTATTATTAATATAATAAACCTTTTCAACAGGTACACGTCCAAGTCTGTCTGGAGCAGAAATCCAATAAATCTTAGGATATTTCCCCTGGGGTATTTTGATGTGCGATTTAGCTGATCACTCTATCGTTAATACTTAACACGATTATCTTTCATCGATAACAATTGAGAGACCATAATAGATATAGTATATTGTTTTACGATTACAGCAATTGTTTTATATTAAAGCAACGTTTTAACAAAAACAAGCCTTTATAAGGTATTACAATTATTGTTTTAAGCTTACAACGGTGATTGTATTTCAAAGCATCGTTTTTGAAAAATAAAATCCATGTACAATAATAACCTTCAAAAGTTCGGCAACATGAAAATTGATCCGACTACTATGCATGCAATGAATAACAAAATAATTTTCTATTAGCTCATAATAAGCATTTCAGAAATACTTCAATGCATAGCACGTCGTCTAAAGAAATAAACATTGCAAACATATTATGAGCTGATCTGTCACTATACAGAGAGTGTTGAAGGGCTGTAATGCTAAGCGGCCTTTTGTCTGCTTCGAATTGATCGTATCTCCAGATGTAGTCACCTCGGAAATGTCACCTAGGGTTATGTATATGGTCAAGCTTTTGTGCACAGATGGGGCCTCCGATGTGAAAGCGAATAGGAATACTAATAGGGAGATAGTGAAAAAGAGTGAAAGAGCTTATAATTCAAAATAATGTTTCATAGTCCTATGAATTGTTCAATTGAGGCTCTACCTGGACACTTCGCAGGATGTCCACAAATTATACCGAGGTTTTTGTCTTTGTAATTGTCTTAGATTGTCTTGGATAGCAACGTTTTCATGTATTTATTGTGGGACCTGAGAGCACATCAGACACACCAAATTGCATTTTGAATACAAATAAATGTCCTTCTGATAATTTTGATCCTTTTTTTGAAATTCTCAATATAATAAGTACTAAAAATAAAATGTATCAAAAATTGATATTTTTGACATTGAACAGTCCTCGAAGTAAATTGTATCAATGTAATGATATGTACTTAAAGTTATGTAGCTGGGAGGAAAAGCCGTCCATCATTTTGACCTTTCATATTGAAGATGTACTCATTTTTTTCTCAAAACTACCTAAAATCTGTGCAAAGGTGGACGACTGACGCCTTAAAACAGCACTATTTTGGCAATGATGAATAATCGTAATAACCGTCATAATTTTCGACTTTTTTACTTGAAAAATATTTGTTGGGTTTGCACTGTGCTTGAAATCGCAACCTTGTAGTCTTTGTGATTACGGGCGCCATATTTTGTCTCTTGATTTATTCATAGTTGGGTCAGTTGTGTTTTCAGCACACTTGCTTTGTTTTTAGCATATATTGTTGAAGATATGCTTACAGCCAATACAGTATTTTACACTGTAGCTGTTATCAACGACTTTGACAATGGGGAAGCAGGTGAAAGAAAGAGACCAGTGAATAAGCATTATAAGCATATTGTGACCTGGTTTTCCTACAGTGAATTAAAGTTGTAGGACGTTGACGAAGCTTTAAAGAAAACACCCGCAATAAACGCCAACGTAAAATTCTACATCCAAACAACGGTAGATTTCAAACAAACAAGCAGAGGGCAATTTGATTAAAAGCAATTGGATTACGCATTTCTTATTTACAACCGTGTTACCATTACAAATATTTAGCCAATAAATCAGTCAGCACATTATGTGAAATCTCTACTCCGTGTCGTTTCAAAACTTGACATTTCGAATGCGAAGATAAATAGCGTATGGTCTGATCCAGGTTTTTACATTTTGTTTGTCAACAATCGTGTGTTGCTGACAGGTCTGACTTTAAGGTATAGAAATCGCCTTAAGTTTAATCAATGTTAAATACGAGTTAATGATTCAGATTTAGAGCGACAATTGACAATTATGCAGTCCATATGTGGAAAAAAATCAGAGAAGCAAAATAACCAAATATTGCAAAAACTGAGGGAAAACATACATGTCCCACACCTCACAAATACCCATCCATACTTAAAACAATTAAAGAAACTGGCAAATACATCGTCAACGAATCGTCAGTCTAATTATGAAATCTGAACATTTTGCATCACTTCTGGGATGAAACTTTTAAATTGTTAAAACAATTTTAAATTAAAAAAATTTAAAAATAATCATCGCAATTTAAAAATAATCATCGCAATTTAAAAATAATCATCGCATCGCATGGTGGAGCATGGTGGCTGAGCAGATCGGGCTCTGACTCATAATCGGAAGGTTGTGGGTTCGAGCCCCGGCGACGCCATCGTGTTGTGCCCTTGAGTAACGCACTTTATCTCGATTACTCGTCTCCACCCAGGTGTATAAGTGGGTACCGGCATTCTTAAATGCTGGGAAGGTAATAGACTCACTGTGAAGGAGGTGTAGCGATCCCCCTACAGCAACATTACATGGAGGAGTCTGGCCCAATCGCCAATGAAAGAGAGATGGGCACTCCGATCACTGTTTATACAGGATACTCTCCTTTACCTTTACATCGCATCGAAATGTAGGTTCAAAATCTCAATATTGCCTCACTTTGATAACTATAAATCCAGAGACATATACTAGTATGACGAAATAATCACAAACACTAAAATAAGAGGCCAAGTTTTCAACCACAACTCAGCATATCTAGCAAAACTGGGAATTCCCAATTAGATTTTGGCGTCATGGAGCAATGTGTACCCTACGGTCAATCCAAATCGAATAGCTCCATACATGATACCATCTGCTGTTGTGGAGCTATTCCTTTTTCATGAGACTGTTATTCATGTACGGGGGTTTACGAAGTCTCTTCACGTACAGAATCTAGGTCGAACATTTACAGGCTTATTTTCAAATATCCGGTTATGTTGATATTTAATATTCGCGTTGTTCAGATTTTAGTACTGCTTACTTGAGTAAGGATGATTATGGAATGAACAACCGAATTCGTCAGCAAGAAGCTTTTACAATAGAATATAATATGTTTTCTATAGTTGAGAAGTCAGAACAAAACAAGATTTTTCTTAATAATATGAACATCACAGTATGCATGTGCATGTAGTTCAAGAACAATCCTATTCCTTAAGATTCAAGTTGGTCGAACATGTATATGAGGCTCGTCACGATTCCCAGGTGTCAAAAAGAGAGGAAGAAAAGAAGAGTAATGGTGATGTAGAGTTATAGGAGTTATGTCAACAGATAATTACTATGATAAAAAAAGAAGATTTTCGTACCAGGTAGCTATCTGCTAGTGAAATGAGCAACACTATTATATAATTCACAGGTGTTCAGGAAGTATTTAAAGACACTTATGTGAACATATTGAAGGAGGAATACAACTATTTGATGCCGTCAGATAAAATCAAGGTGGTAATCAATTCATAGTCAGTGAATATCACGGCGGTGTAATTTGTAACTATATTGGCCAAAATCATACACAGAAATAATTCGGTGAACTCACCATAACTTGATAAACTCTTTATTTTATTTCTGTAATTTACTTCTGCAACCATAGGATGGGTGGATGTTGGCTTCAAAGAATGTACTATTGTTTAATTACAATAACTCATTGGGGAGAGTGACATTAGTTATATTCATTATTTATTTCGTATTAAGCTTTTAAGCTTAAAAACTAACTTTCAGCACAAAAATTCAACTAACCTTGAATTTTCGATGTGTGACACACATCTTCATCAGAAGAAGTCATAAGATGTTGTGATGGAATTGCCCCTTTGTTGACCATTGGCGACATTTGGCCGAATGAGGGCGTTGTATAAGGTTCATTATTTATGTTTTCACAATGGTTTTATTAAGACATATATTGCAAAAATATTCAGAAAAGTGTACAAAGTACAAACTGATTTACCTGCAACGAGCACAGACTTACAAATTCAAGGCTAATCATTTTATATAAAAAAGAAACAAATATTATATATATTTTAGGCAATAGCCTCCAACTCAATCTAGTCCCCTACATATTTGCGATATATTCCGTATTCCTTAAGTGATAATGATTTAGAGGAGTCGATCGAGATTCAGGTGCCTGCAAATCCCAGGACTCCCCTTTAATGTTACTATTTGGATTCGCGTCCTCTAATCAGTTCCTTTGTGAATAAACCCTACACGTAAAATAAAAGCTAGGAACATACATCGGAGGCCAACCATAAATCAATGGCCTCAACTTATTCTCTTAAATGACAGTGTATTGAGGAAATAATCAATCTTAAACACTTATATTTAGCCGGCACAAGATTTCAACGGATTTCATGAATAATATGACTAAATTGCGTCTTCAGACAGCAGCAGCGCAGGTTATTGAAAATGCTAAAAACTTGCACATGTGAAAATAAGAGAGAGGCTCCTTGAAAAGGCGGCATTATGTTTCAACATGGCGCGTCTTTCACACCTCCAATTTATATTGCAGACAGCTAGGAGGAATACAATACAGTTGATTTTTTAACACAGCGTAACGAACTGTCAGAAATAAACAAGCATGTTTGTATTTGTATGACGTATATTCAACAGGAAACCTTCTGCTTCTCAAAAGATGACACATTTAGTAAAAATATGATCAAATTTCCTGCAAGGAAGTAAGACAAAATATGAAAAGATCAAGCATATTTCTATTTCTACAACGTATATTGAACAGTGAACTTTCTTGATCTCGAAAGATGAGAAACTAAGTTAATGTTTGCAGTAGAACATGCATTCAACAATTCTTCCTATACCTTTGTACAGGAGCCAATCGTTGTTAATCGGCGATGAATCCACAGTAGCGTATGCGAGCGCGTACGCGGAACTTACGCGTAAACACTCTGTTTGAGGTAGCAGCTAAACATTTAATACCGCTTGTGAGGTTGAGTGGCTGTGACAAACGGACATTCGGAATGTAAGAATCATGTGAATTAGACGGTCTTTAACTTGTTTTCGTTGTTGAAAGGGATTCAATCGTGTTTCACTGTTGTTCATCACCGATTAACAACGATGCGTCCGCGTCGTCTGCGAAGTAAACCACGCAGATGCGCCGGACACATCGTTGTTAATAGCTGAAACATGATTGAATCCCTAACAGTTTGATCACATCCCAAACATGCCAAAATAATTTTTTCTACGAAATAAAAAAAGTTATCCAGAGTCTATTATGTTAACCTTGACTGATAGTGGTGACGCTGGAATGGTGCTTATTGTGTCCTCTGGAGTACCAGAGGACAAAATAAGCACCATTCCAGCTTCACCACTATATGTGACACAACCTTCCTTGAATAGATAACTAAACTATATGAAAGGTTGCATGGGATTTTACCTGCAATTTTTACCTGTCAGTGGATTGTTTTATGTAAAGGGGTTCACTCTAATAAGTCAGAGAATCTCAAGCAAGAAAGAGCAATGTGAATACCTCACCGCACGAGAAACCTGTGTATGATGGTTGACTGTTGACTATCAGGGATATATTCAAAACAACGGTTGATATGGGGGCTTTATTATTAATATAATAAACCTTTTCAACAGGTACACGTCCAAGTCTGTCTGGAGCAGAAATCCAATAAATCTTAGGATATTTCCCCTAGGGTATTTTGATGTGCGATTTAGCTGATCACTCCATCGTTAATACTTAACACGATTATCTTTCATCGATAACAATTGAGAGACCATAATAGGTATAGTATATTGTTCTACGATTACAGGAATTGTTTTATATTAAAGCAACGTTTTAACAAAAACAAGCCTTTATAAGGTATTACTATTATTGTTTTAAGCTTACAACGGTGATTGTATTTCAAAGCATCGTTTTTGAAAAATAAAATCCATGTACAATAATAACCTTCAAAAGTTCGGCAACATGAAAATTGATCCGACTACTATGTATGCAATGAATAACAAAATAATTTTCTATTAGCTCATAATAAGCATTTCAGAAATACTTCAATGCATAGCACGTCGTCTAAAGAAATAAACATTGCAAACATATTATGAGCTGATCTGTCACTATACAGAGAGTGTTGAAGGGCTGTAATGCTAAGCGGCCTTTTGTCTGCTTCGAATTGATCGTATCTCCAGATGTAGTCACCTCGGAAATGTCACCTAGGGTTATGTATATGGTCAAGCTTTTGTGCACAGATGGGGCCTCCGATGTGAAAGCGAATAGGAATACTAATAGGGAGATAGTGAAAAAGAGTGAAAGAGCTTATAATTCAAAATAATGTTTCATAGTCCTATGAATTGTTCAATTGAGGCTCACCTGGACACTTCGCAGGATGTCCACAATTGTACCAAGGTTTTTGTCTTTGTATTTGTCTTTAAGGGCTTGGATAGCAACGTATTCAGGTATTTATTGTGAGACCTGAGAGCACATCAGACACACCAAATTGCATTTTGAATACAAGGAATGTCCTTCTGATATCAAATAATTTTGATCATTTTGTTGAAATTCTCAATATAATAAGTATTAAAAATAAAATGTATTAAAATTTGATATTTTTGACATTGAACAGTCCTCGAAGTAATTGTTTCAATCTAATGATATGTACTTAAAGTTATGTAGCTGGGTGGAAAAGCCGTCCATCATTTGAAAAGTTTGACCTTTCATATTGAAGATACACATTTTTTTCTCAAAACGACCTAAAATCTGGGCAAAGGTGGGTGACCGACGCCTTAAAACCAGCACTATTTTGGCAATGATGAATAACCGTAATAACCGTCATAATTTTCAACTTTTTTTACTTGAAAAGTATTTGTTGGGTTTGCACTGTGCTTGAAATCGTAAACTCTTATTGTAGTTTTGTGATTACGGGCGTCATATTTTGTCTCTTGATTTATTCATAGTTAGCCATAATTGGGCCAATTGTGTTTTCAGCACACTTGCTTTGTTTTTAGCATATATTGTTGAAGATATGCTTACAGCCAATACAGTATTTTACACTGTAGCTGTGATCAACTTTGACGACTTTGACAATGGGGAAGCAGGTGAAGGAAAAAGACCAGTGAATAAGCATTATAAGCATATTGTGACCTGGTTTTCCTACTGTGAATTAAAGTTGTAGGACGTTGACGAACCTTAAAAGAAAACACCCTCAATAAACGCCAACGTAAAATTCTACATCCAAACAACGGCAGGTTTCAAACAAACAGGCAAAGGGCAATTTGATCAAAAGCAATTGGATTACGCATTTCTTATTTACAACTGTGTTACCATTACAAATATTGAGCCATTAAATCAGTCAGCACATTATGTGAAATCTCTACTCCGTGTCGTTTCAAAAGTTGACATTTCAAATGCGAAGAAAGACAGTGTTTGGTCTGATCCAGTTTTTAAGATTTTATTTGTCAACAATCGTGTGTTGTTGACAGGTCTGACTTTGAGGTATAGAAATCGCCTTAAGTTTAATCAATGTTAAATACGAGTTAATGATCCAGATTTAGAACGACAATCGACAATTATGCAGTACATATGTGGCAAAAAGCAGAGAAGCAAAATTACCATATATTGCCAAAACTAAGGCAACTACATGTCCCACACCTCACAAAACACCCATCCATACTTGACACAATTAAAGAAACTGGCAAATACATCGTCAACGAATCGTCAGTCTAGTTATGAATTCTGAACATTTTGCATCACTTCTGGGATGAAACTTAACAATTTAAAAATAATCATCGCATCAAAATGTAGGTTTAAAATCTCAATATTGCCTCACTTATGGATAACTATATATCCAGAGACATATACTAGTATGACGAAATGATCACAAAGACTAAAATAAGAGGTCAATATTTCAAGTACAACTCACCATATTTACCAAAATTGGGAATTCCCAATTAGATTTTGGCGTCATGGAGCAATGTGTACCCTACGGTCAATCCAAATCGAATTGCTCATACCATCTGCTTTTGGGGAGCTTATTTGCCTTTTTCATGAAACTGTTATTTATGTACGGGGTTTACGAAGTCTCTTCACGTACAGAATCTAGGTCGAACATTTACAGGCTTATTTTCAAATATCCGGTTATGTTAATATTTCATATTCACGTTGTTAAGAATTTAGTACTGCTTACTTGAGTAAGGATGATTATGGAATGAACAACCGAATTTGTCAGCAAGAAGCTTTTACAATAGAATATAATAATTATGTTCTCTATAGTTGAGAAGTCAGAACAAAACAAGATTTTTCTTAATAATATAAACATGACAGTATGTAATTCAAGAAGAATCATGCATTCCGTAAGATTCAAGTAGGCCGAATATCACGATTCCCAGGTGCCAAAAAGAGAGGAAAAGGGAAGAGTAACGGTGATGTCGAGTTATATGAGTTATGTCAACAAAAGTAAAGGAGATTTTCGTACCAGGTAGCTAGCTGCTAGTGCACTCAAATGAGCAACACTATTATATAATTCACAGGTGTTCAGGAAGTATTTATAGACACTTATGTAAACATATTGAAGGAGGAATACAACTATTTGATGCTGTCAGATAATATCAAAGTGGTAATCAATTCATAGTCAGTGAATATCATGGCGGTGTAATTTATAACTATATTGGCCAAACTCATACACAGAAATATTTCGGTGAACTCACCATAACCTAACTTGATAAACTCTTTATTTTATTCCTGTAATTTACTTCTGCAACTATAGGATGTGTGGATGTTGGCTTCAAAGACTGCACTATTTTTTAATTACAATAACTCATTGGGGATAGTGACATTATAGTCTTTATACCTTCCTCGAGTCAGTAATTTAGATATTTTTTAGTGTATCTTTAAATATAATGATATAATGATGAGAAATATATAAAAGTATACATTTTCAGAAAACTAGCATAACAGATACCTGCAATAATGAACAGTTTTTGAGAAAATCTCAAAATTTTATTTTACTTTACTGACTCGAGGAAGGTATACGGACTATAGTTACATTCATTATTTATGTTTTTACAATGGTTTTATTAAGATATACACTACATAAATATTTAGAAAAGGGTACAAAGTACAAACTTATTTACCTGCAACGAGCACATACTTACAAATTTGTTTATAGTAAATATAATGAAAAAACCCCAAATATTATATATATTTTAGGCAATAGCCTCCAACTCAATCTATTCCCCTACACATTTGCGATATATTCCGTATTCATTACGTGATAATCAGTTGGAGGGCCATTCAACTTTGACGCGCTATTATTAAACTGTACGCTATGAATACGCACACAACGAAAATTCAAATTTGCTTGGTCTGGGTTGCAGTTTTAAAAGCTTCCAAAATTCTCTCTACAACTCCTAATAGCTATATATTTTATAAATAACTATAAGAAAGGCTTTCAACATTCCATATATGTTCACAAAAAATACCGTAGCTTTGCAAGGAATATGATATGGGCACATAAACACAAATTTTGTCATGAATTGAGATAAAAGAGTAACAAAAACTACTATATTTTAAAACTGGTGCGAGTTCATAAATCAGGAATTTGCATATGATTAGAAACATGGCTTATTATCCTCATACTAAAAAATCAAGATTTTTGGTTGGTTAAGACAAAAACCTGCCGGGATGAAAAGGGTATTTTCCAAGACGGAAAAATACCAGTATTCAGTAGGCCATGCGACAACAACATTGAGAAAGTTCATGCGAGCAGTGTTAAACTGCGCGCGCGTATTTCACTGAACGCAGATGAATGGCGCGCTTGGGCGCAACAAAGTCGCGCGCGTGTACTCGTTCATGGTGTCAAGTCACGCGGTATTGTTATGAAGTTGTTTACTTAATTTTCCTGCATGGGCCGAATCTGGGTAACCAATTTAAACCATTATAACAACTTAAATTTTTAAGTTCAATATTTGGGACAAAGACTAATCGATAGATAAAGGTTGAAATTACTTGTCTGGCTAAAAATTAGAATGATTAAAGCGTTAAGACAGAAAATATCCGGGTTAGAAGTCCTTAGCAACGAAAATAAATATGAAGATAAAGCAAACGCAAAAATCACGAATTCTAACAACAAAAGTAGACAAAATGGGAATCAAGTAGAGAATTGTGAAGATATTTTCAATACAAGCTTATTTGTAAATTGCCCAAGATGATTGGCTACACATAATACGATATATTTAAAATCGAAACTTTCCGCGGGAAAGGTATAAACGCATACCCAAGAGTGCGACGGTCATTTTTGCAAAGGTCGCGTACGTTAATAATTTGACCTTTAACGGATGACGCGCACGATGGCCCTCCGACTGAATGATTTAGACGAGTAGATCAAGATTCAGGTTCCTGCGAATCTCAGGACTCCCCTTTAATGTTACTATTTTGATTCGCGTCCGCCAATCAGTTCCTTTGTGAATAAACCCTACACGTAAAATAAAAGCTAGGAACATACCTCGGAGGCCAACCATAAATCAATGGCCTCAACTTATTCTCTTAAATGACAGTGTATTGAGGAAATAATCAATCTTAAACACTTATATTTAGCCGGCACAAGATTTCAATAATTATATTTCATGAATAATATGACTAAATTTCGTTGTCAGACAGCAGCAACACGGGTTATTGGAAATGCTAAAAAGATGCACTGTGAAAATAAGAGAGAGGCTCTTCGAAAAAGCAGCATTATGTTTCAACATGGCGCGTCTTTCACACCTTCAATTTATATTGCAGACAGCTAGGAGGAATACAATACAGTTGATTTTTTTAAACACATAGCGTAACGAACTGTCAGAAAAAAGCCAAGTATGTTTGTATTTGTATGACGTATATTCAACATGAAACCCGCTGCTTCTCAAAAGATGACAAATTTAGTAAAAATATGATCAAATTTCCTGTAACGAAGAGAGACAAAATATAAAAAGATCAAGCATATTTGTATTTCTACGACGTATATTGAACAGGAAACGTTCTTGATCTTGAAAGATGAGAAACTAAGTTAATGTTTGCAGTAGAACATGCATTCAACAACTCTTTGTACAGGAGCCAAGCGTTGTTAATCGGTGATGAATCCACAGTCCAGTAGCGTATACGCGAAAGCAAGGTTACGTGTATGCGTTACGCGTGACCGTGTTAAATTCGTTATGCCTGGAACTTATGCGTAAACACTCTGTTGTAGGTAGCAGCTAAACATTACCGCTTTATTCTTTTGTTTTATTGCTGATATCAACAGAGAAATCAGCTACTTTCTGGTAAGGTTGATTGGCTGTGACAAACGGACATTCCGAATGAAAGAATCATGTGACTTAGACGATCATTAGCTTGTTTTCGTTGTTGAAAGGGATTGTTGTTAATCGGTGATGAACAACAATGCGTCCGCGTCATCTGCGAAGTAAACCACGCAGACGTGCCGGACATATCGTTGTTAATCGGTGAAACATGATTGAATCCCTAAATAAATAATTTGATCCCAAACATGCCAAAATATAAAGCTCCCGCATTTTTTCTACGAAATAAAAAAGTTATCCAGAGTCTATTATGCTGACCTTGTCTGAAAGTAGTGAAGCTGGAATGGTGCTTATTTTGTCCTCTGGAGCACCAGAGGACAAAATAAGCACCATTCCAGCTTCACCAATATGTGACACAACCTTCCTTGAATTGATGATTAAACTATATGAAAGGTTGCATGGGATTTTGCCTGCAATTTTTACCTGACAGTGGATTGTTTTATGTAAAGGTGTTCACTCTAATAAGTCAGAGAATCTCAAGCAAGAAAGATCAATGTGAATACCTCACCGCACGAGAAACGTGTGTATGATGGTTGACCGTTGACTATCAGTGAGATATGTAAAACAACAGTTGATATGGGGGCTTTATTATTAATATAATAAACCTTTTCAACAGGTACACGTCCAAGTCTGTCTGGAGCAGAAATCCAATAAATCTTAGGATATTTCCCCTAGGGTATTTTGATGTGCGATTTAGCTGATCACTCCATCGTTAATACTTAACACGATTATCTTTCATCGATAACAATTGAGAGACCATAATAGGTATAGTATATTGTTCTACGATTACAGCAATTGTTTTATATCAAAGCAACGTTTTAACAAAAACAAGCCTTTATAAGGTATTACTATTATTGTTTTAAGCTTACAACGGTGATTGTATTTCAAAGCATCGTTTTTGAAAAATAAAATCCATGTACAATAATAACCTCAAAAAGTTCGGCAACATGAAAATTGATCCGACTACTATGCATGCAATGAATAACAACATAATTTTCTATTAGCTCATAATAAGCATTTCAGAAATACTTCAATGCATGGCACGTCGTCTAAAGAAATAAACATTGCAAACATATTATGAGCTGATCTGTCACTATACAGAGAGTGTTGAAGGGCTGTAATGCTAAGCGGCCTTTTGTCTGCTTCGAATTGATCGTATCTCCAGATGTAGTCACCTCGGAAATGTCACCTTGGGTTATGTATATGGACAAGCTTTTGTGCACAGATGGGGCCTCCAATGTGAAAGCGAATAGGAATACAAAATACACTTCCATAGTCTTATGAATTTGCCAATATTGAAGATAATGGTGCTAGGCCTGAATACATTAACTTAGAATGAAACACAGTGTCTAAGTCTGTACCCAGGAGGACATAACACACGATTAATTTAGAATGAACATAGTGTCTATGACTGTACCCAGGAGCCCAGAACACATGATTAATGTAGAATGGAACACAGTATCTACGACTTTACCCAGGAACCCAGAACACACGATTCATTTAGAATGAAACACAGAGTCTACGACTATACCCAGGAGGCCAGGACACATGACTAATTTAGAATGGAACACAGTGTATACGACTGTACCCAGGAGGCCAGTACACAATCATGATTAATTTAGAATGAACACACTGTCTAAGACTGTACCCAGGAGGCCAGTACACACGATTCATTTGGAATAGAACACAGTGTCTACGACTGCCCCCAGGAGGCCAGAACACGTGATTCATTTAGAATAGAACACAGTGTCTAAGACTGTACCCAGGAGGCCAGAACATATGATTAATTTAGAATGGAACACAGTGTCTAAGACTGTACCCAGGAGGCCAGAACACATGATTAATTTAGAATGGAACACAGTGTCTACGACTACACCCAGGAGGCCAGGACACACGATTCATTTAGAATATAACACAGTGTCTACGACAGCATCCAGGAGGCCAGAACACATGATTAATTTAGGATGGAACACAGTGTCTAAGACTGTACCCAGGAGGCCAGAACACATGATTAATTTAGAATGAACACACTGTCTAAGACTGTACCCAGGAGGCCAGTACACACGATTCATTTGGAATAGAACACAGTGTCTACGACTGCACCGAGGAGGCCAGAACACGTGATTCATTTAGAATAGAACACAGTGTCTAAGACTGTACCCAGGAGGCCAGAACATATGATTAATTTAGAATGGAACACAGTGTCTAAGACTGTACTCAGGAGGCCAGAACACATGATTAATTTAGAATGGAACACAGTGTCTATGACTACACCCAGGAGGCCAGAACACACGATTCATTTAGAATATAACACAGTGTCTACGACTGCACCCAGGAGGCCAGAACACATGATTAATTTAGAATGGAACACAGTGTCTAAGACTGTACCCAGGAGGCCAGAACACATGATTAATTTAGAATGGAACACAGTGTCTTCGACTGTACCCAGGAGGCAAGAACACATGACTAATTTAGAATGGAACACAGCGTCTACGACTGTATCCAGGAGGTCTGAACACACGATTCTTTTAGAATGAAACACAGTGTCTACGACTGCATCCAGGAGGCCAGAACACATGATTAATTTAGAATGGAACACAGTGTCTAAGACTGTACCCAGGAGGCCAGAACACATGATTAATTTAGAATGGAACACAGTGTCTAAGACTGTACTCAGGAGGCCAGAACACATGATTAATTTAGAATGGAACACAGTGTCTATGACTACACCCAGGAGGCCAGAACACACGATTCATTTAGAATATAACACAGTGTCTACGACTGCACCCAGGAGGCCAGAACACATGATTAATTTAGAATGGAACACAGTGTCTAAGACTGTACCCAGGAGGCCAGAACACATGATTAATTTAGAATGGAACACAGTGTCTTCGACTGTACCCAGGAGGCAAGAACACATGACTAATTTAGAATGGAACACAGCGTCTACGACTGTACCCAAGAGGTCAGAACACATGATTCATTTAGAATAGAACACAGTGTCTAAGACTGCCTACCCAGGAGGCCAGAACATATGATTAATTTAGAATGGAACACAGTGTCTAAGACTGTACCCAGGAGGCCAGAACACATGATTAATTTAGAATGGAACACAGTGTCTACGACTATACCCAGGAGGCCAGAACACACGATTCATTTAGAATAGAACACAGTGTCTACGACTGCACCCAGGAGGCCAGAACACATGATTAATTTAGAATGGAACACAGTGTCTACGACTATACCCAGGAGGCCAGAACACATGATTAATTTAGAATGGAACACAGTGTCTACGGCTATACCCAGGAGGCCAGAACACACGATTCATTTAGAATAGAACACAGTGTCCACTCCAGGACCGTGTCCAAGAGGATCACAATTTTATGTACCTTTATAGCAGAATACTGGAAAGATTTGCACATTATATTGAGAAAAACACCATGATGGGGTTATATCAAATCTAATTAAGCTTATTATAAATCAATGAGCTAGAACAATCAAAGCGGCAATGCTACATGATTAATTCATGATTTGAAATAAAACAAGGCAAAACTAGCCTTGGAAAAGTAATTTCCCCTTGATTATCAATGATTTACCTTTGAAATAGGTTAATGTTCATGTATGCTGCGTAAGAAGGTCACCATTAATCGAAATTGACAAATCAAAGGTAATATTCTATTCATGGCATGTATGCCTGGGCTGTATAAAAGCACTCTTAATACTAGTTATAAAGCGGGTGACGATGTATAATCAAATCTTAATGTCAATCATGTTATACGGCAATGAAGGGTGGAATAAGTGAGTTAAATATACACAGAGTTGAGGTTAAGAATACTTTGCAAACTACTTATTAATTCGTAAGTTCAATCATAGCTTATAGGTGATGCGTTCAATCTAAGTATAAGTCGTTATGATCGCAAAATCAATCATTCAAGCTTAATCTTATACAAATAAAGGAGATACTATACTGACAATTCCATCAAATTAGAGCAAGAAGGGAATATCTGCAATAGATGCACTATAGACATTTGACAATTATCTACACTCACATTTCGCGTTATTCGTTTTTATGAATATAAAGAATCCCTACTCATTTATTTTTGATCCCGTAACTATTCGTTTTGATGAGAGTAGTTAAGGTAGACCTTTTTGTACACGAGGTCAAAGGTCACTAGGTCAAAGGTAAGCCTTTACCTACAGTGAATTAACTTTAGGGCGATGACGAAATTTGAAAGAAAACACTTTTCATAAACGCCAACGCAGAGGATAAGAAATCTACATCCAAACAACGGTAGGTTTCAAACAAACAGGCAAAGGGCAATTTGATTAAAAGCAATTGAATTACGCATTTCTTATTTACAACCGTGTTACCATTACAAATATTTAGCCAATAAATCAGTCAGCACATTAAGTGAAATCTCTACTCCGTGTTGTTTGAGAAGTTTACATTTCAAATGTAAGCTTATTCCAGCCAATAGTTTGATACACTTATTTACATTTTGTTTTTCAACAATCGTGGGTTGTTGACATGTCTGCACTTTAAGGGAAGGGGTATGAACGTTTGGACAGTATTTATTGTGGGACATTAGAGCACATCAGACATATCGAATTGCATTCTGAATACGAAGAATGTCCTTCTGATATCAAATAATTTTGATTTTTGAAATTCGCAATGTAATATTACATATTTTATGGCAAATGATTAAAAATTGATATTTTTGATATTTAACAGTACTCGAAGTAAACTTTATAAATCTGATGATTTATACTTAAAGTGTATATAGGTGTGATGAAAAGCCGACGATCAATTGAAAATTTTGACCTTTCGTATTGAAGATATGGATTTTTTTCCCAAAACACACAAAAAAAATAGGTCTTTTGGGGAAAAAAATCCATATCTTCAATATGAAAGGTCAAAATTTTCAATTGATCGTCGGCTTTTTCTCCCAGCTACATACATTTTAAGAATATATCATTAGATTTATAAAATGTATTTCGAGGACTGTTATATATAAAAATTTGAAAAATATCAAATTTTTATAATTTGTCATAAAATTTGTATTATATTGTGATTTTCAAAAAATGTAAATTATTTGATATCAGAAAGACATGCTTCGTATTCAGAATGCAATTCGATACGTCTGAGGTGCTCTCATGTCCCACAAAAAATACTGTCGAAACGCCATAAACGCTCATTCTAGATCCCTTAAGGAAGAAATAACTTCCATTTTAAATCAATGTTAAATACATATTAATGATTCAAGGTTTGAGTGACAATTGATTCTATTGTTATTAAAGATGACTTCGGAATCTATCTATAGTGGTTTGTTATCTAGAACAGCCAGAACAGTTTCAGTCTCAGTCCTACGATAATCTTGTTGTGGATAATGCGTTTTGCTATTCGATACAAGCGAGTCATTCTGCACATCTACCCACGATTCAGGGTCACAATTACTGCTAAAACGTGTCCTTAGGCATTGGCATGTGACAGTTATCGATCAACCTCATAGTATCATACCTTCAATACATGTCAAAGAGTGAAGACAAAATAACCAAGTTGCACTATTCAAATAAATGCTGAAATGTGATTGTTGAACGAACATGATTGTCTTACAAAATAACAATGAAAAACAGCAAAATGAACAACAATAACACCAAGAATACCAACAATAACAACAATAACAACATCAACACCACCAACAATCATATCAATATATAATAATAATAATAATAATAATAATAATAATAAAAGAATGTTATTAAAAACAGCAGATAGTAACATAACAACATTGAGATGATTTACGGAATCGGATAGCAACGTTTGCACAGTATGTTTGTGGGACATGAGAGCACCGACATCAGACATCAAATTGCATTCTGAATACGATATATTTTTGATTTAAAAAAAAAAATTGCTATATAATTTACAATTTGTGACAAATTACTAGAAAATTACATTTTTGACATTGAAGGGCCCTCGAAGTAAACTTTATAAGTATCTAATGATATGTACTTGTACTTAAGTGTATGTAGCTGGGAGAAAAAGCTGTTCATCATTTGAAAATGTTGACCTTTCGTATTGAAGATATACATTTTTTCCCGAAAAGACCTAAAATGTTTAAGCATATATTAGTAATCATTCCAATGAATACTGAATACAAACTACAATCAATGTAGTTTTACCTGTACTTGGTTTACCATTAAGTGAATACAAACTTGCAATCTATGTAGTTTTATCTGTACTTGGTTAACCATTAAATAAATACAAACTTGCAATCAATGTAGTTTTACCTGTACTTGGTTTACCATTAAGTGAATACATACTTGCAATCAATGTAGTTTTACCTGTACTTGGTTTACCATTTAATGCAAACTTGCAATCAGTGTAGTTTTACCTGTACCTGGTTTATCATTTAATGCAAACTTGCAATCAATGTAGTTTTACCTGTATTGAGTTTACCATTAAGTGAATACATACTTGCAATCAATGTAGTTTTACCTGTACCTGGTTTACCATTTAATGCAAACTTGCAATCAATGTAGTTTTACCTGTACCTGGTTTACCATTTAATGCAAACTTGCAATCAGTGTAGTTTTACCTGTACTTGGTTTACCATTTAATGCAAACTTGCAATCAATGTAGTTTTACCTGTACTTGGTTTACCATTAAGTGAATACATACTTGCAATCAATGTAGTTTTACCTGTACTTGGTTTACCATTAAATGAATACAAACTTGCAATCAATGTAGTTTTACCTGTACTTGGTTTACCATTAAATGAATACAAACTTGCAATCAATGTAGTTTTACCTGTACTTGGTTTACCATTAAGTGAATACATACTTGCAATCAATGTAGTTTTACCTGTACCTGGTTTACCATTTAATGCAAACTTGCAATCAATGTAGTTTTACCTGTACTTGGTTTACCATTAAGTGAATACAAACTTGCAATCAATGTAGTTTTACCTGTATTGGTTTACCATTAAGTGAATACATACTTGCAATCAATGTAGTTTTACCTGTACTTGGTTTACCATTTAATGCAAACTTGCAATCAGTGTAGTTTTACCTGTACTTGGTTTACCATTTAATGCAAACTTGCAATCAATGTAGTTTTACCTGTACTTGGTTTACCATTAAGTGAATACATACTTGCAATCAATGTAGTTTTACCTGTACTTGGTTTACCATTAAATGAATACAAACTTGCAATCAATGTAGTTTTACCTGTACTTGGTTTACCATTAAATGAATACAAACTTGCAATCAATGTAGTTTTACCTGTACTTGGTTTACCATTAAATGAATACAAACTTGCAATCAATGTAGTTTTACCTGTACTTGGTTTACCATTAAATAAATACAAACTTGCAATCAATGTAGTTTTACCTGTACCTGGTTTACCATTAAAGTTTGGCAAATTTAGCACTTTGTCAATAAGGTCATCATCATTCCTTGGACCTAATTGTTATATTAGAGAAGTTGTGATATCCTTTATCGCCATGTGGCTTACAGCAGGACTCTGACCAAGGCAGATGTTTATATCGGACATCGCAACCTGTCTATTGTTTATTGTTATTAAAGAATATCCTATGTTCGAATGGACATCACATCGTCCTCTCTATTGTTAACAATATCCTATGTCCGATATATACATCCGCCTTGGTTCCGCCGTAAGGTGCATGGCGTAAGGGACTTCACTTTGCAACCTCACAATTGTTAATTAACAATATTCTCCGTTAAAACTCTAATATTGCATGTACAGTACATACACTTGTGCAGCGCATTACTTGGTGAGGTATTGTAACTTGTATTCATAATGTAGTAGCGATCACTACACGGGTTTTGCTTTCGCTATTAATAGACACATCAATCCTGACAAGACATTGACATTGACAAAACTATCTTGCTTAATTGCAAATTGTATTATATTTGGACGGGCTGCAAATCGGTGTTGGCTTTTATTACATAATAAATGGTCATTGTGAGAGGTCTTGCTTATACTATAACACTACAAGAAGTTGCACCAAATACGTGTATAAATGCTCGAGTAGGGACAAGATACTGAACACATTTGATATAAATATATTCTGTGTTGTCTACCTCTGCGTTATTGATCCAACAACTTCATAATTAAGAGTCACAGAGGTCGTAAATAACCAGAGATCCTAGGTTGAAATCCTGGTCAAGGATAAATCTCGCTCATAGCCAATTCGAAGGAAGGAATAATTTGCGCATGTAATTTGCGATCGCAGTGCTAGTGTCAAACTTTAGTAACATACGAATAACTATCATAAGGCTTGGCTGATTGTCTCATGACATTACTCTGATAAGACTTACTTCCCCATTGTACCTGTGGTTTATGACTTTGATTGGAATTAAAATCTGCATTCCCAACATTAGGATGGCAAATTTGTTTTATAAACCAACTACTGAACATGTGCTTAATATAATGAACATAGCCATACCATTGGTTCCCTTTTATCCCTCCAACAATATCTAATAAATTTCAATGATTGTTTTGAGAATGGTATATAATCCTTATTGATTTCAATCTGTCAGCTATTTGTTGATTTGGTTTAACTGAAACGACACAGAGAAGCATATTGACTGTGGGAGGTGGTTGACATCTCTCTTTCAATTTATATGTCCTTGGCTACGTTTCAATCTCAACGTCTGTATGAATGTACTGTCAGTCATGGCATGTATGATTAAAATTGCTCTTGGAACAAGTTCCGGAACAATCCAGGAACTACGGCATGTAGAGCGAGGCGAGCTATCAACCGTATATTTCAGGAAGTGCATTTCATGAAGTATTTTTTTGGTTCATATTGAGAACGCATATGACAATAATTGAAACTCATAATTCACGAAGCATATTGCAAATTAAAGAAGCCAAGAGTATTTTGACTACATTTTAGTCTGATTTTAGGTAAAATTCTTTGAGAAGCTGCGATTTCTTAGGCATTGGTGATTATCCGGGGGTGGTTATACCTATCTTGGTGTATTGTGTGTCTCAAGTTATATGAAAAGTTCGACTCACCAAAGAGGCATGCAATAAAGGTGCAAAATTGACAATGTTCCTTTAAATATGATATAGACATAAATAGGTCAAATCCATTTATATATCTGCTGGATTGTCAGTATGTTAATATTGAAGACAACTTTATTACAAGAGGTCAATCGTCTACAGTCGCGGCGACATATTCATAATAATTATGATCTTCAAGCATTCAATACACTAATGGAGTTATCCGTTGAGTTCTTAAAGCCAAGCTCCAATAGTGTTGCAAAGATTTGTGTGAGCTTAAACTCATTATGTTTTAAAGGTTGCCAAGATGCTTTAACCAAGATACACATATGGAAAGATAATCATCATTAGTG
Organism: Amphiura filiformis; assembly: GCF_039555335.1. Classification (NCBI taxonomy): domain Eukaryota; kingdom Metazoa; phylum Echinodermata; class Ophiuroidea; order Amphilepidida; family Amphiuridae; genus Amphiura; species Amphiura filiformis. The sequence continues at coordinate 23,221,531 of NC_092643.1, read as the reverse complement.
TTTCTCTATTTACTAGTATTGAAGTTTAATGGATTAATAGTTTTAAATTACTTTTCCATTTGTGAATGCAATCAATTTCTCTTTACACATAACGCCTTTACGTGTTTATCTGGTGAATTCCTAATGGAATTCTGAATATCTTTTCTTGTTTTTTCGTAATTAACTATTAAGAAGTAATGGAAAAGTAATTGAATGAGATTAAAGTTATATCCTGTAACAGAAATATGTGAAATGCGATACAATGGAGACTGTTCAGTTGTTGAGATGGTATTCATGATATATCATGAGTTCAGTCGACATGCTCTAAAATGGGTTAATCTTTACATAATTAAACAGATTAACTTCCAAAAGTAAAGTTGATGAATTTGGAACTTATGATTCAAAATCTAGAAAAGTTTTTTCTTTTCTAGCTTAACAGAAATCAAACGAGGTATGGAAAAGGATCATTTTATAGAGACAATGTTTGCTTCTTTTTAGCATTGTTTAATGTTCTTGGGGAACTTAGTTCTTTCCCCCGGTTTCTTTCTATGGTATGTGGCTTACGTGATTAGTACTTTCTAGAACCACCTTACAAAAAGGGTTACAAGGCACCTCTTACATGTATAAAAACACGTTGCCTAAACAGCCACTCTGACAAGCAACAACAGCAACAAAACATTCTAACGCACCCACATTCTGACATTATACACGGTGCCTCACAATATGGAGGAAACAACATGGTACTTTACAATTGACATGTAAGAAGAGAAGACACAGTATCAATAGATATTTAAAATATCGCAAGCCCTTGATATTGCTGTTCATTTAAAAAAGGCTTCGGACCCTTCCTTGCGCCCCAAGTTTCAGAGGCTAGCGGGTCATCTTTGCCATGTAGCTAACAACACGTACTGGGAGTAGATACTATATATCGCCTCGTAAAGATGGTCCTCGCAGGTTATTCAGCACGCAGTATAGAGTTACTGTCAATATCTTATTCAGACCAACGCTCTTTTTAAGGAAGAGTGTATCGGTTAGTTTATTTAACGGTTAGTTATTGGATAGTGTAAACATTTTTGCTGAAGGTTTTTAAGACACCAAATGATCTTGCCCCTTTCAATTATGAATGTTTACTTAACGTGGGGCTTATGTTCCACCATGCCATAAGCTGAATTTATACTCCATTATAGAGCGACGAGCGATTCGTATTTGACCAATTTATTAGCGCAATTTTTCCAACACAAAAGAAAACAAAAAAACAAGCGCTACCTCATTGGCTGGAAACGGAGTATAAATTCAGCTTTACTCCATTTCCAGTAACGAGTATTTGCTCTACGAACCCAAATCTAAATACTTAGGGGGAGATATTGGCTTTTCCAGTTACAACTCCACGTCTTTATAATTCATTACTGGATCAACAATATCTCATATGTGGGTCAATTCTAAAGTCACCAAAACACACTTAATGTCTCAAATACTCTCATAAAAATACTCTGGTAACTTACTAGTAATTGTGTTTATATTGGCTGCTTGTATTTGTCATGTTTTATTATTGCTTTTAAAATTGTTCCGGTATGATTGAATGAATGTCAAACGGGGCACGTTTGGCGCAAGGGTACGAGCTTTGCCTTGTAATCGGTGGATTGCGAGTTCGAGCCCCGACGGTGCCATTGTGTTGTGCTCTTGGGAAAGCACTTTACCTTACTTGCCTCTCTCTACCCAGGGGTGAAATGGGAAGCTGTTATGAATATTGTCCATTGAGCGCCGCCCAAAGGTATGAGCATGCCTTGGGCATTGTATGGTAGCTGACATATTCTAACGACAGCGGATTAATGTAAAGCGTTTTGGTACATGATTGTGGCACGTGAAAGGCGCTGTATAAATACCAACATTTATTTATTTTTTCATATTTAAAGAATGAATGAATGAATGAATGAATGAATGAATGAATGAATGAATGAATGAATGAATGAACGAATGAATGAATGAATTAATATTGTATTAATTATTCATCTTATTAATTTTCGTATAGTAATGTAAGACAGGTTTTCATCATATACTTGTATACGCATCTTCAAAGTGGAAAAATTGTGCACTGCATAAATTATCATTATCATTATTAATAATAATGATTAATAGAGTTTTAGATTTGGCCATTTTATGTCAAAAGAATATTTTCTTTGCATCAAGTAGGACAAATGCATTATTTCTGTTTTAGAATGTTTCAATGAATGTATCCGTTGTATACGACTATCGGTATAAACATATTTCACGGTTGTTTGATGTGATCATTTATTAATTTTTCTAACAAAATATTTCATAATGTTTAATTCTAGACATGGACAATACCACCAGCTATCACACTAATATACACTAGTACATATATTATTTAGCTATTTTTTAATATAGATTTTCGTTTCTATATCAAATTATTCATCCTTTTTCTGCTTTTTTGTGGTATTTTTTATTCTATAAATAGTACATTTGTGTGCAAACTGAGGGCACTATTTAAATTTAAATTGGCCAAATAATATGAGTTATTCCTTACATTTCATGATAAAATATTTTTGAAAATGTCCTTGCCATTTGTTAGTCTTTTTTTCTGATGTTCAAATATCCTTATACAAGTGCCTACCCCTTGTAAAGAAGAAAAACAGATTTTAGATAAATAGCACTATCATTGTTCAACTTTACTTAAATATGACTACTGTTTTACATGCCATCAAACAACCGTGATTTCAGTACAATACCCAATATCGATGTGAGATTGATGCAAGATGTGGACTATTAATGTTATTATTTCTTTCATTGTGAGGTTCAAATAATTATATGTTATTATACATAAATCCCATAACCCTTTGCTTTAGGACCCCTACACACATCGATAGCGAACATCGTAACTGCGCATGTCACCGCCGCAGTAATTTTCGATTTCTCATCGGCGTGGCGACATCAAGGTTCCTAACGCAAAGGCTTATGGGATTTATTGTGAAAGTCAATACATATTATCACGAAATGAGCTTAAAGTCGGAAGTATAGTTTCGAGATATCCTTGCTGACTGAGTTCAGGTTCTTTGTTCAGTCGTGCACCTGTACAGCCAGTAGTATGTCCTTCGTGAATGGCCCATTTGCCCCCATTCCCGCAGAACATACAGACATACTATTGGCTTCAACAGGTGCGCAGCAAACAAAGAAAGCCAAACCGGTAGCCAGGATGTCTCGAAACTACTAACTTGTGCCTTTACGCTCATTTTGTGGTAGCAGGTCATATAAATGAAACCAGGTATACTAACCTCATGTAAGTCAAATGCTATTTGTATATTGATTATCTGAGTGATGAGCATATAAATTTCTATTGATCAAACATTGATTTATCACGCTTTTAATGGGTTATAATTAATACCTGTTATATACTTAATTAAATTATTTAATCCAAGAATGTCTGTGCATTATTACGATGTGATATTGGCTTGACAAATTTCGATTTCATTTAAATTATCGCGTATGTCCATTGATCGGCTAAATTTAAACAAAATACAAAGCTCTTCTTTGTCACGTTACAACCAAAAATACATGCAGAGGGAAGGAATAACTCAAATAGTCAATAATGGCTGTCATCAAGGTCGATATTATACCTTGGGCAAATTAAAAGGTAGCATTTTTTAAATCTATTTTGGGATACATTAAATTTGCACAATGTAATCTTTGAATAGAAGACAAAATAAAATGTAGGGCGGGTATAGGATATTGAATGAGAAAATCGTAGTATGGAGATAGGTCATACACTTTTTAATGTAAAAGAGTTTTTACGAGGTGATTTAAGGCCGCAAATAAAATATGTTTAAAGCCATGATGTAGGCTAACATTTGCTGAGGAGGACGCTCTCAATCTTTTTTATTATGATTTTTAAACGATTGTAATGTAATTTAGAATATTTAGGGACATAACTGAAACGAAAACTAGCATTTTGTGGAAAAGAAATAGGGATCTATCTTTATGGAAATGTTCAAGTATTGGTACATTTGCATTGTATTTTCCATAAAGACAGAAAATATTAAATATCAAGCAAGCTTAAAAATTCAATTTCCTTACACGGTTTCGTGGGTACAATTCTTCTGCTTTTTAACAATCCAAGTAAATCTGATATCGACACTGCCTGTCGTAAACAAGTATTCGCACATTCAGATTTCATAATTTGATTTAGGAAGGAAATGTAAATGCATTGCAAAGAAGGAAAGCTATAGTAAACCGCTGCATATGTCATTTGACGTGTCTTCTCAAATAAGTATAAGCAAATACAATAATATCAGAGTAGTATTTCCTTGAAGCTTTTCTTGATCTAATTCTTACTAATGTCCAAAGTGCACTCTTAGCTAAAATGTTCTAAGTATATAACCTAAAATAGTTCTTGAACTGTTATGTGTGTAGAACCTTAAATGATTCGTCGTAAAAACCCGGAATTTGCAAGTTCTAAACATTTCTCTTGAGGGGCTCTCATTGAACCAGGAACCACAATGTACCTCTTTAGGCAATTTACAAGGTAGAATATATAATAAGGAATGCATGGAATTTTGTACAGTATCCCAATGGGTTTAGAAACACATAAGAATATCCTAATTACATATAACAACATGGTGCAGTACACCAGTGGACCGAATAACCAGCATTCCTTGTGATATTACCATATCATACCACATTATGACGATTTAACTGCCTTACAGACAAATTACAGACACAATTTCTGTTTACGAGCCTATTATTTGTACTGGTTCATTCAAGTCTATGAAGTTACATATTGCAATAAAATATGCATAACGGCGTTATCTCAAAGTTCGTTGAACTGGACACGGAACGACATCACGAACCATTGATTGGATTTTATTTGAAAATGCGAAATTACTTTTATACATAAAAGGTTTGGAAGTAATATACACAAGATTTAATAGATTTTGATCTTCATGTTTTTACAGTAGAATGTGAAGATATTACATCTTATTATTAATATTATTTGTACCATAATCTTTTATATTCGCAGAATGTCATCTTTGAAACAAGTAATACCATTTGATTGTTACATCGATATATAACTCACAGAGGGTACATACAACGTCACAGTTGATTAAACAACAAACCAATTCAATATAAATCGAAGCAAAATTACATTAGTTCAACATTAATGTTACCTTTCATCAGCTATTACATCTACAAACATTAACTTGTTGATCCACATAATATTCCATGTATACTATCTCATTTAATACCAAATGTCAATTGAACACATCACGATTTCAGCGTATGTAAGAAACTCGGTTGCTATAGTAACATCAAAGGAATGTAAATATGAGATGTAAGATGAAGGTGAGAGTGGAATGATGCAACAAAATAGTTCATATAAACTAGTGTTTTGAAGGTCATACTCCAAACATAGCGAAGGTCACATTCCAAGGTCAGTTCTCTATCCATATTTAATTTGTATTGATTTGTTGTGATTTCGTTTATATTATGTAACAGGAAAGGAAAACACTCTATGTTTTCACTTACAAGTCTCTTTCTTGAATTACCATTTACTTTATTTAATTTGTACAAAGTTTAGGGACTTATTCTCACAAAACAAAACAAGTGAAGTGCGAAAAGCAACTTAATGATTACAGGAATCTATGTATCAATTTGGTTACAAATATGAGAAAAAACAACCCTCATTTGTAGAACTACGCTCCAGACTCCTTAAAACTAATGTCATATTTCACCAATGCTTTTACCTGAAAAGGGGAGATAACTCATTCAACCATACTCTGGCAAACAATGCATGCAGCCTGACACCTGTCAATACTTGTCAAGGGCACTTTCTGGAAAGCTGGACTGATCAAGATCACCTGATGTAAAACGCCCCCACCTGGGCAACATACTGCCCTAGTTGTATGGCAAACTATGGTGAACTGATTAAGTAGTCATCTCAGGGATAGGGAAGGAATTCGTGTGGGAAATTCTAACTGAAATCCATACACCCCTTTGGAAAACGTGGCCTTAATCTTCCACACAGGGAGTGTAGATTACATAACATAATAGTCATTTAATAGCATAAAGTATAACATAATAGGCATTATAACATAATAGGCATTACAAATGGAGTCACCCTTTCAGGTAGCCCCATTTGAAATTCCTACTCTCTATGTTTGAGATTAATATCATGTCTTACGTAGGAAGTGCATGGATTTCAACAGGAATAGCTCATTGCATAAAATCTAAAAGGGACCTGTAATGCAATGATACAAGAAGTACAATACTATTGGATTGTAGTGTAAAGTTTTCATGCCTTGATAAATCACCTCTAGGTTGCACTTTAGTTAAAACGCATAGTGCTATTTGCTTTCTTAGTATGTACAAGTCAAGGAGCTGCCAAAAGATTACCAGGTGTACCGTGCCCTTAAGGTATATGCAGCATGTGTGTTTATTCAGGTATGTCTTATGGTGGTTGGAAAGTGTCTTTAAGAATTACTTAATCATGACGTGTTTTGCATTGACATCTGGTGATATTTGCATAGTTCCTTATGTTAAAGGTGTCACCCTTTGGGGTTGTAATGTGCATCAATCACTGTATTCAAACACAGCGTTTGACGCTAGCTTGATGCATGTACATGTATTTGGAATTTTGTCTAGAGCCTCTTATTCAATCTAGCAAATTGCTGTAAATTTGGATGTATTAATATTGAACAGATCTTGTGTCTCAAAACAGCTAAAATAGCGCACCTTTGGGTAGTTTTCTGTCTGCAATTCGCTAGTGTGGTGATCTAAATGTGGAGGGATATAAGTATAGTAAGTAATACTAACAATATTATCAAAATCATAAATAAATAATTCTTGGCTATAATAAACAATACGCAAAATATGTTTTATTTTCTTCCGAACTTTTGTTTTTTTTGTGATACACACCGTAGAAACGTATTTGCTTAAGATATATATAGTATTTTGGCGTTGACTCCGTTGTATTCATATTAAAATGTTTCCCTGTGCAGAAGATATTAATTACCTGATCAACTATAATGTGATTTTCATGAATATATCTTTCTGACTAAATAGCCTTTTGAAGAAACGTATAAAGGTCACGACGGTTCAACCCCGTCCACGCTACATGTTCTGACTTGAAATTTAAGCAACATTAAATTCTCATTTCCCGATAACTTGGTGTGAATCCAAGTCCGGCTTACTCTGAACTGTGTAGTTGTCGAAGCAGACTACCTTTCACTGATGTCATATTTCACGCGTAAATACGAACTGTTGAACATGTAGTCATGGATTTGGACGTGTTAGTTTTAACAGCGATGCATCTCTTACTTATGTTATTCATACATACAAGACATCTGATGAATTTTAATTACTACAGCTCAACTGATCATACTTTTCCTACATTCGACCTTGCATGATTTTTGAGTTGACACAGTCATGAAAATAACTATAGATACTTGACAGACCGTTAGTAGCCCAGTTCTGAACCTTTTCATTGATCATTCATAACAATAGGTATCTGATGGATCAGTGAAGATAAGAAGGGATTATAATATATCCGTAACCTTGATATTATAGTACATCTCGAGGAAAAAGTGCAATGGACATGTTTTCATTTTATGTTTCAAATATCCCGCGCATGAAAATTGAGTATTTAACCCAAAATGGAAAATGGAACAATTTATTGGAAATCTGTTTAACAGATTTTTTTGACATCTTTTTCTGCACTGTATTATACCTAAATTAGTAGCACACCGTACCCTTTTCCAGCAGTGCTATAATTTCCCATATTAAAATTGTACAATGCAATATGAACTGTGCATTGTCTTTTTGGAAGAGAACTTTCTGTAGGAGAACACTTTCAATTATAGCAGTAAGTGATAACAGATATGTGACATACTTGACCGATACAGATTTTTTAGACAGGTTGATGTTGTAAACATCTTGGTGGGTGTAAAACCAATACCCAATTTTGGATTTGCAAAGACAACTACTCTAACCTGCACCTCACATATAAAACTAACCAGATCATTCTTGTTAAGAGACCACCTTTCAATTAGTAGTAGTGACAACAGACATGTACCATATTTGACTTATGTTTGAAACATCACAATATGAAAGCCTATGGTTAAAGCTGAGGAAAGAGAAAGAAAGAAAGAAAGAAAGAAAGAAAGAAAGAAAGAAAGAAAGAAAGAAAGAAAGAAAGAAAGAAAGAAAGAAAGAAAGAAAGAAAGAAAGAAAGAAGGAAAGAAGGAAAGAAGGAAAGAAAGAAAGAAAACAGAAAGGAAGGATGAAAGAAAGAAATGCATAAGAATAAGAAGGAATGAAAGAATAACAGCAAGAAAGAAAGATAAGAAAGAAAATAATGAAGAAAGAAAAAAGGAAGAAGGTAAGAAAGCAGGCAAAAATGGGAAATGAATGTATAGGAAGAAATCAAGGCTGTCAAATTAACAAACTGTCAAAACCAGTCTATAAATCCACACACATACAATGACCATCTACCTTGCTCCTTCAGACCCATGAAATGATTTCCCCAATTATCTGCCTTGTTCCTACATATAGATCAACTCTTGTCAAAGGTAAAGGAATTGGAATTGATGACAGGTTTATAGATAAACAAATTGGAGTTGATGACAAGTTTGAGACCAGGACAGTTGGTTATAAGACACCTCCTACTTATAAGAGCATTTTGGTGGGTGCTACTAGTTTGTAAGAATATTCGCGGCTCACGCCGCTCATACTCTTACTACTACTAAGAAATTTGATAAATATTCAAAGAAAAGTACGGTAATTTGTACTGTAATAGCACGCAAGGTTTAGCTTGCCTAGTGTCAATAAGTTTCAAAGAAGCAGTTGCCTCTAGCGGTACACTGTTGTCTGTAAGAGACTGTTTCATGACTATTTTAGTTAGAACCTCAAGAGCTATCATTTCACTTCTGATTTATAAAAAAAATAACGATATACTGCTGATATGCAAAATGTATCTTTTCAAAACTGGCTATCTGCCTAACACATTTCTATTCTTACTTCTCTATTTGGAAGTACAGTAACGACATCAAATGCTTAATCATAATAAGTAGCAACGTACAGGTGTACTTCAATCATATTCATAGCTGCTAAACATCAACTACAAGCTTTTTGCATACGGTAATGCAGTTTGTGATCATAGTGTAGTGTTTTGCAATTTTAGAGTGTTTCTTTCTTTTCAATTTCATATACCATTACTATATCTTAAATTGAAAGATTCAATACAATATAAATCATTATCTCGTTGCATGTTCTTCTTTTTCTTTTCTACAATTAACTTTCGAATCAGTTTATGTAAGTACCTATAACTTAAACTCAAGGCATCGAATGGCAATTACCATTTCATTCGAAAGTAAGCTGAGACGTATTTTTTATTTGTAGTATTAGAACGTATGCATAATTTCGATAAATATTCATGGGTTTGGTAGTGCTGTGTCGCACATCACACTTAATATCAACCTTTCATAAAAATTGGAACAGAGCATTTGCCTTGTTTTATGCTGAGTTCCAAACTTCAATACTGAAGGTTTAATAAAACGCGATGTACTCTATCTTATGGAAATATTTGCATCCGTTAATGGAATGAAAATGTAATTATAATGATCAGAAACGGTTATTACTGAATATTCTCAATAAGGTAAGTTATACAGCAATACCCCTATACTCGGATTCTTGTGTCGAGTTATCAAAAATTAATTTCTTATAAACATGCTGGTTTGGAAAGATAATCATGATAATGGAATGAATGTTTCTTAACAAAATGATTAAATCCATCCTAGAAACGTATTTCAAATCTTATCAGCAATTAAGTAACTTATACCACAAACTATTTCAAGACATCCCTTTTGTTTAATACACATATACCTTTGGGAAATCTTTGTACCGCATACTGTGATACAGACAATGCTGGCATTGTTATTCTGTTCTCACTTCATTATCGTATTTGCTATCTATTTGCAAAAGGAAGTGAAAAGCGACGGAAAATGTAATGGTATTGTTAATTGCTTTGAAAAAGTTTCATCCCAAGTTTTGTTTGCTTTTGCCTTCAAACTTTTTTTAATTCTTTGAATATAAGAATGGTAAGACGAATACTAATATATTGAGTCTTAACCATAAACAACATAAATACAACATTATGAGTACAGTTGTCTTTAATTCTCTTTTGAACGTATACTTTTTTGTAATACATACTGTATGTACGTATTTGATCTAAATAGTGTTAGCGCTGACTCCGTTATATCATTATATTGCTTGCCTATATTTTGTGGTTCTATAACTGTAATTTACTTTTATTGCTTGCCTACTTTTGTAAAACTATCACGTTTGAGTTTCAGCCTTTGGCCTTGTTTTGCTCTCCTTCTGACTGTATTCTTAGGCGTGTTGGTTCTTTTAATGTTTTTTTTGCTTGTATATTTTGTTGTAAAGCGCATTGAGGCTCTTCGTAATAATGCGCTATATTAAGTGTCTGTTTATTATTATTATTATTATTATACAGATTGATATGTTTCCCTGTGCAGAAGATATTACCTACCTAATCAACTATAATGTGATTTTCATAAATATATCTTTCTGACTAAATAGCCTTAAAGAAGCGTATAAAGGTCACGACGGTTCAACCTCGTCCACGCTACATGTTCTGACTTGAAATTTAAGCAACATTAAATTCTCATCTCCCGATAACTAGGTGTGAATCCAAGTCCGGCCTAGCTTAGCTTGAACTGTGTAGTTGCCGAAGCACACTACCTTTCACTGATGGCATATTTCACACCTTAATACGAACTGTTGAACATGTAGTCATGAATTTGGACGTGTTAGGTTTAACAGCTATGCATCTCTATCTTGTCGTGTTATTCACACACACAAGACATCTGATGAATTTTAATTACTAAAAGCACACAAGGAATAACTTACCTAGTGTCAGTAAGTTTTAAAGAAGCTGAATCGTGATGCCTCTAGCGTCACACTATTGTCTTTAAGAGACTGTTTCCTGATTCTTTAAGTTAGAGTCTCAAGAGCTATCATTCCACTTCTGATTGATAAAATAATGATCTACTTCTGATCCGCAAAATATATGTTTTCAAAACTGCTCTTTTAGTGTTTATCTGCGTCTGCCTATTCTCGTTTATTACTGACTAAGTTACATCGTACTATTTGAAAGTACAGTAACGACATCAAATTCATCATAATAAGGACTTCGTTGAAAAAACGTACAGGTGTATTTCAATCATATTAACAGTTGCATAGTTTCAACTACAAAGCCTTTTTTGCGTACGGTAAAGTAGTTATTTGGTCCAAGTACAGTATTATGTAATTTTAGTGCAATCTTTTCAACATTATAACCATTATAATATTTTGAATTCAAAGATTCAATATTTTATGTTCTTTTCTTTTTTATACAATCAACCACCGAATAAGTGCATATATGTGTCTTTAATTTAAACTGAAGGCATCGAATGGCATTTAAAATTTTCATTCGAAACGAAATCGAGAAGTATTTCTTATTAGTAGTATCAAAGCGTCTGCATAATTTCAATAAATATTCATGGGTTTAGTAGTGCTGTGTCGAACATCAAACTAAATATCAACCTTTCATGAAAATTGGAGCAGAGCATCTGGTTCTTTCATGCTGAGATACCAACTTTATTTTGACGGTTTAATAAAACGCGCTCTGTAGAAATATTTGCATCCGTTAATGGAATGAAAATGTAATTATATCAGAAAATGTTAATACTGAATATTCTCAATTATGCAAGTAATATTGTAATACCTTTATACTCGGATTTTTGTGTCAAGTTATCAAAAATTAATTTCTTATGTGTTGGTTTGGAAAGATAATCATGATAATGGAATGAATGTTTCTTGACAAAATGATTGAATCCATCCTAGAAATGTACTTCCAATCTTATCAGCAATTAAGTAACTTATACCAATAACTATTTCAAGACACCCCTATTGTTTAATACACATGTACCTTTGGGAAATCTTTGTAACGCATACTGTGATACAGACAATGCTGGCATTGTTATTCTGCTCGCACTTCATTATCGTATTTTCTATCTACTGTTTGCAAAAGGAAGTGAGAGCGAAGGAAAATGTAATGATATTGTTAATAAGCCCAATCGCTATTCTAACTTCCGGTTTTTGAGAGCAGTTTTAGGACACTTTGACCTCTGACATATCGGGAAAATTTACGTAATTATTATTAATTTTCTTATTATTGTCACAATTTTGATCATTAAAAATACCAAATAATTAATTTTAAAACATTTATATTTTATTATATTTGTTTTAAATATTGTAAAACATTTTAGATTATATTTTGAACGTACAAAAACCCAATATTTCTGAAAGGTCAAAGGACAAAGTGTCCTAAAACTGCAAAAACTGTCCCACAATGCATTACAAACTTCCAATGCCGATTGGGCTTATTGCTTTGAAAAAGTCTATCCCAAGTTTGGTTTGCTTTTGCTTGCAAATTGTTTAATTCTTATTTTAATTTTATATTTTATAAAAGTACATTACTTTGAAGCGCTGTATTAATTATGTAATGGGTCTTGAACATGAAAGAATAAAGGATACCTTAAAACATCTACTGATTAAGAAACCTAGGCAAAAGGACGAAATAAAACAAAACAAGCAAAAATGTTATGAATACTTTTTAATGTAGTTCAGTCTTGAGTCATGGATTTGGACGTGTTAGTTTTAACAGCTATGCATCTCTTTCTTGTGTTATTCATACACACAAGACATCTAATGCATTTTAATTACTAAAAGCATGCAAGATTTAGCTTGCCTAATGTCAGTAAGTTTTAAAGAAGCTGAATCATGTTGCCCCTAGCGTCACACTGTTGTCTTTAAGAGACTGTTTCATGACTATTTTAGTTAGAACCTCAAGAGCTATCATTCCACTTCTGATTTATAAAAAATAACGATCTACTGCTGATATGCAAAATGTATCTTTTCAAAACTGTCCTTATTATATCTCTATCTGCCTGACATATTTCTATTCTCATTTCTCTATTTGGAAGTACAGTAACGAAATCAAATGGTTCATCATAATAAGTAGCAACGTACAGGTGTATTTCAATCGTATTCATAGCTGCTAAACATCAACGACAAGCTTTTTGCATACGGTAATGCAGTTTTGGTCCTAGTATAGTGTGTTTTACAATTTTAAAGTGCTACTTTCTTCTCAATTCAAAGATTCAATATAATATAAATCATTATCTCGTTGCATGTTCTTCTTTTTTTCTTTCTCTACAATTAACTTTCGAACCAGTTTATGTAAGTACCTATAAGTTAAACTCAAGGCATCGAATGTCGATTATCATTTCATTCGAAAGTAAGCTGAGACGTATTTTTTATTTGTAGTATTAGAACGTATGCATAATTTCGATAAATATTCATGGGTTTGGTAGTGCTGTGTCGCACATCACACTTAATATCAACCTTTCATGAAAATTGGAACAGAGAATCTACCTTGTTTTATGCTGAGATACAAACTTCAATAGTGAAGGTTTAATAAAACGCGCTGTGCTCTATCTTATGGAAATATTTACATCCGTTAATGGAATGAAAACGTAATTATATCAGAAACTGTTAATACTGAATATTCTCAATGCAAGTAATACGGTGACACTCGGATTCCTGTGTCAAGTTATCACAAATTAATTTCTTATAAACATGCTGGTTCGAAAAGATAATCATGATAATGGAATGAATGTTTCTTGACAAAATGATTAAATCCATCCTAGAAATGTACTTCAAATCTGATCAGCAATTAAGTAACTTATTTGAAGACACCCCTTTTGTTTAATACACATGTACCTTTGGGAAATCTTTGTACCGCATACTTTGATACAGACAATGCTGTCATTGTTATTCAGTTCTGACTTCATTATCGTATTTGCTATCTACTGTTTGCAAAAGGAAGTGAAAACGAAGGAAAATGTAATGCAATCGGTAATTGCTTTGAAAAAGTTTTATCCGAAGTTTTGTTTGCTTTTGCTTGCAAAATGTTTAATTCTTATTGTAATTTTATATTTTTTATAAAAGTATATGTCTTTGATGCGCTGTATTGATAATGTAATTTTATGTATGTATATGATAATGTGCGTATTTGTATTCATAATTGTGTATACTGCTTAAACCCCAGGCTTGATGAATATCTTAACATGGATACATGATACCTTACAACAATCACTAATTGAGTAACCCAGGCAAAAGAAGACATAAAACAAAACTGCTATGGACACTTTTCGAATGGAGTTCAGTTTCGAGGCAAACGTGAAGAAAAATGAACCTAATAGCCATAATAGAATAAATCCAAAGCAAAATAAGTATATGCAGGAGGACAAAGGATCTTAAATATCCAAGTTGGATTTGGAAATCAATGTGGGTCTTACCTTCATGTAAGCATCGCGAAATTTTATATATACATAATCCTAACCAAAATCAAACCTTCGAATTTGTGATAATGCTTACATAAAGGTAGAACCTCAATAGTGATATGATACAGGGAAACAAAGCAATTAAACAGTCAAAGGAGCACCTGGTTAAAGTTAGTCTCATAAACGGTAATATAAAACACTACACCTTTGTTAAGTCCGATTCTTACTCCACAGCCAATCACAAGCGTGCACGGCTGCGATATCGCAGCGCGATGCTATAAAGTTGAACAAAATCCAACTCCATCACGGACCGAAATTTCCATCGCGCGATGAGAATTTTCACCGCTGAGCTCGTAAAAACCTGGCTCAGATTACAGTTTTTATAGCATCGCAGCATTGCATCGCGCTGCGATGGGGATTAAGAACCGGACTTTAAGCATTGGATACAAACATGCCTAGCATATGTCCACTGCTTTGTAACATCCAAGTACTTGCGCAATTTGCATGATTTGTAGCATCTATCTTTGTGCCGTGTAAATTAACACAGCATGGTGTAATCCGACAGGTCCAAAAATAACTTTAATATCATCTTGTTAAAAATAACTCAGTTGCGTGACTTGAGTATTATTTTCCTCACGCGTAAACACTTACATTGAATTATCATTACCAATAAAAAAAACCTGTACACAGGGTGTATCAAAATAAAGTATACAATTTGAAAAATGCATAGATTAAAAAGTGTGAGATATTTGGTCAAAATAATTCAGTTGATAGCTGAATCAACATCTTGTCCGCCCACAACTGTAAAATCACAAGCGTGTGGCCATTAATAAGGACTCAGTGGTTATTTGCCGTGAGCCGTGTAAAAATGCAGTTGGGCGAAGTCAATTAAAATCACAGTTTCACCACCTTCAGAACGCCTTGCATAGCCAACATCCTCTGGAGGCCATGTGGAAGACTACGACTGTCAATTACTATGAAGAAAGTGATTTATTTTCATATTGCCTTGATTTGAATTGACTTCGCGCAACTGCAAATTTTACTCGTCTTCCAAAAATAGCCACCGAGTCCTTATTAATGATCACAAGCCAGTGATTTTACAGTTACCGGAGGACAAGATGTTGATGCAGGTGTCAATGATATCATTGTGACCAAATACCTCATCTCTAGTGGAATGTTTCAAACTGTATACTTTATTTTGATACACCCTATATATGTATAGTACATAAAGAAATACATGGAAACGTGGATATTGAATGAGGTCAAAGGTAATGCCATAATGTAACTGTAATAATTAAGTTTATTCTCACGTAACTTGTACAATTATGAAATAATAAAGTTATTGACGTCAGTATGTGAAATGGTAATACAATTTCGCATACAGTTAGGCAGAAGCCGGATAAGATTCTGTATTAAAAGTTCATCCGTTTCACAGAACAAGATATTATTCAAGGAATTATTCAAGTTTTAAAATAGAAAATATTAAATATAATATAGACATAAGTAGGTCAGATAGATTTATGTAACTGCTGGATTGTCAGTATGCTTATATCCAAGACAACTTTATTAACTTTTTAACAATGCAAGTAAATCTGATATCGACACTGCCTGTCGTAAACAACTATTCACACATTCAGATAACACGATTTCATAATTTAATAATATATAAAGGAAATGCAAAATCATTGCAAAGAAAGAAAGATAGTGAATTACTGCATAGGTCATTTGACGTGTCTTCTAAATTAAGCATAAGCATATAATATCAAAGTAATATCCCCTTGACACTTTCCATTGCAAGTACATACAAATAACCAAAGTGCATTTTTAGAAAATGGGGTCTCAGTGGAACTAAAACTTTATTTACCTGTGATGTATGCAGAACCTTAAATGGTTCCACAACGAACAAACAAACGGTTCTGGAAAGGCCGGAAAGAACATTGCTGATCTGCATAAGGGTCTGGGAAAGACTAAGTCTGGTAAAGACTAGAAAGAATCAAAGTAGTAGTGTTGAAGTTTAAATTTTCTTCCAATTCATATCAGAAACCAGACTGATATTCTTTCGAATTTTAAGAACTTTTTTCCTCTTGGTGGTTCTACATATAGGACATCCAAGAACATCTTTTCTAAAAGCGTGTTTAATGTACTTTCAACATATTTCACCAGGGATTAGGAACCACAATATACGCCTTTAGTCAATGTATGTCGTAAAACATGTAAAGTGAGCATTGAGATTTGCGGAGAACCCCAGTAAGGTTTGAAACACACATGAATATCTTTATTACATACAAGTGTAACTGCTTTACAGATAGATTAAAATCACAATTTCTGTTTACGAGTCTATTAGCTGCACATATTTGCATGATTTGAACATTACATGTTTATTGCTTATCAGTATGCTTAACGGTTGTCTCAAAGTTCGTTGAACTTGACACGAAACTACGTCAAAATCATTGATTGAATTTTAATAGAAAACACGGAATTATTTTGTACATATAAAAGTTTGGAATTAGTATTATAAACATGACTTATTAGAGTTTGATCTTCTTATTTTTACATTAGAATGTGAAGATATTACATCTTTTGTACAATAATCATTTTATTTGCAGAATGTCATCTTTGACACATGTAATTACCATTTAATTGCTACGTCGATATAAAACTCACAAAGGGTACATACCACGTCACAGTTGATTAAATAAAAAATCAATTCAATATAAATCGAAGCAAAATTACATTAGTTCAACATTAATGTTAGCTTTCATCAGCTACTACATCTACAAACATTAACTTGTTGATCCACATATATATTCCATGTATACTATCTCCTTTAATACCAAATGCCAATTGAACACATCACGATTTCTGCGTATGCAACAAACTCGGTTGCTATAGTAACATAAAAGCAATGTAAATATGCGATGTAAGATGTGAGATGAGAGAATGGAATGATGCAACAAAATGCTTCATATATAAACTTGTATTTTGAAGGTCACCACCATCCATCCATAGTAATTGTTTAGAGTTTTAGGACTTAATCTCAACAAACAAACAAAAAAGTGCGAAAAGCAGAGATTCTATGATTTTATATATTTATTTGTGTACAAATATGGGAAGAAATATTCATCATTTTTATCATCACGCAACAGAATCCTTTAATAATGTTTTATTTTACCATAGGAAAAACTCCTTTAACTATACTCTGGTCAAAAAGCGTTCAGCATGACTCCTGTTACCAACTGTCAATAATTAATCACTAACTATCTCTGGAAGGGCACTTTCTGGAAAGCTGGACTAACCAATCATGGTCCTCTGATGTAACTGATTCCCCACCTGGACCAGAAACTGCCCCTGCATGGCCGTGACTGTGTGACAAACTGATAAATTCAAGGACAGGAAAATAATTCATCTAAAAACTAAGGTTTTATATAGTATTTTGGAGTTGACTCCGTTGTGTACAGATTGAAATGTTTCCCTGTGCAGAAGATATTACCTACCTAATCAACTATAATGTGATTTTCATGAATATATCTTTCTGACTAAATAGCCTTAAAGAAGCGTATAAAGGTCACGACGGTTCAACCTCGTCCACGCTACATGTTCTGACTTGAAATTTAAGCAACATTAAATTCTCATCTCCCGATAACTAGGTGTGAATCCAAGTCCGGCCTAGCTTAGCTTGAACTGTGTAGTTGCCGAAGCACACTACCTTTCACTGATGGCATATTTCACACCTTAATACGAACTGTTGAACATGTAGTCATGAATTTGGACGTGTTAGGTTTAACAGCTATGCATCTCTATCTTGTCGTGTTATTCACACACACAAGACATCTGATGAATTTTAATTACTAAAAGCATACAAGGAATAACTTACCTAGTGTCAGTAAGTTTTAAAGAAGCTGATACGTGATGCCTCTAGCTTCACACTATTGTCTTTAAGAGACTGTTACCTGTTTCGTTAAGTTAGAGCTTCAAGAGCCATCATTGCACTTCTGATTGATAAAATAATGATCTACTACAGCTGATCAACAAAATATATCTTTTTAAAACTGCTCTTTTAGTGTTTATCTCCATCTGCCTATTCTCATTTAGTGCCGAGAACATCGTACTATTGAAAAGTACTGTAATGACATCAAATTCATCATAATAAGGACTTCGTTAAAATGTACAGGTGTATTTCAATCATATTAACAGTTGCTTAGTTTCATCTACAAAGCCTTCTTTGCGTACGGTAAAGTAGTTCTTTGGTCCAAGTACAGTGTTTTGTAATTTTAGTGCAATCTTTTCAACATTATAGCCATTATAATATTTTGAATTCAAAGATTCAATATTCCACGTCTTTTCTTTTTTATACAATCACCCACCGAATAAGTGCATACATGTGCCTATAATTTAAGCTGAAGGCATCGAATGGCGTTTAAAATTTTCCTTCAAAACGAAATCGAGAAGTATTTCTTATTAGTAGTATTTTAAAAAGCGTCTGCATAATTTCAATAAATATTCATGGGTTTGGTAGTGCTGTGTCGAACATCACACTAAATATCAACCTTTCATGAAAATTGGAGCAGAGCTTCTGCTTCTTTCATGCTGAGATACCAACTTTATATTGACGGTTTAATAAAACGCGCTCTGTAGAAATATTTGCTTCCGTTAATGGAATGAAAATGTAATTATATCAGAAACTGTTTTTACTGAATATTCTCGATACAAGTAATAGTGTAATATCTTTACACTCGGAATTTTGTGTTAAGTTATCAAAAATTAATTTCTTATATGCTGGTTTGGAAAGATAATCTTGATAATGGAATAACTGTTTCTGACAAAATGATTAAATCCATCCTAGAAACGTACTTTAAATCTTATCAGCAATTAAGTAACTTATACCACTAACTATTTGAAGACATCCCTTTTGTTTAATACACATGTACCTTTGGGAAATCTTTGTACCGCACACTGTGATACAGACAATGCTGTAATTGTTATTCTGCTCTCACTTCATTATCGTATTTGCTATCTACTGTTTGCAAAAGGAAGTGAAAACGAAGGAAATGAACACCTTTCGAATGGAGTGTAGTCTCGAGGGAAACTTGAAGAATAGTTTAAGCTCTACATACATGATATTGTCAGGATTAAATAAACAGAACAAATTTACATGAGGACAAAAGTCTGTAATATCCAGATTGGATTTACAAATCATATAGATTTGACACATGGAGATAAAGTAATGAGCAATCGAAGGGGCACATTATTTAATTTAACCTTAATAGTCCGATAAAGGCAATATAAAACACAACTTTGATAAACATTTACCACAAATATGGCAAGTGTCTGTTCACTGGTTGCCGCTTTGTAACATCCATACTTGGTACAATTTGCATGATGTGTAACCTCTGACTTTGTGCAATGTAAATTAACACAGTATGATGTCATCCAGAAGGTACAAAATTACCTTACACATCATCTTGTTGAAATAAGTTAGTTGCGTGACTTAACCCCCTGGACACTATTGGCCATCTAACAGCATTTCTGATTGGTTGATAACTTGAAATGCTTATTTGAATTGCCAATTATGACTAGGCTTTAAATTATTTATGGTCAAACTTACATTTGCAGATGATCTTATTAATACCCTCCTTGATTGGTTCAAAATTGGACACAATGTTCATTTTGGCCAATCAGCAGGTAGTTCTCATGTGATTTTAAAGTATTATTTTCCTCTTGCGTAAACACTTTGATACTGAATTATCATCGTAAACAAAATATACTACTATATATCACGTTAAGTATTACGAGAAAGTGGTCATTGAACAAGTTTATTTATTCTTACGCAACTTGAATAATTATGAAATAATAAAGTTATTGACGTCAGGATGTGCAATGATAATAGTATTATTACTTATAAGGGTAATGACATTATGCAATTGTAATAAATTAGTTTATTCGTGCGTAACTTGAATAATTATGAAATAATAAAGTTATTGACGTCTGTATATGAAATGATAATTAAGAGAGTGATTAGAATACCTGCAACAATGCGCATAGAATTTGGTGGAAGCCCGCATTGGGCTATTCCATTTAAAATCCACACTACCCCTGTGGAAGATTTTGGAAACATCTGCCACAGGGGGAATATGAGCACATTAGGCAGCTCCATTTGAATTTCATACACCCTCTGAGAAAGATTCAACCCGAATCTTCCACTGAGGGAGGGTGAGTTACAAATGGAGCTACTATAATGTGTTCATTCCATTTGACATTTATACTACCCCTGTGGCAGATATTTCCAAAATCTTCCACAGGGGTAGTGTGGATTTTAAATGGAATATGCCAATAAAAGGTAACCTGGGAAGTGGAAAGATACTTTACTATCCACTATGCATCACACAGTATTATTCAGTAACAAATATTCTTTTAAGGATACTTTAAAAAGTATCCCGATAATGTCTTTTAAAGTAGCTGTTTGCTGTATGCAAGAACGGTCCAGCAAGTTTGAGGTCAGTTCATCTATTTAATTTTTAAGGAGATTTTGATGCATAGAGGTTATCAATGGTAAACTGTATGCATCATTTGCTTAATTGTGACTTTTGAGTTGATAATCAGTATTTTATTGGGTGCCCGTCACAAAATGTGTTGAGGATAATACTTAATCCACAATCATGTACTATGAACTGTATAATCTTATGTTATGTCTAATGCTAATAGTTTGTATGCTCGTGTGGACTTGCAACATTTAAAAAACAAGTGAGAATAGCATATGGTAGTGACAAAGTTTTGGGAATAATAGTCATAAAGAGTAGACAATTTGAAGTAACGCGACAATTTTGTATGGTAATGTACATTATGCTTACATCTGCACATATATGCAGTACTGCTCTTCCCCCAAGTTAGG
Organism: Amphiura filiformis; assembly: GCF_039555335.1. Classification (NCBI taxonomy): domain Eukaryota; kingdom Metazoa; phylum Echinodermata; class Ophiuroidea; order Amphilepidida; family Amphiuridae; genus Amphiura; species Amphiura filiformis. Next base: position 23,200,246 of record NC_092643.1, on the reverse strand, counting down.
AGAGAGGAAGTACCTCGATCATAGTCGACGTGTACAGTTACTACTGAAAAGAGATAATGGGGCGCGGTAGAGGTGGTAAAGGTTTAAAGTAGGACCGCCGAAAATCTTTGCACAATAAAGATTTATAAACAAAATAATCACTTACTTCTTTCCAATGGGTCAGTACCAGATGCAAAACATGATGAAGAAAGCAGAATAAGTATGGCAAGAAGAAAACAGGGTGGCCACATAGTTATCTAACCAACCTCACAGCATCTCTTTATACGCTCAAACATTTGAGCGCGGGAAAATAATAAAAAGCAGACGATTTCACCAAATTCAAAGGCTTTTTTTCGTGTAATTTCCTGCTTCGCCTGCTTATGGCAGCACCGTCTTTAATCAACTGCGGTGTAGTGTTTCACTGTTTATTCCACCTTGATTTTGTCTGTGTAGACTAACACAACAGGTCGGCGCGGTGTACGTGTAACTATTATGTATGATCCAAGTGTCTTGATTGGAAAAGTGGTTATTAACTGTATTAATTAACTACAGTATTACGTCTTTGAGTATGTTCATCATATAATGAGCCTCCTCGGTGAAGTTATCTTTAAGGCGGGATGAAAAGGCACAACACGGCGCGGTGATAATATATATCCACGACCCCTCACACGCGGTCGGTGAGGCTGACGATCCGAGGCATCACTAAAAAGCTTTTTATATGAGCGCTAGAAGCAAACTCTCATATACACATCCCAATTTGAAGTACACAACTATAAAACATCGGTAAAATTCTGCGCTTGGCGATATGCTTCTCTTCACCTACTGTTGCATATGACATATGGGTATACTGGTTTTCAGCTACAACTACTACTACTCCACTATATGGTAGTTACAACAGTTGCTTTTATTTTTGGATACTGCAACGACGTCGATAACTAAATATCTGTATGCTAAAGATGGGCATGGCAGGCAGCATGCGTGTGTCACACTGACTGTCTTAGAGATTTACAGATATTCAGGCAGTTTAAAATCAGCATGCGTCGTACATTAAAGCTAGATTTATACTCCACCGCAGAGCGACAAGTGATTCGTTTCTATCCAATACGGTACAGCGCTTTTGGATGCGTTGCGATAAGCGCACTACCTCGTTGGTCAAATACGTATCACTCGTCGCTCAGCGATGTATGGAGCGAGTATAAATTCAGCTTTACACTTTCACATGTGTATCGTCTGCTAGCTCGATATTCATGGGTTGCCAGTTTGTTTGCGGGTAGTGGATGCATGAATTGCAAGGATTTTTTTAGAGAAAAATGTATTGGATCGATTGATTTGTTGACTTGTATCAATACCGATGCGTACTTGTTAACGAAGGGTTATTGTTATAATTACAAAAATACTTTTTAAGAATGTACTTTTAGCCCATTCTGTAAAGTTGCATCATCAAAAAACACGCTTGAAAATGAATATGTTTATAAACTTGAAACCCGAGTCATGAACGACATGAGAGTAAAATACAGGCACACTGTTATTTACTAACAATGCGTGTAACAATTTACCTCGAGTACCAGTATATTTTTGTTTGTAAGATAACCTTATAGTTAAGTTGCTACATTTCACTTTAATAAAATGGCAGTGAGCTAAAGGTATGCAACCTTAATACTGCTTAATGAAAGTCAGGTGTTTTGTTGAATTGTTTTGTACAATATTTGATATCTGCGTTTATTTAAGATCTGATAAATATAAATGATGGAATAATCAACAAAGTGCACTGATGCATAATATGAAGTCTTAGTTGATGCCCGGAGTTGATGCAGAAATTATAGGTATATATTGATGCACTGTGTGCTGGCCATAGGCCTTAACATTTGAGATATTTTCTCAAAATATCAAGAGGTGTCTCAAGAACCACTGAACCGATACTAGGCTTGTTTGTACTCATTTTAATGCATGTTTCATGCTGATTCCAAATATGGTCATGGAAATTTACATTTATGAAATTTTTCAATTATATTTAAAAAAAAAACTTGTCGTCTTCAGTGGACACCCGCGTGGAGAAGGTTAAGGCGCGCTATAAAAAACGTTATGTTTAAAACTTAAGTAAAACTTATACTAGGTATTCTGCTTTAAAAAGCTTTATTATCATAAACAGGCAGGACAATTTATCATATGAGCTCGTGTATTTCATGAACAACGTATTTGACTAGGTCAAACTACGTCAGTTTTATACAGTAAATAATCTTGATGAAATGAAATGAATTCATTACGCACAAGTTTCTCGCATTTAGCGCAAATAGTGCAGAATTTTGACATGATGAAAGCATCGATTTGCAGAGTTATCGTGAGTGTATATCAGCAAATAACACAGTACAGTCACACTGCTCTCGGCAACAACACATAAACTGCCGTAGGGGAGCAATATCACAGTAACTGTCTGCTACAAATTACCTAATGATTGCTAATAATCGCTAATTATCAAATGACAAAATGGCAGTGAATAATAGTGATTCTTCCTTCTGCCAGACAAATAACAGACGCCATTTGAATGATAATTGCTTAAGAAGATGACTACCAACCAAGGTCTTTATCAATGACGACTGATGTTGTTGCTTTACATTTGAAGACTGAGCGCAGGAAGACCGTAAGTCCACTTGGCCCCTCAACATGCATACACTAAAGTTACGTATAGTTTCTTGGGGTTTTATAATGTTTGTTTAATACATGTTCCAGGGTGAAAACATCATGAAAGGTTTTGAAAGATTTGTTTTGGCCCCTGAACATGTATAAAACATTACCAAACTATACGAAACTATACGCAACTTTAGTGTATACATGTTGAGGGGCCAAGTGGACGTAAGGTCTTCTTACGCTCATGTCTTCATTTGCTTATTATCAAGCTATCGGTGCACTAAGAAACAAAACAAGACGTCATGCAATAAGCATTTTAATGAGCCTGTATTGGTTCAAGTAGGCTCATGTTTAAAATACTCACGTAACTCACACAAGAATAATTGAAAACATTCTTAAGGAGAGTCGGAGCTTTCAGACCATATTTAATCAGTTTTGGTAGTTTTAATACAGTTTATTTCTGGAGGGTAATACATTGATCTTATATATAGAAAACGAGTCACAGTTAAGTAATACAACAAATATAATTCAAGCCCCTATTTTTTTTATCTTTACGGTAGGTATCTGTAAGAAACTACCACAATATAAGTTGAACTGACGTGTTTACCTTATTACGTAATGCTTCTAGAGTTCTTTGTGTTTTGGTTTGCAAATCATACTTATTAAGGGGGTACTACACCCCTGCCCAATTTTGTGGCTATTTTTGCATTTTTCTAAAAAATTATAGCACATTAGTGACAAGTAAGGTATACATATTACAGGGGCAAGGACTACAACTACTGTACTGAAAATTCAACAACTCAAAGCAAGTAGTTATTGATTTATTGATCAAATATTGGTTTTCCCTCATTTTGGACTCTTACTCCACAACTGTTGTCCGTGCTGAAATAAAATTTCCAGTGCAGTAGTTGTATTCCTTGCCCCTATAATATACATATCTTACTTTTCCTCAATGCGCTATAATTTTTGAGAAAAATGCAAAAATAGGCAAAAAAAATGGGCAGGGGTGTAGTACCCCCTTAAGCAACAATTTTCACTACGTTCTATCGATTATTTGTGTTTACTGTTCCTCAAGTCTCTTGATAATAATAAATTGATTCATCATGATTACTATCTTTACCATTTCATTATTTACCACTTTCGTCAAAATATCTTTGCTTTTTGTAAGCCTTTGTATAGGCATATCAGCCTGCTATACCCAGCTGATATTTCAATTCACCAACGACTATATCATCCATCATTAACACCGTCAGATCTAAAATAAACGCAAGCATTACACATCGCGGTAAACTATCTTCCGTACAAGACAACAGAACACCTGACTTTCACAGGGCAATTATCACTAGAATGTCATCTACATTGTCTACCCAAGAGCAACAAGAATTATACACCACTACTGCACTGTCATTTTATCAATGTGATAGCTCGGAATGATTAAGCAATCTATATCAGACATATCTATTAGTATTGATACCTTAGGCACAATCATGTCATTGCTAAATTGTTATGAGATAGCGATGGGACTCTTTCTTGTAATGTGATGATTATATAGTGTGTTCATGCTAATATTTCTCCTCTGTGTTTCAATGAACTTTCAAGCAATTTAAGTGAAAACAGTCCCAGTGCTATCTCATAACAATTCAGCAATGCCTAAGGTACATGTATCAATACTAATATGTCTGATATAATCATTCCTAGCTATCACATTGATGAACAGGAGTAGTGGTGTATAATTCGTGTTGCTCTTAGGTAGACTATGTAGATGACACTCTAGTGATAATTGCCCTGTGAAAGTCAACTGGTAAACGCACCACTTATACACTTATAGTATGCAGCGAATGCTATCGATAGTTCTTCCTGCTGCAAGACAAACTAGATACCTACCGGAAAATAAAAGTCAGTCATGAAGGGCTTGAATTATATTTGATGTATTATTTGTTAGAATTTGTTGAAATGATGCCTGATATTGTCACAGGTGTATAGTTGTCTACTCTACTCTGCTTATCATTATTGCTGAACTATAAAACAAGGTTTCATGGAATAAGCATTTGAAAAGCTTGAAGGTTAATTTGGGCTCATATTTTATAAACCCAGTCAAGAATCATCGAAAGGGTTCTTAAAGGCTTTGAAGCAATAATATTGGATTTCAAAGCATATAATTTGACCAAGTTTACCACCGTTTTAACATCAATCTAAATTTGTTTTAGAGTTCATTGAAACACAGAGGAGAAATCTCAGCACGAACCCAATTTATAATCATCACATTACAAGAAACAGTCGCACTGCTATCTCCTAACAATTCAGCAATGACATGATTGTGCCTAAGGTATCAATACTAATAGATATGTCTGATATAGATTGCCTAATCATTCCTAGCTATCACATTGATAAAATGACACTGGAATAGTGGTGTATAATTCGTGTTGCTTTTAGGTAGACAATGTAGATGACATTCTAGTGATAATTGCCCTGTGAAAGTCAGGTGATCTGTTGTCTTGTACGGAAGATACTTGCGTTTATTTTATATCTGATACTATTTAATGATGGATGATGTGGTCGTTTGTGAATTGAAATATCGGTTGGGTACAGCAGGCTGATTTGCCTATGCAAAGACTTACAAAAGGCAAGACATTTGACGAAGTGGGAAATAATTGAAATGGCAAAGATGCTAAATATTACGATTGAATTATCATTGTCAAGAAGCTAGATACAATAATTGATAGTACGTAGTAAAAGTTGTTGCCCTATACAAAGGTTTACAAAAGACAAGACATTTGATGAAAATGGTGAATGATTAAGATGTCAAAGATAGTAATTATGATGATAGAATTAGTATTATTAACAAGCAACATGTACATTATGTGCAAATAATGTATGATGGATAGTACGTAGCGAAAGTAGCTTAAATTGGTAAGACAGGATAGTTTACAAGGTGGTCGGAAAGTTTAATGTTTGCATATGTTTTTATGTCCAACCTAAACTGGGCTGAACAAATACTTAATTGCGTGATAAAACAGCTTTCATGGTAACATTTTCTGTAAGACTGCAATTACATCTGAAAATATTCAGACGTTGAAAATGACAATGAACATGAAGAAAATGACCACTTTGTCTTACTAATGCCACGGATCTAAGTAATAGTCATTCTTTATGTGCTTAAAGCCAGTTTGTTTGAAACATTGTACAATAAGCAATGGAATTGGCGGTTTAATGTTCCATGATATCATGGGGAAATAGGTTCGTAACTCCCTTACTACACATTCCTCGATGGTTGTCTTGTTTGGAAATTGTCAGATCATCAATGGCAAATGTAGTAATTTTAGCCAAGAAGAGTTTTGCTGACTTAATACTACGTCAACCTGTCCGAGTGATTTGATCCATGCAGCTCAAACTTATAGTAGCATTCGAGGCTTTTAAAGCTACCTATGTTTTCCTCTCAGGTATATCATGTACATGTATGTGAATACGTTAGCATAGATAAGAAGTGGCAATGACATAGTAGCTTCAATACAAACTTAATTCAAGACACAATGTCGCTTCATAGATGAAATTCACCTTGAAGACGACATTTCATATGCACGCCATCTGTTCCTTGTTCAGGTATAACATCCTCGATTACGTCAGAAACTTAGAGGCACAGTGCAGTTGCACAGAGGTTTTGATCCACTTACATAACATGCCTTGATAAATAATGGATAACATTCTGTTTTACTACCTGTTTGGTAATGGCACGTGTTGCGGTAATGATTTTGTAATAATGCGCACAAATTTAAAAATATCTTATTTATTTAGGAGCTCATTTTCCTTTATTAAGCTTGTATTTCAAGAAAACATTTATCATGTCGTTAGTTCTACATTATATTGGGAGCACGGTGGCCGAGCGGTACGGGCTACGACTCATAATCGGAAGGTTGCGGGTTCGAGCCCCGGCGACGCCATCGTGTTGTGCCCTTGAGTAAGGCACTTTATCTCGATTACTCCTCTCCACCCAGGTGTGAAATGGGGAGCTGTTATGAATACTGTCCATTGAGCGCCGCCCAAAGGTATGAGCATGCCTTGGCCATTGTATGGCAGCTGACATATTCTAACGACGGTGGAATAAATGTAAAGCGCTTTGGTACATGTTAACATGTGAAAGGCGCTGTATAAATACCAACATTTATTTTTATTATCATGTTTATGGCATTACATTATTATGAAGAAAGCACAGTGGAATGATTGAAATTCTTTTTATATTAACATGTCATCTACAATCGTAGACAAAATGTGTTGGGACACTTGCTGCATCATGTTCATCGTTTTCCTCGCTATTCGGGTATTTCTTACTTGTTTCAATTAATGTTGTGAATGTAGGTGGAATCCTCCTTGACGTATGACGTCATATTGCTCTCCACACCCACAGCCAATGTTGACAGACTCAACAACGCGGGTGGCGATATGACTCCGATCAACAATGTATAAGGGGACAGGGGTGTCTCATTACTTTTATACATGATTGTAGCTTTACGATGGTTCAGTTAGCAAAACCATAAGAGAAAATATTAACACCAACTGCCAACAGCAGATGTAGCAACAACATCAGCTACAACGCCTGTGCTTTGAAAGTTAAGTTGCAAAATAATTATTTTCCCCTTCAATCGTGACATTGAGCGATTTCTCTATAATATTCTTCCCGTATTCTTCGATAGCCATTCTGTTTCATGTTCATTGGATTTGAAGCATTGATAACCAAGATTTCTATTTGAATCAACATGTCAAATTTAGTTACAAAACAACCCAATATGGCAACGGATACCAGTGACATTTTCTGCATTAACTAGCTGGGTATGCAATTCGTTTGGTTCACATGGAAATGGCGCTATATCGTGTGTTTTAAGTGCAATGAGAATGCATCGAATGGGGCCCTGTTATTTGAGTAAGTTGCGAAGGTTGCAAACTCAGCTCTTTTTATATTATTGCAAGCTCAACTCTTTCACATCTAGAAAAGTAAGAATACATTTCCGCAGGACATAGTCGATTTAATGTAGCAGTTTGGTTGTGGCGTACATTGAAAATCCCTTGATATTAATTTGAAAGCAGTCAATATGACGATGAATGGGGCAATCCTATAGTATATCATTAGGTCACAATATAAACTGACTGACATTTTCTCCTGACATTTTCCATATTATAACCAAATCAACAGGTGCCTTATAAACATGACTGCAAGTGTTACATAATCAGCTAGCCAGGACAATCTTATCTTATTAGAACACCAAGTAAGATAACACAATGAATGTATTAAGGTTATTAATTATTTTAAACTGTTGTGATTTGGTAGTTCACAGCATCTTACTAATGGTAGTGAGCTTTGGCAAAAACTGTATTGCTCAATTCATAGCGAGTGTGTAGAAGAATTAAAATATCATAGATATACTTTTATAGGTGCTGCGGTTCTTGAGTTACGTTGTTAAGAGGGCTGAAACAACAACACTTTTGTAAAACTTACATAACTCATTAACAGCAATAAATTAAACAAGTTTGCAAAGTATATGATTTGCAGAATGAACATTTGCAAAACATCAAGGTGTTATTTTTCAATAATATATTGATCTAGACAATGAAAATCGATTTTTAGGTTGCTTCGATAACACTAAATGATAGGTGGAATTCTTATTTCATTTTTATGTGTTTGGGAAACATCGGTCCGTCTTATCTATCAAATTGTATATCCCATGTAACCAATATCATGTTATTGATTTACCATATACATGTATATTATACGTGATATTTACCTTTTTTTATCAATAATTATGTGTTACAGTATTATAATCATACCGTGCATTAATAATTGCATGAGGGTTTGCTTGAAAAGCAGTACTTGTGAAGTGGAATTACCCTCAATAAAGAATTATTATCATTATGCGTTGTAATAACCAACATAGGCGTATTTACATTTAATTTGGATAACTTGCGTACACAGTGTGTGTACGTTTTGTTGGTTTTTTTGTGGGGCGGGGGTAGGGTGGGGTGGATGGGAGGGTGTCACTGTATTGTGTATTACACTCACATCCAGGTAGCTGCTCTTGTCTCTTGTACACTTAGAGCTGGGGTGCGTGCGTGGTTTGTGTGCAGGGGTGTGTAGGGGTGCGGGGTGCCTAGGGGGTAGACATACATCTTATATTATTTCATTTCTTGTTAAAGTAGAATAGCAATGTCTTTGTAAAAGAAGTTTTACCGGAAGTGGCAAATTGAAGAAGTCAAAGAAATCATTGACAATAACAAATTATATAAATGTTAAAAACTATAAATTTGGGAATCTTACAATACCATTTTCTCAGAAACTGTGACTTTGTGGGATAGAGCACTTTACCTCTATATGGCTTACTTATGGATGTGAGTTTTGGGCTATTACCAGGAATCGCAGAGAAATGAGATGAGGTGCTACAGGAGGCGTCTGCAAGTGACATTGAAAGACAAGAACACAAATGCTCGGATCCTAGACAATAAAGGCACATGTTTATTAAACATTGCTAATCATCAAAAATGGTATAAAGTAGAGGAAGCTAAAATACTTTGGCTATATTGTCAGGAAACATGGAGGAGTAATGAAACATGGAAGGGGACGTCAGTCAACATCTTGGACTAATGACGTAAAGCTGGTCTCTAACCAAGAAATGCATGGTGCTTAGCGTCAGATCAAGTCAATATAGATGGCGTACTCTTATTAAAACCACAGCAGCACTCCATCTCCATAGCACACAGAGAGCTTGTAACTCGTCACCATAAACATAAACAAGTGTACATGAGGCAAAATTAGAAACATTTGGCTATTCCATATAAAATCCACACTTTTGCTAAAGTCTTTCACGGAGGGAGTATGGGTTTCAATTTAATTCCACATTTGTTGAAGATACGGGTAAACCCATATGCAGGGGAGTAAGAGTTTGAAAATAATTTACCCTAGTTACCCAGCAAACACAAAACGTTTCAAAAACGTTTATAACAGGTTAAATTTTGGGTTTTAGGTTTTGGGAAAAACATTTTAATAACATTAATTGTCGGGTTATATAAAGGTCATGAAAACATTTTAAAACGTTTTGAATGAAAACACACTACAAAAAATATTTCTAAAATGTTTTCAAAATGTTATTGTAAAATATATTTTGCAAACATATTTTGCCAAATATTTTGTACACCCTTAAATAAAATTATGTTAGCATATTTGCAGTAAGTTATCAAAAACCGTTTTTGAATGCTATGAAAACGTTTTAAACCATTTATGTACCCTTTATATAACTTGACATATAAACGTTTTCTGGCAACCTTTTCTAACCTTTTGCGAATGATGTCGAAAATGTTCGGTGTTTGCTGGGGAAAAACCTGTGATAAAACCCTGATTTTTTTACTGATTAAAAACATATTGAGCAACACCCAAGGCTTCAGATTGGCATCATCAATGGGTGAGACTAATCATTTCTAAATGCTTCATAAAGCATACACCAGCAACATTGCTTCATCAGCTACCTCAGTTTGTACTCACATAAGAAGATACTAAGTAGCCAGAGGGCGTCGGTCTCGACACAAACACATGAAATTGAATTAAAGACTCATGACTCGACTACTAATGAAATTTTGCATTTTCCTACGGATTAGAATATTTCATACGAGTTGTAACATGAACCAATAGTGGATAGTTCACCTTTAACGTCCTATTCAGTGAATTATGTATGAGATGTTGCTTCACTTACTTTATTTGTATTTATGCGATTGGAAAGAGGTATAAATACTTATTGGTGTATATCATGATTGTAGATTATTCATCAACCAGTTCAAACAAGTTTGTTTATAATGTGTGGAAATTACAGCAAGTACTGCATGGAAATAAATATTTCAGAACTCATTTTGCTGCGTTGCACTTGATACCATCGGATTTCATCAGGAACATACTATTTTCAGTTCTTCAACTAATAAAAAAGGTTCATTTGTAGTTATAATATTAACAATGTATATTTTATTTGTGAAGAACATTGTTTTACGTTGGATGTTTCTCATAACATGCATAAGGTCACAATATATAATGGTCACAAGATAAAATTTAACGTAATAATATTAACACTATATCCTATTAGTTTAGTGTCGGTTTGAATACACAGACATACGTGTCAATTTTATCTGATACAAAGGGTGGGCGAACTTTGAAAATAGGCCTTAAGTTAGACAATGCGATTACCATTAAAAGGGGTCATCCAGATGTTGCGCTCGATGACATGATAATACCAAATGAAAGAATACATGTAGATATATAAAGTCGTGTTCACACGGTTGGACTTAAGTCACTTATTACCGGTAATAAGTCACTATTACCGGTTATAAGTCGCTTATTACCGGTATTAGCTCACTTATGTTCGACCGTGTGAACACGACGAAAGTAGGCTAGCTCACATCACACTCTATAGGTGGCGCTATTCGTCCATAGGGAAGTGGAATGTGCATGTACGGTCCAAAAATGGCTTTACTGTGGGGCTCAATGGAGAAAATCACTAAAAATTAATTTTGACAACCAAAACCTAAGTGATGTTGACTTATGTTGGTACTGGCATGATACTGGATTCATAAACTATCACACAGTGCAATCCATGTTCCACCAAGTCGACACTCGATTTAGCTCAAAAGCAATTTGTGTGTAAATCAAGACCATCCAAAACAGCTTTCTTACAGTAAAGAATAGGAGGTCATCTGGGGTCACATACGGTAGTGTGCATTGTACATGTGCCTGCTGTCACAATTTCACACACAAAATTTTAGGCAATTTGATGACACTATTTTTGTCTGTAACTTCAAAAGTACAAGGTGTCCCATAAAAAGGTTACATGAAGAAAATGAACCGCATTTTGCGATGGTACAACAAAACACTGTCATTTTTTGACGTTTTATTTATTCATTCTTCTTGTAATTGTCTGCTAAGTTTCAACTCCGTATCTTTAAAGCAACTTAACTTATGAGTGCAAGATGACAATGGTGGCTAGAGTGACTAATCATCAAAATATCGCACAACGAAAGTTAAACACAAGCACATCTTTGTGCTCTATTTTTTCATTACTTTTTTCTCTTTTTTTCATGGTTGAAAAACTTATTGCACTAAAGAACCACATTGACAATTAAATATTGCACATCTCTTATAGAGCATCTTGACTCTTGTTAGTAAAAATAAAGATGGTCATTAAAGAAGAACACTTTTTGGTGAAGACATTTCTGCACGCTGTATCTCCTGCTATCAACACAATCAAATTAATTGCATTTAGGCTTTGTTTGGGTTTTGTTGAGTTGAAATCGTTGCTGTGTTATAAACTGTACGAATATTATCTATTTTCTGACCGAACTCTCGAAGTAAAACTAAACAAGTTTAATTATCTGTTCAACAAAATAAATATAGGCCTACAGTGCCTGCCATGCTATGGCTGGACCTACTCAAACGACCCGCCAAATGCACTGTACGCCTACGCAGTGTGCGAGCAGCGAACCTCGTGTTGCATTATGTCACGTAAACATGGGAAACAGCTTGCTCTGGAATGCGTGGAATGCGAGCTAAATACGCATGTTGTGAACTTGACATTCACAGGGGTACTAGTAGAGGTTTCATAGATTATGTCATGAAAAGGACATTTATATTTGGTATTAAAAATAACTTAGATTGTTTTCAAAAGTCTACATGTAACCTTTTTTTGGGACACCCGGTATATGCACTAGAAACATGATTGACCCCTTATTGTTTAGGTAATTTAATTCTCTTTCAAATAAAAGAACTTTTAGCTAAAAATATTGAACTTCTAAATTTTATGAACATCCCTAACTAAAGAAAGCTTCAGTTATGAGACTGAAAAACTATTGATATGCTAATAATAAGTGGATATGCTATAAACGTTCCTGATGAATTTGTTTCAGAAGTGGATTTACTTAATACAGTGAACGTGTCTGGTGTTGTCTTCAAATCATTCAACATTAAGGGATCGGATAGGAATTTTTGCACAGTATTCTAGGTCTTTTTTGGAAAAGTGTTCTTGACGGCTGATATCCTTTTGTTCACTTGTCCTGCGAAAATCAGCGAAGTACATCGTACACTTGCATTTATATACCCTTGCGTATAAATCTGTTGGTCTTAAGAATGACAAGGCGCGTAGGATCTTGATTTGAACGAAGGTCTTCCCTAGTTTTAACGTGCCTCCTGGCACGTTCGTGCAGTGAGAATGAAAATCCGTGCAGTGAGATTTTAAAAGTCCTATATGCAAAAAGGTTACAGTTTATGCTAATCAGTCAAACATTCATTTGAAAAAATCAAGCAAATGTTGCCTCACAACGACAATTTTTTGGTCACTCGTGGGCGAAAGCCTCTGGACGATAAAAAAATGCAACAGGCGTGGGGAGTAGTGGACACAGGCGACTGTACCGGACTAGCCAGCTCCATCTACTGGACAGAAATTAAATAGAATTGCCCTGTCCATCTTTTGTTGTTAGAACGTTAAACACCTTAATTTGTGGGCAAAAATAGTACAATGTTACAAATTACCACAACATATCACCTTTGTTTTGGGCTAAAATAGTGGTGCAGTTGATCTGGACCTCTTCTTTTAGACCCATTTATGATCAAAATTTACAATACTTATGGCCAAATTAGTGTGAATTAGCCTTTGCCTCACTTAAGTTGCAGAAATCTTATCATATTTTGAGAATTTTACGCCACTGTGCGACATTTTAAGAGATGGTAGGGACACGCGTGCATTTCAAGAAACATTTAATACAGAATGTTGTATGCGTTATGAAAACATACGCTTCTAAGTATATCTAAACATTTTTAATTATTATTACATTTTATAGAAATTAATTTCGCGCAATTGTAGGCACCTGTTGGCATTTTATGTATTTTTGCAGAGTTTGTATTCGTTTTTGCATTCTGATATAACATAATACCATAAACTTAATGACATTAGTGAACCGTGGTGTGTACTTTCATGGAGCTGCAGGTAATTATAAATAATGACAAGTCAATTAAATGAATTTACATGTACTCTTCTAAATAACTCAAACCAATTTATTTTCTGATTAACATTTTATAAAACATAATATTTACCAATAGGACATATTCTTGTTTATACCATGATATTGTTGTATCTCAAAACTATCACAACTTCAGCTGTATAACTTACCTAAAAAGTGGTTCTTTTAATTAAAAATACAATAAATAAAACCACTCGGCGCTTTTAGTACTGCCCATACTATTATATAGTAATATTTATTAGTCGAACCTTACCTTTTTTCTGTTTCTGTGCACACTTTAGAAAACGCTTTACAGTGTTATGCAATACTAGCAACTATTAATCATGCTACAGTGGGCAAGTACCTCTAACTTTAAATGGTATTATTTAATTATATTGTCGTATCCGGGGCACTTCCATAATAGCTCAGTGGCGGTATTTTCTAGGGTCTATGGTGGAGGTCAAGGAGGTTAGATAGAATGGAGAGGAAATAGAGTACATAACGCATATTGTTCCTTCGTGCCTATTTGAGTTTCCGAAACGCTATTCATCGAGACAAAGGGCTTCCGCCATTAAATCGGTACCTGTCCTGACAGCGTATTAACGCTATAATAGGCATGCTACTGTCAATAAGTGGTCAAACGAAAGTCACGTGAAAGCGCCTACACTAGCGAGAGGTACCTTTTGTTCCCATACATCCAAAGGGTGTAATTGAGTAGCCGTATAGGCACAAAAGGCACACATTAGCCGTGGGTGTACAGTTCGTTATCAGCCACTGACTTTAGGTGCTTCATTTAAATCGATTGCACATCAGAATTAAGGCTGCCAAGTTTACATGTCTTTAGTACTGTATAATGGTAATACTAGCTACGTATACATGTAACATATAATAAGTACTGGTGTAGGCCTATATAAAAGTTGTTTCACAAATTGACATTTAATTTTATTTTAAGAAGGAGATTGGCATACCTAGTGGCTTTCCTCGGTTCTTGCCAAAACGTTTTAAAATACCTTATGACAATTTTAATGACTTATCCTTCACTTTTAGGCATTTTATATACAATTTAAATTTGTTTCACCATTTTATACTTTCGCTGGGATTATTGAATAACCCTTAAATTAACACCCCATTCGCTATCACCCAGAACACATGGTTTGTCACCCCATGTGTCCCCCAACAAACACACACTTTTCCCATTGGATCTATCATCATCCCGATTCAGATGCTTTTATTTTTTCATTTACAATTATCATATTATTTTATCAATGTTGCTGAATAGTCTTTTGAATTTGTAGGCCTCATTATTAGATCTCATATAATTGAAGTGCTCCCCCGAATAGCACGATAATGACAGGCTTATGTTTAGTTTTGACATGTAAGAATATAAAACGATTTCTTGAGATCTCTGATGAGGAGTTATAAGCTCCATTGCAAAGTGAAAGCAGAGCGAGGTGTGTGGGTGTGCGGGGTATGGGTTGTGTTTATGGCCTGAGGTTTATGGGGTGGGGTGGTTTAGGCAATTAACAGCTGCCTGGTATCATTCAACATTTCTGATACTAAAATTGTATATTCACACGTAGTGGTATAAATTAAATTAGAAGACATTTTTGACTTCAACACTACTTAAAATTTGATCGCTTACCGGGAGCGCTTTCACAGTACCAACTGCGTCCTCAGCCGGATGTTATGGCTTGTTGACAACCTTCGGAGTATTTTGAAAAGCGAGCTTTGTCATCCGCTCCTCATCCACCGCGCATGTGGGTTCGCTATGTCGACGACACATTTTGCGTTATAACAACTTCGCACGTGGATGAATTTACAAATCACATAAATTCGCAAGAAGACAACATTAAGTTTACCAGAGACTCTGATCGTGCGGGGTATCGATGGCAGTGTGAAGGTCAAAACCTTTAGAAAACCAACTCACACTGACCAGTTTTAAGTTTCGCATCAAACCACCCACTGGAGCATAAACTAAGTGTGATCAAGACATTGTTATATAGGAGTGAAATTGTTACGGATCCGGAGGATAGAGCTGAGGAAATTGAACACGTCAAAGGAGCGCTCCGAAACTGCGGTTATCGCGACTGGACCTTTTTCAGAACAAAGGACAAGCGTGAAAAATCAGCTTAACAGGACGATCCGGATAGTGAAACTTCCAAGGGTTCACAATAACTTTGCCTTATTTGGAAGGAACTTCGGAGCAGCTTCGCCGAGCATTTAAAACAGCAGGTGTTCCCACAGCTTTCAAACCATACCGCACACTCCGTCAAACACTTGTGTCTCCGAAAGATAAAGTAGACAAATTTAAACAGTCAGGGACCGTCTACGAAATCTCCTGTTCAGACTGTGATGCTGACATTGGTGAAACAGGTAGAAAGTTGGAAAAACTTCTATCTGAACATAAATCAAAGCTAATTTCCAGGAGCAAAAAACACCAATAAAATAGACTGGGAAAACGTACATGTGCTGGAAAGAACCCAAAGAAATTTCCAGAAGGGTCCTAGAAGCCATTCACATCAGCAAAAAAGGACCAAACTTGAACAGAGACACTGGAATAGACTTAGATCCACTTTGAGACACCAGGGGGACGAGGACAACACCATTGACGTCATCTTCTTCTAGTGTGACGTCATCGAAGGTTGTCAACAAACCATAAACCATCAGAGCCGTAACATCCGGCTGAGGACGCAGTTGGTACTGTGAAAGCGCTCCCGGTAAGCGATCAAATTTTAAGTAGTGTTGAAGTCAAAAATTTCTTTTAATTTCAGATACTCTTACGGCTTTAAATTTGAAGGCAGTGGGAATGCTCTCGGGAACAACTTTTACCACCTGATGAACAATCTCAAATGCTCTACTTCTTTGCATCAACATGACTGTATAGATTATAAGAAATAAATTCCATCAGCAAATGACCAAAAATGAAGAAATAATATCAGTAATAACTGTAAAAAATGGTTTGTCCATTTGAAGCCAAATTAATGGGATGAATTAAAAAATAAAACGCACTGTCCTATATCTTGGAGCTGTGCAGAACGATAAACTAAACCAACAAACCTATAGAACTCACGATAGTAAACTCTCTTCATTTCCAATTCATTTATCTAATGTAAATAACAATGAGACGCTTATTATACGTAAGTCTGAGCACAGCTGTTGCAAGTTTGATCAACATCTATTCAGTCAAAAAGCATGTCAATACCCTGACATTAATTCTGGTAAAATGATTGGTGTTTCGTTTATAGACTTGCGCAAAGCATTCGACACCGTCAATCACGACATATTGCTCAGTAAACTTAAAAATTTGGGTGCTTCTGCCACTGCACATGAGTGGTTCAGTTCATATTTATCGTGCCGCACCCAGAGAGTGTGTTTTAAAGATACTATGTCAAACTCACGCCCTGTTTCAACAGGTGTCCCCCAGGGCAGTATACTAGGTCCATTGTTTTTCCTTATATTTATCAACAGTATGAACAAAGTAATTTCCCATGGTCAAATATCTATGTATGCTGACGACACAACACTCTCCGTCAGTGGTAAAGACCCCCAAGATATATCTGCTAAATTGTCTTCTGATCTTGATTCAATAATGAATTGGTTGAATGTTAATAAATTGTTTTTGAACTGTGATAAGACAAATGTTATGTTGATTGGAACTGCGAGTAAGTTAAGGAATGTTAATGAGAAAGATTTTTCTGTATTTGTTAATGGTAAACAGCTTGAAAGAGTAAGAAAGGCAAAATGCCTAGGTGTTGTTATTGATGATCAGTTAAAATGGCATGATCAAGTTAATAGTATTATTCAAAAGGTTTTCTGTAAGATTGGGCTATTAAGACGCCTGAAACCTTTCCTTGAAATTGATACATTAAATGTTATTTTTAAATCGTTTGTTCAGCCTATATTTGATTATTGCAATATCTCGTGGTATGGTCGTTTTAAAGATGACAGTTCCAAACTTAATGTTCTTCATAAACGCTGTGCAAGAGTGATTTTGAGTGTGAACAACTTAACTTCATCTGATTTCATGTTTAGAATTCTTGGTTGGGAACGACTTCACATTCGTAATGATTATTTTAAAGCACTAATGGTTTATAAATCTCTTAATGGCCTGGCGCCACATTATCTTGCAAAAATGTTTAACCATGTATGTACAACTCACAATGTTAACACACGACAGGCTGCTGCTGGTCAGTTGGCTTTGCCACCTTCAATTCATGGATATGACTTAGAATGTTTTAAATCATCGTTCAGTTACAGTGGTGTAAAATTATGGAACAAAATTGAAAATGATATTAGAAACTCAATCAATGTGCAAACTTTTAAACGGTATTACAAAAATGTATATTTTCACCAGTTTTAATTAAATAGTGTATAATGTAAATAACATCTTGAAATATATATGTTACTGATTTTATTATGTGTTTTATTATATGATGTTTTTTATGGATCAATGTTCATTTAATAATGGCATGTGAGTTTTAATAATTATTGCAAACTGTACAAATGTATTTTCTTGAGATTTATATTCTTTTAATGTATCTTTTAATAATGGCTTGAGTTGTAAATTGTATAATTATATTCTTTGTAATTCTTTATAATTATTTTCCTTTTATGTATTTTGCAGGGCCCGTGTTAGACCAGCTTCGGCTGAATCGGGCTACCCTGGGTAAACATGTTGTAAATAAATAAATAAATAAATAAATAAATTAACAATAGCTTGCACCCAAAATAAGCTCCAAAAACTTCTGAACACAGTACAGTAGGATCAAGGACGTTGGTTTTAATCAATTGTTTAAAATCAATCAATATGAGAAAGAATGCTCAGTTTTGCAATATTTTCACCTTTTTACAAAATACAAGTGTGCTCAAAAGTTTGCCAATAGCGAAGTTCAAGGATATAAAAAAAGTCATAATCGAACCGGAATAGGTATGCAAACTATGTTATGCGTTGGAGATAAGTTCATAATGTTCTTCATAGCAAGAACATAAAAACACTGCCAAAAATGCAACTTTTTACAAAAACGCCATATTCCCTGATAGTCCATATTTACATGACTTTGGCGAACACTTTTGGTTTTCGTTTAATTCTACCGATAGCACAGCCGATCTAATGTTATCTGCGGTTGCAGTACAACTTAGAGAAATAATGTGGCTGGTTGTTTGGTTAAAAAAAACCCGATAATTTTTTTAAAATATCGCGATTCAAGCAGGCGACCCGTATGGTGTGCAAAAGACGTTGCAAATTGTCGATGAAAGAGCTTATAAATTAAAATCATGGACATTAAGCTCCACAATAGGCATCTACATTCCAAGCGGAAACGCTTTTTAGAAACATACCTCTCTTTTTTCAACAATCGCTGAAACCTAAATATACAATTCCAGGCGATTTGTAAAAAACAGCGTGAGCGTATACACCGAAACAAATGCTTGCATTGGTGCCAGACCTATTATAATGATACGATAATTAGGCCCCCAATAACGGCTTTCATTTCAACCGTTATTTGTTAAACTGAGTTTTTTACTTTTTGAGAAAATAATATTAAATGAATTTATCGAAAAACTTTTCGGAGAGTGTCTACTTAAGGGCTTGTGTCCTTAACCGAACATTATAGACTGGTTCTATTTTGGAAATATGTGCTTATTTAAGCATCTAGCGGCAAGTGACCCTAAAAATGACCCTCAACCCCCTACAGGTTCATATAGAGGGAAAAATTAAAAATGCTCCACTATAAAACATGTCTAGTTATTCGTGCGGGTCTTATTATAAATGTTAACTTTTACTTTAATTATAAAGCACTTCAGGCTTAGTCTTTCACATGCACAGGGCATTTAAGTACACCAATGGCCATTACAATGGTGCAAAAAGTATAAATTCGAAAAAAATGAGGGCGTTGCTGTGGAACCAATCACACAGTATGGCTTTAACTACAGTACTATTGGTATAATTGGCACTTTCTTGCCGTTGATGGGGTGAAAATTGTTATCACATGTTATAAAATAACGAAAGCGTGGACACGGTATTACGTGATTGTAAAATGAAAGTGAGGCCAAGAAGGGCGTGATATCGATGTTTACCCCATCAGCGGCAGGAAAATGCCAATTATAGGAATGGTCTAATAGGCCAGTTTTTTATTTTCAAAATGCGAACTTCGCTCATTCACAATACTTTTAACTTTGTTGAGGTTACAGCAGATCCAAAGGAGTGTCTAAATGGGCAGAATATGATATTGTATCTATTGAAAACATAACCAAATTATTGTGTAGTCTTGAGTCTGTTCCAAATGTAAAGAAACTTTTTTTTGCGCATTAGGGTGAACTGAGCCAACGGTTACCGTCCTCTAGTTACCGTCAGATTCGCTGAAAAAAGATATAAACATTTCTGGCATGGTAGTCAAATTAATATAATTTTATTATTTTGTGAACTACATATAATTATAGCCGCTATTATACTGCGTATTGTAAACAATATTCATATCCGAAATCTGAGAACTCACCATACTTCTGGTGCCCAGTTCTTTGACCATTACCATTTGCTATTATTATTATTATTATTATTATTATTATTATTATTATTATTATTATTATTATTATTATTATTATTATTATTATTATTATTATTATTATTATTATTATTATTATTATTATTATTATTATTATTATTATTATTATTATTATTATTATTATATTATTATATTATTACTATTACTATTGCCTGAACATTGTTCAAGGAGGCGCTAACCAGTCCTAAATTCTGTATGTATGTGTGGATATATGTCTGTATAATTCTGTTCATTATCATGTTGTTTGTATATTCATGTAATGATTAATGCCTCTTCGACGCCTAAATGTATTTGTCATAATTTAATAAAAAATTTCGTATATATATAATTAATGATTTTATACCTATGATCTCAACATAAAATTAAGACGTACCGCAAATTTTCGGTCACAACTTTGACCTTCATCAGGAGATTAGCAACTTAAGTTCGGGATCAGTGACCTTTTGGCCACTTTACCCCAAAACTTGGTCGTACACTCTTGGTAACTTGTATCGGCCCCCGTCGCGGTTGAGTGATGGTTGGTTGACTGATGTAAATTGACACTTGGTCAAGTGTCCAAAAGGTCGCTGATCCCGAACTTACGTGGCCAGTCTCCTGGTGAAGGTCAAAGTTGTGACCACAAATTTGAGGTACGTCTTAATTTTGTGTTGAGATCATAGGTTTTAAATCATTTATTATGAAGTCTTCCAACACAGATAAACTTACATGCTCGTAAGCCAAGTGGCCAAAAGGTCGCTGATCCCGAACTTACGTTGCCAGTCTCTTGGTGAAGGTCAAAGTTGTGACCACAAATGTGAGGTACGTCTTAATTTTGTGTTGAGATCATAGGTTTTAAATCATTTATTATGAAGTCTTCCAACACAGATAAACTTACATGCTCGTATACATATATGTGTTAAGAGTTTTTGGTAAGCTTTTAGCCTCAAATGGACAGTTCGAATCTTATTGCCACCAGACGTGGGTCATATTGGGTCACCTTCATGTATTGGTAATATTCAAGGTCACATGCTGATGTAAAAGGTCATATGAGGTCAACCTGTAAAACTAATAGGCTGAAAATGAGAACAATGCTCTCACATGAACAATAATGGAACCCAATTGCAACCAAACCTGAGTCATAGCTGCACTGTGGAAGCATTCATGTCAAGGTAGATTCACATAGTGAGCTCAAAGGTCATTTGAGGTCATCTTGTAAATTAAGCTGAAAATGTAGGAAATAGTTTCACTTGAACAAGCTAAACCCAATTGCAATCATTATTATGTTTTGATGAATCCAAGTGTATGAAAACATTGAATCCAAAACACAATGATAAAATTTATTTCAAACTTGAGTCATAGTTACACTATGGAAATCTTCATTCTATTGATAGTGTTCAGGGTCAAATAGTGAGGTCAAATGTCATTTAAGGTCAACTTGTAAAATATGCTGAAAAAACACCAGTTCAATTCCAATATTGCAATTAAACTTGAGTCATAGCTGTGATGGTGGAGTGTCAGGTCATATACTAAGGTCAAAGGCATTTGAGGTCAACTTGTTTCGGTATGCTAATCGCGAAAGCAGGCGACACTTAATAATAATAATAATAATAATAATAATAATAATAATAATAATAATAATAATAATAATAATAATAATAAACAGATAAATTAAGAAAAAACCTTAGTATTGGGCAAATTATTAGACAGTATTTATGTTGCTCCTTATTAAAAGAAGTCAAGCGATGTACAAACAGACTTAGGGAACAAACCAAAAGATCGATGACGTCCTATAAACGTAACTAGTTTCGTTTCTCAGCCGACCCCCTCCCTCCCTGCCAGAAACGTAATAATGAAATGTTGAAAATTTTGACATAATAATTATAATGACACATTCTTCAGACCGATGTTTTTGTACAAACGTAATCGAGTATTTTTACCCCTCCCCCCTAAACGAAACTAGTTTCGTTTATAGGACGTCATCGATCTTTTGGTTTGTTCCCTTAAGAAGCTATACATCTTAACTTACAACTTACTTTACAATTCAGATAAAACATAAACAAACAGGTGACAAGCTCACTATCATGAGGCGAGAGAAAATTAACTTACTGGGAAAAGGTGGTATTTGAGAGGTTTCTTAAAAGCATTATACATTGATGGAAAGACTTTGGCGGATGTGCATGGGCAGTGGGTTCCAAAAGCGCGGAACAGCTGCCATTAAGGCTTTATCACTTACCAAGTGTTGTGCGTTGTTCGTTTTGTGCGTGGTGTGGCAAGACGTAACTTGTCATCGCCAGATTTCAAATTCTCTCTATCGAACATAAGGAATGAGATACTCGGTGCGATGAGACGGTGAGCAACATAAGTATGAAAACTATCCAGGATTCGATAGGCAGGCAATGGAGATCTCTGCGCAATGGAGCTGATGAATGTCCCCTATCTAGTCTAAACACAACCCATGCCGAGACTAAGTAATAAAAGGGGTGCAGGTGATAATATTTTCAAATTACAAAAGGACATTACAAAAAAAATCAATTTCCTAAAATTGGAAATTTGTCTAAAAATACACTCTGAATTCCTGTAAATCGTAAATCGAACCCCACAAGACCGGCAATTCAACACCGCTCTCGAAGATGATCCCCAAAAATTACAAGGAAGTTTTGATCCAAAATGCAAAATATGCAACATACATAATCATGCATAATCGCAAACACAAAATCGGAATCAATTGAAATTTTGGGGAAGAAAAGGTTTTTTTTGTGGATATCTACTCAAATATACCATAAAAAGAGCTTGATACCCCTTTAATTAGTGCTTAAAGACAAAATAGGCCTAATGTTCTATTGTGTGCGTATGGACAGCTGACCGTGGCACAAAGCCAGCTAGGTGAGCTAATTGCAGGCCATATTTTGTACTTGGGTTGGGAGGGATGTATGTTGGTGGAAGGTTTCGCGGACATTTCGTTCTGATGATATAAAAATGTTAAAGAAAAAATATAAAGTATATATGGGGTTTTATCCACAAGATAAATTTACTTTATATAAAAGACATAATCTAGCATCACCATAACGTTCAATTACAAAGTTATGAATGCTACATCTACAATGTACATGTACCAACTTGTCGTGTTTTAAATCTTTCCTTGTTCATCAGGGGCAGTTGCAAATTTGGTGATCTCAACGTTTTGCCTGCAAGAAAGGGAAATATTCAATAGGTTTAAAATGACACACAACTTGAAAACTATAAACTTACGACGGGGGTGGTGTATTACGCCCTTATGGTGTTTCATCCTGCATATTAAAAAGCTTAATGTTGATACACAAATGACTTAAGCAAATTGTAGATCCATCCTAGCGCTTAATTAAGTGATAATAATGTTTACCCGCCACCTTATCCAGGGGTAGGGCCGAACATCATAAATCACTTATAGGGGGTGATGCCAGGGGCCTGATAAAGCCCACCATAGGTTTTACAGTAAAACCCATGAGTTTTATTACCCAAGTGCTACGGACTTAACACTTGGTAGTTATGTAAAATATACATTTCCTTTCATATTCAGTAAAAACATCTGAAAATTAAAGTGAAAGTTAAACTGAAGTTAATCTGTTTATGTAATTTGCCTACACATTTTAGGCGAAAATTGTGGTATTTACTTACATAAAGATGTCAAAACATTGTTTTTCAACATATATTTTTGCTTATATCTGGATACATGTTAGGCGAAATGGTGGCATTTGATGCACATAAAGATGTCAAAACATGTTATTTTAATGGTTATTTTGTACACGGGGAGATTTTGGGCGCCTTCGTGGATTTAGGGAAAAATTGAGGTGGCCCAGCTGTTTTTGATCCTATTAACCCAAGCAACATATGTGCCAAGTGTGGTTCTGGTAGGGAAAGGTGTTAGTTTTTTCCTGGGATGGAGCTGCCTATAATGACATTATAGCGATATTACATGGGATATGTTTGTACCAGTGGTATCACTGGATAGAGGAGACCTATAGCTATACATTGGGTACCAAATATATAATGTTTAATATAGAAGAAGTTAAGCGGGTATTGCGTGTAAGCTGCAGGGTGGATTAATGGCATTTCGGGTACAATATGCAAATAAGCTCTTTAATATTGAACATTGAATGTTTATAAGTACATAGTAAGAATATTTTCATAAGGTGAAATGTGAACTGTTCCATTCAACAAGCCTTTTACCCTCGCCCCTAATTTTACCTACCCTCCCCAGGGCTCATACTTATTGCACAGCCCTTATGAGTCTCCCCTATCTAAATCATCAACTCGCACCACACAAATGCACACACCCCCTGCTCACAACAATGAAATATTGAACCCTAAACCTAAAAGTCGGACTGACGGTGGTTTGGATTGACAGTGTTTCGGACTGGCGGGGTGTACCCCTATACTGTACCTTTTCTGCTTTCAATTCCTGTTTGATGGTTAGGAATGACGGACGCTCCTCAGGTTTTGGATCACAGCATTTTATCATCACATTCTTTCTACATAATCAATGTCAATGGTGGAAATTGATCCGAGAAAATTATGATTTATTAACACCTCGTAAAAAGAAATATTTGAGGCACCAAAGTTTTATTAAAGGGCATATCTATTGCAAAAACAAGTTTAACTCCATTCGAAGAGAATAATTACTACATTACAAGTTGATACTCGTTGCAATTTTTTTTATTCGTATGTCTCCTGAAAAAGTGAAATTACTGATTTCTCTGAATATAACATTGTTGCCATGATCTCTTTTATTGTTTTCTAAAAAGCGAAAGTGCAATTGTACAGTCTATATTCATAGGTCTTCTGTTTTAATACGCACACATCTGGTAAACACCTTGATTTGCAGTGCAAAATGAGCCAATGTATATCAACTTTACTTCATATAGGATTGCTGAAAATGTTCTCGCGCTTGACGGGGAGATATTCCGGTAAAATTGGGCCTAACTAATGCTCACTGTGCAATTCCCCCCCCCCCACACACACACACGCAAAAAGCCCAGGGCCACTGGTACGTATGAACGGGCGTTAAGCGTAAGACGTTTGGAATAACTATAATAAACTTACATTCCTTTCGGCGTGCTGGCATCTGGTTGCAATTTCGCATTACCTTGTTTTATAGCCTCACGTATTTCTTCGTTGGGGATTGATGGATACGGTATCTTCCCTGCATAAAAATAGCACTAATCATTTATTGAACTCTTACAATAAAGGTAATCCACTTCACTCATGTGTGACTGCTAACAAACGGCGCTGTTTCCCGTAGTATCCTCATTCAAACCTGAGACGAAAATACCAACAGGGATCGGAAGCACAACCCAATTCACCCGTGTGCAATGAGCCAGGTCTGTTACGGCTTTATGTGCATGCTCAGATCAAAAGAAACTTGACAGGATCGAAAAATTTGTGCTTGAATACATATTAATGCAAAAATGTATATGTATTTCGTGTATATGTATTAATGCAAAAACTTAGGTAAATTTAAAGTTGCCCATGACTTGGTGTATTATTTCCTTAATGCATTGCAATGGTTAAAAATCAGGATTAAGTCTCAATAACTGCTCATGCGCATTAGGTACAATTAGTTATTGAAGCGGAAAAGTGGGTTGATTGATCTGAGGATGCACATAAAGACGTTACAGACCTGGCTCATTACACACGGGTGAATTGGGTCGTGCTTCCGATCCCTGTTGGTATTTTCGTCTCAGATTCAAACCAATTCAATGCACGACCTTGTTACCTGCATGACTTTATCGGGTTATTATGAAACAGTCATGGTTGCACATGCAGGTACTTCTTTTGCGCGTGTAAAAATTCCCAATGTAACAAAATATGCTCGTCCAGCGACACCAACCCTCGCCACTGGCACTGGCTAGCGTCTCAGGGGGCGTCGAAGAGACCAATTCAGCGCCATTGAGATTGGTTCTCTGCCCCGTCCAAGCGGTGCAAGTCAACATTTGTGCCAGCTTTGCGCGTATTTCAACATAAATTGTCCGAAATTCAACTTGATTATAAATAAATTGGTGGTATTTATGCAAATTTTACCGCGCTCTGCTAGTAATTGTTTTAGGAAGAGTATGAGGAATAAACATTCCGTATCTTTTTGCCACCGGGCGCCACAACCCCCAGCTACGCCACTGTTAGTTACTGGTTCATACTTGGTTTGCACACCGGTGAGTGCAGGCATCACATTAAAAAAAAAATTGATTCTGGTTTCTTGGTTTCAATTCGAACTCATAACAAGACTATGCATGATGCAGTCATGTCTACAGTAGAATTCAATTCGACCTTTGCAGGACTTAAACCCCATTAAAAGCTATTAAACCAAGATAACACTCATTGAAAACAGCTCAACTGATTAAATCATATCTTCTCTGGTTAAATACACACATCATATGTTTCTGCTTTTACACGTACAATGGAGCAATGCGCTGGGATTATAGTTTCAGTTGGGTGAACGATTATAAAGCGAGCGCTAGAGAACAATTGTGTGTGGTCTTTGTTTACGAAATGAGACAATACGTGCTTATTGTTAACCAGCGTTCTTGAAAATGAGAAACATGGTGGTTTGCAGACTTAACACGGTTTGGAAATAATTTCTTCATATGTTTTGGTAATCTGTCGTTTACATATCCTTCCTAAAACACCAAAGTGCGAATATTTCCAAACATCTAAATTAGCTAAACATTTAGGACATGTTACAAAACTATATTGTCTAGAAATTTAGAAGAGTACTTTTAAGATTGGCCGGTTATTTTTCACACAGCGACGTTAACTAGGCAATGTACTATTACCTATAACATTAACTAAAACACCAAAGTGCGAATATTTCCAAACATCTAAATTAGCTAAAAATTTAGGACATGTTACAAAACTATATTTTCTAGAACTTTAGAAGAGTACTTTTAATATTGGCCGGTTATTTTTCACACAGCGACGTTAACTAGGCATATCCCCATACTTTTAACGTAGGCTATTTGTAGAGGTCACGCGTCAATGGGAAAGAGCACTGTGTATTATGATAGGAAAACGGACAGTAACTGCAGTATGGTGTATTGTAGATGTCTTACCATTTGAAGTTAATTCATACAATAACACGCCAAAGGACCACACGTCACTTTCCACGTTAAACGTTTGATCTTTCAACGATTCTGGAGCAAGCCAACGGGTTGGCAAAGGTGGAGCCTGTTAAATACGAAAAAAATCAAATATAGTAATATATTTATATTTATAAATATATTTAGAATTTTATATTTTGAACTATTCATATTTAAAAAAAATCAAGTATATACTTGTTTTAAGAATACTGCACTCTATGGATTGTATCTGTTTTTGTAGAAGCCCATCTTACCGTATCCGCTTCGTAAATAGGTCCTTCCGCAGTTGTAGAGTCAAGAATCCTTGCTAATCCGAAGTCAGCAATTTTTATGCCTATCCTTCGCTTCCTGCCATGTGTGTCTCTTATTATAACAAGAACGTTTCGGGCGGCAAGATCGCGATGAATAATGGGCTCCTTTTTCGCAGGCATGAATGAAACATAAAAAACTGTACATTATTATGCAATTCCATGGTAACTCGTGCTACACTCGTGCTTGGAATTGCCCACATGGATCAATCTTTCTTTCTACCCGTTAAATTAACGTTTAATGTTTTGATAGTACTATCTTGTGAGTGCTATGCTAAGAATTATAAAAAATAAAATAGAATACCCATTGTTTTTACCTAATTAGACACATGCTAATGAGCAGTTTAAAAAAAACCAGCTTAAAAAATTGGATACCGATCAGGTTAAACCAGGGGGATGACACTAAATTCACGTGGTTAATTACATTAGCAACGTAAATCTATGCAAATTCCGTTGGTTTGCGATCTACAAAGTGAGGCAAGGTATCGATCGGTAATATGAATAATTCATACACTCTTACCAAGGATCATTAAATCAGGATGTGATGCTCATTAGCACGTATCCAGATGTTATTTAAATATCATATTGTTATCAAAATGATGTTGTGATTTCGTCATAAAATAAATTTATTGTGTGTAAGTTTGTACGTGATTATTTTTTGCATCTTAAGTGCCGAGTTCGGTTGAAATCTGACTAAATCTGGTGGTGTAAAATTTTGCTACATCACCCCTCTGCATGATAGATGTGAGCAAACCACGATTTAACAGGACTTAAAATAATAATAATAATAATAAGTGGGATTTATAAAAACCGCGCCTTACATTGAAAACACAACCCCAAGGCGCTTACATATGAAAAAATAAGAAACAGAAGAACAAAGCTAAAATATTAAACTACATAAAAAGCATATAAGAACACACTCATAAATTACATATAAAAATCATTACATATTATAATACAGTTTTAAGAAAATATATGATAAAAACATCATGTCCAGCAAATATAATAACAAAAATTAATGACACTTCATAATAAAACATGTTTGAAATACACCATAATCTACAACAGTGTTCATCAACAAAATTTAAAGAAAAACAGTGAATGTACTCAAAGATTGAAAAGATATGTCTTCAATGAGTTCTTGAAGCATTGCACAGATTTAGCACGTCTGACAGACTCGGGCAGACTGTTCCATTCATACGGCGCCGCGATGGAAAAAGCTCTTTTTCCGTACCCAGATTTAGCGGATCGAGACGCGCGCGGAATCTGAAGAAGTCCCTTGGAGCTCGATCTTAAAGTTCGCGAAGGTACGTATGGAGTTAGGAGTTCACTTATGTAGAGAGAGGAGCCAGGTTTGCGAGGGATTTGTAAACTAACAAAATCATCTTAAAAAGAATCCGCTTTCTGATTGGCAACCAATGCAAATCGTGAAGGATTGGTTGTATGTGGTCGCGTCTTCTAGCTCCAACAACCAGACGAGCTGCCGAGTTCTGCACACGCTGTAGTTTTGCGATATCAGCGTCTGGAAGTCCATAAAGAAGTCCGTTACAACTGTCAAGTCTCGACGATATAAAAGCGTGGACGAGACGCTCTGTAGTAGTCTTATCGAGGTATTTCCTCAGCTGGCTAATTGACCGCAGTGCGTAAAGGGCTGTCCGACACACATCACTGACATGATTTGACATGGTAAGCTGGTTATCGATGAACACACCTTCCACAGGTTTAATGTCAGCAGTACCGACCTGGACAGAAGGCGCAGTTGCTTTGGATCGACATCGAGACGATATATGCAAAATGTCTGTCTTTGCGTCGTTTATCTTGACCTTGTTGGATATTGCCCAAGCCCGAATGTCTGAAACACATGCTTCTATTGAAGCAATGGCTTGTGTGCTAGCGGACGGATCATACATGGCATACACTTGTGTATCGTCAGCATACACCATTCCGCTAATTCCATGAGCATTCAGAATATCTTGAATTGGACCCGAGTACAAAATAAACTGTATTGGGCCGACCACAGACCCCTGCGGAACACCGTAGATTAGAGGATGATTCTCAGAAACAGTCCTGCCAATGACAACTGATTGGTCGCGTTCAGAAAGGTAAGATCCGAACCATTCAAGGGCAACTTCAGTGATACCATACCTTTCCCTCAGCCTTACAAAAGAGATGTAATTAATAACGGTAAACGACCGAGTATAGAAATGACATTTAACTACATATTAATGGAATCTTAATGCCACGCGAATTCCTGGCCACGTTATTGTAACCTGTGAACTTATGTTAAGTCAGACTGACCAAACATTTGGTTCGTTGGTGCTTTACTTTGACGCCATAGTCAATATTGTATGATTTTCTTTACCTACTTATATCATTCGTGCCGGGAGCCATTTTATCTGAGTACCATTTTATCTGATTACTGCAGATTTATATATTTTCACACGAGGACACGAATACGAACACACAGACAAATACAGCGACATGATGGAAAGTCACGTGAGGTGTCAAAGTTTTTTGTGACTTCAGATACTGCTTGTCTTCAGTCTGCTACGCTAATTGCCTAAGTCATTTTTTGTAATTTTGAGAACAAAGAACAAAATGTGGTTCAAGAATGCATCAGTAACATAATCATCCTAAATATTTCGGATTATTCCCTTTTATTTGTATCATTATCATTTGTTCTTGTGCAAAGATTGGTAAATAAATATGTTTAAATGCATGTTTGAACCATATTTTGTACTGATTAAACAAATTCATCAGGATCGGTAGAGTAAACTATGTTCGTAGTATCTGATCCAAGAAAATGCACTTACTGTGTACGTTTCAACAACCACTGTTGTCTTTGTCAACACTTGATGAGGAATGACTGCAATCTACTGACAACCAACGCTAGAGGGATTTCCAGCGTGATTTTTTGGGTTGCCAGTTGGTTTTCCTTCTGGGGATTTTTTGGATCCCTGTTGCAGGAACTCATCAAAAATGTGAGTAAGCTGGTACTGCCCCTCGTCTCTGTTCATAGGTGTACGCCCCTCTTTCTTATTTCCACAGCTTCTTTCATCCAGCGCTTGTATCTATCTTGCTCTGTGCCAATGACCCCAGCTTCCCCCCACCCAATGACATGGTTCTTGTCAACAAAATGATCTGTTATGGCCGACTTGTGCGTAGTAGTTAAGGACTCTTTTCTCCCTGCTCTAGTGACCACGGTGCTGCTGACTTTCTTCACTTCACTTTTGTGTTCTTCTAACCGCGTACCAAATTTTCTACCTGTTTCTCCAATATACGATAAGTTACAGTTCATGCAGGGGATTTTGTACACTGCCTGAGTGGTGTTGTGCGAGTCGCGCCCACTTTTGGATGGACAAGTTGATTTCGGAGTGTGTTGTACGGTCTCATAGCCGTAGAGATGTTCTAGTTCTTCATTACTCTGGAGACACTTTCAGTGACGCCCTTGACATATGGTAGAACAACCATACCTTTGCTCTTGCTGTTTTCTTCCGTCTTTTTTGTCACTTTCTTTGATTTAACACTTTGCATTTGATCTTTCACTTTTTCAAATGTCCAATTAGGATAACCACACGTTTGGAGGGCTTTCTGGACTTTCTTTTCTTCTTCCTCTTTATCCGCCTCTTCTTTCACTATGGTGTCCTTTCTGTGGTACAAAGATCGTATGACCCCTAGTTTTTGATGCAGAGGGTGGTGAGACTGGTAACTGGGGGAAGCTGAGGTCATTGGCACAGAGTAAGATAGATACAAGCGCTGGATTAAAGAAGCTGTGGAAAAAAGAAAGAGGGGGCGTACAACTATGAACAGTGACGAGGGGCAGTACCAGCTTAATCACATTTTTGATGAGTTCCTGCAACAGGGATCCAAAAAATCCCCAGAAGGAAAACCAACTGGCAACCCAAAAATCACGCTGGAAATCCCTCTAGCGTTGGTTGTCAGTAGATTGCAGTCACTCCTCATCAAGTGTTTACAAAGACAACAGTGGTTGTTGAAACGTACACAGTAAGTGCATTTTCTTGAATCAGATACTACGAACATTGTTTACTAGCATATTTTGTACTTTTTTTTTAAAAAAAAAATAAAAAATGACCTAGGCAATTAGCGTAGCAGGCTGACGTTGTATTTTATATCTTATACCTGTCACACATTTCCTTCGTATTATTGACATTAAGTCCCAATTTCGCTCATTACCTTATCAAATTAGAAGACTTTCTGGGACAAGCAAATCACTGTTGTCTGATAGGAGTTGACCCATTTCCGGCCGTCGTGCATTGCTAGAGGGCATTTTTACTCTCTTCAAA
Source organism: Amphiura filiformis (assembly GCF_039555335.1). Classification (NCBI taxonomy): domain Eukaryota; kingdom Metazoa; phylum Echinodermata; class Ophiuroidea; order Amphilepidida; family Amphiuridae; genus Amphiura; species Amphiura filiformis. The sequence continues at coordinate 23,168,369 of NC_092643.1, read as the reverse complement.
ATTACGATTCGCTAAACTTACGACACCTTTATGTACGTGGTGACCTCAATCACAAGAGACGAGTAAGAGTTGCCTCACTTTGTTGAGAGCTAACTTACAAAATTCGTTTGCGTTGCTAATACAAAAACCGTGAATTTAGTGTCACCCTCCTGCTCTTACTCGGCCCTTTGTATGAGGTCACTACATAAAGGTGTCTTTAGCGAATCGTACCTGTTGAAGAGAGTAATAGCTCCCACCCCTGCAAGGCCACAGGGTCGGCAAGCTCCTATTGTTGAGTCCTATACTACGGTAGTTGGGTCCAATATTTAGAAACAGCCAATTATATGTTTTCTTGCATGAAAAATACAACTACGCAACTTAAAAAACTGTACAAGGAACCGATGACCTCCTAATTACAATATGGATGCTTTTGGCAGCCATGTTGCAAAAGAGGGTCATCGGTTCCTTGTATAGTTTTTTAATTTGCTTAGTTGCATTTCTCATGCAAGAAAACATATAATTAGACATCAAAATCACCGAAATCGGACGTTGTTTACTATGGTCAGAATTCAAAAAGGTCGTTGACCTATGAACATTTTTCGTCATAGCGCCCTCTTGAAAGGTCTGACACATAACAAACTATACATTTTGGGAATCCTCATGACCACACGAGTAATTTGATATATTACTTGACATAATTGGAGCATTCTGAAAATTTGACCCCCCATGTAACCTTGATTGACCTCTCCCCGGAATGCCCGGAAGTTTCAGGAGGTGAGCCTAAGCTAAATTAATTCAGAATCAATCAAAGATCCCAAAATAACTTTCAAATCTTTGTTCTATGAGTTAGTCACGAACTCTACAGACTGGTCTTCTACTAATTTATTGTGTGTACCTAAATTCACATTTCACAAAGAAAATGAACATGGAAATAATCGCCGTTGAAGTTACAATTGGTCACATTTTGCACTTTGATCGAAGCTCACAGGAGAATGCGACAACTCTCGTTTTCTCCCCCACATTACGTGAACATCGGGTAAATCCACAGCACTTGAGAAGTTTGTTTGAAATCCATTAACAACTCGATATTGAATTCGGACGAAAGCACTTAAAATTTCTCCACGTTTTATCAGCAAAAACGGAGCCATTCCACCATTCTTGTGAGATCAGTGCTTCCAGAGGTAGCGCTGCGCATGCAGATAAAAGTCGCATAGGCGTAGCGTATCTGCTAGGCGAAGCGTTGCGTTGTTACACGTGTGAACCCCACTGGTTCAACAAAGAGTTTAAATTGGGAATACGAGTGAAATAGTGAAATGAAATCCATCAACAAATACAGATGGCGTCTACAAATCTGGATTTTCTTTGCTTGTATTTATAAAAAAACACATTATAAAATACATACGTATCAAAGAAGCCTAATTCCTCTAAAGAACGTTTAGAGTACACAACCACGATAAAGGTCCGTAACCCGATGAACAGCACCATCCCCCGATTTTTCTTATTGTTGATGATTTTTTGACATCATATAATGGATTATATTTTTCTCATTACCATCCTGCAATTTGACGCTTCAAATCGATGTAGAAAGAAATATTGAAAAGCTTGTTGGTGGCTACCACTTTATCGAAATTTTATACGGCACGGGGAGTTCTGGGATGAATTCGAGACGTTTCACCCCAATACCAGGTGGCCCGCAAAATATAGATGGCGCTATAATGATATAAACTATAAAACAAAAATAAAGAAATAAATAATACAATGTCAAGCATGATACGAGGACCATGAAAAAAAAAATATAAGAGGACCTTCCCCCACTCAAGAATTAGTCAAAAAATAAAGAAATACTTATGTCAAGAATGATAATGGGCGTAGTATTAATGAAAATTAATTAGTATGGATGCCCGGTTTGAACGTGTACTGGGGCGAACTGTTTGTCAGTGCCATGGTGAAACATCCTGTTTCTATCGGGACATGCACTCGCCCGTATATACGGCACACAATGTTGTTTCGGGATGCCTGACCAACATATTGACTTCCTAATTATGCTAATTTTTCACATTTACGTTGAAAATGTTCCTGTTTGCTCAAATAGATGCATAGACCGCGCACGATATTTGACATTGTATGTAAGTTTGAAGACAATCCATATCCTAAACCGTTAGGGTTACCCCCCCCTTTTTGTGGCCAAATAATGTTCACTCTAATTTGGTCTCATTATTTTTAACTCTTCTTGTTAGCTATATGTACTGATTTTCTCCGTTCCCGTTACACTGAATCCTGATTTAGCTTTTACTTTAAAGAGATCAAATTGAAAAAAAAATAATAATAAAAATGATATTTCGTTCACAAGCTAGATCTGACCCCAGGTTATAATCATGGAAAATATAAAAGTCCTACCATTTGCAGAAGCAGAAATATGCGGGTCGGGCATAACTTTTTGTATATTGTATGACCCTAACTACAATGGTGGCCATAAGTCTTGGGACAGTTTTGATAGGGTAGTGTAAATAAGCCCCCACTCCCCGATCAATGTTGAATCCTACTTTTTGTTCACGATTACCTAGTGGCATCCAACACTGCTTTGTGGGGAAGGAGGAGCATTGGGGCGTTAGGAAAAGGCATGGCATAGGCTTGATCCCAAAGAAATCTCTATTTCATTACGGCCATAATATAGTGTACGTTTTTCATAAGCGTCCCAACACATTTTGACCATGGTTGCAGCTTATCATATTTGACTTATCTACGTCCAAGTCACTAGGCTGAATAACCAATCTAGGCTTTTGGCTGTTCAGGTAACCCTAATGTACCATACCATCTCAAAAACATTCCAAGTGAAAAAGACATCGTATACTTAAAAATGGCACCCTTTTCGCCTCTTATTGGATGTGGATGGACTAATAGAGGTTTTCAACATACGGGTGTTTGAGTGCTAACAACTGCCATCCCTGTAGCCACTTTGATCGCAATTTTATATTTGTCTCTTTCTGACAATGTTACTTCTGGCACCTTCCCTTCACATAGTCCTCAAGAGTCTTTCCTTCAAAGAGTTCCATCACGATATAAATATCTCCTAATGAAACAAATAAGGTAATGAATGAAATAACAGGAATTAGTCACTATACTACTTGACTAGTAACCACAATCATATCTCTTTATTAGTACATTAACACTATACTGATCATCAAATACTGATTACACCTCGTCCTATAAGTTCATTGTGCATTTGGGTACAGATCATTTGACTCACTCTATATATCAAAGTGGTGTACCACCCGCCTTCTAAAACACATATTTGATTCTGATTCTGATATTTAACCTTTCTGCACCCTTATGATGAGAGGAATTCATTGGTATGGTTTTATCCAGACTCGACAAGCTTTAAAATTTTAGCCCTGCCTAAGTGGCCATATTTTTTTATGCAAGTTGGATTTTTTTGTATATTGTTCTATTGTTCTATTGTGTCCGATTTGAGCGCTGACATATTGGAAAATGTTGCCAATCAATATTCATGAGAGTGTACATTCAACGTCTAGTTATCGAAATTGGGTGACTTGTGCAGGTGTGAAATACATCTGACTGGGTGTTTTAATTACGTAAGGCATAAAGGTTTTGGCATCATTGAGTGGCTGCTTAGTGCTGTTATATGCTTAGATTCTATAATAATAAGTATTACTTTCTTTATTCATTCTTTTCTTTTCCTTTCTCTGCACTTTTTCTTTGTTATGCCTACACTTAAAAGGGGACTCGATCTTTTGTGCGTAATTATAGAGGGCCAGGGGATTCGCTTTATCATTAAAAAAATTATTTGAAGAAGTCAAAGAGCCCTAGGAATAAAAACTGTAGTGTAATTCACACCAGATACAATTTCTTTATACGACAAAATTAATTTTTGTAATCGATCAAAAAACAAACGTTTTATATCAATTTTAAATTTAGCCTGAATTCGTAAATATAGTACCTCTCGCCCTTTTTTAGGTCAAGGCTATTTTTACCATTATGCAGCGAACCATTGTTGAAGCTATTTCACATACATGTACAAAAAGAATGAGGACATATAGTGTTGAAATATCTTTTGTTGATTTCGAATGATAATGTCATGAAGTCGTAAATTTTAAGGTCAAATTCCTAAAACCAAAACAAAACATTGCAAAACAGATAATTCCCTGACTTACGCAATTTCATCATCACATCAGTGTCTTTATTATTTGTTTGAAACCTTTCCCAAACGTTCGTGCTATTTATGCATAAAACGGCTAATCTATCTTTACAAAACGCGTCTTTTTTAGTAAACAAAAGGCTAAAGATGGCATTATGAGATTTATCTTTTATCATTACTCTCATCTTCTCAACTGCCACGGTGGCCGAGCGGTAAAGCGCTAGACGCGTAATCGAAGGAAGTTTAGAATCGCTGGTTCGAGTCCCAACGAAGCCTGTGGAAACATTTTTTTCTTCAAAATTTATGATCGCATTCCGAAATGAGTCACTTGTCGGTAAATCATGTATCGTATCCTTAAGCAATGGCGTTGGTTTCTTTTTGACATTGGGGGGATTTTTTTGAAGTACCCGGTACAGGTTGTGGTCAATGCCATCCAGTTGCTCTACAAAGACTCCAATAGTGCCGTTATGGTAGATGGCAGTATCTCAGAGCCTTTCAAGTAACAACTGGAGTGCTTCAGGGTGATGTGTTGGCACCATTCCTGTTCATTATCCTGGTAGACTACCTTCTGATGAAATCAACTTCTGGAATTGACGCTGGAATTGTTACCTACCCACGTTGGTCAAGCAGGTATCCTGCCAAGATGCTGAATGACCTGGATTTTGCTGATGATATTGCCCTGCTGGAATCTTCCATAGACCGGGCCCAGTCACAGCTTACTAGGACTGCAACTGCAGCAGCAGATCTATGCCTTGTCATCAGCGCACCCAAGACAGAATATATGACTGCAAACTGTAACGCCCAACCAGCACTTGAAGTCTATGGTAGTACCATCAACCATGTCACAGACTTCAAGTATTTGGGTTCCAAGATGGGCTCTAGTGTTGGAGACCTAAAAAGAAGAAAAGCACTAGCCTGGGCTGCTTTCTGGAAACTGGAATGCCTTTGGAGAAGCCCGTCCCTGCCAATCGAAACAAAAATCAAGCTGTTTCAGACAACGTGTGTTACCTTCTTTCTGTACGGGTGCGAGTCATGGGTAATTACCAAGGACATGGAAAACAAGATCAATACATTTGCAACATCTTGCTACAGAATCATGTTAAACATCAAACGTGTGAATCGGATTCCAAATGAAACCATCTACAACCTGACCAACACCACTCCACTGGTTGCCAGAGTCAAGATTCATCAACTCAAATTTCTCGGCCATATACTGCGTCTTGAAGATGGCGAGCCTGTGAAAGAATCTGCGCTTTATATTCCACCACATAGGAAGAGGAAACCGGGACGGCCGCGCACACTGTACTTACAGCATGTCCAGCACCTCCTGGGAGATACTGAAGGGATGCTGCAGCCAAACAAAATAGTTTCGCTTGCCCAAGATCGCATTAGTTGGAGAAAGCTTGTAGTCGCCTGCTCCGCAGCCGACTGATGATGATGACCCGGTACAGTGAACCTTATGGTACAAATGCGCTTGAAAACATTTACCATAGGCCTATTGAAACCAAATTGTGGAAATATGGGACAAAAGTGGAATAAATTCGCACGAAGCGCTAAAAAATTGTCATTTTGTGGCTGAACTGGCCAAATATGAGGTTAATTTCGACAGAAACCCGTACACAGGCGTCAATATGGGGGTGATTATATGGACCACCCCTGGCAAAATATTGGGGGATTTATCCCCCCGGATCTATACGCCTATGTAATTTAGAGCCCTGTGACTCCATCGTTCTCCTTCTACCTCTCTCTCCTTCTCCCCCTCTTCCTTTCTTTTTTTTTTTTTTTTCTCCCTACAATCTCGATCACACATCCGTTCCTCCTCTATTCACCTCTCGACACCTCCTTCACTACCTCAATTGGCCCTGGCTTTTAAAATGGATATTCGTGATATTAAAAATCCATTTGATTATATTGAACAGGCCTATATATAACCATGATAACAACATATAACTGCGAAGTAATTAATTATAGAAAGTGACACAGATAGACCGATATACCTATTAATAGCAGCCATGGCACGTTGTTACGGGTAATCGATCAGCAACGCTATTGAATTTATTTAAATGAGACGCCTAAATAAAGGTAGGTGGTAAATAATTGTACATCGACAGTAAAGTGTGCTTTTGTGTGCTGATGAAGACTCAGTCACATCCTTGGGTTGTATGGGAACAAAAGGTACTTTTCGTTCTAGTAGGCGCTTTCACGCGACTTTCGTTTAATCACTTATTGACAGTAGCCTGCTAGTAAATACGCTGTCAGGTCAGCTTACCGATTTCATGGCCGAAGCCCTTTGTCCCGAACAAAAGGTGCTTTTCGATGAATAGCTTGGCGGGAAATCAAATCGGCATCAAAGGAACAAAGCATTACATAATCTATTTCCCCTCCTTTCTATGTCTAACCTCCTTGTATATAACATTCACTTGCGTCATGCAATACACTATTATAACAACTTAACTTCAATGATGTGATTGATTTCGCCGAATAGTATTATAATAATAGTTGGTACAAAGTACAGAGGCATACCCCGGTCATACAGGTCGCTGATTTGCGTTTCAATTTAAATATGTTCAAACTAAAATGATCATTGCAGCAGTTAATTAGGCCTACATACTGTTTTATTATATCTCGTGTACTTGAAGCATATGATGGATAATCAAGCTCTTTCTTTCTTTCTTTCTTTCTTCATGCTTTATATCAAGCTCGTGCAAATGCACTTGTCAAGATATTCGCACTTGTCATGGAGTTATTGCAATGACCCCAAGGCACGTGCGATTATCTTGACTAATGCCCTGCACTCAATGAGCTAACTATCCTTATTATAACTATGTAAATACCTTCTTCTTGATTATAACTCCAGCCTATTATCCGTAGAATATGACGATGTTTATTGTCTTTGCTCTTTGTCACCGCTGCCATGGTCACAGAGGAATCAATCTCCTTGCATTTATAGTTCATTATTTCTTTGTTGGTCAAGTTTGGTTTTTTCTCTGTAATAAACAACCAAAGAATTAAAGAATGATGACCAGACATTGAAACAATTGTTACTTTACGTAAAACATGATTTGAATCTGATTAAAATCGTAAACTTGATTAAGAGCAGAATTAGAGGCAGCGGATAAAAGAAGGCCAAAAATGTAAAATGAATAAATATAGTTGAGAAAAAAAAGGAAAAAGAGAACAGAAAATAAAATGTTTAGTTGTTACAATTAATTCATACAATATAAAAAGCATGCAGCAATTATCATAACAGCTACATAACTTCAGAAACAAACAAATATCGTTATGTGTGTTAATGTGTTTTGAAAGCAATCTGTTATTCAGTCCTAGCCTGTTCAACCGTTGACACCAAGGATCTTTAAGGGGATAACCCTTTTGTCAAGATGTTCCCTAAAATATGATTGGTTTGCCATATTAAGTATCAAATTTGACCTAGAAATAATGAAACATGAAAGTTATAGTGCATCTGAGTGGGAAGGCTTTATTATTAGTTTCCCATTGCTATTTTTATTGCATTAATTAGATTCTCACTGGGAGTGTATCAATCATACATAAAAAATATATAAAGCATGGATAATCGACGTGGGCACTCTCTTTTTTATTTTTTATTTTTTTTATTTTATGGATTTCCTTTAGGCAGATTTCTTTACTAAATTGTATACATGTGTTTCAAACATCCCAGAATTACATTCTTGCTATTCATTTTTTATATTCATCCCTCAAAAATATTGATTGACAACATTTTCCAATATGTCAGCGCTCAAAATGGACACAATACCGTAGAATTCCGCCCGAGCATATGCCTCTAAACGAGGTATTTTTTGACGAAAGTGACGAAAGGTAAATACCCTCCACAAACACATTATAATAGATTGGTCTTGCAATAATACGTGTTTGTACAGCCGCCTCTATCATTAATATAGTTGTTTAAACTCCAAATAATGTGTTTGTGGAGAGTGTCTGCCTCTGGTCTCTTTCGTCAAAAACCTTCGTTTAGAGGCATACATATGCTTGTAGACAAGGTTTTACGGTAGATCAATCAAAGCTTCAGTCCGCGCAGAGACATCACCAGGTAAATGATTATATTGTACAGGCAGGAAACTATAAATCAATACACGTGTATCTGCTATCACTCTGCTACACCACAATTCAAAAAATAGAGTTGACATTTCTATTCGTTCCTAATCAATGTTAACTACTCTATTGTTAGTAACGACCAAACAGAATAAAAATCCTATATATATTGTTAAAAAAAAAAAAAAAAACAGTGTCTCACCGTCTCTATAGCATTCCTACACGACTAAACCACATGGCGGCAATGAGATAATTTGAAGTAACCGCTCGCGCTCTTGTCCTTTTTAGGTGGGCTAGGGGAATTGGGCAGGCGAGTTGTGCATGGCGTAGAGTGGTGTATCTGCTATTTGATATTCAGACGATAGAACTTTGAATACCGGGGTAGAAAATGATATAACAACCCAGCAAACACAAAACGTTTTCGACATCATTCGCAAAAGGTTATCAGAAAACGTTTAAATGTCGGGTTATATAAAGGGTATATTAAGAGTATAAAACGTTTTCATAACCTTAAAAAACATTTTTGGATAATCTGCTGCTCAGCAAACAAAAATGTTTTACAGAAAACGTTTAAATGTCGGGTTATATAAATGGTATAATAACGTTTTAATAACATTCCAAAAACATTCTTGAAAACTTGATACAAAACTTTCTAAACAGAATGGTATTTTTAGTTGAAAAATATTTTGCGAAAAATGTTTGCCCAAAATATTTTCAATAACGTTTTAAAACGTTTTCATGACCTTTATATAACCCGACATTTAAATGTTATTAAAAGGTTTTGAAAAAAACATTTTAAGAACATTTCTGTGTTTGCTGGGTTCAAATATTTCAACATAAAGTATTTAAGTATTGACACAATATTTGGCAAAAATGTTTGCAAAAATAGTTTACAATAACATTTTTTGAAAACATTTTAAAATATTGTTGTAGTGTGTTTTCATACAAAACGTTTTAAAACGTTATCATGACCTTTTATATAACCCGACATTTTAATGTTATTAAAACGTTTTTACCTAAACCAAAAGCCAAAATATAACTTATTTAAAACGTTTTTAAAACGTTTTTGTGTTTAAGGGGAAACCAATTTGCTAGTTCTGTTGCTTGGGCTTGGGTTTGGGTTCAACTCATACACCAATATGGGCCTATATGAGATTGCTTCTAAATTCAAACAAGTTAAAGAAGATCACACTGACCAAATTGAACACGACATCAATAGATTACGCAAATTTCACTAAATGAGCAAATCTTATTCATTTTACCTTTCAAAACCTTGACTGCAACGTCTTCTCCATTATAACATCCCTTAAAGACACTCCCGGTTTGCCCTTCACCTAAAGGCTTATCTCTGCGAATGTTGAGTGTTTGTTCGTTATAATCTATAAAGTAGTTGTTTCTTTTATCCAGTATTTCCATGCTTATCTCTGAACGGCGATTTTCATATCGAGCTAAATATAAAGTAGCATGCGGTAAGTATAAATACAAATATTTATTAAATATTTACTAGATTTGAGCATGTGAACATTGTGAACTTCTTCTTCGGTCCAAAATTGAAGCTCTGTGGTATAATGGCGAATGTTGAGGATTAAAACTTGCTTGTTTGCCAAAGGTTACAGATTGAAAATGTTTGCAGGACCAATTTTGGGTCACTCCATATGATATCAAGGAGGCCCCCACCTAATCCCCTCAGATTTGCTTTATATTTAAATCATATGTTGTACCTGTAAAAATATTAAAAACATGCAAGTTTGAGGTCTGTAGCTCTTACGGATTTTCTGAGAGAGAGAGAGAGAGAGAGAGAGAGAGAGAGAGAGAGAGAGAGAGAGAGAGAGAGAGAGAGAGAGAGAGAGAGAGAGAGAGAGAGAGAGAGAGAGAGAGAGAGAGAGAGAGAGAGAGAGAGAGAGAGAGAGAGAGAGAGAGAGAGAGAGAGAGAGAGAGAGATGTCTGAAACCTGGTATACACGCTAACTGCATGCCCAATTTGTCAAAAAGTAAAAAAATAAAAATTTCTGTAATTGCGTGTAACTACGCATCTAGTCATTTATTCTCAATATTGTGGTTATTTTGACTTTTAAGCCTTCCGAATTCGGCACTTTTGCAGTACATGCAATCGTAAGAAAATGGTCAACTTTGGGCTTGTCGTTTTATATGAAGTCAACCTATAAAATTACTGGAATTAAGCAAAGTTGTAATATAAAACTGATGTTTTATCAATTTTGAAGGTTGACCACATCGACTTTGGGGCCCTGAAAATGTTGAATTTGCAATAAATTCCATCTTCGTGAGGGAGCTGTTCGAAATGTAAATAAATTGTCACCTCAATGTCTTAAATGGATATGCATTGTATTTGTCCTATATAATTATAGCATCAGTGACAACAAAAAACAATTAATTTGACAAAAAAATGTGAATTTAGGGGGGCTAAACTAGCCAGTATACAAAACATTACATTTTTTGGCATATCTAATGACCCCGTGACACAACGCACAATTACAAACATTTATTTTTTATTACTTTTTGACAAATTGGGCATGCAATTAGTGTGTATACAAGGTTTGTTTCAGACCTCTCTCACTCTCTTTATTAGGAAGGTGCAGGCTCCCAAAGATGAAATTTATTCAAAGGACAACTTTTGGGACCAAATTTAGATCCCACTACTCCAACTTAAATTTAAAAATTGCTGCCATAGAAAATATGTATATTGAAAATAAAATGGAAATAAAAGTAAAAGGGGCCAATAACTAATCATATAATCATTTATTTTCAATATTGTGGCCATTTGGACTTTTAAGCCTTCCGAATTTGGCACATTTGCAGTCAACTTTGGGCTTGTCGTTTTATATGAAGTCAACCTATACAATTACTGGGACTTACCAAAGTTGTAATTTAAGACTAGTAGTCATATAAAAGTGATGTTTTATGAATTTTGAAGGTGGACCACATCGACTTTGGACCCCTGAAAATGTTGAATTTGCAATAAATTACATCTTCGTGAGGGCGCTGTTCGAGATGTAAATGAGTTGTGACCTCAATTGTTTGGATATGCATTGTATTTATCCTATATATAGCGTCAGTGAAAAATAATTAATTTGACAAAACATGTGAATTTAGTGGGGCTAAACTTGCCCGTTTCCGAAACATTACATTTTTTTCTTGCATATTTAAGGACCCCGTGACACAACGCGCAATTACAGATTTTTTTTACCTTTTGACAAATTGGGCATGCAGTTAGTGTGTATACCAGGTTTCAGACCTCTCTCTCTTTATAAAGAAGGCACAGACTACCAAAAATTAAATTTATGTAAAGGGCAACTTTTGGGTCCAAATTTAGACCCCCCTCAAACAAGTTTGTTTTGGTTAGTGGGTCAAGGTCACCTGAGGTCATCCAGGGGTCATCTGAGGTCAAGTTAGTAAAAACTGTCGTATGGGCCTGAAACTTGGTGGGTACAGTCAACATTTTGAGCCAAATTTTTGGAAGGTCATTTAGGGGTCATCCGGGGTCAACATTAGAACCAAATTTTTGGAAGGCCATTTTGGGTAATCCGAAGTTTGTTTTGGTTAGTGGATCAAGGTTACCCGAGGTCATCCAGGGGTCATCTCACTCTGTCGTATGGGCATGAAACTTGGTGGGTACAGTCAACATTTAAAGCCAAATTTTGGAAGGTCATTTTGTGGTCAATAGGTGTCATCTGAGGTCAAATAAGTAAAAACTGTCGGATGGGCATGAAACTTGGGTGGGTACAGTCAGGATTCAGCCGGTAATCGCGTTCAGCCGAGAACTGCCAAATACGGGTAACCGCCTAGTAAATATATTAATAATGATAGTCTGTCTGTCTGTCCGCCCCTATTCTCTGAACTGACAAGTCACACGGCCCGCAAACTTGGTGGGTAGGTGCGACTTGGTCGAGCCAGATCAAGTTTGCATTTGTTTGGTCATCCGAGGTCAAAGGTCAGGTCAAATTCAAAGTTGCTCCGATCAGGCTGTAAATCGGGAAAAATGATCCCTGAAACTTGGGGAGTGTGAAACCGCAAAGGTCATCCGAAGTCAAAGTTTAGGTCAAATTTAAAGTTGCTCCGATCGGCCTGTAACTCGGGAAAATGATCCCCGACAAACCGCAAAGGTCATCCGAGGTCAAAGGTCATGTCAAATTTAAAGTTGCTCTGATCGGCCTGTAACTCGGGGAAAACGATCCAAGACACTTATATATGGGGAGTATGAAACTGCAAAGGTCATCTGAGGTCGAAGGTCAGGCTATGAAGCCGCAAAGGTCATCCAAGATCAAAGGTCAGGTGGGGATCAAACTCGGTGGCAACAAATCTCATGACCAGGGGAACATTTTGGAACTTTTTGCAGGGGTCAGGTCAAAGGTCATGTGGGACCAAATCTTAGAATTGCTTTTTCCGGCCATCTGTATGGAGTGCAGAGCTCATACTCGGTAACAACAAACCTCATGACCACGGGAACATTTTCGTATATTTTGCAGGGGTCAGGGGTATAAAATTTACCATGTATGCGTAACTTGAGTCATGCATGTGTATACAAGCTTTATTTGATATAATTTTTTCATACACTCCTATATCAAATCAGCCAATTAGGAAAGCGGTTAAAAATACACGGAGTGCATTGATTGCGTATAATGTGCACTCCGTGTTCGCGCAGTAGTGGTTTCGCACGCGTTCGCGTCGCGTAGATTGATCCATTTTCTTGCGGGTTGATATGTTTATATTTGGTTCTATTTTCCAACATTTTAGTGTGATAATTTTGTTATAAAAACAGCCAAAATCACATGTGTCTTTCTTCTCGTGTATAAAATAGGTTAATAAACGCTTAATGCTTGTTGCTCGAGAAATTAAACAAATAATGTACTTATTAACCTATAAATGAATGATAATACCTGCAGTAATCAGATTCTCTTTGGCTGTTTTGTTTTTGTCATCATGGTTATCATGGTTATGGCTGAAAATAGAAAAATAATGTTGATTAAAAATAAATATCAATAATCTATATTATATACATGAAGAAATTGTGATCATAATCTGTATTAAGTCAGGCAATGAGACGGACGATGGGAAATGTATGTATAAACATAATTCGTTATGATTGTGGCAAAATGACAGATGATCATAGTTCAACTGTCAACTGTTGATTAAATAAACCTCTTTTTAATAAGTATTTTCAAGGATTTGAAAGTCCACTCAGTCCCAAGCTCAAATACCATGAAATTAAGAATTCCAAAATTTGATTTTCTTTTAAAATGGAAATGTCATCTTCAAAGGTCTATAACTAAAAAAACATGCCTGGTGATTTGTTCCGGGTTATGTTGGAGCTGGTCACATATGATTAGCTAACAGTGCGTCTCCCGGTTCTTTAATTCAGGAGAATTCAAACTGCTATCATGCATAATATGATTTTTAAGACAATTCGCTATTTGGCAGTCTGCAAAAACCATGACAAAATTTATTACAGTCCAAGTTGAATACATTTTCTATGATATGCATTATTCCTTAGTAGATATCAAGTGTGTGGAGTAATTGATGACTTCTTTTTAAATTGAACTTGATCAACTATCTTTACATCTGCCAGTCTCATTCTATATCTTCCCATCCAGAAATATTTCATTGATTGATAAAAGAAAGAAAAAAAAAGAGTTATGTATTATTGTACGATGTAGCAATGAACCTGGAGTTCTTACTTCTTACGTCTCCTATACCACCATGCGCATGCGAAGCAGCCCACGATAACTACAATAATTGCAACAGATATAAGTGGACCAGCGATTTTCCAATTCGGCTCTGATGAAGGAACTCTATAAGCTGCTCACGCATTGGTGATAAACACAAAGTAAATACATCATTAGAATGTTCAAAAATCAAGACTAAATGAGGAATACACATAATAATAAACCATTATCAGTATGAACGGTTGCAGAAGAGAAAAAAAAACCAATACCAACTGGTAATAAATCTCAATTTCTCATAATTGTGCACCAAAGGCGAATAGGCCTACCCTAAATACGGTGTCAAACTTAACAATACACTTTATCCACCAAGTCTTTTAGTGAGGCAGGGTAACACAATTAAGGGTACAGAGTTGACAAAATAACAAAACTGGGCATGTAGATTCTTTGGGCCACTATGCATCATATGCATGAATTTCAGAAGTAGAGTTCCAAAAATATAGACCTTTGGAACCCATTTCAAACAGTGGTTAAGGTTTACATGGGGGTAAATATCAGGTCATAAGGATTCAGGAAAAGTATAGTTTGATTAACTCGAAGTTATAAGCAAAAAAAGTCAAATATCAAGTTTTGATCTTCACTGGGGTAAAATATGAAAACAAGGTTATGCGGGAAATTAGACCATTAACCCCTATTCATACACTCCTAGATAGTGAGAACCAATCAGAGCAAACGTTAGTAACTCACTAGTCGTGCATAAATATGTATAATTGCACGGGCGAGCACTCCGCGCAATACGCTTTCGGACGCGTTTATTTTTCTTGTGGGTGGTTGCATTTATATTTGCTTGCATTTTCCAACATTTTTAGTGACAATTTTGTCATAAATATAGCGAAAATCACCAGGGTTTATTTAGTCGTGTATGAAATAGGTTAATAAATGCGTATCATTTGTTGTTCGAGAAAATTGTACAGAATAATGCACTTGTGCTGAGATGTTGATGCGTCTAATGCACGCCCCCTTCGGGGCTCGTGCATTTGACGCATCAACATCTCAGTACACGTGAATTATTTTGTACAATTTCACTCCCCAACAAGTGATACGCATTTATTAACCAACCTATAATTGATCCCTATTGATCATGACATGTTTTGCGAACAATTTGAGATCATGTTTATCAAAATCGGAGCATGTTTAAATTTTGACCCTAAAAAGACCAAGAAACAGAAACTTCGTCGTTATATTACAGGGCGCTAAGGGTGATTTTTGGTCTGGGATCCTTTTTACTATATTAATGATATTAGTGGAACCAATGTTTTTTGGCATCCTTACACCTTAAAGAATAAAACAAGAATTGGTTCCATTTTTTTGCTTCCGATGAGGGGTCCAAGGTCATAATGGGCCAAAGTTAATATATGTTCTATCATGCTGTAATAGAGTGTTCCTCTCATTGCTAGGAATTAAAAAAAAGGTCAATTGTCATATTGCACTAGGATGCTTAGTTCAGGAGTTATAGAGTAAATAAGGTCAAATTTCTCATGCACAGAAGCCAAAATTTCAAAATGCACCGATTTAATCAAAATTTGTCTTAAATTACTCTTCTCAACAAACCAAATAGGAAAATAGATAACCTCAGAATCAAATGAAATCATGGTTCAAATGTTATGCTTGTACATATTTCTATTGGACTTTGGCTGCATGAACTCTAAAGGGTGACACGGCAATACAAATATGCACTTAAATTGTGAATTAAGTATATGTTTGAGATTTCTGTTGAGGGGAATTATTTGACACCAGTTTCGATGAAAACAGACTATTTTATAATTTTGACCTCCGTGTTGAAATTTTTGACATTTGACCTATTCAACCTTATAACTCTTGAACTAAGCACCGTAGAAAAATATGACAATTGACTATTTTTATTCCGTGTGATGAGAGGAACAATTTGAGATACATTATATCATGGTAGGACTATTTTAAATTTTGATTTTTTGCCCACAGTGACCTTCGACCCTCGTGGGAACCACAGGGAGCGTAGAAAAATATGAAACCAATCAAATTGTTATCATTTCAAATTGAAGGATTAAAAAAAATAGTTCCACTAATGTAGGAATATAGAATCCCAAAGCCAATGCTCTTTCTCTTAAACATTCGGTACTAGAGTATTTGATTTGAAGCACATACCGAGTTCTGTGAAATCATTCAAAAGACGAAAATGGCCCTTATTAAAAAAAAAAAAAATTCATTGAATAACTTACACAAAACATATTCTTGCAGTTACGCCATGTTTTACATGTTTTATATGCATGTCGGGTGCCTCCATAGCTTGTAGCCAAGCACGAATATATTTGAATAATTTCATTTACACTGCGGTGGTGTTTTCATTATCTGCGTTTACCTGCTTCCTGGTATTCTCCGCACATATCGCTTTCTATACCACACACATGTGATCTCACTCGTGCTTCTTCAAGATTCTGTAGTACATAGTAGTCACCATCTAAATTGTTACATGATGCTCCAAATGGATCCCAGGTAACCCCATCATCATAACTTAATTGAAATCGAATGCATAACCCAGGGTTGGCCGACATTCCTTGCACGTTAATTTTTCCTGATTTTGAGTAGTAAGTTACAGCAATGCCTGTAAGATCATAAAAAGTATAAGCTTTGGGAACTTAATACATGCTCATTGGCAGCTAACTGGCAGCTAACTTTATAGAATGCCATAAACAATGTAGGGTGATTAGGCTAAGCCCAAGTCTACTCCCTGTACTATATTAAATATTTATACTATACTTTTGCAAACTCTGAAAAGCGCTTTATTTTGTACCTCTGTCTTTCTTCTACAATGCCCAAAAAGAATTTGAATAAAGACAAAAACTGGCATTTTGTTTCTAAAATGTTCATTTGTGTATTTGAATATAAGCACAGAAGAAAAGGCGATTTTGAAAACAAAAAAAAAACGCACATCGATTTTCAATAAAATGCAAAACGATTTCCCGAAAAACCCTTCAAGAAAGAATTATCAAAAGAAAAAGAAAAAAGAAGTTTATAAAGACCCTTTTAAAGTTTTTCTTTTCGAAGCTTGATAAACTTGTACATTTTAATTACTTTTACTTCTAATGTGTCCCTGACTGTTCAATGAGAACAACAGTAATTAAAACGAAGACCTTTATCCAGCTTCGAAATAACAATTACTTGAATAACAAGTAAATTCGTGAATTAGTGCGAACGTTTTACATGAATCAGTTTTTTTATCTGTTTGTTTGTTTATTACTCACCTAGTTCATCATGAGTTAAGGCTGAAAATAAAGTAATAAGTAAGGAAATATGTTTGATAAAGTTTGATATACATTTAGATTTTTTTTGATTAAGTAATAAAATATTAGCACCACTTACACTAGAAAATGCTTAAGTGGTCAGTACCGTAAATCAAGATCAATGACTTCCTCGAGAGATTTACGTCAGTGCGTGCATTGACTCAAAGAACTAGCGTGTTTACACGCGCGGTCAAAGGCGGTACATAGACATAATCAATAGAAAGATTGCGATGTTACATACGTGGTGCGTGGCCCGTGCGTTGGCCCGTGCGTTTATACGACGTTGAAAATGGCGTTAAATATTAGTAGTCTCGATTCCAAACTGGATTGTGCTCATTTGTTACGAAGGAGAACAAGGTGGGTGGAAAAAAGACTAACATCTGATCTGGTCAATAGAGGGCAATGTGATTGAAAATTTAATGGTTACCGAGTTATCTGCCTAAACTTAAACTTAATTATATTTTTGTGCTCCCCAAATATTAAAGTTGCCCCAAAACATATATTTTGGTAGATTAAGGACCACTTTATCCATATATCATGACTTTACTTTCAAAATGAGAAAAATATGCTGAAAATTAGGCGCGTTGCATGAACGATGTTGGTGTCTAATATGTGAAATCGCAATGTCATTTTTATACGGAAAGTATCACACACAGTTCAATGGACAATCTCTACGTGTGAAACTCGCGTTTGAATTAAGTCAACTGTTAAGTTGGTCCAAGGTTACTGTTGACCTGCGACCACATGTTGTGGAGTGTAACATAATTGCTGAGAAGCCAGCTGAACGTACGGAGGTTAAGACATTGACAGCTGAAGCAACTGATATCAACACGATGACCAAAGGTTACACCAATGCCGTCACTCGTACTCTGGACCAGCATGCAGCTTCTACAACAAGAACCTGTAGTAATCGGGCTCGTCAGCCTTGGTACAACTCCGAGATACACAGTGAGCGCAGGGTCCGACGAAAACTTGAGAAAAAGTGGCGCAAAACTGGTTTAGATGTTGATCGTCAGTGCTATATAGAACAGAACATAGTTGTCAATACCATGACAGAAGAGTCCAAGAAATCATACATGCAGAGCAAACTACAAACTTCGGACACTAAATCTATGTATAGAACAGTTAACAGCTTTTTGAACAAAAATAATAAAATCCAACCTGCCTCTGACTCTGCCAAAGCATTGAGTGATATATAACCACTACTTTAAAGAGAAAGTTGAGAATGTTCATAAAGGTCTTGTAAAATGTATGTCATCTAGTAGTATAAGTAGCACAGACAGGTATGATCAAGAAGTGTCATGTAAGTTTACTTTTCAAGTGAAGGTGATGTTGAAAAGCTAATTGTAGGTCTGAGTACTAAGAGTTGTATGTTAGATCCAATGCCCACGTGCAGTGACGTGGTACCTGAAAGACAATCTGTCCACTTTTGTTCATGCAATATCAAATGTTATCAACATGTCTCTTTCCACAGGAGAGTTTCCCCAGTCTCTTAAACGTGATGTTATAACGCCGATCATTCAGAAGTCTTCCCTCAATCCGGACGAACTAAAGAATTACCGGCCAGTCTCTAACCTTCCATATCTGTCTAAGGTCATTGAGAAGTATGTAGTTAATCCCATTACAGAACACATGATTGACAATAGTCTCGGTGAGCCACTTCAATCAGCTTACCGCCGTGCTCATAGCACAGAAACAGCCCTGCTGAAAGTCAAAAATGACATTATGCATTCGATCCATAACCAGCAGGGTGTTTTCCTAGTATTACTCGACCTTAGCAGTGCGTTTGACAGAGTTGATCATATGATCCTTCTTAGTAGAATGGAAAAGGAGATTGGTTTGTCGGATACAGCACTTCAGTCATTATGTTAGCGGACGATCTTCAGTTCTACATTAGCTTCGATCCATCCAATCCAGCATCAATTCAGAATGCTCTCTCCACTCTCACTCAGTGCATAAATGAGATACGTTCATGGATACTACCAATATGCTAAAGTTGATCAATGATAAGACCGAGTTTTTCATTGCCATATCCCCTCACAGCAAGCAGCGCATGCCACCGGTATACTTGACAATGACATCCCACATATCATCCATCTGTAGCAGTTTGAACACACATCTCAGGAATATCCCCCGCATCCGTCGTTACCTAGACTTTGACACCTGCAATCACTCGCTAGTTCTGTCACGCCTTGATTACGGCAATGCTCTTCTTCTGGGTGCAAGACAAGCCGATATTGCCAGACTTCAACGTTTGCAGAACTGGTCTGCTAAACTGATCTTTCGCGCCACCAAATATGACCATGCATCCCACTGTCTCCAACAACTTCATTGACTGCCAGTCAAGGAGCGGATAGCTTTTAAGATAGTTAGAATGTTAGCTAGTTAGCAAATCGGAATAAAAGAAGTAAAGTCAATGTGAGTAGAAATAAATTGTCTTGTATTTTTCATACCAAATGCGAATATGAATACTTTAATATCACTAAAACAAATAATCCCAAAGAATTGACAACTTTTATAATGCCTCCTCAAAAGGTGGTGGATTTTTTCTCCTTCTGCAAATCCATAAGGTTTCGATGCATTGGACTTTTTCAGTAGCTGTTCGGAAAGTATCGGAAATTAGTTCAGGAAGATGTCATGCGCGGTAAACAGAACACCACAAACAATCAAACACTGGCGACAGCGCGTATCGAACTGCGTGATTAAATACGAGTTCAAATCACCAGAAATTGGTTGAACATATTTTGATGGTCACACATGAGCGGTGTTTATCTTGATGCACCATCAATTTCAAAGTAGCATTTGAGGCGCAAAAACATGACTTACGGTAAGTAGTTCCAATTATTGAGGCGTAATCACTTCTTCCGAATTCATTAACAGCGGTCACTGAAATTTCATATTTCGTGTTGGATTCAAACCCGTTACATTAGCTGTGACACCATCACGGACTTCTTCTTCTGGGCCGAATTCTTCACCCTCCTGATAAATACGATATGAAATCAAGAACCACTGTATGACTCCACCACTATCACCAGGTTCCCAATATATCGAGAGCGAATTGCTGGTTGAATATTCCACCAGAAGCATAACATTGATAGGTTTATCAGGAACCCCTGTATGTGTAAATCAATAAATATTTACATGAAACGCTATTAAGATATTAATGTGAAGTTCTTGGTACGATCGCAAATAAGGCTTTCCTTCGAGTTTGGCCCCAAAGATATACCCGTGGCGCTGGTAATTTACACTGTCGACAATTTGTTGCATAATAATAACTTATGTGTATTGTCGATTGTAAATCAAAGCTTTTTATAGTGTGACTATGTTACACTTTGTTTTCAATAATAGAAAAATGTTCATTTGCGTATTGGCATAAATAAAAACAAACGAAATCACTTGACCGAAGTACACATTATTTTATTAAAATCATATATACATTTACAAACACAAGTTCAGTCATTTCATAACAACAACAAAAAGCTGTTTGTCGGTCTTTAAGCTTTTTAAGTTTGCCACCAAAAACAAATGAAATCACTTACGCGCTTCCTCAACGATTATAAAATGCTCATCATGTCCAATATGGTTTTCCGCTGTACATTCGTACACACCGTCATCAATTTCAGGAATGAATTCTAAAATTGTAAGCATTCCCTTGATAATTGACCCTCTGATTTCATCTTCTACTTGATGATTTCCTCCAGTTCAATTCTCTCCGTGTCATTTCCTTGTGGATTGGTCCATTTGATTGCAGGTAGTGGGTTACCTACCACGGTGCACCAAATAGTAACGGGATCCATTGGACGTGGGCGCCAAAGGTTATCGGACTTGCTCGTTATATTTGGGGTATCTGTTCAGTTAAAGACAAAAGTACACATTTTATTTAAAACATACATTGTATACAAAATATGTCCAGTCATTTCATTGCAAAAACAAAAAGCTGTTTGTCGGTCTTTAAGTCTTTGAAAACTATTCTGTCTTGATTTGATTTTGCCACAGAGTTTTCACGATATTCACAGAGGCTAAAAATTGCCGCAGTCACAAAAAATCGAGGAGATGAAAAAAGGCCTCGAGGAAAACTTTTCATTTCTTGCAGCCGATAACTTAAAATCGCACGGAAATCGTAGCTTAGAACCAAAAATATAGAGCTATATAGCAACGGAGTACCAAATTTCGCAGCGGAGAACAGAAACGCAGCGCTTGTTGCAACAGAAAATCGCACGCAAAACCAATATAGCTAATAATGATAAGTGCCCATATGCCCACGAAAAACACAAATGACATAAGCGATCCATGACATGATAAAGGCCAGATTAACTTAGACCATTTCTATAATTGGCACTTTCCTGCCGCTGATGGGATGAACATCGACATCACACCCTTCTCGACCCCACTTTTGTTATTTTATATACGTGATATCGATGTCCACCCCCATCAACGGCAAATAGGAGCTAATAATAGGAATGGTCTATTGTAATAGTCCGATTTTTCCGCGCATTTTTACTTACGACAAACGCTGCGTTTTCAATTCATTTTTATTTTTTTGTTCGGCATTTTATTCATCTTCTCTTTCTCCTTGGCATAATTATGCCGCAGCTGAAGAAAGATTTGGGGTACTGCCGCTTGCGTTAGTCACAATGGGAAAAGCACATGTAAAATGTCGGACTAATCCGGACCTTACGATAGTTTAACACAATTTTGTTACTGACAGAAAAAATTTACATTGGTATAGTCACATACCCTGGAAACGTCTGTGGTTTAATTCAAGACCACGACTTACAATGGATAGTCAAGGAAGCTCCTGAGACACCTCAACTCCACCGATTCCATTGTCAGCTTTACAGCGATAGAAACCTGCTAGGCCTCTGTGCGTGTTTAGAGTAAGAGTACTGGTGCCATTCAGATATATTGCTCCGTCTATTTCATTTGAGTCTTTCTGCCATGTAAGAAATCCTTCTGGTTCTGGGTTTGCGTCAATTGTACAAGTCAAAGAAACGAATGCAAATTCTTCTATCGGCGAGGAAGGTACAGATATGTTCAAAAATTCTGGAGTGTCTATTGGACAGGACAAGACAGAATAAGATCAAATAATGCTATCAATTTATTCTACTTCTAGCTTGGCGTTGTCCCACAACTGTGTCATTTATAGTTCTAATGATTATTGAGAAAGATGTACACGACGAAGCGAAATCAGTATCAACGATCTAAGAAATGTTTATTTCTGGAAAACCAATTGTTATTGATTTTTTTCCTTGCGAGGCTTATGGTAATAGGCTACAGTTTCTGGAACCGTTGTTATTGCAAACATAATATGTCTTGCAAAATATAATTCATAACTTCTGACAATTTATCTAATTACACGGTCTGGACCTTCTTCTGACGAACGGCGTATTCTTTAAACTAAATTAATATTTTGTTATAGTGCAGATTCTAGTCATGAAAGCCTTTCTGAATATTTTAATTTATAAATCTATTTACGCTTCTTCTCCACACAGTCTAAAGATTCATATTGATTTTGAGCTAGCATTATAGACTTTTAGATATAAGGCGAAATAACTGTGTGTACGTCACACATCGAAAGAGCTTACTGAAAACTTACAGTAAATTTCTGGTGCACACATGTCCAGATCTCCAACGCAATCTACGTCGTCGTTGTAAGGTTGGCAAGAATATGTTATTGCAATGTTTTCCTTGGTCAAGACGCCTGTCGTTAGCTGCTGCGTTGTTATCTTGCCGTTGTATTCAGAATCCATGCAGGTTGGAGCATGAGTGCTGTTGATGGCATCATTGTTCTTAAACCATCGTAATGTTGATGCGGGGTTGCTGGACTCCGATGCACATATAAGAATTACTGATGTACCTTCCACAATTCCTGCTGGACACTGAGTGAATGTCGCGGATACAGGACAAACTGCAAGAAACCACCGAGATGAAATCACACAAGATAAAAGAATAAACTTTAAATAAAGGGTATAAAACGGTTTCAATAACATTCCGAAAAACATTTGTGAAGACGTGATGCAAATCACTAAAATGTTATAATGCTATAATGTTATTTAGTGTTATTAAAACTAATTTAAAAAAAAAAAAGTTTCTAAAAATATTTTGCAATAACATTTTGGCAGCATTTGAAAAATGCTGCAGTAGTTTTTTTTTTTCACATAAAACGTTTAAAAATGTTTCTATGACTTTCATATAACCTGACATTTATGTGTTACTAAAACGTTTTAACCAAGACCAAAACGCGTTTATAACACGTTTATAACGTTTTAAAAACATGTTTGCGTTTTGCTGGGTTATTCATTACTTCATAACAAACAAGCGTGTGAGAGTCAGCAGCGTAGCCCGCTTTTTAGTGTGAGGGAAAAAGTCAATTTTTTCCTTGAGGCCCAGGGATCACTATGACGGCAGGATAAATCAATATTTTTGGTTGGATGGCTTTAGCAGGATGATCATCAGTTTATCACCATTTAGCGAAATCAGTGGGGCAAGGGCAAACCATATGATTGGGGCCCGCAATGATAGCTACTCCCGAGATCAGTATCATTGCAGCGGGGAGGGGCGGATGGGACAACACAAATTCAGAAGACAATAAGGAAGGCAGGAAAGAAGAAAAGGGGGAAAGAGAAGAAAAAAAATAAACGAGAAAGGAAAAATCATCTCATACCTGTTTCACACCAAAATTCAATCACACACATTATCCCAATAGGTTCTTTTTTAGATTATAAAGTCTTTCCAAGCAAACACAAAATGTTTTACGTTTAAATGTCGGGTTTTATTTATAAAAGGGAATAAAATGTTTTAATACGGTAATATTACTGTTTTTTCCCCGAACGATCGTTTTCACCACCTTTATATACCTGACAATAAGGCATAAATGCTATTAAAACATTTTGAATAACACATTTATAACGTTTTAAGAACATATTTGTGTTGGTTGGGTCTCCTTAAAAATTGAAATGATGATGCACACCAGGAAAATGTCCAGCTATGTCACCAGAACCGTTGTGAAAAATTAAATTATTTTGTCCTCTGACCAAGAAAGCTTCATATGCCCATCCACACAAGACGACTCGAATATATGATTCCACTCCTAACCAGACACAGCGAAGAGGGGGGGGGGGGTTTGTTATGCAGTTTGTTTCCTTTTTGTTTGCTTTTTCCATTGTGAAGGAATACATGTTGTAAATGGCCCAAAAGTTGAGCCCTAAAGATAATAGATTTATTTCATCACAACAGTTTAGCTACACTTCATGCATATCAATTAAGGGCTGTGCAATAATTATGAGCCCTGGGGGAGGGGTAAAATTGGGAGGGGGGGGGCAAGAAATTTTTGGCGAGCCGAAAGGGGGGCAAGCGATTTTCGGCACGCATTTATGCGGCGCCTTTTTAATAAAACGCTCTAAAAAGGCTTAAGAAAACAGTACGGAAACGCTTTAATATGCAAATTTTCCTGCTCGCTCCGCTCGCAACATATATCTAGACCATTTTAAGGTTAGTAAATTGAGATCCCAAAATTTGGCATGTGTAAAGGGGGGCAACGATTTTTTGGTGGGGGAGGGGGGGGGCAAGCGATTTTTGGCAGGCCGAGAGGGGGGAAGCGATTTTGGCGGGCCGTTCGAAATTTTACCTCCTGGGGGCTAATAATTATTGCACAGCCCCTTAATACACTGCCGAGCACAGTGAATATCGCAATAGTTTATCTCCAATTGGGTCTTTTAGTTTTAAAGGTCTTTTGGGTCTTAGTTTTTGGGTCTTAGTTTTTGGGTCTTAGTTTTTGGGTCTTAATTTTTGGGTCGTAGTTTTTGGGTCTTAGTTTTTGGGTCTTAGTTTTGGGGTCTTAGTTTTGGGGTCTTAGTTTTACTGGTCTTAAGAATTTGTACATGATGATTGGGGTCTTAGATCTTAAGTCTTATGGCTTAGTTTTATAGACACCCCAGTAGATTGGCAGTTCAGAGAAATGAAAGAGCTGCCAACAAATTGTCATATCCTGACATGACTTAAACTGTAATGTGCAATATAATATTAGAGTACGGAAATACTAACATTTAACATTCATCAGAAAAGTATCCTCTGGAAATGGTGGACCATTCAAATTCTGATGGCGTACTTCACAACGTATTTCCTCCCCGTTAGCTTGTCGATCTGCCACATAACGTAAAGTACTCTTCATATCAATTCTACGTGCTAAGTTTTCCGTGTTGGTTTGTTCAGAGCTATTGGTAAGATCGGTGTCACGGAGAAACCAAAGTATTTGTCCAGCGGGAAGACCATCGATTGCGTCACAATACAATTCGTGAATCACGCGTTCTATGGCGTCACTATCTCCTGATACAATGGGATTATCTGGCGGACCTTCAAATAAGTAGAAAGTGGAAAAATATAATGACAGACATACTATGAGAAGAAATTCACTGACCAATTCTACGAGGTCAATTTTGCAAAACAGCGAAAAACAAACAAGTACTTTTCGCGGTTTTCCAGCACGTTTTATAATCGTTTTGATTACCACGTACGCATTCAACTATAAACTGTTCGCGTCCGCATTGCTTTGGGTATTCTGTCTCGGCTTGGTGAACGTTTGCAATAACGCTTGTTATTCGACGTTATGCGTAAATCACGACAAGAATATGTTAGCACAGCAGCTGCCACATACCATCGCAATAACTGTGCCACCCCTGGCCATGCTGACCTTGGTACCGTCCTGATTCAATGTATTACTTACCTTGAACTTCTAGTTTCACATGAAATGTGAAAGGCGTAGTTCCAGGAACAACCACGGATGCAAAACATTTAAGATCATTGAAATGGTCAATCCTTCGAGGCATAAAAGAAAGAACTGATACTGTATCCGTCAATAACGGTTCTTCAGGATTCTTCTCCGTAACGGTATCAACGATGTTGTCATTGGGTGCTTCGCTGTTAACGAACCATGCAACATGGGTTGCTGGTCTGGATCCTTCAATAGTGCACGGGAATTCCCGGCGTATATTTTCTGTAACAATTGCTGGGTCAAGAGGCTCGTAACCAAATGGCATACTAAGATCGGCGAGATTTGTATTAGATAAGGTTGGAGGAACTTTGATAAAAGAAAAGAGAATAGATTCAATAACAACAATGTCACGTCACACTTAACATCAAGTTTATAATGATGTTATACCTTCGCAGCTTACGGGTATGAGTATATGCCTAGCGCTATACATCTATAACCATCTATAACCATCTATAACCGCCCCTGGGGGGGGAGAGGAGCAAAGCTGCACTTTTACCATAGGTAGTTCACATCATGGGCTACACAAAAATATCTGATAGCAATTGAACCGGGGTAGCTTTTGGCGGGAAAAGGTCATCGAACTTTACACAGGGTCAAATTTAAAACTTGCTCAAATTGTGTTAAAAACCATTCCTCTAGTCATAAGGATTCAGAAAAGTATAGTTTGGCTCTATGGGGGGGTAACAAAAGTTATGTATATTATAGGGGCAATGATTTCAGTTACTACACTGTAATTTCAGTGACTATGATAAGACAAGAGGTAGGCCTACTACTAGAATGTACCTCATTTCTTAACATATATAATTAACCACTTTTTCTTGAATCACTGAAATTTCAGTGAAGCAATTGGATTCCTTGTCCCTATAATATACATAACTTTTGTTACCAGTGTGTAGTTATTTTTTGAGAAAAATGCAAAATTAGTCACAAAATTTATCAGGGGATGTAATACCACCATAACTGTCCATTTAACCTAACATGTAGAGTTCGAGTCAAGCTCTGTCTGGCAATATTATTAGCGTCCTCTAGCAAGGTCACGATATCATTTTAATAACAATATGCTAGTTAAATAAGAAATGGACACATGCTATCCTGCATTAACCCTAACGCCCCAGTTGCAGCCCCTTGCAGCAGGCCCATATACAACGTACAGTGAGAGAGGCAAACAATATTAACAAAATAGAGCTGAATAAAGTGTATATGCGGTAATGAGTTATCGTCACAAGTTCACAACAACGATAAATAAAAATTCCTTTAAAAAAGGAATGTGGCGCCCAATGTGAACTTGGACGTGATATGGTGAATTCCATGGTGTGTAGATTTGGTATTATAATGATTTTTCTAGGGAAGAGTAGAAGATGATCAAATGCAAGAGAAATGTGTTTTATATTTTTAATTTTTTTAATACAGTGTCGTTGTTTTAATTCGTCAAAGCGAAACAAAATGTGATTACCATGTACGCCAATTTATTAAATAATAAGTAATTCTTCTCTGCTTGGATTTTGATCATTCTTTTATTTGGATATAAGGTACGGCAAATTTATCTGCAATAATTATTTACTCAAAATGATAGTATAAACTTTTTATAACTCCCTAGTCCCTCAGTCATGTTAGTTGAATGTTTCAGTTTCAAGTCTAGTAATATTACGGATGTAGGCCTACGTGCGGAACGCCGAATTGAATCAAAAGTAATTCTACTGAGTTATCACAAAACACGTCAACGTTTATCATACACATTATTCATAGGCCTATACTGTTGTTTCAAACATCGAGGATACAATTATTGCAATCTACTTTCGAATGATAGATATGGATATTCAATATTCAATATAAAAAGGGGAATTTCTTAGATGAGAGAATTGAGGATGATAAACTCCCCGGGGATAAACTTTTGTTTCCTTTATAGTGATCCTTTCGTCCGTGACGTCATCATTAGAGAATGAATTTGGAGAAAACCTTCTGATAATTACAAACACTCGCTGAGCAGCAAGCCCTTCCCTCTAAGCTTTTAATCCGATAAGCTGATTATCTATTTGTTTTCATGAATTGGAAGACATTATTTCATGTATTACTGAGCTCAATCATCTGAAATTACTGGAGCGTGAGCCACCCAGGCTGGTGGCTCAGCATAGTATTTTATTAACAGAAGGTTTTCTCCAAATTCGTTTCCTAATGTTATGATATCAGTATCCTGGAGCATATCATATATTCATTCCGTAATTATTAATTAATTAAAATCCACAGTTTTTTTGCGCCATTCACATTCTACACACGAGTATTACTGGTTAACAGGATGAATGAAAAAAAACAACATCCTGTTTACTACATGCAAACAGCACCGGCACCAAATTGGACATCAACATGTTTCGAACGAGTTGCTGCGTAATATATATAATACCGAGAAAAAAAAATAACAACTTACTTTTGACGTCCAGATGAACGGGATAGACGAATCCACTGGGTAAATCTGTATAATTTGCAACACATTGAAGTGTAGTGGTATGCATAACCCAATCTGGGTTCAGTGTAACTTCCCCAATAGTGTCCACAAAGGCAGGATTACCGCTCGAAGGATTGGTTCTCGGAAAACCAATGTCATGATTAATCTCTTTGCCATCTAGAATTAAAACAAAAACGTATTGTAGGCCCTATAGAGAGTAATTTCCTTGTTCCTAATCTAGTCAACATTGTGGGATTCAGATGTTCTAGGCCACCCAATATAGGTACACAGGGCACAAAAAGGTTGTTTAAAATTTAAAAAAGATGTTCAATAGGTGAACTGAATAACTCGGTAGTTTAGTTCACCTATCTTTAAACAACCGTTTAAACCTTACGTATATTGCACGGCAATAAACACGGGATGTTGGCTATTATGTCCTCTGTAATACCATGAATACAGCATCCCACGTACAGCTGAATACGTCAACCCAACTCACATCAATTATTAAGAAGAGGTCATTTTAGTGGTTTGCCTATCTACAACGTATTCCTATAAAATGCGATACTATTGGACACCAATTCACGGAAGGATAAAGCGCATACCAGGCCATCTTACATGAATCTTGCGAAGATTTAAGAATGACCTTTGAAGATTTGAACCGGGGTTCCCGCTAGACAACTTTTTGCAGCGCGTCTATTAGCTTCTATTCATATAATTTGTTGCGGACCCTATATTTTTCAAACCATTGCATATAGAATTTATAAAATCACTAAGGTCAGCACTGAGCTTGCTGAAGGTGCAGGTACAGGGATGGCATACGAGAGGGGGTTACATTATTATATTCAAGTGCTATATTTAATTGAACAATTGAATATTAACCACCTTGAATCCACTTCATGTCTACACCAAGGCTTGAAGCAAATGCAGTACACGTGAAAATACTGTTTACTTGCTGGATAAGCTCAACAGTACTCTCTGCTGGAACTGCCGAACCATCTTGTAATAGTTCAATAGAAGATGGCGGTACTGCAAGGAAAAACAAACGAAGCAAATGCTCTCAAACAGATTTACGTTAAAAAGGTTTAGTTTCTACAAGGCTATATCTGATATACACTACCGTAAATACTGGATGCCCCAACAACGGATGAGTACGCTTAGTGTACAGACGCCACGAAGATCACTTTAAAAGCTTTTAAATACAAGGTGTCCCATTTAATTATTAGCATTTACATACCAAAGCTTCCCAAACACATGTCAGTATCAGTAGAAACTTGAAGATCAATATCCTAATTTTGCAATCTACGGTTTTTTGTATATACTCGGAGACTGGAAAATTATGGTAAACCACAAAACTGGAAAATACATGTTTTATTTGTAAACCAGGAGACTTGAAACACATATGTTTGGTTCAAACCCGAAGACAGAAAGCACACGTTTGGTGTATAAACCCTTGTAAACACAGAAGCTGAACATATGTTTGGTGTGTAAACCAGGAAAACATACTTTTTTTTTATCAACAAGGAGACTGGAAAACATGCGTTTTGTGCTAAACCAGGACACTGAGAAACATCCGCTTTATATACATCCGGAGACTGGTAAACGCACATTTTGGGTGCAAACCCTAAGACTGGAAACACGCGTTTAGTGTGTCAACCCGGAGACTGGAACAACACACGTCGGGGGTGTGTAAACACAGAAGTTGAATAAATTGTTTGTGTTATATGGTGAACCCAGAACACAGGAGCTGAATTACTCAATTGTGCGTGTTGGGGTATTGGTCTCTGACACTCAACCACGTGAACGCAAAATTCAAAACACGACCTTAAACTCTACTTGTTGGGATGTATAGTTTCTCCTTCTGCATGCGTAATAAAGACCTCTCATTTTCCAATAAAATGACACATGAACGTCATGAAGTATAATATGATATCCATCAGTTACTTACCTGCCGAAGAAAACATGAGCAAAGAAGAAAAGAAACAAAATATAACGATGGTTTTAGAAAACATTTTCCGTTTCTGTGCATTTTCTCACCATTCTAGAACATCGTATACCTACGTTGACCACTTATCAGCCACTCCCTATACAGTTCATGAGTTTGTCGGGTGCTTGCAATCGGGTATTTAATTATTAACTACAATACTTGATTAAACTGTTATCATTTTGGTCTTGCGTTTTCATTTAAAGCAATCAAAATAAACAACATAAAAATACGGAATTATTATTTTATGTGGAATTTAACATTTTAAAGACATAAAAAGCTAATTTGATGCTTTTAAAAAACCTAATCATAATGCATAATCCAATCATAATGCTCGGTCGTTTCCGAAGTAAAATTGCAGGGCCCGGTGCAATCACCTGGCAGGTCACACAATCATGGTTGTTAGATGTATATAGAATTGGCTTCATTATTAACTAAATGCAAACTATAGATGGCGCTATTTATCCTAAATCATATTTCCATATTTCTTTACTTGCAAGGGCTAGGTGATTAATACTGCCATTAAAACAGCTGGAATAGGTGAAACAAGCAACAAGGAAATTTCATAAACATATTTTATCAAACAATAAAAGGAATAATGAACATCAATGAATATATTACGATTTAGGATGTTCTTAACCAAACTATGTTTATAAAACGCATGACCATTGCACAACAGCTACTTACTTATTCATGAGCCTCATTTAAATGTATGGTTTTAACAAAGGCGCTGCTCACTGGCGATCTGGCTAAATAGGGAAATAACAAAAAGCAAGTCCCGAAATTTCAGTGTAAAAGCTTTGCATTTGCATAACAAGGAACCACTTTAATAAGAGCCAACGCCCTTTATATCATTTTAAAACCTATTTTGTCATGCATGCAATTGTTTTTATTTAAAGCTCAAAAGTGTCTCCACCATGAAAAATTCCGCCATCCACAGGTAAACGGTCATGTCCACAAAAATAAAATGAGCCCCCTATTATAAAGTTACGTTTTATACGGGTCCAAAATACTAAACCACACATCAGACACAGACCTTAAACCATTTAAGATGTCGTCCATATTGACTCGACTAGTGCCGAGCATTTTCATTTATTCGTACCATATCGATAACTCATATCAGGATGGGCGTATTGATTCTACATCATTAACATCTTTCCTTTTTTGAATAACAAAGAAGTTCTTTATTCACCATAACTTTCCAGATAATCTTATTTGCATGCTATATCTAACTCAAATACAAGAAATGGCATTCCATACAAATTTACCCTGTCCATGTAAACATATACGGTCAACAACGAGGCCCCCCTAATACTTTTTAGAATAAGTCAAAAATATATATTACGAAATGTAAAATGTAAAAGATATGTATAGCCCTATTTGTTTTACATGTGATTTATAGCGTCACACGTCATTGCGTTCAGTCACAATGGTTAATTGTGTAAGAAAAGAGGCCGTTTTAAAAGTTGCACCTGAGTCGATAGCAATCAGGTTTTCTTTAACAAACACATGAATAGACCTGGCCTATACTACTGTATTGTTTTAGAGCTGAATCCTATGGACTCAGATGCAACTTTTAACGCTGTTTAAAACGGTCTTTTTTTTACATAATGAAACAGTGTGACTGAACGCAATGACGTGTGACGCTATAATTTGGTCCATATGTGTAAAACAAATACGGCTACCCACATCTTTTTATACGTTTGCATTGTCAAATATTTTCCCACTTATTTTAAAAAGTATTTAGGGGGAACTTATAAGTTGTGGACCCAATAGTAACAAATCTTTTCAATCAGTATTTGGTTACAATATAATTTACATGTATATGCAGTAGATAACTTACATGAGAATTTGTACTCAGTCTCTCAGTTAAATTTAAAAAAGTACATGAATGAATTTGTCAGACCACCTTCTAATATTGTTGTTCTACTGTGTGATTGCCTACTCTATATTTTCCTTCCCTTTCAAAACTAATTGGAGTTGTTTGCAATCCTCACTTTTTTTTGACACAACTCAAATTCTTATTTTTGGTTAACAAATGTCAACTTCAAAACTTTGTAAATTTCTGAAAGCTAAACAAATATCAATGCAAACACTTAAAGCTAGTTAAGAAATTAATGGTTAAGCAAGTTAAATTTAGCGCGTAATTCTGCACTGATCAGAAATAATACTTTCCCAAAGTGCTTGATTTAGTGCTAATTTTAACAAAATATTGTGCTTTTCTTTTTAGCACTATTTCTCAAATAAAGAATTCTTATTACCATTATGTTTTATAGCAATATGGGATTTTCCCAATGTTCTATTAATAGACATTGCCATCATTGTTCATTATTGCAACATACTGATATCAGGGGATTTTCCCTTTGATATAAATAGTCTTGATAAATGATGTTGTGATTACAACCATCTGGGTTTTCCCCTAGATGTCACAATACACAACTCTTGCATGATTATAAGGTTAATTCCCTATTTCATGATACAGAATTATACAGGGTACATTTATACAATATAAAAAAGTTAATTATTTATTCACAGTATAAGACGTATCTAGTATTAGTATAACAATAACGTCCCAATTACAAACTTATAAATGCTACATATCTACAATGTACAAACCAATCGTGTTTAAAACAGTCTGTCTAAACCTTTCCTAGTTCGGCGAGGTGCAGTGGCGGATTTAAGGAAATGGGTCCAGTCGGCAAAATAGCCCGGGGCCCAATGGTAAGTAGGTCAATCCAGTGGCGTACTTGGACTTATTATTGGGAGCAAAGAAAAAACAATTGCTCAGTGAGCATTAATGCTGTCCAATTTACCAAGATATCTGCGCGTGATTTTCCGTGGGTACATTTCACGCGCAAACATTTGCAATCTCACACTATTTCATACCAAAATCAAGTTGTGTACTGAATGTGTGCGTATTTTAACAACAGCGCCAAGAACAAGGAATATTTCTTTATACCCGCATGCGAAGCATGAACGGGTATATTGCCATCCTATGGTTTCTTCTCCTCCTCTTCCATTATACCCGCATGCGAAGCATGAACGGGTATATTGCCATTCTATGGTTATACCCGCATGCGAAGCATGAACGGGTATATTGCCATTCTATGGTTTCTTCTCCTCCTTCTTCTCTTCCTCCATCAAACACAACATTCTGTCAAGGCTAGCGCTAAAACTACAAGGGCCACAGGGCCCATATGTGGTACACTTATGGGCCCTACCCCGTAGATTTATGCTTTGCCCATCTTGGCCCCAGAGGTCAAAGGTCACGGGCCCCAGGGGCCCAAATGTAAAAATACAAAGCATGCCGTTTCTCATCAAATTAAGCAGCCTCGGGGCCCTGAGTTGGTACACTGATAGCCCCAGGGGTACTCTATTATACAAGTATACTTGAGCCCCATATGTCATATATTATGGGCCCCAGGGCCCCAAATGTTAAAACAAGGGGTAACAGATTGACAAAGCTAGCGCTAAAACTACAAAGGCCCCAGGGCCCATATGTAGTACACTTATGGGCCCTACCCCGTAGATTTATCCTTTGCACATCTTGGCCCCAGAGGTCAAAGGTCACGGGCCCCAGGGGCCCAAATGTAAAAATACAAAGCATGCCGTTTGTCATCAAATGAAGCAGCCTCAGGGCCCTGAGTTGGTACACTGATAGCCCCAGGGGTACTCTATATATACAAGTATACATGAGCCCCATATGTCATATATTATGGGCCCCAGGGCCCCAAATGTTAAAATAGGGGTAATAGATTGACAGAGCTAGCGCTAAAACTACAAGGGCCCCAGGGCCCATATGTGGTACACTTATGGGCCCTACCTAGTAGATTTATCATTTGCACATCTTGGCTCCAGAGGTCAAAGGTCACGGGCCCCAGGGGCCCAAATGTAAAAATACAAAGCATGTTGTTTCTCATTAAATGAAGCAGCCTCGGGCCCTGAGTTGGTACACTGATAGAGCCAGGGGTACTCTATATATACAAGTATACATGAGTCCCATATGTTATATATTATGGGCCCCAGGGCCCCAAATGTTAAAATAAGGGGCAACAGATTAACAAGGCTAGCTATAAAACTACAAGGGCACTAGGGCTCATATGTGGCACATGTATGGGCCCTAAGTTGTAATGTTTCTTCTGCCCATTTTGGCCCCAGATGTTTAAGGCTAGGGGCCCCAGAGGCCCAAATGTTAAAACAAAGGGCCGGTCGTTTTTCAGCAAATAAAGTAGCTACAGGGTTTAGATTTGGTACACTAATAGGTCTTTAGCATTATATTGTTTTATGTATATATGAACCCCATGTGTCACATAATATGGGCCCCAGGGCCCCAAACGCTAAAAAAAACATAGGGCCGGTCGTTACTCAGTAAATAAAGCAGCTACAATGTCCAGCTTGAGTCTGCTGATAGCACTTGAGAATTATATTTCAGCATATGCCCATGAGCCCCATAAGTCAAATATTATGGGCCCCAGGCCCCAAATGTTAAAGCAAAGGGCCGGCCATTTTTCACCAAAGCTCAAAGTTTGTACACAGACTGCACCTGAGAATTATATTGTTATATGTACATATGAGCCCCATATGTCACATAATATGGGCCCAGGGCCCCAAACGCTAAAACATAGGGCCAGCCGTTACTCAGTAAATAAAGCAGCTACAGTGCCCAGCTTAAGTCTACTGATAGCACTTGAGAATTATACTTCAACATGTGTACATGAGCCTCATAAATCTAATATTATGGGCCAGGGCCCCAAATGTTAAAAAGGGCTGTCCGTTTATCATCAAATAAAGCAACTTCAGGGCTCGGAGTTTGTACACAGATTGCACCTGCGAATTATATTGTTAATAACACCCACCCCATCCCATTCACAGACAATTGCGTAATTATAATAATATAGATGACAGAAACTTTAAGGCTGTTCCAGTTAATGATGACAGAAACTTTAAGGCTGTTCCAGTTTTTGATGTGGGGCCATAGTGGTCAGCGACAACTTGTAAAGTGTGCTGAGGCTTGTGGATCAACGTCTAGGCGTTGTGCCTGTGCGTAGCGCACTATAAATCACTGCGCTTTTTTTAAATTTTAAATTACATACCCATTGGCTGTTCTATTTAATTTACATACTCCCTCTGAAATGGCCACAAAATAGGCTGTTCCATTTAATTTACATACTCCCTCTGAAATGGCTGTTCCATTTAATTTACATACTCCCTCTGAAATGGCTGTTCCATTTAATTTACATACTCCCTCTAGAATAGAATAGCTTTCCCCTAATCAAATTGCATATTGTGAATTTCAATAGCGTATTAGGCCTATAATAATTATAGATGATGATAATTGGAAATACCATGTGTGAAGCGTTAAGGCTGTTCCATTCAAATTACATACCTTTGGCTGTTCCATTTAATTTACACACTCCCTCTGAAATGATCCCAAAAAGCTGTTCCATTTAATTTACATACTCCCTCTGAAATGGCTGTTCCATTTAATTTACATACTCTCTCTGGAATAGCTTTCCCCTAATCAAATTGCACATTGTGAATTTCAATCTATCAAATTGCATAGCTTCACTGTGAATTAGAGAGACTGACAACAGCAACCTAAGTCCTCAGCAAATAAGGACTGTAAGTTTGTGTAAACCGATAACATGCGGGTATAGCCGTATTTGTGTACAAATATATAGCCTTCTAGTTTCTTCTCCTTCTCCTCCTCCTCTTCCTCCTCCTCCATCAAACACAACATTCTGTCAAGGCTAGCGCTAAAACTACAAGGGCCACAGGGCCTATATGTGGTACACTTATGGGCCCTACCCCGTACATTTATCCTTTGCCCATCTTGGCCCCAGAGGTCAAAGGTCACGGGCCCCAGGGGCCCAAATGTAAAAATACAAAGCATGCCGTTTCTCATCAAATGAAGCAGCCTCATGGCCCTGAGTTGGTACACTGATAGCCCCAGGGGTACTCTATATATACAAGTATACATGAGCCCCGTATGTCATATATTATGGGCCCCAGGGCCCCAAATGTTAAAATAAGGGGCAACAGATTGACAAAGCTAGCGCTAAAACTACAAGGGCCCATATGTGGTACACTTATGGGCCCTACCCAGTAGATTTATCCTTTGCACATCTTGGCCCCAGAGGTCAAAGGTCATGGATCCCAGGGGCCCAAATGTAAAAATACAAAGCATGCTGTTTCTCATTAAATGAAGCAGCCGC
This sequence comes from Amphiura filiformis, assembly GCF_039555335.1. Classification (NCBI taxonomy): domain Eukaryota; kingdom Metazoa; phylum Echinodermata; class Ophiuroidea; order Amphilepidida; family Amphiuridae; genus Amphiura; species Amphiura filiformis. Next base: position 23,131,760 of record NC_092643.1, on the reverse strand, counting down.
GGGGCCCTGAGTTGGTACACTGATAGATCCAGGGGTACTCTATATATACAAGTATACATGAGCCCCACATGTCATATATTATGGGCCCCAGGGCCCCAAATGTTAAAATAAGGGGCAACAGATTGACAAGGCTAGCTATAAAACTACAAGGGCACTAGAGCTCATATATGGCACATATATGGGCCCTAAGTTGTAAATTGCATTTTGCCCATTTTGGTCCCAAATGTTTAAGGCTAGGTGCCCCAGAGGCCCAAATGTTAAAACAAAGAGCCGGTCGTTTCTCAGCAAATAAAGGAGCTAGAGGGTTTAGATTTGGTACACTATAGGTCTTCAGCATTATATTGTTATACGTATATATGAACCCCATGTGTCACATAATATGGGCCCCAGGGCCTTAAACGCTAAAACATAGGGCCGGCCGTTACTCCGTAAAGAAAGCAGCTACAATGTCCAGCTTGAGTCTGCTGATAGCACTTGAGAATTATATTTCAACATATGCACATGAGCCCCATAAGTCAAATATTATGGGCCCGGGGCTCCAAATGTTAAAGCAAAGGCCCGACCGATTTTCATCAAATAAAGCAACTTTAGAGCTCAGAGTTTGTACACAGATTGCACCTGAGAATTATATTGTTATATGTACATATGAGCCCCATATGTCACATCAGGGCCCAAAACGCTAAAACATAGGGGCAGCCCGTTACTCAGTAAATAAAGCAGCTACAGTGCCCAGCTTGAGTCTACTGATAGCACTTGAAAATTATACTTTAACATATGAGCCTCATTAGTCAAATATTATGGGCCCCAGGGCCCCAAATGTTAAAAAAGGGCCGTCTGTTTATCATCAAATAAAGCAGCTTCAGGGCTCAGAGTTTGTACACAGATTGCACCTGAGAATTATATTGTTAATAACACCCATCCCATCCCACCCCATACACATAGGACTAAACAGATTCACAGACAATAGCGTAATTATAATATAGGTAACATAAACGTTAAGGCTGTTCCAGTTAAATTACATACCCATTGGCTGTTCTATTTAATTTACATACTCCCTCTGGAATGGCCACAAAATAGGCTGTTCCATTTAATTTACATACTCCCTCTGAAATGGCTCTTCCATTTAATTTACATACTCCCTCTGGAATAGCTTTCCCCTAATCAAATTGCATATTGTGAATTTCAATAACGTATTATAATAATTATAGATGATGATTGGAAATACTATGTGTGAAGCGTTAAGACTGTTCCATTTAAATTACATACCTTTGGCTGTTCCATTTAATTTACATACTCTCTCTGAAATGGTCCCAAAATAGCTGTTCCATTTAATTTACATACTCCCTCTGAAACGGCTGTTCCATTTAGTTTACATACTCCCTCTGGAATAGCTTTCCCCTAATCAAATTGCGTATTGTGAATTTCAATCCATCAAATTGCATAGCTTCACTGTGAATTAGAGAGACTGACAACAGCACAGTGTTGTAGGTCTCGAGACCAGGTCTCGGTCTCGAGACCATCTCGAGACCTTTTTTGTAGTGTCTCGGTCTCGGATGTCAAGGTCTCGGTCTCGGAACTCAAAAGTCTCGGTCTCGGACCTCTAAAGTCTCGGTCTCGAACGTTTTTTATTCGAGACCTGTCGAGACCTGAAGAAAAAGATATGATTTTCTGTTTTTGTTCATTATTTATTCCTTACCCTAAATTTCAATGAATGTTGAAGAAATTGTTAAGAATAAAGATACAGAAATCATTTTATAAAGTTATAAAAAGTTATAAATGAATCATAAGTGAGCTTGTTCGGATGTGAGCTTCCAATTTCAGTTCATGATTAAACATAGGTGGGCAGGTGGTGGAAGTGAGGATCCCACTTAACTTTTGCAAGGGGAACATTCTCCACAAAAGCAAAATAGATGAACAAATAGTTGCCCTGTGCAGTGTGCATCTTCTTTTCAGCACGAAAAACAAGTGTGTTTTTGGCCCAAATATGGTAAAATTGCTCAAAGATACAGAAATCATTTTATAAAGTTATAAAAAGTTATAAATGAATCATAAGTGAGCTTGTTCGGATGTGAGCTTCCAATTTCAGTTCATGATTAAACATAGGTGGGCAGGTGGTGGAAGTGAGGATCCCACTTAACTTTTGCAAGGGGAACATTCTCCACAAAAGCAAAATAGATGAACAAATAGTTGCCCTGTGCAGTGTGCATCTTCTTTTCAGCACGAAAAACAAGTGTGTTTTTGGCCCAAATATGGTAAAATTGCTCAATTTTGCGCGCTTCGCGCACTGTTGTTTCTAACCCTTCACGCACTAGCCTAACTTTGCCTCCTATTGCCAACATTTTTGAAATTTTCCCAAAATTTGGAGAAAAAATTGCAAAAATTAAGACAAAAGTGTTAACTGCAGGTCCAAATTTCTTGAACAGCTGGTACAATGATGGGTTCCCTTTTAAATTCTCAGCGGCACACCCCTACCCAAACCAAACTTGAGTATCACAGGGGATTAAACCAAGGTCTCGGGTCTCGGTCTTGGTCTCGGAACTTAGAGGTCTCGGTCTCGGAAGGGGTGGTCTTGGTCTCGGAAGGTTTGGTCTCGGTCTCGGTCTCGATCTCGGACGGGCAGGTCTTGGTCTCGGTCTCGGTCTCGGACATAGAGGTCTTGACTACAACACTGCAACAGCAACCTAAGTCCTCAGCAAATAAGGACTGTAAGTTTGTGTACACCGATAACATGCGGGTATAGCCGTATTTGTGTACAAATATATAGCCTTCTAGTTATACCCGCATGCGAAGCATGAACGGGTATATTGCCATTCTATGGTTTCTTCTCCTCCTTTTCTTCCTCCATCAAACACAACATTCTGTCAAGGCTAGCGCTAAAACTACAAGGGCCACAGGGCCCATATGTGGTACACTTATGGGCCCTACCCCGAAGATTTATCCTTTGCCCATCTTGGCCCCAGAGGTCAAAGGTCACGGGCCCCAGGGGCCAAAATGCAAAAATACAAAGCATGCCGTTTCTCATCAAATGAAGCAGCCTCAGGGCCCTGAGTTGGTACACTGATAGCCCTAGGGGTACTCTATATATACAAGTATACATGAGCCCCATATGGCATATATTATGGGCCCCAGGGCCCCAAATGTTAAAATAAGGGGCAACAGATTGACAGGGCTAGCGCTAAAACTATAAGGGCCCCAGGGCCCATATGTGGTACACATATGGGCCCTACCCCGTAGATTGATCCTTTGCACATCTTGGCCCCAGAGGTCAAAGGTCACGGGCCCCAGGGGCCCAAATGTGAAAATACAAAGCATGCTGTTTCTCATCAAATGAAGCAGCCTCAGGGCCCTGAGTTGGTACACTGATGAGCCCCATATGTCATATATTATGGGCCCCAGGGCCCCAAATGTTGAAATAAGGGGCAACAGATTGACAAGGCTAGTGCTAAAACTACAAGGCCCCCAGGGCCCATATGTGGTACACTTATGGGCCCTACCCCGTAGATTTATCCTTTGCACATCTTGGCCCCAGAGGTCAAAGGTCACGGGCCCTAGGGGCCCAAATGTAAAAATACAAAGCATGATGTTTCTCATCAAATGAAGCAGCCTCAGGGCCCTGAGTTGGTACACTGATAGCTCCAGGGGTACTCTTTATATACAAGTTTACATGAGTCCCATATGTCATATATTATGGGCCCCAAATGTTAAAATAAGGGGCAACAGATTAACAAGGCTAGCTATAAAACTACAAGGGCACTAGGGCTCATATGTGGCACATGTATGGGCCCTAAGTTGTAATGTGTCTTCTGCCCATTTTGGCCCCAGCTTTTTAAGGCTAGGGGCCCCAGAGGCCCAAATGTTAAAACAAAGGGCCGGTCGTTTCTCAGCAAATAAAGTAGCTACAGGGTTTAGATTTGGTACACTAATAGGTCTTCAGCATTATATTGTTATATGTATAATTATATGAACCCCATTTGTCACATAATATGGACCCCAGGGCCCCAAATGTTAAAGCAAAGGGCCGGCCGTTTTTCACCAAATAAAGCTGCTTCAGAGCTCAGAGTTTGTACACAGACTGCACCTGAGAATTATATTGTTATATGTACATATGAGCCCCATATGTCACATAATATGGGCCCAGGGCCCCAAACGCTAAAACATAGGGCCAGCCGTTATTCAGTAAATAAAGCAGCTACAGTGCCCAGCTTGAGGCTACTGATAGCACTTGAGAATTATACTTCAACATGTGTACATGAGCCTCATAAGTCAAATATTATGGGCCAGGGCCCCAAAGGTTAAAAAGGGCCTTCCGTTTATCATCAAATAAAGCAGCTTAATTCAGGGCTCGGAGTTTGTACACAGATTGCACCTGCGAATTATATTGTTAATAACACCCACCCCACCCCATTCACAGACAATAGCGTAATTATAATAATATAGATGACAGAAACGTTAAGGCTGTTATTTAATTTACATACTCCCTCTGAAATAGCCACAAAATAGGCTGTTCCATTTAATTTACATACTCCCTCTAAAATGGCTGTTCCATTTAATTTACATACTCCCTCTGGATTAGCTTTCCCCTAATCAAAGTGCATATTGTGAATTTCAATAGCGTATTAGGCCTATAATAATTATAGATGATGATAATTGGAAATACCATGTGTGAAGCGTTAAGGCTGTTCCATTCAAATTACATATCTTTGGCTGTTCCATTTAATTTACATACTCCCTCTGAAATGATCCCAAAATAGCTGTTCCATTTAATTTACATACTCCCTCTGAAATGGCTGTTCCATTTAATTTACATACTCCCTCTGGAATAGCTTTCCCTAATCAAATTGCATATTGTGAATCTCAATATATCAAATTGCATAGCTTCACTGTGAATTAGAGAGACTGACAACAGCAACCTAAGTCCTCAGCAAATAAGTACTGTAAGTTTGTGTAAACCGATAACATGCGGGTATAGCCGTATTTGTGTACAAATATATAGCCTTCTAGTTTCTTCTTCCTCCTCCTCCTCCTCCATCAAACACAACATTCTGTCAAGGCTAGCGCTAAAACTACAAGGGCCATAGGGCCCATATGTGGTACACTTATGGGCCCTACCCCGTAGATTTATCCTTTGCCCATCTTGGCCCCAGAGGTCACAGGTCACGGGCCCCAGGGGCCCAAATGTAAAAATACAAAGTATGCCGTTTCTCATCAAATGAAGCAGCCTCACGGCCCAGATTTGGTACACTGATAGCCCCAGGGGAATTCTATATATACAAGTATACATGAGCCCCATATGTCATATATTATGGGCCCTAGGGCCCCAAATGTTAAAATAAGGGGCAACAGATTGACAGGGATAACGCTAAAACTACAAGGGCCCCAGGGACCATTATGTGGTACACTTATGGGGCATACCCCGTAGATTTATCCTTTGCACATCTTGGCCCCAAAGGTCAACGGTTATGGGCCCCAGTGGCTCAAATGTAAAAATACAAAGCATGCTGTTTCTCATTAAATGAAGCAGCCTCAGGGCCCTGAGTTGGTACACTGATAGATCCAGAGTTATTCTATATATGCAAGTATACATGAGCCCCACATGTATATATATTATGGGCCCCAGGGCCCCACATGTTAAAATAAGGGGCAACAGATTGACAAGGCTAACTATAAAACTACAAGGGCACTAGAGCTCATATGTGGCACATGTATGGGCCCTAAGTTGTTAATTGCCTTTTGCTTATTTTGGCCCCAGATGTTTAAGGCTGGGGCCCCAGAGGCCCAAATGTTAAAACAAAGGGCCGGTCGTTTTTCAGCAAATAAAGGAGCTACAGGGTTTAGATTTGGTACACTAATAGGTCTTCAGCATTATATTGTTATATGTATATATGAACCCCATGTGTCACATAATATGGGCCCCAGGGCCCCAAACGCTAAAACATAGGGCCGGCCGTTACTCCGTAAAGAAAGCAGCTACAATGTCCAGCTTGAGTCTGTTGATAGCACTTGAGAATTATATTTCAACATATGCACATGAGTCCCATAAGTCAAATATTATGGGCCCGGGCCCCAAATGTTAAAGCAAAGGCCCGGCCGTTTTTCATCAAATAAAGCAGCTTTAGAGTTCAGAGTTTGTACACAGATTGCACCTGAGAATTATATTGTTATATGTACGTATGAGCCCCATATGTCACACCATTGACCCCAGGGCTCAAAACGCTAAAACATAGGGCCAGTCGTTACTCAGTAAATAAAGCAGCTACAGTGCCCAGCTTGAGTCTACTGATAGCACTTGAGAATTATACTTCAACATATGTACATGAGCCTCATAAGTCAAATAGTATGGGCCCCAGGGCCCCAAATGTTAAAAAAAGGGCCGTCCGTTTATCATCAAATAAAGCAGCTTCAGGGCTCAGAGTTTGTACACAGATTACACCTGAGAATTATATTGTTAATAACACCCATCCCATCCCACCCCATACACGCAGGACTAAACAGATTCACAGACAATAGCGTAATTATAATATAGATAACATAAACGTTAAGGCTGTTCCAGTTAAATTACATACCCATTGGCTGTTCTATTTAATTTACATACTCCCTCTGGAATGGCCACAAAATAGGCTGTTCCATTTAATTTACATACTCCCTCTGAAATGCCTCTTCCATTTAATTTACATACTCCCTCTGGAATAGCTTTCCCCTAATCAAATTGCATATTGTGAATTTCAATAACGTATTATAATAATTATAGATGATGATTGGAAATACTATGTGTGAAGCGTTAAGACTGTTCCATTTAAATTACATACCTTTGGCTGTTCCATTTAATTTACATACTCTCTCTGAAATGGTCCCAAAATAGCTGTTCCATTTAATTTACATACTCCCTCTGAAGCGGCTGTTCCATTTAGTTTACATACTCCCTCTGGAATAGCTTTCCCCTAATCAAATTGCGTATTGTGAATTTCAATCCATCAAATTGCATAGCTTCACTGTGAATTAGAGAGACTGACAACAGCAACCTAAGTCATCAGCAAATAAGGACTGTAAGTTTGTGTACACCGATAACATGCGGGTATAGCCGTATTTGTGTACAAATATATAGCCTTCTAGTTTCTTCTTCGTCCTCCTCCTCCTCCATCAAACACAACATTCTGTCAAGGCTAGCGCTAAAACTACAAGGGCCATAGGGCCCATATGTGGTACACTTATGGGCCCTACCCCGTAGATTTATCCTTTGCCCATCTTGGCCCCAGAGGTCACAGGTCACGGGCCCCAGGGGCCCAAATGTAAAAATACAAAGTATGCCGTTTCTCATCAAATGAAGCAGCCTCACGGCCCTGATTTGGTACACTGATAGCCCCAGGGGAATTCTATATATACAAGTATACATGAGACCCATATGTCATATATTATGGGCCCTAGGGCCCCAAATGTTAATAAGGGGCAACAGATTGACAGGGATAACGCTAAAACTACAAGGGCCCCAGGGACCATTATGTGGTACACTTATGGGGCATACCCCGTAGATTTATCCTTTGCACATCTTGGCCCCAAAGGTCAACGGTTATGGGCCCCAGTGGCTCATATGTAAAAATACAAAGCATGCTGTTTCTCATTAAATGAAGCAGCCTCAGGGCCCTGAGTTGGTACACTGATAGATCCAGAGTTATTCTATATATGCAAGTATACATGAGCCCCACATGTCATATATTATGGGCCCCAGGGCCCCACATGTTAAAATAAGGGGCAACAGATTGACAAGGCTAACTATAAAACTACAAGGGCACTAGAGCTCATATGTGGCACATGTATGGGCCCTAAGTTGTTAATTGCCTTTTGCTTATTTTGGCCCCAGATGTTTAAGGCTGGGGCCCCAGAGGCCCAAATGTTAAAACAAAGGGCCGGTCGTTTTTCAGCAAATAAAGGAGCTACAGGGTTTAGATTTGGTACACTAATAGGTCTTCAGCATTATATTGTTATATGTATATATGAACCCCATGTGTCACATAATATGGGCCCCAGGGCCCCAAACGCTAAAACATAGGGCCGGCCGTTACTCCGTAAAGAAAGCAGCTACAATGTCCAGCTTGAGTCTGTTGATAGCACTTGAGAATTATATTTCAACATATGCACATGAGTCCCATAAGTCAAATATTATGGGCCCCGGGCCCCAAATGTTAAAGCAAAGGCTCGGCCGTTTTTCATCAAATAAAGCAGCTTTAGAGTTCAGAGTTTGTACACAGATTGCACCTGAGAATTATATTGTTATATGTACGTATGAGCCCCATATGTCACACCATTGACCCCAGGGCTCAAAACGCTAAAACATAGGGCCAGTCGTTACTCAGTAAATAAAGCAGCTACAGTGCCCAGCTTGAGTCTACTGATAGCACTTGAGAATTATACTTCAACATATGTACATGAGCCTCATAAGTCAAATAGTATGGGCCCCAGGGCCCCAAATGTTAAAAAAGGGCCGTCCGTTTATCATCAAATAAAGCAGCTTCAGGGCTCAGAGTTTGTACACAGATTGCACCTGAGAATTATATTGTTAATAACACCCATCCCATCCCACCCCATACACGCAGGACTAAACAGATTCACAGACAATAGCGTAATTTTAATATAGATAGCATAAACGTTAAGGCTATTCCAGTTAAATTACATACCCATTGGCTGTTCTATTTAATTTACATACTCCCTCTGGAATGGCCACAAAATAGTATCCCAGCAAACACAAAACGTTTTCGACATCATTCGCAAAAGGTTATAAAAGGTTGTCAGGAAACGGTTAAATGTCGGGTTATATAAAGGGTATATTAACAGTATAAAACGTTTTCATAACCTTAAAAAACATTTGTTGATAATCTACTGCTCAGCAAACAAAAATGTTTTACAGGAAACGTTTTAATGTCGGGTTATATAAAGGGTATAAAACGTTTTAATAACATTCCAAAAACATTTTTGAAAACTTGATACAAAACATTCTAAACAGAATGTTATTTTGGGGTTGAAAAAATATTTTGCGAAAAATGTTTGCCCAAAATATTTTCAATAACGTTTTAAACACGTTTTCATGACCTTTATATAACCCGACATTTAAATGTTATTAAAAGGTTTTGAAAAAACATTTTAAGAACATTTCTGTGTTTGCTGGGTTCAAATATTTTAACATAATGTTTGTTAAGTATTGACACAATATTTGGCAAAAATGTTTGCAAAAATAGTTTACAATAACATTTTTCGAAAACATTTAAAAAATATTGTTGTAGTGTGTTTTCATACAAAACGTTTTAAAACGATTATCATGACTTTTATATAACCCGACATTTTAATGTTATTAAAACGTTTTTACCTAAACCAAAACCCAAAATATAACTTATTTAAAACGTTTTGTGTTTGCTGGGATGTTCCATTTAATTTGCATACTCCCTCTGAAATGGCTGTCCCATTTAATTTACATACTCCCTCTGGAATAGCTTTCCCCTAATCAAATTGCGTATTGTTAATTTCAATCCATCAAATTGCATAGCTTCACTGTGAATTAGAGAGACTGACAACAGCAACCTAAGTCCTCAGTAAATAAGGGCTGTAAGTTTGTGTACACCGATAACATGCGGGTATATTGGGGGGGGGGGTGAAGAAAATTCAATTTTGCTGCCCTTCCTCAACAGCCCGAAAAGGTTGACCAATTTTTTTCGGTGGTTTGAAAAGTGAAGAAAAAAAAAAAAAAAAAGATTATAGGCGCTAGCGCCCTAAAATACCATTTTTTCAAATTTTTTATACTTTTTCAAATTTTGCCGCCCTTTTTTCTTTACTAATTCTTTTTGTCGTCCCTTCTTCTTCCGCCGCCCCTCTTTTTGCCGCCCTTCTTCTTCCGCCGCCCCTTCGTTTTGGCTGGCGCCCCAAAGCCCCCCAAAAAAATACGCGCATTGCCATGCTAGGTGTGCCATATGGGTCAGAGACTTTTGTATATAGATGTAAAGACTTCTAGGGCTAGCCTTAACACTCACGTCTTTAATGAGGAAGGAGGAGGAGAGGCAGCCCAAGTATACCTTGCATGCTTTGTTTAGGTATAACTATCCTGTTGCATGAGCATTATGTTACTTTGTCATTACCATTCTACCCACTGCACCATTGAATACGGCTTTAACTTATCTATTAGAAGTTATTTCTATTTCTAAGCAAACAAACAAAACAACAGGGGGCCAACAGGCCAAAATAGGAAGTGGCCTTGTCAGCAACTGCTGGCTTGCTCACAGCTTAAATCCGCCGCTGGTGGCGTGGTGTGACGACGTGGCGGGCAAGTTTGGTGATCTGAACGTTTTGCCTGCAAGAAACGGAATTATAACATCAGTTAATATCTAATAGTTTTAAAATGGCGTATTACTCTGGTACTAATAACTTATGAAGGGGGGGGTGGTGTACCAAGTCAGCTCCTAAGGGTTTTCATCTGACATATCAAAACGTGTGAGTTTACACCCAAGCTCATCGTAGATCCATCAGTGGACAAACATTTAGTGATGAAGATGTTTACTTATCAGCTTACTACCTATTTTTTGTTGTTGCAATTTTGGGATTTCAGGTACCCGATTACCCGCCGCGCCCGAAAAATACGTCGGGTACCCTAGTACAAAATTACCCGAAAATCCCTGCCTTACACTTTACCAGCTCTTAAGGATAAGGCCGACCATCAAATACAGACAGCAAAGGGCTCATAATTATTGCATAAAATATGAGTCTCGCCTATATGTAACTCATCGGAGGGGGGGGGGGATATATATGTAATTAATATAATGTAATCGAATACCTTTTCTGCTTTCAACTCATGCTTGATGGTTAGGAAGGACGGACGCTCCTCAGGTTTTAGATTACAGCATTTTTTCATCACGTTTTTTCTGCATAGTCAATGTCAATGGTGCAAAATGTAATTTATTTAATAACACTTCATAAAAAGAAATAATTGAGGCACCAAAATTTGCGATTACCGATTCCCAAACGACGTGATCATACGCCAGTCTAACCATTCAAAATTACTTGCCTGTGACAGAGCGAGTTCGCTTATTCAGCCAGTATTAAAGTTAGTGTTAGTATTAATAATTATGATCCATTTTTGTTTGTAAGATACCATTATGATGAGGAAAAAAATGATAGGTGAAATTTTGACTTCTTTCATACTTGTGGTTCATACGTGCAGATTGTCCTTTGAAATGCGTGTGAGATCGGCTGTATAAAAAGAGATTTGCATCTTTGATACAAACTTCCACACGTAACGCACACCAACACTCCCCCACACACACGTATGAACGGGCGTTAAGCGTAAGAAGTTTGCAACATCGCAACCTCTCTAATAACTATAATGATAAACATGATAAACTTACATTCCCTTAGGCGCGCTGGGATGTGGTTTTAATTCCACATTACCTTCATATAAAGCCTCACGTATTTCTGGGCCGGTCATTTCTGGATACGGTATCTCCCCTGCATGATGTTCAAAATAGCAGTAATAATTTATTGAATTCATATCCGAAATTTATTTATTTTATTTTTTATTATTCATACAATACAAAGGTTCTTCACGTGTTTGATTAGTCTACTTTGATTATTTTAAGGAAGCATTTTTATCGTGAGTTTAACAAGGCATCTAAAAACGGAGTCTAGAGTGAATGGACTTCAGGGTAGCATGACAAAAATCAGAAGGAAACTGGGGTGGAGTACCATGATTCATTCGTCTCAATCCACCTTGTTTTGAGCACAAATATAGGATAAAACTGCAAACTTGTTCAGCGCCATTGAAACTGATTCTCCGCCTCCTCCAAGTGTCGTAAGTCAACATTTGTGCACACTTTGCTTTGCTTAGCCCGAAATTCAACTTGCTTATAACCAAATTGGTGGTATTTATGTAAATTGTAACGCGCTCTGCGTGTAATTGTTTTAGGAATAGGAGGATAACTACTCTGTTTTCTTACCCCCTGGGCGTCACAAGTTCTCACAACCCTTAGCTACAGCAACGTTAGTTACTGGCATGGCAGTTTATTATTATTATTATTATTATTATTATTATTATTATTATTATTATTATTATTATTATTATTATTATTATTTCATTAGTTTCAACTTGAACTCTTTAACAAGACTATGTGTATTGAAATCTTACCATTTGAAGTTAATTCATACAATAACACGCCAAAGGACCAGACGTCACTTTCCACGTTATACGTTTGATTTTGCAATGATTCTGGAGCAAGCCAACGGGTTGGCAAAGGTGGAGCCTGTTTAATACGAAAAATCAAATATAATAACTGAAACTGTTTTGCAGTTGAGCACTCTCTAACTATCTCCGATAGACAGACTGACTCTGGGATAGACTTTGGCTGTGTTGACACCATGGAATGTACATTCATTCACATTCCCAAGAGATGGTAGTCCCTCCAAAGCATTTCAACGTGTCGTCTGACGATTGCTTTTTATGCATGAAACTCAGAGTAACGACTACTTATTCAGGAAGGTCTGTTCTTTGAATTTTGAATCATTATACGCTATTCCTTTTTGGGATTGAGCAATCTATTCAAAAGAGCAAAAAGTTGTTACATATAGTTGAATTTTTAAATTTTAACTACCTACATTTGTAAAAAATCAATGTTTTAATAATATTGCACTCTATGGAATGTATCTTTTTTTGTAGAAACCCATCTTACCGTATCCGATTGATAAATTGGTCCTTCCTTAGTTATAGAGTCAAGAATCCTTGCTAATCCGAAGTCAGCAATTTTGATGCCTATCTTACGTTTTCTGCCACGTGTGTCCCTGATTATAACAAGAACGTTTCGGGCGGCAAGATCGCGATGAATAATAGGCTCCTTTTTCGCAGACAGGAATGAAACATGAAAAGTTCAAACTTTACATTATTATACACGGATCAATCGTCTTTCGTTACTATCATGGAAAATATGAAATTGCAGACGGAGAGATATGAGGGTTGGGCCATAACATTTTGTATGACCCTTGTAACTACAATCTTGGAAATAAGTCTTGGAACGCTTGCATGTAAATAACGGAAAATTGTCACCTCATTTCCCCCGTGCAATGTTGAGAAATGCCAATGTCTTAAGCGGTTCCCAATGTGTCCAACATTGATTGATGGGGAGGGGGTGGGGAAGGGTAAATCATTGTTGTAGATGTCATGTTTGTTCCCAAGCACAATATAGGCCTACGTCATTTCCATGGTCATTAGACATTCTGCACGGAATTTACGGCAGAGTGTGCCAAGCGTTCCAAGTACTTATTTCCAAGATTGGCTTATGTGACTTTACCTACGTCCAAATCACCAGGCCATCTAACCAACCCTAAAGATCTAGGTTATGCTGTTCAGTTAACCCTCAAGTTCTATGCCATCTCAAAAACATTACATTTTGAAAAAGACACCGAATACGGCATTTTCCCCCTCTTGTAGGATGTGGATAGAGTATGAAATAAAGTGAAAAAACCCAGTTACCATGGTTACTATAAATGCAAGATTTTGTCAACATACGGGTTTGTGAGTGCTAACAAGTGACATCCCTTTAGCCACTTTGATCGCAATTTTATATTTGTCTCTTTCTGACAATATGACTTCTGGCACCTTCCCTTTCACATAGTCTTCAAGGGTTTTTCCTCCAAAGAGTTCCATCACGATGTAAATATCTCCTAATAGAACAATAAGGTAATGAATGAAAGGGATTACTATATTACTTGACTAGTATTTTAGATGAGCCCTCTCAATCACATCTCGGTATTAACACTATAACATTACACCGATCATTAATGCTCTGCTAGCCATAGGCTTCAACTTCAAAAATCCAAGTTTTAAAATATCATTTATAAAATTTCATGTAAACAAATCCAATTGATTATTTGGTAAAATGATGTTAAACATACCTAACAATGACGTTTCGTGCTACATCGTAGCACTTTCTCAACTCGACCGACCAATTCTCCCAGTCCTCCTCGTCTGCTTTCTTTAGGAGTTGGTCATAGATGTTGGTTAGTTGGTCATAACCACCTAAAACAGCGCCACCAACGTCACGCTTGGATTTGTTTACATGAAATTTTATAAATAATATCTACTGACAATCCTGATGAACTTGTTTACGGAAGTTGTAAAATAGTTTCTCAAACTATCAAGAGCTATCTGAAGAACCACTGAACCAACACTAGGCTTGTTTGTACTCGTTCTAATGCATTTTTCATGCTGATTCCAAATATGATCATGGAAATTTACAATATTGAAATGTGTGAATAAAAAACATGAAACTGGTCATCTGCAGTCGACACCCACGTGGAGTGAGTTAAATACGATTAAACCTCGTCCTATGAATTCATGTGCATACTGGTAGGGGTGCACTTATACCCTAATGACTTGAGATAATCGTAGAACCATCCATTGGGATATTCCCTCTGAAATCCGCACTACCCTTGTGGAAGATTTTGGAAATATGAGTAGGATATTCAAATGGAGCGGCCTAGTGTGGTAAGTAGTCCGTAAAATTGCCATGCACCATGTGTATGAGAAGATGGTAGTTGCAACTAGCTTTTTTTGACAGCGAAGGCATGCTTTGATATTTTTTTTTTGCAGTTTGGTTATTGTTTTTTGTACACATTTCGCCATGATTCTATCAAAAAGACAACAGACGTTTTTACACCTCAGATATGGCGTTATTGCAATTACTCCACGGCTCGTGCGATTATCTTGACTGCACTCACTGAGCTCCATATTTTATCTAATTTACGTACCTTTCTTTTTATTATAACTCCAGCCTATTATCCGTAGAATATGACGATATTTTTTGTCTTTGCTCTTTGTCAGCGCTGCCAAAGTCACAGAGGAATCAAGCTCCTTGCATTTATATTTCATTATTTCTTCCTTTGTCAAATTTGGTTCTTTCTCTGTACAACAAGACATTCAAACAATCAGTCAACATTAATGGGTATATTTTCTGGAATAGGAAAATTTTCTGGACACGTGACCAATGGGTATCAATGTAAATGTGACCTCGAGCCTGATCTCTGACCCCTGGCGTTGACCTCGCTATTCAAGTCTTAGTAATTTTGAATTGGAATAGTATTCTTGGCTGCAATTTCGATAGAAATTCGTGTCTTGCAAATTAAATATCATGCAATCTTAATATCATCGAAACGTAATTTCAAAAATATCTACCTGCGGAAAAAAATAGTTATCTATGGAAACTCTTACCATAATATTATTAACTTGCGACAAGTTACTTATTTTGCATCAAATGAGAAATTCTTCTTACTCAAATTGGTAGACCACCCGCTGTGCTCGGGGTCACATTCCATAATGCTAATATGTCTGCGCCCATGGATGTCACGTGTCCAGAAAATTTTCCTGTGAAAATTTACCTATTAATTCTGACTGACAATCGTTACATACGGGTGGCCTTAACCCTGGAATTATGGAAACTTTCAGGCCTCTTTTAAGTTAAAACTGCTAAAAAGTCAACTTGATGAATACAACTGTGCGGTCAAATTTAGGCAAATGCTCATTTTTTGAGAAAATCCTCTTGTAAAGTTCTTGTAAATTGCTTCTCAAGACCACCAACCTCAAAAATAAGTTTACAAATCGTGACCTTTGACCTTTTTGCGTATAACTCCAGAAGGGTATCACAGAAAGGTAAAAGTATTTTCTGGATCGCCAGTACAAGAAAAATACTTTTAGGGAACTTTCAAAGCACTTGAGCAGTTTGAATTTGACCTCGGTGTGAACTTTGACCCGCCATATCTCAAAATGCTCAATGCTGACAAGGGTCCAGTATACTTATTTTTGAAGTTGGGTGTCTTGACAAGCAATATCCATTAAAAACAAAACTGTGGACAAATAACCCGGGCAAATAACAAGCTTCTGTGGCAAAATTACGTTTGGCACCCGGACTAGATCAAAGTTTATACACGACTCCAAATTTATATTCTTGAAATTTTGTTAAAACCAATGTCAAAATCATTACTCTGGTCATAAGGATTCAGAAAATATCTAATTACACTATCAACGACTTCTCAATTTGTAGTTATAACTTAGTCGGTCAACATTTTGGATCCAAATGGGTAAACACAGAAACTTTCCTCCAATTAGGTAAAATAGTATAAGCTTTTATGAGATTTCGCTAAAAGCGCGCTTCGAAATTCAAACAAATTAAAGAAGAGTACACGACAGCAACAGATTACACATATATATTTGAACATAATTATTCATTTTACCTTTCAAAACCTTGACTGCAACGTCTTCTCCATTGTAACGCCCCTTGAAGACACTCCCTGTTTGACCTTCCCCTAAACG
Organism: Amphiura filiformis; assembly: GCF_039555335.1. Classification (NCBI taxonomy): domain Eukaryota; kingdom Metazoa; phylum Echinodermata; class Ophiuroidea; order Amphilepidida; family Amphiuridae; genus Amphiura; species Amphiura filiformis. Next base: position 23,115,430 of record NC_092643.1, on the reverse strand, counting down.
CTGATCTTTGCGAATGTCGAGTCTTTGTTCCGGGGACTGTACGTCATCATAATCAATAAAGTAATTGTTTCTTTTCTCCAATACTTCCATATCTATCTCTGCCTTGCGATTTTCATATCGAACTGAATAAAAAAAAAGCATGCGGTAAGTATACGAAGATTTACTAAATATTTACTTAATATGGACAAGTAATGTGTACATTGTGAACATCTTGTCTACAATCGGGATATTCCTCATGACGTCATACTGTCAGTCACATGACGTCATCACTGAGGAATATCCCGATTGTAGACAAGATATCATAACAGCATCACCATCTGCTGTAGACGCTAGTCGAAACTAGTGAAAACGTTCCAGGTGAGCAAAAAATAGTGTAGTGTCGTAGTTTCTTTATTCGTTTTATCTACCACTGCGTATGAATATCCACCCGAACATGTTTGCGTACCTCATGACTTGCATGTGTATACAAGCTGTATTCAATATGATTGTATGAATGATAATACCTTTAACACTTTTCTTTTTGGATGTCTTCTTCTTCCTTGGGCTGAAAATAGAAAAATGTTGATTAAAAATAAATATACTACTATCACGCGTAATATGATTTTGTTTAAAGAAAAATCGCTATTCGGCAGTTTGCCTAAACCATGAGAAATTTTATCAATTCCAAGTTTAATATACATTTTGCTATGATATACATATTCATTAGTAGCTATAGTTTTCTACATCGATTATTCCAAGAACAATATTAAAGGTCTATTCAGTGATTTGCTCATCCGAAGGATCGTTAAAATCATCAAAATTCAGATTTGGGCACATTTGTTATAATACGCTTAAAGGAGGATTTCGCGATCCTAGCATCCTCTTTTTATGACATTTTTCAGTAGATATCCACGAAAAAAGCTTATTTCCAAAATTTCAGTTGATTCCAATTTTGCGTTTGCGAGTTATGCATGATTATGTGTATTACACTGCTCCATAGACAATGTGTTGTAATTTCGTTCTGGTGCACCAGAACGAATTCAAATTTGGCGATATTTTTGCTAAACGAATTAATCTGCAAGAAATATTTGGTACATAAACATTATGTAGCCAGAGGTATCCAGTGGTGTAAAAATCTCAACTTTTTTTGTGTAAAGTGGGGGATGAGGCTGTGGATCACGAAATGCCCCTTTATAAGTACTACACCCTCGATAAATTTGTGTCTATTTTAGATTTTTTTTCAAAAACTAATCACTCACTGGTACCAAAAGTTATATATATTATTGGGGCAAGGAATCCAATTACTACACTTGAATTTCAGTGACCCAAGGCAAGCGATTCGTTATTTATGATACGAAATAAGGTACCGCTAGGATGTACCTCATTTCCTATCATATATACGGAACCGCTTGTCTTGAGTCATTGAAATTTCAGTGTAGTAATTGGATTCCTTGCCCCAATAATATACATAACTTTTGTTACCAGTGTGTGATTAGTTTTTGAGAAAAATGCACAAATAGTCACAAATTTACCACAGGGGCCCTTGGACTATGTTTGCCTGACAAGAGGCACAAGGTTGAATTGGGGTGCATGTGTTTGGTTCAGAATGGCATTTAGAATATTAAGTCCATACTAGCACAGATGGGCATCTGCAGACGTGTAATGATTTTAACCTTTCGTGCATGCTTCACATCTAACTTGTTTATTTAGATACTCCATGCAAGAATCATATATTCGAAAGGCTATAGCATCGGACGACGGCGGTAGATTCCGGAAATGTACAATCCCTTATAATCTTTAGGTCCGAAAAGTATGAAAGTTTGTGAATGATGTTCTATTCGTCAGAGGAGAATTGTGGCATGCTCAGTTAACTGCGTCCGCAGTAGGCATATTGAATAAACTTTTAAGTGTGTGGTGTAATTGATGAACTACTTTTTAATTTTAATTTGAGCAAGTATCTTTGCATCTACCAGTCTGATTCTATAACTCTTTCTTATCCAGAAATATTGTATTGATTGATTAAAGAAAGAAAAAAGAGAGTTGTGTATTATTGTACGATGTCACCAGTGGCATAATACTGAACTGGGAGTACTTACTTGCGTGTCCTGTACCACCGCCATGCGAAGTAGCTCATGAGAAGTACAATAATTGCAAGAGATATCCCTATAAGTGGTCCGGCGATTTTCCAATTCGGCCCTGATGAAGGAACTCTATAAGCTGCTCACGTATCAAATATATCAAAAATACCAAATGACAGTTTGAATGACTTATCCTTCACTTTTAAGCAATTTATAAACAATTGTAGTTTTTTTACACTTTTGCTGGGATCACTGAATGGGACTCTAACATTTTCAATTCCAAGTACTGTCGATTTATCGGTTTTCAGGTACGCCTGTATTGAACAATTTCATTTACACTTGATTTAGGCATTAGGGAATATCTGTAATTACCTGCTTCCTGGTATTCTCCACACAGATCGCTTTCTATACCACACACATGTGATCTCAGTCGCGCTTCTTCTGGGTTCTCTTTTACATAGTAGTCACCATCTAAAGTGTTACACGATGCTCCAAATGGATCCCAGTTAACCCCATCATCATAACTTAATTCAAATCGAATGCATAAATCAGGGTTTGCCAACATTCCTTGCACATTAAGTTTTCCGGATTGTGGGTAGTAAGTTACAGCAATGCCTGTAAGATCATAAAAAATATAAACTTTGGGCACCCAATTTGAGTGAATTTTGCAGAACATGCAAAAATACATGGGATATAACATGCAAAAATACATGGGATACTGTTCAGCATCTCATGTTTAGAATCATGCAAGAGTACTTATCCTCTCTTCCTCTGGAGGACAGCATTTCATGTATATTAAATTTAGTGCATATTTGAATAGTTTGACATTATAAAATAAATAAATTATTAATTTGATAAGTATAATATCCAAATGAGATATGGGGACGGTTGGGGAGGTATCGCTCGAAAAACAAAAAATAAAAAGTCAAAAACATTAGCAATCAAGCTTAAACTATATATAAATAAAATCCCGATAGAGGGCAGGGTCTGAATAATGAGGGAATTAAAGGGTAAAAAGAAGAAGAAGAAAAAGGGGTACAAAGAAAAAAAAGTCCGACAGGGCTAATGCCGGAAACGCCCACAGTATATAAATATTGAGGGGCACAGTTAAAATTATAGGCCCGAGGTGATGTCAAATCCATGGCTATGCCCGAAGCGCAGCTGAGGTTTTGACATCACCGAGGGCCTATAATTTTAAACTGTGCCTCGAATATTAACCCTAACATCCAACGTTGCTTTTTGCTATCGGAAGGAGAGAAGATGAAGAAAGAAGTCACTTGGCGGGCCCGGGATTCGAACCTTAGACCCCCGCATGCCAAGCACACGATCACGAACCGGTGTCCTTCACCGTAATAATGGGGCAGTGCAGTCCATTCAATCAAATGTTGTCATCAACCTATTTGATCGTAGTGCATTTGTTATGTGTGTGAGACGAACTGTCGCGGTAGATGCAATCATACTTTTGTTGAATGCACTTTAGCAGTAATATTTACGTAATGATACGTCATATGCACAACCTCTATAGAGTTCCAATATATAATGGCCCCGCCATTTTTTAAAAAGAAATGCGCAGCCTTATGTAACGTTGACCAACAGAGGGCTTCAATACACATGAAATGCTGTCCTCCAGAGGAAGAGAGGATAAGTACTCTTGCATGATTCAAACATGAGATGCTGAACAGTATCCCATGTATTTTTGCATGTTCTACTACTTACATTGGGTGGGTTAGGTTGGGAACCTACCGGCTCAATGTAGATTTAGTCTAAGGCCAAAAATGTTGCTGTATTTTTCCACTCCCTGAATTTTAAATCAAATTAAGTCAATTTTCTCAGCACATAAAATGCTAAATTGCATTGTCTTTGGTAATTATTTAAAGTTGATTTCCCTGATGAGAAATCGAACTTATGAAATTTTTTCATCAAGAGGTATTTATTTTATGACATGTTTTGTGATTTGCCCCATTGAGTGCAACGGTAATTGTCCCCTTCGTCCCCAAGGGGCAGCCAAATATCGGCAAAAGCAACTAATGGGTAGAAGTAATCTATCGCAAGTGACGTCTTGCCGACCGACAGAATGGGATTGGGGTACGGTTTCCTCTTTTAACTTTTTTATTGACCTTGAAACTGCGTGCACATGGAGAAAAACATTACCTTTTGGAACGTTCTTAAAACATTTTGGTAGTATTTGGAATTTTTTGTACAATCTTTCATAAATGAAGAAAAACAAAACTATTTCCACATTTTGAATGTCACTGACCATTTGTTCGGGGCACTTTCATAGTATCGTATTTCGCGAATTAGTGCGAACGTTTTACGTGAATCGGTTTGTTTGTTACTCACCTAGTTCATCGTGAGTTAAGGCTGAAAATAATGGAAGGAAGAAGAAAGGAAGTATGAAAAGTTTCGCTTACTGTTTGATATAATACATTATTCTACAATTTATTTTCTTGAATAATAATAAAATATTAGCACCAATTGTAATGCTGGCTACGCTGCTGTCAATATGACATACTCCCTCCCCATGTCCAACTCTAAAGTCTCTATAGACGAATCCATTTTCACGCATTCCTACACCTCAATGACAGCCATAGCTGGGTCCCCCTTAGGTCTATCCCACCTAAAATGTGAAATGATGTGGCCTTGGCGGGGATATTAAACTGCATTCCATCATCCGTGTTACATGTAGACAAATGAATGATGAAAGTTTACAACACAATACAATTCAACATCGATTTTTAAGCGGATTTACTCCACCCAATTGGGCAGTAACAACACCATAGTTCATTTGGCTTCGTCGAGAGAGTGACGTCAGTCCAATTCCCGTAGTATCAAATCGCGCACATTGACCAAAAGAGTTGTGTTTACACGCGGTTGATTGAATACGCGTTCAAATGACCAGAAATTGATTGGTTAAATATATCTTGATGGTCCCGTATGATCTGTGTTCTTCTTGATGCCCCATCAATTTCAAAATAAGCATTTGTGGCGTAAAAACATTACTTACGGTAAGTTGATCCAATTATTGAGGCGTAATCACTTCTTCCGATTTCATTGATAGCGGTCACTGAAATCTCATATTCCGTGTTAGATTCCAAACCCGTTACATTAGCTGTGACACCATCACGGACTTCTTCTACTGGTCCGAATTCTTCACCCTCCTGGTATATACGATAGGAAATCAAAAACCACTGTGTGACTCCACCACTATCACCAGGTTCCCAATATATCGAGAGTGAATTGCTGGTTGAATATTCCACCAGAAGCATAACATTAATAGGTTTATCAGGAACCCCTGTATGTGTAAATCAATAAGACATTAATGTGAAGTTCTTGGTACGGTCGCAAATCAGGTATTCCTTCCAGTTTGGCCAAGGAAAGACACCCCCGTGCTGCTGGTAATTTACATTGTCGACAATGTGTTGTGCAAGGTTTTGCACAGCGCAAAAGAATAATTTGTATCGTAAAATTAGAAATCAAAGCTATTACATCTAGTGTGTATGTGGTAGACTTAGTTTTCAATAATATGAAAGTGTTCGTCTGCGTATTGGCAAAAATAAAAACAAATGAATTCATTTACGGGCTTCAGTTAAAGACCAAAGCAAGCATTATTTGATTATAATCATACTTATATACAAAAATATGTCCAGTAATTTCATAACAACAACAAAAGCTATTTGTAGTTCTTTACGTCTTTTGAAAATCATTCTGTCGTGATTTGATTTTGCCACAGAGTTTTCCCGCCAAAACAAATGAGATCACTTACTCGCTTCCTCTACGATTATAAAATGTTCATCATGTCCAACTTTGTTCTCCGCTATACATTCATACACACCGTCATCAATATCAGGAATGAATTCTAAAACTGTAAGCATTCCTTTGATAACTGAACCTCTGATTTCATCTTCTACTTCGATGACATCCTCCAGCCCAATTCTCTCCGTGTCATTCCCTTGTGGAGTGTTCCATTTAATTGCAGGTATTGGGTTACCTACCGCGGTGCACCAAATAGTAACGGGATCCATAGGACGTGGCCGCCATAGATTATCGGACTTACTCGTTATATTTGGGGTATCTGTTTAGTTAAAAACCAAAGTATTAAAAGGTGTACAAAAATATGTGCAGTCATTTCATTAAAAGAAACAAAAACCTGATTGTGTGTCTTGAAGTCTTTTGAAAATCATTATGTCGTGATTTGATTTTGCCTGAGTTTTCCACTCTATTCAAGTATCCACAGAGGCCAAAAGGAAAAAAGCCGACCGAATAAAACTAATCATTTCCCGCAGCCGAGCTAATAGGCCAATTACAAAAACCCACTCATAAATCACCTCCGAATCGAACAAAAAACACCAATAACATAACAAGCGCGATCCATGTGTATCATAAACACGATACAAGCCAGAATAGACCATTTCTATAATTAGCATTTTCCTGCCGATGATGGGGTGAACATCGATTGTATACCCTTCTTGACCTCGTCTTTGTTATTTTATAATCATGCAAGTCCTCGCTTTTGTTATTTTGTAACACGTGATATCCATGCTCACCCCATCAATGGCAGGAAATTACCAATTATGATCTAAGAATGATCTATAGTCCGACTTTTATGACAAACGCTGCATTTTCAGTTCTTAGCTGCGATTTTTGGTTCAATTGAGTAGCTTTGTTCAGCATTTTATTCTCTTTCTCATTGGTACACTTTTGCCGCAGCGGTAGAAGAGTGTTGACAAAATATTTCGTTACAATGTTTTCCAAATAATTTTTTACCATATCATTTTGATTTTTGTTTAAAACTTTGTTCTATTATTTTTTAGTATAAAACGTTTTTAAAACTAAAACCAAAACACGCGATGTTTAAACAAAGCATTTTGGTGTTTGCTGGGTAGTATCTATAAGCAAAACACTTTGACAGCTGTATAACGCAACGAAATAGCAATATTGATAAACGACAAAACGATAAACTACTGTTGCCTGTCCAATACTGCATTATGCCGTAAGACGACACGATCTCGCCTAACACACCTTTTCGCAAAGAGGTCAACAAAAACTTTTTTTGTCAGAACAATTTACATTGATTTAATCACAAACCCTGGAAGCGTCTTTGTGTTAATTCAAGACTATGACTTACAATGGATAGTCAATGGAAGCTCGTGAGACACCTCAACTCCACCGATTCCATTGTCAGCTTTACATCGATATAAACCTGCTAGTCCTCTGTGCGTGTTTAGAGTAATAGTACTGGTACCATTCAGATATATTGCTCCATCTATTTTATTTGAATCCTTCTCCCATGTAACAAATCCTTCTGGTTCTGGATTTGCGTTAATTGTACAAGTCAAAGAAACGAATGCCAATTCTTCTATCGGCGAAGAAGGTACAGATATGTTTAAAAATTCTGGAGTGTCTAATGGACAGAATAAAACAAAATCAAATAATGTTATCAATTCATTCTACTTCTAGCTCGTCATTGTCCCAAAACTGTACCTTTAATTAGAATGATTAGGGATGAAATCAAAACACGACCGGCGGATGGCCGCCGGTTCCGCAAGGTTACGTCCGGTTGCTATTGTTCTAAACATTGACAACCGGGCGGAACCGGACGGAGCCGCCGATCGAGGTTTGATTTCATCCCTTATTGAGCAAGATGAACATGAAGTGAAGTCTGAATCAACCAATCTAAGATAATTATGTTTATTTCTGGGAAAACCAGTTATTTCCTTGAGAGGCCTATGACAAAGGGCGACAGTTTCTGGAACCTTTATCATTGCAAACATAATCCGTATGCAAAATATAATTCATAACTTACCATCTAACCAATAAGTATCTTGAGCCATTTGGATACATACACCCTTTTTTGACGAACGGCGTATTCATTGAACGTAATTGATATTTGTTATAATGCAGATTCTAATGAGGAAAGTTTTTCTGAATAAATTTGTTTGCCGTTCTCTCCCCACAATCGAAACTGAGCTGACTATTCAGTTTGAGCTAGCATAGTGTTTCTTGTTTTAAATACACAATTATTTGTATCCTTTAGATGTATGGCGGACGCAAATAGAATGGCGCTCCACGAAGTCTTTTGAATTGTCGCGGTTTTATCCACTACACTTTGAACACACACACCCCTCCATTTTGTGTACGTCACACATAGAAAGAGCTTATTGAAAACTTACAGTAAATTTCTGGTGCACACATGTCCAGATCTCCAACGCAATCTACGTCGTCGTTGTAAGGTTGGCAGGAATATGTTATTCCAATGTTGTCCTTAGTCAAGACGCCTGTTGTTAGCTGCTGCGTCGTTATCTTACCGTTGTATTCAGAATCCAGGTAGGATGGAGCATGAGTGCTGTTGATAGCATCACTATTCTTAAACCATTGTAAGGTTGATGCGGGGTTGCTGGACTCCGACGCACATATAAGAGTTTCTGATGTACCTTCCACAATTGCTGCTGGACACTGAGTGAATGCTGCGGAGACAGGACAAACTGCAAGAAACCATCGAGATGAAATCTCACCAGATAAAAGCATAAACTTAGTTTATTATAACAGGGATTGAACTTTGTTCATTACATATACTTCATATAACAGATAGAGAAGGAATCACACAAAAGGCTGTCGAAGGCCGGAAAGTCTGTGATCCCTTGGTCTGTGTAAGTATAGCGTCTCTAGACGTGAGTATCAGAGTGATGAAAAAGGTGTCAAGAAATTGTCATCCTGTCATGACTTACTGTAATGAAATGTAAGGCCTAGATTATAATAGATTATGGAAGTTAATATCCACTCTCATTAGAATCTTAAATTTACTTTATTTATTAGATACTAACATTTAACATTCATGAGAATAGTGTCCTCTGGAAATGGTGGACCATTCAAATTCTGATGGCGAACTTCACAACGTATTTCCTCTCCGTTAGCTTGTCGATCTGCCGCATAACGTAAAATACTCTTCATATCAATTCTACGTGCTATGTTTTCCGTATTGGTTTGTTCAGAGCTATTGGTAAGATCGGTGTCACGAAGAAACCAAAGTATTTGTCCTGCAGGAAGACCACCGATGGCGTGACAATACAATTCGTGAATCACGTGTTCTTTGGCGTCACTATCTCCTGATACAACAGGATTATCTGGCGGACCTACAAATAAATAGAAAGCAGTAAATATAATCAAAGGCATCAAGAAATTTTTTTTTCCACTAGCCAATTCTCTGAAGTCAATTATGCAAAACAGAGAAAAACAAGTTGCGGATTTCCAGCACGTCACGTTTTATTATCGTTGAAAGGCTGTTGTGATTGCCATGATGTTCCAGACGAATAGCATCAAGCTATAAACCGGACATTGCTTTGGTTTATTGGGCTATTTCAGATGAATTCCATACACATCCTATGGAAGGCATAACCTTATTCTTTCAAATAAAGTTACTTGAATGGATGACTCCATTTGAAATCTACACCCTCTTTGTGGGATATGTGTGGTCATGTCTTCCATACGGGGTGTATGGATTTCAATTGGAATATCCCATTCTGTCTCGGCTCGGCGACCTCGGGTAAAGCACTTCACTATGTTCACGAGTTAGGAACGGTTTATAGCTATCCATTATTAGGCATTATACGAATTCACGACGATAATTATGTAAAGCCAACAGCTTCTAGACCATCGCATAAATTGCGCCGTCCCTGACATGCTGACTATTCACCTTGGTACCACCCCTGATTCAATGTATTACTTAGGCACAACATCTTTTTTGGTACTATAGCGCTATCGGTGCCCGAAGAGGAACCGATGGCCCGTTTTTATCGTACCCTTAACATTTGTACAGTGCATTCATTTCTTTATTTGAATAAAAAAACAACAACACTAAAACAACAACAACTGTTAATTATTATGCTTGACACAATTATTTATTACATCTCCAGGAGTGATGTTTAGAGCCATCGGTACCTAACCGGGCACCGATAGTTCTATAGGACCAAATTGGATGTGGTGCCTTACCTTGAACTTCTAGTTTCACAGGAAATGTGAACGGCGTAGTTCCATTAACAACCACGGATGCAACACATTTAAGATCATTCAAATGATCAATCCTCCGAGGTATAAAAGAAAGAACTGATACCGTATCCATCAATAACGGTTCTTCAGGATTTTTCTCCGTAACAGTATCAACGATGCCGTCATTGGGTGCTTCGCTGCCAACGAACCATGCAACCTGGGCTGCTGGTCTGGACCCTTCAATGGTGCACGTGAATTCCTGGCGTATGTTTTCGGTAACAATTGCTGTGTCATGAGGCTCGTAACCAAATGGCGTACTAGGATCCGTGAGATTCGTATTGGATAAGGTTGGAGGTACTATGATAAAAGAAAAGTGAGTAGATTCAACAACAACAGAAACTAGACGCTGATTGTACAATCTTATGAATATTGATTAGCAACATTTTCCAGTATGTCAGCGCTAACATCGGACACAATAGGTGAATAGACGCTGCAGTGCGTTATTTCAAACCTATTTCAACGATGTGTCAGCAGAAAGGAAAACAAAGATTTACATTGACAACGTAGTTGAATTATTTGCTTTTGTTCTCCCAACAGTAACTATTAGATAATGTCTGTCCTCAAATGAACCTTATTTAAATAAATAATTTTATATATCGCACCTAAATTTAAAGGCATAATGTACGATTTCCGTCAAAATTTAATGTTTTTGTTATTCTTTACCCAAAAAGCTGAAATAATATTATTAATAACTGTCGGGAATGGTTTCTGTCTATTTTAAGGTGAAATAACAAGGTAAAGTGACAGAAACCCCACTGGCTAAGTTGACCTACAAATACAACAAAATTGACAGATTCCATTTAGGTGTAAAATCGGACATATATACTAGTATGTAAATATAACAAATTTGCCCAAAAAAATTAGATTTAAACAAATTAACCAATTTGATATTATAAGATTGTAAATTATGGCTTTAACAGACGTAATGAGATAATAATTGGTACTTATATTTTGAGTTACTTTATAGGCCTATACTTCATATTCATAAGCATAATTTTTTCCAAAAATTTGAGCTATAGTCACAACAACAACAACAACAGTCAAAATGGCTTTTATTTGATAAAGTGTCATAGTTTTATTTTGTCAGAGAGAAACAAATTGTGATTAGCATGTACTACGGAGTCATTCCCCTTTGCTTGGATTTTGATCATTCTTTTATTTGTATAAGGAATGGCAAATTTATCTACAATAATTATTTGCTTAAAAGGATATTGTAAACATTTTTGAACTCCTTTAGTCGAAACGTTTATCATAACCATTTCAAAGTACATATATTTTTCAAAGTATATATATTGTTGTTTAAACATCGAGGATACAATTGTAATATATTTTTGAATGATGGATATTCAATATTCTATTATAAATGAGGGAATTTTTTAGATAAGAGAATTGAAGATGATAAATTTACGTTTCCTCTAGTGATAGAATTTGACATTCGTCCGTGACATCATTATGGTATATATAATTAACCTGTAGCATATCATTTATTCATTCCGTGTAATTAATGATTAATTAAAAACACAATAATATTAGTCATTAATTAATATTATTGGGAACGTTATTAATATTTTTGTGCCATTAATATTCTAACGGGCTATTCCATTTAAAATCCACACTATCCCTGTGGACGATTTAGCTAAGTCTTCAACGGAGGGAGTATGAGTTTTGAATAAAATAGACAAGTGTGTAGCTTCCATTTGAAATACTCACTCCATTTGTGGAAGATATAGGTAAAGCCATAATACAAGGGGAGTATGGGCTTCAAAATGATTAACTCGGACAAATTACATTCGAAAAACACACTCCCCCATGGAACATAATTCCAAAATCTTCAACAGGGTAGTGTGGATTTCAACTGGAATAGCCCGATGCAAACAACACCAGCACAAAATAGGACGTAAACGTGTTTCGAACGAGTTCTGGGTAATATAATACTGAGAAAAAATATCAACTTACTTTTGACGTCCAGATGAACTGGATAGACAAATTGACTGGGTAAATCTGTATGATCTGCAACACATTGAAGTGTAGTGGTATGCATACTCCAATCTGGGTTCAGAGTAACTTCACCAATAGTGTCCACAAGTGCAGGATTGCCGCTCGAAGGATTGGTTCTCGGAAAACCAATGTCATGATTAATTTCTTTGCCATCTACAGTTAAAATAAAAACGTATCGCACAGAATAATTTTTGTCCCTAATCTAGTCGAATTTGCTGGATTCAGATGTTTCAGATCACCCAATATAGGTACACAGGGAACAAAAAGGCGGTTCAAAGTTTAGACCATGTTCTTGGACGGAGCTTCTTATACTAAGAAGGGCCTTTCAAGACTTGGATTGGATTAAGGATCCTGTTTTGCGACGGATATTTTCTATTGTGGCGGACCCTATATTTACAAGCCATTCATGTCATTTATAAAATTACTAAGATCGGCACCGAACACACTGAAGGTGCAGGTACACGAATGGTAGCCCTTTACGAGTATGAGGGGAATACATGTTCAAGAATTACTTTATTGAACAATTAAATATTAATCACCTTGAATCCACTTCATGTCTACACCTAGGCTTGAAGCTAAAGTAATACAAGTGAAAATACTGTTTACTTGCTGGATAAGTTCAACAGTACTCTCTGCTGCAACTGCGGACCCATCTTGTATCAGCTCTATCGAGGATGGAGGTACTGCAAGGAAAAGCAAACAAAGCAAATGCTCTGAAACAGTGTTTTACCTTCAGAAGCATTTTGTAACTTTCGTGTTATCATATTGCTAATTTAAGGTTTAATTTCTGTTATATTAACCACCATAAATACTGGATACCCCAACAACGGACTTGTGCGTTTTGGTATACAGACACCATCCACAAAGCTTATTGCACCTGCCTTTAAATACTTGATGTCTCATTTAACTGTTGGCATTTGCATGCCTAACCCGGAAACTATAAAGCGCACATTTTGTGGTACAACCCGAACACTGGAAACACAGCTTTTGTGTGTAAACCCCGGGTGTATACCTGGAGACTGCAAAACCCGCGTTTATAAACGCGGATACGCGTTGTGTGCTATATGTTTACCGACAAACGTGGACGTTTTTATGAAACCTAACATTCCAGCCATGAACGTCAACGCAACAGGGGACCGTCCCGTTTAGCTAAGAATAAAGATGTGCAATTGACTGCAAACAGCCTAATATTACATATGAGAGAAGTGCGTCCTCTATTGTTGATATAAAAATCAGTCCCTGGTTGATAGGTTAATATGTTGTGTAAAACAGGCCAACGTTCTCCGTTAGGTGTAGAAAATCAGTAAAAAACACAGAAGCTGAATTAGAATTAGGTCTATTCAAGTTTTGGTGTTGTGGTGAACCCAGAACACCGGGCATGAGCACTGAATCTGAACAAGGTAAACACAAAATGCAAAACTTATCAGGTCGATCGTTGTTTCGCCTTCTGCATGCGCAATAAATAATTTTATTTTCCGATAAAATGACCAATGAACGTCATGAAGTATATGATATACATAATTCACTTACCTGCCGACGAAAAAGTGAACAAAGAAGGGAAGAAACAAACTATAACGATGGTTTCAGAAAACATTCTCAGTTCTTGTGCATTTTACCACCATTTGCGAACATCGACTATTAAGGGTTACTTGCAATCGGCTATTAATTATTAACTACAATATTTGATATATCCTGTTATCAGTTTGGCCTCACAAACCTCACTCTAAAAATAACTCTCTCACCTGCATACAGACTCGATCCACACACGCACCCCCACACTTCAGCACACACCCCTTCAAACGAGGACGTACGAAGTAAAAAAGCACTGTACTATCCAATCGAGGACACACATTCCTGCAGTGAATCGACATACCGTGGACATACACATACACACTATAAGATGGTACTACGTAACGGGATACACCCCTTATACCGCCAAGCGAGGACGTACTCTATAGAGCGTTTTTACATCATTTCCGTCAACCTGCACCGGCAACCGTGGACAGTCCACGTTTAGGTGTGTGTCCACGGTTGGTGGTATATTACCACAAATATATCCTCGTTTGGTGGCGAACACGTACTCCCATTATATTTCCACACACACCTCACATACTCTCACACCCACACTATCAGTCCCCAACCACAGAGGCACTAATAAATAAATAAATAAATAAATAAATAAATAAATAAATAAATAAATAAATAAATAAATAAATAAACAAACAAACAAACAAACAAATAAATAAATAAATAAATAAATAAATAATAAATAAACAAACAAACAAACAAACAAACAAACAAATAAACAAATAAATAAATAAATAAATAAATAAATAAATAAATAAATAAATAAAATAGTAATTAATAAATAACATTAACAAGATATTGTACGTTAAATTGGACCAGTCAAATTTTAATTGGTCAAATGTTGTGGGTTCTCATATTATGTAACCATTCTAAGTAAATAAATAAACGTTGGCATTTTAAACAGCGCCTCTCACGTGTATCAAAACGCTTTACATTTATTCCGCTGTCATTAGAAAATATCAGTTGCCATATAATTTCCAAGGCATGCTCATAATTATCTTTCATGTCTTTGGGCGGCGCTCAGTGGACATTATTCATATCAGCTATCCGTTTCACCCCTGTGTAGAGAAAGGCAAGTAAGGAAAAGCACCTTGCCTAAGTGCACAACACGATGGCACCGTCGGGGCTCTAACTCACAAATACACCGATTGCGAGGTAGCGCCCGTACCGCTGTGCCATCGTGCCCTTAATACCTGAGATCATCAGCATACTTAAACTGCCAGATACTCTTCAGAAGCCTTGTTGATTACACCAACAAAGTTGAAGGGGCCAAACTTACTACCCTGTGGGACACCACAGGAGAAAGTTTCCCATTCTGACAGGGCAGATTGGCACTGCACCCGTTGACGACGAGCTGTGAGGAAGTAACGACAGTAACTCGCTTCTGACACCAAGCTTGTAGAATTCTCTGGATAGCTAAAGTATGGTCGATGCAATTAAATGTCTTGGAGAAGTCCGTCACCGCTTTGATTCCAACAGTTCCTTATTTGTCAGTACCAAAACGTAGTCGCCAGCATACTTTACTTTTGCTGATCACTGTGGCCAAACGACCGATCATTATGGTTGGAATTATAAGGTTTTGAGTATCAAATTAGCTTTACTGTTTTTAAAATTTCACGTAAAATAATAATCCCGTATTTTGATGTTGTTGATTTTGATTACTTTAGATCAAAACACAAGGCCAAACTGATAACAAGGTATATCAAATATTGTAGTTAATAATTAATAGCCGATTGCAAGTAACCGCGACCAATTTATAGTGAACTGTAAGGAGTGGCTGATAGTGATCAACAGAGATAGTCGATGTTCTAAAATGGTGGGAAAATGCACAGAAACTGAAAATGTTTTCTAAAACCATCGTTATATTTTGTTTCTTCTCTTCTTTGTTCACTTTTTCGTCGTCAGGTAAGAGACTGGTGTATATCATATACTTCATGACGTTCATATATCCTTTTACCTCAAAATGTGAGACTTTATTGCGCATGCAGCAGGAGGAGAAAAAATACGGCCCAATAAGTTATATATTTTGCGTTAACGTGGTTCAGATTCGGAGACAAATACTCATGCCATGTGTTCTGGGTTTACCCCAACACTCAACTTGAGTAGACCTAATTCAGCTTCTTCTGTGTTTACATACATATTTTTTACCTCCAGGTATTTGCCGGCAAACGGGGACTCTGTGCATAACCATGTTAACTATATCCAAAGTGGTTTTTTTTCTGATTTTCTGCGCCAAAGGTTGACCTGTTGACAAGCTATACCTTGACCTACCTTGACCTAAGGCGTCGTCAGCACGGGTGGATCACTCTGCCTTGCCATCTGTGTCATGATGCTTTGCCAGGTAGTTCACTGTTTTGGTAGCCTTCCAGCTTCCTCAAGAATGTCAATCTTCAGAATGTCTGTCTTCATACAATCCGTCCATCTCTTTGTGGGTCTTCCTTTTGGTCGTTGTGGAAGTATGCTTGCTTCCAGTAGAATTTTTTGATATCTTGTGTTTGGCAATCTATGGGATGTGTCCTAAGAACGACAGTCGTTTCTGAATTACTCTGTTTAGGATGGTGCGGTTCATTGCTAGCGATTGGCGGATGGTTCAGCTTCTAATTTTGTCTATAATCGAGATACTCTCAGAATTTTTCTCAGACACATCATCTCGAAGACAAGCAGACGGTTCTCATCTTCCTTTTCAAGGCCCATGTTTTTGTCCCGTATACATGGTATAGAAGAATGAAAAGAACAAGTACTCTATACAGTTCAACTTTGCTTGAGCGGCGAATATCCTTTGCACTCCAGATTGGCTGTAGTCTTTGAATCGGATCTAAGGCTTTACCAATTCTGTGTTTGAAATCATCCTTGCATGTCCCTCTGCCATATATTTTGCTCCCGAGGTAGATGAACGCATTTACTTGATTTAGATATTGTCAATTAATATTGATGTTGAGCTGAATTTTTATCTACTAATAAATGTTGAAAAAAAATGACCTTTGACTTGTTTTATCCATATCTCCAAAACGTAACATCTCAGAGTAATGAAATGACTTTTTCTGTTCCTTGTATCAAGAGGAATATTTTGAGATATAAACTCTTCAAAAAATGTTTGGAAACTTTCCAAACGGCTTTATATTAGAAATATTTGAAATTTATTTCCATATTGTTTCATATCAATACAAACATTGTTCCTTTATGTCAAAAATGACACCAAATTTTTGACCATAACTTATTCCATGGTTGAATAACTGTCTTTGAAAGGCAAGGAGGTCTCAAACAAAATGTGCCAAATCTGCCATTGTCTGCGCCATTTGAATCAGTAAACATGAACTAACATGAATGAGGAATATCACTCTGTTTCATTAAAAACGGTTTCAAGGTGCTGCCAGTCAGATGTACCGGTCTTCTGCAGCCGTTGATTTTTTGGGCAGTCACTTCTGGGTCTGTCTTTGACATATCCGGTCTGACGAAACTTGGCTTTTAGCTTGGAGATCATTCTGCGGGAAACTCCAAAAGTTGCCGCAACTTGATTCTGAGGTATGTCGGCCTCAAGCCGACCAATAGCTCGAGCCTTATTCAGATCTGATAATCGAACCATGGTTGATTACAACTTTCTTGCAAATGACCACTATGAAGAAGTGACCAGCAAGAGAGATTGACTTGCGTTGATCCACTTGAATCCACATGTAGAACTGGGAATAATCCCATCCTTATCATCACTTTTCATTCAACATGATTATACTGCGAACAACTTTTCATTTATTTTCTTATTCATGCATTTAACCACTCGTTCATTCATTCAAAGCAATAAGATAAGTGCAGACAATGGTCAGTTTGGCACATTTTCTTTGAGACCTCTCTGTCTTTCAAGGAATAAGTTATCGTCATAAATGAGGTGTCATTGTTGACAGGAAAGAACAATGGTTTCACTGATATGAAACAATATGGGGATAAATTTCAAAACATTCTGATATACAGCCGTTTTTGAAAGTTTCCAAACTTTTTTTGAGGAGTTTACTTTTGAATTGATTTTGAGCATTGGCATTTACTAACATGTTCACTTGACCCATACAAGCTAAAATCAATATCAAATATAAAGTGGACACCATTTCCCACTTGAGCGTAGATCTGCGACTGTACTTAAAAATGAATAAAGTCAATTGTTGGGGTATCCAGTATTTATGGTGGTGAATATAGCAGAAATTATACCATAAATTAGCAACCGTAATAACACAAAAATTACAAAATGCTTCTATAGGTAAAACACTGTTTAAGAGCAAATGATTTGTTTGCTTTTCCTTGCAGTACCTCCATCTTCGATTGAGCTACTACAAGATGGTTCCGCAATTCCAGCAGAGACTACTGTTGAGCTTATCCAGCAAGTAAACAGTATTTTCACGTGTATTACTTATGCTTCCAGCCCGGGTGTAGACATGAAGTGGATTCAAGGTGATTAATATTTTTAAATATTAAAATATTTAATTGTTCAATAAAGTAATACTTGAACATGTATTCCCATCATACTCGTAAAGCTGAAAGGACTACCATATTTCCTGTATCTTCACCTTCAGTATGGTCTTAGTGATTTTATAAATGACATGAATGGCTTCAATAGGGTCCACCACAATAGTTATATGAAAAGACCCGTCGCAAAACTCTGTCTAACGGGACCCCTGGCCCAATCCAAGACTTGAAAGTCCCTTCTTAATATAATAAGCTCCGTCCAAGAACCAGATCTGCGCCTTCCGTGAATTGGTGTCCAATAGTATCGCATCCTATAGGAAAACGTTGTAGATACCTAAACCACTAACGTGGCCCCTTACTGATAATTAATGTGAGTTGGACTGACGTGTTTGTGATCTTTTGAAATATTCTCAGCCCACATGTTTGTTAAAATATCTTTGGCATTCCATGTCACATGCGTCAATTATGGCTTCGTCTGTTTCTATTGAAGTCTAGCATTCAGCAGAATACATGGAGATTGATGGTATACACAAGCATGGTAGAAGTAGAACTTCAGCTTTGATATAAAATTTGATCAATTGAGCCCATATTTATTGGTCGAGCTATGAGTTTTAAAATATTGGACGAGACGTAGTCGAGTCCAATATTTAAAAACTCATAGCGAGACCAATAAATATTGGGCGTAAAGTATCCAATATCATTGTTATGTTTTGGATCCAATATTTTCACACACTTGGACTCATCAAAACATAATAATGTATTAACGTGGACTGCGGTATCACAGAGGACAGAATAGGCAGCAGCCCGTGTTTATTGACGTGCGATATACACAACGTTTAAACGGTTGTTTAACACGTTTAACATTTGAACTAAACTACCGAGTTATTCAGTTCACCCTTTGAACATTTACTTAAACTTTGAACAGCATTTTTGTTCTTTGTGCACCTATATTGGGGGTCTAAAACATCTGAATCCCGCAATGTTGACTAGAATAGGGACAATAAAAGTTACTCTCTACAATACGTTTTTTTTTCAACTGTAGATGGCCAAGAAATTAATCATGACACCGGTTTTCCGAGAACCAATCCTTCGAGCGGCAATCCTGCTCTTGTGGACACCATTGGTGAAGTTACTCTGAGCCCAGATTGGAGTATGCATACCACTACACTTCAATGTGTTGCAGATCATACAGATTTACCCAGTCAATTCGTCTATCCAGTTCATCTGGACGTCAAAAGTGAGTTGTTATATTTGTTCTCATCTATTTTTGATGAATTCTATATAATGTGTTTTATCATATTTTAATCATGTATATTAATATTCTCCTAAATGTATTTTTATTTTTATACTCTTGATCAATGTACGGTATTTTGCTCATATTTTTTTAGTTGATGTGTGTATAAGGCACCCAGTTTGTAGGCTTTGTGCCTGTTCTGGGTAGTTTGCACCACACATCGTATTTTGATGTTTTTTGTGTGCAATAAAGGTAATACAAAACGCAGAAACTCGTTCGAAACACGTCCGATTGCTGTTTGTATTTAGTACATAGGCATGTTTTTTCATTCATCCTGATGTGAATGGCGCAAATGGTTCAAGACAAACGTTTATGTGTTTTGTGATAACCCAACATGATAACTTTTTATTCAACTGCGTTAATATTCAGCGCTCAGCACGTAGGCCAATATTCATAATATTACTAGACATGAAGTTGGAATGTTCAACTAAGGGAGTTCTGAAATGCTTACACTATTCTTTTGAGCAAATAATTATTGCAGATAAATTTGCTGTTCATTATTCAAATAAAAAATGATCAAAATCCAAGCAGGCGCATGACTCTAGTATATGATAATCACATTTTGACGAATTAAAACTACGACACTCGATCAAAATAATAATAATAATAATTGTTGTTGCTGTTGTGACAATAACTCATCGCTACCTATATAAGTCTAGGTCCCAGCCGGTTTGTGTTCCTCCGTTACTAAACAAACCGTCTAGCGACAACCTCATAGTATTAAAGGAGGATTTCGTGATCCTAGCATTCTCGATTTATGACAATTTTCAGTAGATAGCCACGAAAAAGAGCTTATTCCCAAAAGTTTAGTTGATTCCGATTTTGCGTTTGCGAGTTATGCATGATTTAGTGTATTACACTGCTCCATAGGCCACTGTTGTAATTTCGTTCTGGTATACCAGAACGAAATTCAAAACAACGATATTTTTGCTAAACGAATTAATCTGCAAGAAATATTTGTCATGTAGCCAGAGGTATCCAGTGGTATGAAAATCTCAGGCTGTTGATCACGAAATGCCCTTTTAAAATAGTACGTCTTTTCTGATTTTCTTAAAATTCATTAACCAATCATCGATCGCCATTTCAAGGTTGTCGCCAGACGGTTTGTTTAGTGACGGAGGAGTACAAACTGGCTGGGACCGAGACAAATATAAATTATGCCCAGTTCTGTAATGAAACACACCATTTGATTTCCAGGGGCGGACTCTGTGCATGTGGAACGGGTTGAAAATGAGGTAGTTCCGTAAAATTCTTCTATTTCAAAAACGGAGCGGTCAATTGTCAAAATTCAAAAAGTATATGATAGCTGATTATATTCCTCAACCACGTCGGTTATTTAGTTATGTTTGGTTTGGGTTTTAAATATATTTAAAAACAATGACGATCTTCTGACGATACAGTCTTTCAGGGACATCCTGTACCTCCATGTCTGCAAGCTCTTAAATCTAGTACGTCTGCAATATCAGTTAATTTGTTTTTGAATTTCTTATTGGTTTCTATATGTAATTCATAATATTGTCAGTCAACACATTATAAGCACCATTACAGCCATTATTAGACAACCCGGCTGTCCCAGGTATGCTATTAGTAACGGTTAGATATCGTTTGACTTGTAATTTGTACCAAAGTATATTACACCGTACACGACAGTGTTCACGTGGTTATAGCAATCATGTATAATGATTCAGATAAAAAGTTACTAGTTTGTCTGTACCATATTGATATTCAAGGTCACATTTCGCAAAAAGTCACTTCTTTCAAATGGTCTCAACTGCGACTATGCCATATCTAAGATATTTTGTTACCTGTAGCTATAATTAGCACTTAATAACTGGTTAGGTCAAGTTTAACTAGCTTGACATTCTCATGGACTGACAACTCCACTCCCGGACTTTACTGCTTCATTATTGTCCCGGTTCATTGTAGATGTAGGCATATACCCATCTGCAAGCTTCTGTAACCCGTAAGCTGCGTCAATTCAGGGAGTAGCAAGCGAGAGGACAGGGTAGACGAAGTCCAGGGGCCCCGAAGGTTCAGGGGCCTCGAGCAAAAGTGATAAAGGAAATGATGTTAAATGGCCCCGCACTGTTCCTTGTCCGTGGACTCCGAGGCTCTTAATGCTACACGTACGCCCTTATGCGTCATTATAAACTTGATGTAATATTTCATGTTTTGTGGGACATTATTGTTGTTGTTGAATCTATTCACTTTTCTTTTATCAAAGTTCCTCCAACCTTATCCAATACAAATCTCACGGATCTTAGTACACCATTTGGTTATGAACCTCATGACACAGCAATTGTTACCGAAAACATACGCCAAGAATTCACGTGCACTATTGAAGGATCCAGACCAGCAGCCCAGGTTGCATGGTTCGTTGGCAGCGAAGCACCCAATGACAACATCGTTGATACTGTTACGGAGAAGAATCCTGAAGAACCGTTATTGATGGATACGGTATCAGATATCTCTTTTGTACCTCGAAGGATTGATCATTTCAATGATCTTAAATGTGTTGCATCCGTGGTGGTTCCTGGAACAACGCCTTTCACATTTCCTGTGAAACTAGAGGTTCAAGGTAAGTAATACATTGAATCAGGGGCGGGGTCAGGGGTTGCGCAATTAATGCAGTGTTCTGGCAGCTTGGAGTCATGATTTTCGCATAACGCCGAATAACAGATTACATTCAAACTTATTCATTGCATTTCTACATGCTTACTGAATTATACGGCCTATCACACACAAGAATTCTAACTGGCAAATTTTACTCGACCCTCTCTTCTTTTCCTCATTAACAACATTTCTTCTCATCTAAATTTTTAAGTTTTTATTATATACTTTAGTGATTAAGTTTGCCCACTCTTTCTAATTATGCAACAAGCAAATATGTTGACAATACTAAACCGCCGTCTTTCAATGAAAATATAATACTATATTGGTACCTCGTTTTCACAGTTTAAAAAAACTTTTTGGTGTAAATAATATATATATATATATATATTTACTAGTAAGTTTATGGTATCAATTACATAAGAAATTTGGAAATACTTATAGGATATGAACAGGAAAGCTCGTCCTTTGATTGATTTCAACCCATCTACATTGTATCTGTAAAACAAGGTTAGGCGTAAGACCACCCTCTTTAAATATAGCAGATCACGATCGGGTAGTTCTGACCTTGGGCGGAAAGCAAGCAACACTGTGCTGAGTGTAGCTGAGTGTGGTACAATTTATTCTTTATGCCTTTGATTATATTTTACTGCTTTCTACTTATTTGTAGGTCCGCCAGATAATCCTGTAGTTACAGGAGATAGTGACACCAAAGAACACGTGATTCACGAATTGTATTGTGACGCCATCAATGGTCTTCCCGCTGGACAAATCCTTTGGTTTCTTCGTGACACCGATCTTACCAATAGCTCTGAACAAACCAACACGGAAAACATAGCACGTAGAATTGATATGAAGAGTATTTTACGTTATGCGGCAGATCGACAAGATAACGGAGAGGAAATACGTTGTGAAGTACGCCATCAGAATTTGAATTGTCCGCCATTTCCAGAGGACACTATTCTTATGAATGTTAAATGTTAGTATCTAAAAAACTAAGTAAAGTTAAGGTTCTAATGAGAGTGGATCATATTTTCTTGTATAGTCTTGGTCAATTTTATATTTTCCATTAATTCCCATACTCTATCAGATTGTATTATATTTCATTACAGTAAGCCATGTCAGGATATGACAATTTCTAGGCAGATCTTTCATCCCTCTGAACTGCGGATCTACTGCCATGACTAGAGACGCGTTGCACTGACCACAGACAATCTGGTCTTCGACAACTTTTCGTGCGATTCCTTTACTCTCATATAGTTGTTTGTTATAATGAAGTAATGATTAATGAATAAAGTTCAACCCCTGTTGTAATAAACTAAGTTTATACTTGTATCTGGTGAGCCTGAGATTTCATCTCAATGGTTTCTTGCAGTTTGTCCTGTCACTGCGGCATTCACTCGGTGTCCGGCAGCAATTGTGGAAGGTACATCAGAAATTATTACATGTGCGTCAGAGTCAAGCAACCCCGCATCAACCTTACAATGGTTTATGAACAATGATGCTATCAACAGCACTCATGCTCCAACCTACATGGATTCTGAATACAACGGTAAGATAACGACGCAGCAGCTGACAACAGGCGTCTTGACTAAGGAACACATTGGAATAACATATTCTTGCCAACCTTACAACGACGACGTAGATTGCGTTGGAGATCTAGACATGTGTACACCAGAAATTTACTGTAAGTTTTCAATATCTTTCAATGTATGGTGTATACACAGAGGCGTAGAAAGAAGTCCATGGACAAGGAGCAGTGCGGGCCCTTCTTCATGTTTTAATATCTCCTTTATCAGCCCTTATTTCATTTTTGATTTTGCTCGGGGTCCCCGGACCATCGGGGCCCCTGGACTTCAGGGTCGGTTTTAGGGGTGGGCGCGCCCCCGTTTTTTTTTGCAGATCGGCGCCTGACTCTGTGTATTTTTGCAGAGCGGTGGTGGCTCGGCGCCCCCTCTATTGAAAATACCTGGATCCGCCCCTGGACTTCGTCCACCCTGTCCACCCTCTTGCTACGCCCCTGCGTACACAAAATGGAGGAGTAGTGTTCAAGGTGTACAAATTCAAAAGACTTCGTGGAGCGCCAAACAAGAAACACGATGCTAGCTCCAAATGAATAGACATCTCTAGACTGTGTGGAGAGAATGGGCAAATACATTTATGAAGTTAAAAAATTAAGAAACGCTTTCATGACTAGAATCTGCACTAAAATGTTAATTAAGTTTAAAGAATACGCCGTTCGTCTGAAAAGGGTCCAGCTACCACAATGGCTCAAGACTGTGTTAGATGAACAGAAGTTAGATGAACAGATTGGTTAGATGAACAGAAGTTATGAATTATATTTTGCATACAGATTATATTTGCAATAATAACGGTTCCAGAAACTGTAGCTTCTTTCTTACCATAGGCCCCGCAAGGAAATACATCAATAGTTGGTTTTCCAGAAATTCTGACTTCGCTTCATGTTTATCTTTCTCAATAATCATTTTAACTAAGGCTATGGCTTTCATTACAGGCACGGTTTTCGGACATCGACAAGCTAGACGAAGAATAACTTGATAACATTATTTGATCTTGTTTTATTCTGTCTTGTTCTGTCCAATAGACACTCCAGAATTTTTAAACATATCTGTACCTTCTTCGCCGATAGAAGAATTTGCATTTGTTTCTTTGACTTGTACAATTGACGCCAATCCAGAACCAGAAGGATTTCTTACATGGCAGAAGGACTCAAATGAAATAGACGGAGCAATATATCTGAATGGCACTAGTACTCTTACTCTAAACACGCACAGAGGTCTAGCAGGTTTCTTTCGATGTAAAGCAGACAATGGAATTGGTGGAGTTCAGGTGTCTCAGGAGCTTCCATTGACTATCCATTGTAAGTCATGGTCTTGTATTAAGGGAAGGGGTATGAACGTTTGGACAGTATTTATTGTGGGACATTAGAGCACATCAGACATATCGAATTGCATTCTGAATACGAAGAATGTCCTTCTGATATCAAATAATTTTGATTTTTGAAATTCGCAATGCATGTAATACACATTTTATGGCAAATCATTAAAAATTGATATTTTTGATATTTAACAGTACTTGAAGTAAACTTTATAAATCTGATGATTTATACATAAAGTGTATGTAGGTGAGATGAAAAGCCGACGATCAATTGAAAATTTTGACATTTCGTATTGAAGATGTGGATTTTTTTCCCAAAACACCAAAAAAAAGGTCTTTTGGGGGAAAAAATCCATATCTTCAATATAAAAGGTCAAAATTTTCAATTGATCGTCGGATTTTCCTCCCAGCTACATACACTTTAAAATATATCATTAGATTTATAAAATTTATTTCGAGGACTGTTATATATCAAAAATTTGAAAAATATCAAATTTTAATAATTTGTCATAAAATTTGTATTATATCGTAATTTCAAAAAAATGAAAATTATTTGATATCAGAAAGACATGCTTCGTATTCAGAAGGCAATTCGATACGTCTGAGGTGCTCTCATGTCCCACAAAAAATGCTGTCGAAACGCCATAAACGCTCATTCTAGATCCCTTAATCAACAAATATTTCCAGGGTACCTGACTAAACCAATGCAAAATACTCTGCCAGTAACAAGATCTACGGGCTATATTATGTTTCTGTATAAAAAATATTTAAAAAAATGAAAAAAGGTTGTATATTTTAAATTAATAAAGATGGCAACCTGACAGCCTTGAAAAGATAAAAAAAAAGAAGATCTACGGGCTATTCTGGCCTTTATATCATGTTTATGGTATAGACAAATATCCAGATTGATTTTCAAAAATTTTAAATCTCTTTCTTATTGTTATGAAATAACTGCACATATTTGTATACCTTGTGATTTTAACAAAACAATGTGTAATATTTGATCTTTATCTGAACAGATACTCCAAATATAACGAGTAAGTCCGATAACCTATGGCGGCCACGTCCAATGGATCCCATTACTATTTGGTGCACCGCAGTAGGTAACCCATTACCTACAATTAAATGGAACAACCCACAAGGAAATGATACGGAGAGAATTGAACTGGAGGACATCATCGAAGTAGAAGATGAAGTCAGAGGGTCAGTTATCAAAGGAATGCTTACAATTTTAGAATTCATTCCTGAAATTGATGACGGTGTGTATGAATGTACAGCGGAAAACCATATTGGACATGATGAACATTTTATAATCGTTGAGGAAGCGCGTAAGTGGTTTCATTTGTTTTTATTCTTGCCAATTCGCTTTAGAAGTAGTGATGTAACAGAATTAATTACCATAGCAATGGATTTACACTATTTTTGAATGTATTGCCCTGCACTAGTCGTTACGCTGTCAAAGAACAGTAAGGCTAGTGCCTTTGAAAAGAGCGGTATTGTATTCAATCAATGATTGTACACATGCACATGTGATGACCTGAGTATATAGTGCAGGGCAATGCATTCAAAAATAGTATAAACTTATTGCTATGGTTATTAATCTTGTTACATCACTACTTCTACGGCGAATACGCAGATGCACACAGTGATATTATTGGAAACAAACAAGTGTAAAACATTTTACATATGTAAGATTTTTTAATTACAATTCGGCAATACAAAGTACACGAATAAATACCGACAAGCAAGAGAAATATCAGTACTAATGAATGAATAAGTAGGCTAAATTGTCAAAGCACTGCGCATGAAATGCAGGATTGCATGTTCGAATCCCTTTTAAGTCCATTTTCTTTGCTCCTCCGTTTCAATATTTATGATTATTATTTCATTGTAATCGTTATAATTATATCATACTATCAACATGAATCATTTTTATTAGGAATTCCTGGAGTACCCATTAATGTTCAGCTTCTGGAAGAATTTTCAACCAGCAATTCTCTCTTGATATCTTGGGAACCTGGGGACAATGGTGGTGTCATCCAGTGGTTTCTTGTCTCACATCGCATTAACAATGAGGGTGAAGAGTTTGGTCCCGAGAAAGAAATTTATGATGCTTCAACGGCTAATGTAACAGCGTTGGAATACAATACGGAATATGAGATTGCAGTGACCGCTGTTAATGAAATAGGAAGGAGTGACTACATGTCGGTCACTGGGACAACTTATCGTAAGCTTTTTCTTCTCTTTTGTACTTCGTATAAAATATCTTTACACCTGGAAAAGAGCCCACCATCCAGTTTTCAATCGTGACTTTTCTCTAGTCCGAAGGGTTGCTAGTCCGAAGGTTCTCTAGTCCGAAGGGTCGCTAGTCCGAAAACCAAATTAAGTTCGTTAATCCTAAGGTTCTCTAGTCCGAATATAGAATAAGGGTTAGGGTTAGGTTTAGGGTAACCGGTTCAGGGTTAAGGTTTAGGATTAGGATTAGGGTTAGGGTTAGAGTTAGGGTTAGCGAGCCTTATTCTATATTCGGACTAGAGAACTTTATTTATTATTTGGACTAGCGAACCCTCGGACTAGAGAGCCCGATATTTGGACTAGCGAACCTTTTTCAGAATTCGGACTAGCGAATGGTAAATTACGTGTTTGAACTAGCGAACCTTCGGGCTAAGGAGCCTTCGGACTAAGGAACCTTCGGACTAGAGAGTTGTCATCTTTTCAATAGGTGCAATATAATATCCTGCGCACCTTTTATCCACTGTACGTGACGTCTATACAAGCAAAATTACACAAGTATTTGAATGCATGAAGGCCCAATTTTTAAAAGTGACAAACTGGATGGCCATTTTAAACATCCACACACTAAGACTTCAGGTTGGATATGGGATCGCTAATTTTGAGCGCCTTTTTAAAAACAAATTGTGTGTAGCATCAAATGATATAGAGGAAATAAAGAAATGATTCGGATCAAGATGTCGGCACAAGAATTAACATTAATTGTGTTTAAATTATTTTCAGCCTTATCTCATGATGAACTGGGTAAGTTTGATTCAAATTAAGTTTTATCTGCAACTGTAATAGCTTCTCTCTTTTGCACACAATAGAGTTAATCGAAATGATTAATTTTCGTTCAAAAATGCCTCGGTTCTGATTATCCAGTAAAATCATGTAAAAAATTGATTAGCCACTAAAATACACTAACAAAAATAACAAAAATATATCAAGTAGTATTTTGTAGTACTTGGTAGTGTTAGGGTTAATAAATCTTGAAGTCGCTACCGAATGCCCGAATCAATTGAAATTTGTCACAGATATCTTTTGAATCACATACCCTAAAAAGAAGATGATAGAATCACGACATACCCCTTTAATTGTATTATCATTAATACATCTCACAGGTATTGAAGTCACTTACAATCC
Organism: Amphiura filiformis; assembly: GCF_039555335.1. Taxonomy (NCBI): domain Eukaryota; kingdom Metazoa; phylum Echinodermata; class Ophiuroidea; order Amphilepidida; family Amphiuridae; genus Amphiura; species Amphiura filiformis. Next base: position 23,087,077 of record NC_092643.1, on the reverse strand, counting down.
ACAAGCCGGTGAAATCTATGTTGAGGGACTGACTGCTAATGCTGATTTGTGCGTTCGATTCTGGTTAAGTTACAATGGTGGGTCTTCTTGGGATCCATTTGGAGATTGTAATTCTGTAGATGGTATCTACTTTGTAACGGACAATCCGGAAGAAGCACGGCTAAGCTCACAAGTCTGTGGTGTAACAAGTAATCTATGTGGGGAGCTCCAAGAAGCAGGTAAATATGTGACGTGTCATGTCAAAAGGAGACACTTTTGGGCAGGATTGTAAATGGAGAAATAGCTAAAAATCTTGCCGGGGTGATTGTTTCACAATTTGGGTTTGTAGCGAAAAAATAATGTCTGATAGTTTCAGACCGGAATATAACTGGCATCTTGTATTTTTTGAGACATTTTTCAAGGTAATTCCTACTTTCAACATTGTCAACAATATTTTTAAAGGCCGATATCTCAATTTCCAATTTTACAATTACGAGCTCAATATCTTCTCTTAGGAATGGCCGATTTCATTGGGGGAAACGGCGTTGTGGAGCAAAATATCTCTTAATTTAAGGGCTGGGGTATGAACGTTTGGACAGTATTTATTTTGGTACATCAGAGCACATCAGACATATCGAATTGCATTCTGAATACGAAGAATGTCATTCTGATATCAAATAATTTAGATTTTTGAAATTCGCAATTTAATACACATTTTATGGCAAATCATTAAAAATTTATATTTTTGATATTTAACAGTACTTGAAGTAAACTTTATAAATCTGATGATTTATACTTAAAGTGTATGTAGGTGGGATGAAAAGCCGACGATCAATTGAAAATGTTGACCTTTCGTATTGAAGATATGGATATTTTTCACAAAACACCAAAAAAAATTAGGTCTTTTTGGGAAAAAAATCCATATCTTCAATATGAAAGGTCAAAATTTTCAATTGACCGTCGGCTTTTCCTCCCTGCTACATGCACTTTAAGAATATATCATTAGATTTATATAATTTACTTCGAGGACTGTTATATATCAAAATTTGAAAAATATCAAATTTGTATAATTTGTCATAAAATTTGTATTATATTGTGATTTTCAAAAAATGAAAATTATTTGATATCAGAAAGACATGCTTCGTATTCAGAATGCAATTCGATAGGTCCGAGGTGCTCTCATGTCCCACAAAAAATACTGTCGAAACGCAATAAACGCTCATGTTAGATCCCTTAAGATATGTAAAAATCTGAAAATTGATAACCTGCCCAAAAGCGTCTCCATTTGACATGACACGTCACATATATACAATGTAATTAATGCAGTTTAAGGTTAGCAACTATTTTAAACTGTTGCGATTTTGTAGAAGAATTCAAATATCACGGATATAGTTTTGTAGGTCCTTGAGTTATGTTGTAAAGAGGGGGCTGAAACAACAACACTTTCGTAAATCGTACATAACTCATTAACACCAATAAATCAAGCAAGTTTTCAAAGTATATGATTTGTAGAATGAACTATTGCAAAACATCAAAGTGTCATTTTTCAATAATATGTGAGTGGACGCGGCGAATCAGCCGTAAACTCGGCAAATTGTAATATGCGTTAAAGTGTAAAATGTATGTGAAAGTCGTATTCATAGGTGTATCAATTCGTTGCGACAAGTATCTTATAAAAACGCTGTTTAAATCAATCAATAATACTACTGTTGAAGAGGATAATAAGCTTCTACCTATTTCTATAGAATAGTTCTTGTCTTTGTTTGCTTTGGCTAAATCCTGTTCAAGTGGTAGATAACAAAGCATTGCATTTCTGAACCTCGTTGACTTGGGGATGATTTGAAATGACCGCCAATTATGACTGTTGGATATTTACCAGAAATGTAGAAAAAGAGACACATGTAGAACCGATACAAAATACAATTTTGTCGAAGGAACAGAGTTCAACAAATCATAACCCCGCTTTTGGATATCGTTTGAAGTCAAATGATATACCATTTTAAAGCTTATGATATATATTTTCTAAACACGAAATAAAACAAAATTGACCGGGGCCGACTTTACGGCTGATTCGCCGCGTCCAGTCACATATATTGATTAAGATAATAAAAATCGACCAACAATACATCGTGTACCCTTTCGGGCTCGGATAGCATGCGTTTGCACAGTATTTCTTCTGGGACATGAGAGTACATCAGACATATCGAATTGCATTCTGAATACGGGGAATGTACTGATATCAAATACATTTTTGAAATTCGTGATATAATAAAAAATTTATTGCAATTTAAATTTGATATTTTTTATTTTTGATATTTTAACAGTCCTCGAAGGAAATTTGATTAATCTAATGATATGTATTAAAGTGTGTGAAGCTAGGAGCAAAAGCCGACGATCATTTCACAATTTGACATTTCAAAATTTGACCTTCATCTTCAACAATTTTAGCAATTTTCTACGCCCTCGGATCGTAGTTTTACACACCATTGATGACATCATGTGTTTTGACCTGTAATAAATTACAGGTCAAAGGTTATCTTTGCCAGTTGAAAGATCGTTCCAGTTACATTAATAATTGTTATACTGTATATAGGTTATATCAAGGTTCTGTCAGTGAGGAGATTGGTGAAGAATAAGGCATTATCAATTAAAAATGTTTGTTTGCATTTTACATTGTTTAATTGTGTGTAAATCAATGGTGTGGATTTAACGTAGGTTTACAAAAACACACTTTTATACGTGGTCATATCTTTTCTGGTGTATGCCTACTTTATTGGCGTATTTCAGTTTAACTTTTTGGTACTCAAATATTGTTTCTTGTATCTGACAGTTTACAGATTGCCGCAACCTGGAACAAATTGGAAACTAATTGGACCAATAATAGGAGTAGGGGCTTTTCTTCTATTGCTTGTAATTGTTGCTGTAGTGATGAAGTATCGGAAACAGAAACCTAAAACGTAAGAATGTACATTTTGCTATTCTTCTCGTCAAGATCATCTTGTCTATATCACTTCCTCATCTTATTATTCTACCAGGAACTGAATGTGCATAATTATTACTCAACCCCAAAAAATTAATACGAACTTAAAAAATTATGTAGTTCGGGAGCTAAGATAATCTCATAACTTTCTTAACCTATTTCTTCATCTGCTTTGTTTACAGAGAGGATGCATCCCAACAAGGTTAGCAAAAACACATCACGATTTAAAAATTGAAAGTAAACTAAGCTTTGTTTACAAAATCCATCAGGTTTTTATGTGTAGAATGGATCTTTGTAAGAATATCCTACAACATGTTTATTATATAAGAAACGTGAACGTGATAAAAGGTACAAACGTTTTGCAATTCTTCTTGAGTATGTCAAGAGATGATCAGTTTAACATTTTGTCATACAGCTAGGGCTATATCTGTACCAAATGGGGAGTCGGCCCGGGGGAATCAGTTACATCAGATGATCTTGTTCAGTGCAGCTTTCCAGGAAGTGACCTTTACCTGATGCAATTGGTTGTCAAATGTTGACAGTTGGTAACAGGTGTCATGATAGGCAATCAGTTACATCAGATGATCTTGTCAGTCCAGCTTTCCGGAAAGTGACCTTTCACCTGAGGCAATTGGTTGTCAAATGTTGACAGTTGGTAACAGGTGTCATGATAGGCAATCAGTTACATCAGATGATCTTGTCAGTCCAGCTTTCCAGGAAGTAACCTACACCTGAGTCAATTGGTTGTCAAATGTTGACAGTTGGTAACTGGTGTCATGATACCCAATCAGTTACATCAGATGATCTTGTCAGTCCAGCTTTCCGGAAAGTGACCTTCGGCTGAGACAAGGCAATTGAATACATGAATACAAAAGCCACCTAAGTCCATGCGAAGTTATTTTGAGAGAAAAACCCGTGTATCATTTTAATTCCTTCAGTTAGATTTACCTGGTTAATATGGTAAGTTTTACGTGCAAATGAGTGGATTAACCTGTATTAGGTATGACGATTAGCATTTCAGGGACTTCGTGGGGTTCATTTTAAATTTTGGCTTAGGTGGTTTTTTGAATCATATACAAAGACAACAATGTTAGAATGAGATTACCACTAGTAAGATAATACAAAATAAAACACACAGGTATGTATAATGTTGATAAGCATTCTGCCATGTAATATAAACCACACACTTTCCTTTATTAAACCCATTTTTTGTTCAAAAGTCATTCTCTAGCAATGAATGTGTTACAAGTGGACTTTTATACATACTGGATTTCAATCAATGTGTTACAAGACTCAAATCATGGAATTGGGTGATTCTTTCATACATGCTATTTTTCACATGCCCAATAGACACAGAGAATGAATTTGAGTTGTTCTTTCATGCATATGACAGGCCTATGTATAGCAACAATTTCCCATGCTTAACTCAATTTGGCCAAAGTATGGACTTAGGTGGCTTTTGTATTCATATATTCAATTGCTTGTCAAATGTTGACGGTTGTCCCGCTGGAAGAATTTTATGGACATGGTGTACGGTTTCCACCCAGATGGAGGAGGAACACTCAGGTCAAACCAAATACTAAAAACAAAATATTGTCTTCCAAAAGTATTGTTTTAAACTCCACGCCATCCAGAGTTGGAACGTTGCCTTAGCTCATATACAATATTGGGGTGGAGACCGGAGAGAGGGGGAGACGTTCATGGACTTCCTGCATGATTAAAACATGTTGACAAAGATGTAGATGAAGAAGATGAATGGGTTATTGTCATGTTGTACAGCAGAAACGTTGCTGAGTTTGTAGCATAATGACCCACATTCAGTCTTGAATGGTATTCAATTGCGCACATAACCAATGATAACGTTCAACTGGTTGTCAAACATAAAATGCGGTGTATCGTAAAGTATCGTATCGTGTCGTATCGTATTATATTGTATCGTATCGTAAAGTTGTATCGTATCTTATCGTATCGTGTTATATTGTATCGTATCGTATTATATTGTATCGTATCGTATTATATTGTATTGTATCGTATTATATTGTATCGTATCGTATTATATTGTATTGTATCGTATTATATTGTATCGTATCGTATTATATTGTATTGTATCGTATTATATTGTATCGTATCGTATTATATTGTATCGTATCGTATTATATTGTATTGTATCGTATTATATTGTATCGTATCGTATCATATTGTATCGTATCGTATTATATTGTATCGTATCGTGTCGTATCATATGTAATTACTTTCTTTTCTTCTTTTGCAGTTGAAGTTATAGAAGTTGGAGTTATACAATCAGGTGATTATAACTACCGTATTGGTAATTATAAAAGATTCATTTTAAGTTTTAATGAACATGATTCTATCTGAACTCCCAGTCTGCACTCAAGAGCAAGGTATAATCACCATGCCTGTGCCGCAGCATTCAGTAGGTAATATTGAAATATACGCAGGACAAAAAGGAAGTCCTCACTTTATGTAACTCGTCATAAATCCAAACCTACTCATGTTATGATAATTTGATTTACACAATCGTGAGCAGCATTTTGTTGTTAGCCCCAATTTGTTACCGCATTACTACATGTACTCAAAACTACATGTACTCTAAATTGACAGAGATGGATACCCTATTCACAGACCGAAGGAGGGTCTACGCAATACTGAAATAGGCTAGTCAGAATTCTGAATACTGGTCATGAGACCCTTTTAATGTAAGTAAACTCAAAGGTTAAAAGTCTCAAAAGTGAGACGACCCGGCTGTAGTCAAAATCATTGTTTGTTCTTTCGTCATTAAAGTTGTGTGTCAAAATGTTCTAACTCTTACCTTACATTGCTATGATATTGCTTATCCATTAATGTAATATTTAGACGGGTACGACTGTCGCATTACATTTGGTGCTATAAAGATGATGAATCGGGACTCCTTGTCAGGGAGCTTGGCACAAGGTAGTTCAGCGCTATACAAGGACAAGAAAGTTGCTTTAAAGTTATTGAAAGGTAAGAGAAACATTTGTTAAGCATGTAGATGTGTGTACATTTTGGTTGCAAAACTGATCTAGCTTATACCAGAACACTTTAGGGTGGGGGTTACGGGATCATTGCTACTTGTTAGTCTTTTCCAGCTATTGCTGATTGCACTTAATTCAATATCACTAATAGTATAACGTTCCCCTTACAGCAGTGTTGACAATTTTCCAAAGGGTAAGAATGGTTCTAAAGTTGATATTACACTGTTGAATGTCCTTACCCTGACAATAAGAGAATACCATATATATCTGAAATCCTCTTAGTGCCATTCAGGTCAGCTCGAATGCACCAGTCGTTTGGTGAAGAAATCTTGTGCTCGATCTTGAACTGGAACTGTATGACCTGGACTGATGCTTGATGCCCAGGGCTTGATGTTGGTTGGAGCTTTGGTTGTGTTGGACATAATCAGATGATAGCTCATACCACTTTATAGTTCATTTCCCGAAGTTCAATTTATATCACTTATTAACTATTATTCTTCAAATATCATTTTACCTACTTATAGTAAAAGAAGGCCAAAGGTTGGATGAAAAGAAGCTTGAATCTACCGTTAGAAGGACAGTTCAGGCGACCACCAAGCAAAAAAGCGCAGTGAAGCAGAACAAGAAGAATCAAAATATAGTTCGTGTGAAAGGATGGACCAAAAATGGCAAAGGTAATTTTAAAAATTTGCTTAAAAGCAAAGGGGAAGTTCAACAACATCACGGTCACTAATATTCAACGTGAGATTTGGCAGGTACCAAATAAATAGAAAACTCCTTCCAACCCAAACTTTTGACAAATAATTGTGGACAGAAAATCTTTTAAAAGTATTTGAATTTCACTGTAAAACGTTGTGACCGATTTCTCTTCATGCATATTCCCTTTAAACTAAACTCCTCAACAAAAGTTTGGAAAGTTTGGAAAGCATCTCCAATTATTTGTGACATATTCATATCGTGTTGCATATGGCACTGGATAGCTACAATACTCCCCTTTACAATGACACCCCATTTGAAACAATAACATTTTTCACCTCTGAGTACGCGCCTTATGAATGTATTGGGGTCTCAAACAGAATTTGCCAAATTGACCATTATGATTATTCTGTGCTCAAACAACGCTAGCCACTATAAACCTCAATAGCGGTGGAAAAACCACAGGCAGCCACAATAGTCAGGCACCTTATCCTCATGCTGCTCAGCGACCTGATTACACGTTACTGTGGGATGGAATTCCATTCTTCAACAAGGATACGTCGCAGGTCATTCAATGTGGTTGCATGTGGGCTTCTCTGGCACGCATAGCACGATCAAGCTGGTCTCACAAGTGTTCAATCGGGTTGAGGTCTGGCCCCCCGGGTCTGGCCTGATGACAGGCCATTTTGACTCTACATTCATATTCTGTAGGTAGTCGTTGACTACCGTGGTTATGTGGGGCGAGCGGTGTCATCTTGAAGGATCGCATTAGGTCCCAGATTGTGAAGTTTTGGGATTGCAGCTTGCTCACTATACATTCACAAGGCGTGTACTCAGCCGTGAAAAATGTTATTGTTTCAAATGGGGTGTCATTGTAGCTATCCATTGATATGCAACACGATATGAATATGTCACAAATAATTTGAGATACAGATGCTTGAAAAAACTTTTCAAACTTTTGTTGAGGAGTTTAATAGTCAAGAAAAATATGTAGGCCCTACATACCCTAATAGTCACAGGAGATAGACGTGGCGCGTTCAAGCTCTTCATTAGAGAGCGTGTAATTTCCAAACGTAGGTATCATACGCCCATGCATCAATTCAAAATCACTCTCATGTGACGGGATTTTGAATACACGGGCGTATGATGTGTACGTTTGGAAATCGCAAGCTCTCTAGAGCGGTTGCGACTTATTTCCAAACGCCGTGATCGCACCGTATACCCCGTCTAGTCTTAGCTTATCTATTCCAAATCACTCACCTATATATCAAGGGCCCGATCAAGGGGCCCTGTCAGCGGCAACTGATGACTTGCTGCTGCCTTTTAAGAATTTAAAAATCCGCCACTATGAGCAGTCGAGAAAACCCGTGCTTCACGTTTACATTACAAGGAATGTCGAGACGCGTCATGGTTAGAAAATCTTGTCCGTTTATTACTACGCCTATTTATATATCTTCGCTCTGGAAATTAATTCTAAATTCCCACTTACTTTTTCTGCAGGTGAAATTTTCATCGTAATGAAATACGCTAAAGGAGATCAGGTTGAAAATCTTCACGACATTTTAAATAGGACACATACCACAATGAAGGCAATGACTATGGAACAGAAGTACGACGTTGCCATTGATGTAGCAAGGGGAATGAAACGCCTTAGTGAACAGAACCCTGTATGTTGACCATTATTGTATGTGTGGGGTGGGTGTGTATGTGAGTAGAGGGGTGGGTGTCAGGCCTTGAAATAAGAAAAACTATCAATTTTCAAGGGTAAAGCTTAGGTACTTTATTGAATCAAATAAAAATACTACAACATAATTACACAGGAAAATAGGGTATCAAAACGCAAGGAACCACTGCTGCGGGAGCAAAGACAATTAAACGCAGGATCATAAATAAAGACCAAAAAAAGGCTCCTATGAATTATCAACATGATTAAAAGCAATTTTGAACAAATGTCTTTTAAGCTGACTTTTGAAGTGTGCAAGAGATGAAGAAGATTTAATGTGAACAGGAAGTTTGTTCCACAAAAGGGGCGCAGCATTACAGAAAGCCCGCTCGCCATAAAATTGAGTTTTACCCCTTGCCGGTAGACGGAGAAGGTTTTGTGATGCAGAGCGCAGATATCGATCAGGATTGTATGTGATTAAAAGATCGGCAATTCTGTCGGTCCGTGTCACGTCACTTCCGGTTGATGATGCGACTCACGGTCGAGTGAAAACAAGTCCTTGATTCGATTTTTGTTGATGATTTCTGTCATTGGTGTTGTGTTAATTTGATCGCAAATAGTCAGTGGAATCAAACAATCGTTTCTAAGTCTACTGAGTGGAAGAAACTTACTGGATTTACCATGTATATACTGACAAACTTAAAATTAAATTCCATGGTCGAGTGCTTTTTTCCGGAATTCAATGTCACTCCAACAACATCGCTATGTAGCCTCCTTCACAGCCGGTTTCTGTCGTTCATAACAAACCGTGAGTCACATGCAGTTTGGGCCCGAGACTAGAGATAGCCCGGATGTTGGACCAACAGAATATAAGATGGAGCAAGACCATTTAAAGCTTTTACGAAGATGAGAAATACACCAGTCTGGGTTGATTCGTTTCCGTATGTTGGAGGCAAATTCTATCTTTGATTGGTTAGATCACCCAAACTATTTCTCTCGTGACCCAAATTTCAAAAGAAAAATATGGCGCATAATACAAATGCTGTTTAAATGTACGGAGATGTATTATTGTATTTTTCCCGAAGAGTCCCGAGACTCCTTTTGGAAGAAGCCACGTACGACCCCCAAAAGGGTCGCGATCGGTACGACCAAGGGGGTGACACTAAATTCACGGTTGTTCTATTAGCAACGCAAATCCTATGAAAAATTCCGCTGGTTTACTAGCTAGAAAGTGAGGCCAGTTTATTAATATCGATCCGTTATGAATAATTCATGTTCGACCCCTTGGATCATGATAATTGATATTGGCAAATAACAACGTTGTTAGTTTTGCGAACTTTGACTGTTCAATTAGAGTATAGCGCGCCCCCAATACATCTGGGCACAAACCAGGCGAAAACGATCCAGTTTAATGAAATGGCGGACGGGTATTCCTATCAGGCACCAGTGATATGTTTTTTCAAAGAAAGTCTACTAATTTGATATGAAATGACATGTTGCAATAGCAAAGTCAAAATTAGGACTTGCTGTCAATAATATGAAGGAAATATGTGACAGAGGCAAGGTGTGAAATACAAGTAGTATTTTAAGTTACAATAACCTTTGATACCCGACCTGACCTTCCATCATGACGCCTTATTCGTCTTATGTATTCCTATTATGCTCTCAAGTAAAATAAAATACCAATCTGCACTAAGCAGACAGAATGTTACTTGGCTCCCAGCATGAATTATTGATTTTATACGGAGGTAAAGAAATGCACAGTTGACTATACGACTATGCAAGCCGTGCAACAATACTCCAAATATTTACGGTAAATCTGAATAGTGGTCACATGTTGACATATCAAGTGTTCGGGAAATCACGTGGCAACATTTTAAGATTTCAGGCTTGTTTACTAGTTAATTGCCATTTGTACTCTTTATTATTTATCTTTGTTAATTAACATATATTTTAAATGCTGATAAATCGTGGTTGGCTGCCCATGATATCTGTTAAATTCAATGTTTTATGAATATAATGCTACCACGCAGAGGGGGTCACGCAGCAGAATTTCACACCACCTGACTTAGCTAGATTTCGAAGCTCTGCTCTTCAAATTCATGTAAATTTCAAAGTTTATACACTTAATATATTTAATATGATACTAATTTTTTGTTATAACCAACTGGTACACGAAATATACTAGCTTATTACCTATACAGAAAGGTGATTATCAGCCTTCACCCCCGCCTTCACTCAGCAATTTGACTTGCCCGGCATATGCAGCCATTCTCCGTCTGGATAACATGACTGTCGCAGTCAATACGTCTGGGCACAAATTTAAATAACAATACGCTATTTACATATCAATGCGGCCTCATGCTAATTAAAGCTGCCGCTTCCAGGAGTTCTTCTATGGTACGACCCACAGTTTGTGAACCGCTGAGTTAATCAATACGTAACTAAATATAACTGAGACGAATCAGGACAAACGATTTAATGAGGTTCGGTCGTTTCAAGTATTGAGTTTCAGTATTAAATTGGGTTTAATTTGGTCACGTATTATCCTACCTAAGCTCTTGACTGACATCATTATCGATATCTTTGCTTGTACCCTTTGTTAGAAACTTAAAACTTGTAGCAAACAGTATTGGTTTTCATTTCAGTTTGTTACATAATCGTGTGAACGCATAATCGCTTGGTTTGAAGTTTAGTAGTTTAGCTGATCAAAGTATACAAAAGAAATGTTTACATTTCGCAGTGCAATATTCACGAGGAGAGAAATCGAGCATGTCAATCTACATTTAAAAGCGTGGTTTATAAAATCCAATATACCGTAAAACCTCGTCTACAAGCATATATAGTTTTTTTATGAAAGCTTATTTAATACGACCAGCCGTAATTGTCAAAACAATAGATTGGCCTTACAATAGTATTTGTTTGTATATGCTTGTATATTATTTGCTCAAACTCAATAATGTTATATATATTTTGTCGCTGGATGAAGCCTGGATTAATTTACCTTTCATCATGAGCATTCTATGCTAGGCTATTTTACGTGTGACCATCGAAATATCTAATTGCTTGTTTGTTTTACATATTTAAGCCGATTGTCCATCGTGAACTTACTACCCGAAATGTATTGATGAGTGTTAGTGGAAGGAAACATGTTTGCAAAATTCTGATCGTTGACTTCGGCTCAGCAAGAAGTCAATCTGATGAAGCAGTGCCAACGGTAAGAAGCATCTTAAGTTGTATATCACGCAGTTTTCTCATCATTGCTATATAGCGAACGATGTTATAAAAACGTTAAAGGAAGTGTCCGGTAATCACAACATTAAGCCTTATATGTTAGAAAAATAATTATCAAGCACGAATCACATGGTTTTATTTCAAACAAACTCATATTAATCATAAAAACGAATAAAAACAGCCATCTCTCATCACGCGATATTCAAAATTCCCGCGCCGAAATTGTCTAGAGCAGTGACGTCCCAATAGTTCAATGAAGCCTGTCGACAAATGAGCACAAATAACCATGACGTCACTGCTCTAGAACATTTCGGCGCGGGAATTTTGAATATCGCGTGTTGAGAGACGGCTGTTTTTATTAGTTTTTATGGTTAATATGAGTTTGATTGAAATAAAACCATGTGATTCGTGCTTGATAATTATTTTTCTAACATATAAGACCTAATGTTGTGATTGCCGGACACTTCCTTTAAGGGTATCGATACATGATTTACCGACAAGTGACTTTCGGGATGCAATCATGCATATAAAAAGAAAAGTACTACATGTAGTCGTGGACAAAAGTTTGGAATATTTTTTATTTTTTGCATAGCCCAGCTGTTTTTAAGAAGTGCAGATTTCTACCATCAATGACCCGTCAGCCATGCAAATGATGGATCAAGGGGTGTCTAGCAAGGTCTTAGGTACCATTCCATATCACACATTACGTAATGTAGGTCAATGGCTTCTTATGCCTGACCAATGAACCATCGGGCATCCTTTTCGCAGTTATTTTAGCAATATGATTAATAAGGTAACATTGGCTTTTGCATTACCGTGTGAAGAAACCAGCTTTACGCTGTTGCATCTGTCTGACACGGTTGTAGTATTTCTGATCATTGGGTGCGAGTTGAGCGCAGATTAATTGACTTTCGGAATCGCGGCTACAAACAGAAGGATATTGGTGCCGCTTTAGGAATTACACAAGGTGCAGTTTCTAAAATTTTGAAGAGACCGGAACTACTACACCTAGACCAAGGTCAGGTCAATCCCGAAAGACAAGAGCCAGTGAAAAGCGATCTCGAAGTTCAGACTAAAATGGGGTATGAGGTTAATTTGGTCCGAAACCCACATACTGTGGGAGATGATTGTATGGACCATCCCCGCTTATCAAAATATTGGAGTGGGTTCATCCCCCCTATCCAGCTCTATCCTCCCGGATCTCCGCCTATGATCCAAAGATCGTTTTCCCCGTCGTTTTCCGGGGGTTTTCTGTTTAAATGTGGAATGAATAAAAACACATTTGGAGGCCTGTTTGAGTTTTCTTTCTCATTTTGCTTTAGACTGACGAATCAGGAACAGATCCTGCTTGGCTGGCTCCTGAATGTAAGAGGCGTGGTACGTTCGACACCAATAGTGACGTATGGTCATTTGGAACATTACTGGGCGAATTGATGAGTGCAGGTATATATTCCAATTAAAGAGGTGCTAACAAAATAAATAAAATAAATGCGAATACAGGCCAGGCTCTCGTAGTCCGACGTCTTTGCTGGCGATTTTCTGTTGCATCAGAAGGGGCGAAGATTTTGACATTTTATCTTTAACAAGTGACCATACGGTAGGCGCTACTATTTGCATCCCAAACCATCGAGTTTGTTGAATGGCAGAGATGTATTTTAAGCACAGATTTTTAATTCTCACTGCACAAACGTGCCTGGAGGTATATTAAAATAGCCCTGCTATCAAAGATCTTCGCGATTCAAAAGCTGATGCCTTGGTCCTCTTAATTTCATTTACAGAAACGACCCACACAGAATCAGAAAACAGACTCAAGGAGCAAATGTAAGGCTATTTTTACGGGCAGGTCCAATGTCCATACCCGTTTGGTTTACGTAAATCCTTTGTCTTTCTCTTGTTACTTCTGTCTTTTCTTTACCTTTTTCATTTTGTTAGTATTCCTTCCTTTCCTTTTATTTCTTTTTTGTTTTCTGGTAATATCTTCCTTTCCGCACTTCCTTTCGTTGTTTACTTAGTTGTCTTTGTTTTTAATTGTTCTTTATATTTCTTTTATCTTCTCTTTTGTTCTAAACTTTTCATTCTATTTTCTTCCATATTTCTATACGTTTATTATTGTTCTTACTTTTCAGTTTTGTATTTTCCTTGCTCAGCTTTCTGATTTTCATATCAGATTTTATTTTTATACCATATATGCTAATACTATATACTAGCGGCTTGTAATTAAACTGCTACATACATATCGTTATGAATTCGGCAGACGGCCGAATCCAGATTCGGCTTTTGGTAAATTCATTTTACGCATGCATAACATTTGAATTAGAGAACAAGGGATCAATGATGTACATAATAGAGGGCAGCATATCAATTTTTAACGGAGATCAGATGATAACAGCATAATAAGTAATCAAAAGAGGGCGACATACAGGGTTAGCTAACGGTGCATCGCAGTGCGGTCAACGACGATATCCGTTAAATAATCGATATGCTGCCCTCTATAGGTAAAGCATAGATCCCTTGTTCTCTAATTAAAAAATAATGCATGCGTAAAATGAATTTACCAAAAGCCGAATCCGGATTCGGCCGTCTGCCGAATTCATAACGATATGAAGAACTTTGTTGCAAAACCCTTTACATCCACATCCACGTACTTGAGCACTAGTCAGAAAACATCAAAAAAGTACTGATATAATTATGAGGGTTTGCAACAAAAGCCGTTTCTGGCCGGGGATGCTTGGGTGTGATGAGCATCTCGCGAAAACTGCTTTTGTTGAAAATTCTCTTATATCAGTGATTTTTGATGTGTTCTCAAAATTGCCCAAATGGAGGGGATTTGCAACAAAGCTCTTCATATATAGTTGGTTATAGTTATCCCGATAGTTATACTGTCAACCTAACAACGGGACAAACCGTTTGATTATTTGTAAAAGAACCATTATCTGACCTATAGTATCATCTTCTCTGCAAAAACGTACCTTCTTAATCAGTGATCAGCTGATCAGAGAGTTTGTGACATATTTTCACTAGACTTATGTGATGAGTCATGACTATAAAATCCGTGCGCTATTATTAGTAGGCCCCTACTTTAAAATAATTGTTTTGACTTTCCCTCCTGATTGTTCATGTAGGACAGCTATAATGGAGAAATGCAGGAATGAGGAACCGGAAGGTCGCCCATCATTCAAAGAAATAAAGAAACAGTTGAAAGAAGCGAAGGTATGCGCATTTTAATTGTGTGGGGTGTGTTTGTATTATGTGGGTGTGTAGAGAGTGGGGGTGTGTATGGATATTATTAAAGGTAACATGATTGACAGCTTCATCCCCCCTAGTTCGCAACACAAACTTAAATAAGACCACGAACACAGCCGTGCTGTGACCCCTTATTGACCTTTGACCCCAAAATATATGAAAGTCCCATAGACATTGGCTAGTGTCAATGTACATTTGCATGTGGCATCACTATGCCATGTTACTTGTGGCAGTAGGGGCATTTTGAAGGTTTTTCGTCTCAGACCGGAAGTGACCCCTTGATGACCTTTGACCCAAAATAAAATAATATCACATATACACTGGGTAACCACAATTCATATATGAACATACCGTTACTGACCTTTGTTTTTCTTAGCTAATAAAATTTTTTGAAGGTATTTCGTTTTATACCGGAAGTGACCCCTTAATGACCTTGGACCCCAAATCTGTGTACACCCCATGTACACTGGGTAACACCAATGCATGTGTGCAAGTGGTATCACTGTCCTACGTAATTTGTGGACGAAGATGCATTTTATAAGTATTTCGTTTTATACCGGAAGTGACCCCTTAATGACCTTTGACCCCAAATTAAAAAATACCACATATACACTGGGTAACCACAATTTATGTGTGCATATACTGTTACTGTCCTACGTTTTTCTTAGCTAATAAAAATTTTTGAAGATATTTCGTTTTATACCGGAAGTGACCCCTTAATGACCTTTGACCCCAAATCTGTGTACACCCCATATACACTGGGTAACACCAATGCATGTGTGCAAGTGGTATCACTGTCCTACGTAATTTGTGGAAGAAGATGCATTTTATAAGTATTTCGTTTTATACCGGAAGTGACCCCTTAATGACCTTTGACCCCAAATTAAAAAATACCACATATACACTGGGCAACCACAATTTATGTGTGCATATACCGTTACTGTCCTACGTTTTTCTTAGCTAATAAAATTTTTTAAAGATATTTCGTTTTATACCGGAAGTGACCCCTTAATGACCTTTGACCCCAAATCTGTGTACACCCTATAGACACTAGGTAATTACAATACATGTGTGCAAGTGGCGTCACTGTTCTACGTAATTTGTGGGAGAAGATGCATTTTAAAGGTTATTTCGTTTTATACCGGAAGTGACCCCTTAATGACCTTTGACCCATATAAAAAAAAATCACATATACACTAGGTAACTGCAACTCAGATGTGAACATACCGTTACTGCCCTATAGTTTGTTTAGCTAATAAATTTTTTGAAGGTATTTCGTTTTATACCGGAAGTGACCCCTTAATGACCTTTGACCCCAAATCTGTGTACACCACATAGACACTGGGTAATATCAATGCATGTGTGCTAGTGGCGTCGCTGTCCTACGTAAGTTGTGGGAGAAGATGCATTTTTAGTTGAAATCACGTTTTTGACCCATATGACCTCTGCGTGACCTTTGACCCCATGAGTTTCATGTAACTTGTAGGTGCACGGTGAATGATCATTGTGACTAAGTTAGGTCAAAATCGATGTAAGCATGTGAGTGCTAGAGCAATGTAAAAATTGACAGAAGAAGAAGAAGATCCTGTAAGAAAAAAGACACAGCCGTGACTAACGTCACGGCTGTGTAATAATGGGCATCATTTATCGGTATGACATTTTCGTGTGCTGTATTGTGCAGAGCTACTACGGTATGGGTTCCTCGTACTACATACCCCCACACTTTACCTCCATCAAAATGCAGCTTTTGGTATCAGGTGAAATCGCATATTTTTCTCCTTAGCTATAGACAAATTTAGTTCTTAGCTCTTTTTGATATTAGGTGTTCCAAATCGATATATTTCCGAAGAAAGCATAAAAAAACTGCCAAATTCAGTGCCGCAGAGAACCATTACGGGCCCGGGCGGGGGCAATGTGAACGCACGGGCCCCTTTTGATCAGTGATGACGGTGTAGGACTTCCGCCCAGATTAACTTTCTCTTATCAACTTCCACGCGAAGTGGAAAAATGTTGTCAATTTTAAGACAATTTGAAGCTAAAATGATCCAAGTATGAACCGTTGAATACAAACGCGAGCGAAGCCCGAGAAATTTGCAATTCAAAGTAGCAACTTTTGCTCCCAGATAAAAACTTATTGAAACACATTCCGTAAGCGCGGAAAAATTGCCAATTTTAAGGTAAATGGTCAAATAATAAACTGAAGGGCACAATGCGCGCTAAGTATTTCATTATATCGAGGATGAACATTTTGGCAAAAGCAAACAGTCAATTCAAGTGAAATATTTATTAGAATGTGTGCTTCAATTCAAAGCCTATCTTGTATTTTTTTTTAAATGCACGTCTCTTTTCTTTGTTTTTTACGAGCCCGCTACTTTTGTTTGCTTTTTATGGGCCGTAAAAGAGCAAAGAAAACACCTTATGACCCGTAAAGGCAAAGAAAAGAGACCGTAGTAGTAGTGGGCCCTCAAAAAGCAAAGAAAAGATATCATAGGCCCGTAAAGGAAAGAGACCTTATTGAGTATGTTAAACAGCATAAAAAGCAAAGAAAAGATACATTATTAATAGACTCATAACGAAACCAGACTTCGGAGGGCCCGTAAAAAGCAAAGAAGAGATACCTTTCGGCCTAATGGACAAGAAAAGAGACATTTGTTGCCCGTATAGTAAAGCAAAGAAAATGTGCCTTATTTTAGGTATCTTTTCTTTACCTTTTACAGGCCCCCCGGGGGAGGCACTCCCTATCTGAAATGGCAGGGATGTGCCTCGGCCATGTTAAAAGTAGGGGGCATTCAGGTCAAATGTACAATTACAAAAATATGGGGTCATTCAGTACACAACCTGAATAAAAATGGGGTCATTCGGTATGAAACTTTGAAAAAAGGATGGTCATTGGGGTAACAAAAAGTAAAATGGGAGTCATTGAGTACAGGATTGCCAAAAGAGTATCATTAAGTACACATAAATAGGTGCCAAACTGCGTAAAAACAACTTGGCCACCTTGGAAATGTGTAAAATCTCATTATTTCTGGAGGAGAACACAAATACCACCTAAATTTGGGAATTAAAAGGGGGGTCATTGGGTACAGCAGGAAATAGAAAAAGGGGGTCATTGAGTACATGATTTTTTTTTTTAAAGGGGGTCATTGGGTAATAGGTAGGACCATAACACAAAAAAGGGGGTCATTGGGTACAAGCCGGTTTGAAAAAGGGGGTCTATCTCGAGGCACATGATGCATATCTGTCATGAAAGTGCCCCCCCCCCCCGGGACAGGCCCCTGAGGTCCCTTTTCTTTGCTTTTACTGCCCCATAGTAAAGTATGTTTTCTTCACTTTTTACGGGCCCCCTAGGGCCCCGGGGTAACGCACCCGGTTACCCTCCCTTGTCGGCGGCACTGGCCATGATGCAGTCATGTCTACAGTAGAATTCATCTCGACCTTTGCAAGACTTAACCCCATTAAAAGCTATTAAACCAAGATAACACTCATTGAAACAGCTCAACTGATTAAATCGGATCTTCTCTGGTTGTGCACAAGTGACTGTTTTCATGTGCGATATCGCAATAAAGCTGGTATTCATAGCTTCAGTTGGGTAACCGATTATAAAGGAAACGAAAGGAAACAATGTTATGTGTGGCTTTGTTCACGAAATCAGACAATGTCGTGCTTTTTGTAAACCAGCATTCTTGAAAATGAGCAACATAATGATTTTTGACTTAACACGGTTTAGAAATAATTTCTTCATATTTTTGGTGTTATCTGTCGTTTACATGTCCTTCCTAAAACACAAAAGTACGACCCTCTCCAAACACCTAAATTAGCTAAAAATTTAGGACATGTTACAAAACTTTATTTTCTAGAACCTATTTAGAATAATTTAAATGTAGCTTTTACCGGTTTTTTGTGGCATCCTTCAGAAGTGAGCGGTCCGATACCAATATTTTCGGTCAAATCTCCATTCAAATAACACGGGGAGTTGGCTAGCTATGCCTTGCCCTCACTCATATTTTACAAAAGTGCGACCATTTCTGAACATCTAACCTAGCTGTAATTTTAGGTCATGTTAGAGAAATATATTTGCTAGAAGTTTTGGAGAATAAATAAAATATTGGCTGGTTATTTTTCACACAGTGATGTTAACTAGGCAAGTGTCCATTCTCCCAACATACATCATTTGTAGGGTCACGCGTCAATGGTGAGAGCACTGTGTATTGTGTATAGGAAAACGGACAGTAACTGCAGTATGCCAAATAGGTCTCAATTGTGTCGATATGTTAATGAGAAAATAGGATCCTTCATTTGATGCATGCGTGACCAACAAAACAAGTAAAAAAGGGGTGTGTTTTTAGGTTGCAAGTTTTGCGCGTGACGTATTTATGGTCTAAAAAACGCTGATTTTCAAGAATAAGGGTAGTACTGATTTCTAATACTGCATCCACTCTTTCTTTTGTTTCTTACAGGCCAATCCTTGTTGCTGTTTAAGAAGTGTCAAAGGTCAAAACACTAATGAGTAGCGCCAAATTATCGTCGACATCGCCGTTTACTGTCATCCAAGTCATCATCACTTAAATAGTCCATTTTCTTCGGAGGGAGTACAAAAAGCTGGAATCAAAAAATTGCACCCCCCTATTTCGGCAACAAAATTTTATGACCCCCACCACCAATACACCTTACCCCCTAAACAGACTAAAATTGTATTGAAATCGGTCTTTTTGAATAAAATAAACACACTACAATGTACCTGTGGTCATCTTGTGACTCCCTACATTTTGGCCATCAAAATGTTTATGACCTCCCCCTTTTGTTTCCAAAAATAAATTCAAGCGCATCCTTAAGACTTATCCAGCTTCGTATTACTGCTTGTTTTTGTATTTTTACTTTATTTGCTGCTTTGTATATTTGTGCTTGTTTGATTTTGTATGTTTTTTTCTGTTTTATTGCAAGGCGCTCTGTGCTTTGTAGAGTGCCATTAAAATGTTTTCTAACAATAATTAAGAGATTGCAATAAATGTATAAAAACAGGGAAAATCTGTTCCAACTGACCAGCAGGGAACCAAAGGATGGATCCAAAAGGATACAACAGTGTCACACTAGCAATGGATAAAATTAAAAACATTAATACTATTAATGTAATCATTTTTTATTTATTTTGTTTAAATATGACAAATTTATAAATAATCATGTAATCATTTATCCAATACATACACATAATGATACAAATAAATATATATATATATATATATAAAGCTGTTAATACATGTTTATATGTTGCCTAAAAATAGTACAAAAATAGCATAATAATTTCTAAAAATTCTCTATACTACAAAATTGGCACATAGATACAGAGCATATTTACACAGATACAAATTGAGGGTGTGGGCAAGAAGGACCCACCTGCAATAGCATGATAGCTGCCCTGTATACATTTCACATTTTCTGTATACTATATTGTACATGTACACTAGAAATGATACCTGGCTGCTATTGCATGTGGGTCGTTCTTGCACTTAACCACTCAAAATTCATTATAAAACATATATAATGGTAGTTTATATACATTGTATATATATCAAAATACACTCCTCAAAGTAATTAAAGGATCAAAAAATTTCATTCACAATTTTTCAAAAACAAAATTATCTTTCAAGATGTTTTAAGTGCCAGATGAAACATTCATGATGAGACTTTTTATAGTGTTTAGTAGAGCATGGACAAGGCCACATAATATAAAAAGAGGTTTTGATTAGGTATAAGTATGGTCAAGATAATCTGGATGAAATTTTTTGATCCTTTAATTACTTTGAGGAGTGTAGTACATAGTGGCCTAATATTTTTGATTTAGTCCAACTTTATCAGGAGATGTGTTACAAATTTGATTTCATTCTTAAATGAGTTACAGTATTCATTCCATTATAATGGCTCTAGCCAGGCCTCGAAATAAGAAAAAAAAATCAAAGGGTCTTCTGGACCCTTGCCTTTGAAATTTCAAGGGTCCTCACCAATTACGTATAGATGCTGACATAAAGTGGTACATATAGGCCAACATGTGTTGTTGTGAATATAAAATTAGAGAGAATTAGCTACGGCGATCACGGTATGCAGATTGTAGAAAATTGAAAACCCGGGTTGAAAACTAAAACGAAAGTGTACTCAGCGAGCTAGACTTATTATATGAACCAGATTTTACAATGGAACTACAAAACTAGGATTTTCTGCTCTTTGCTTTGTTCAATTTTTACGGGTCACCCGGACCAGTATCGCAGGAAATTTGCGGGTGCTCGCTTACTTTCACGGGTATTTGACGCAAGGACGCACCGTATTTCGCGCTCTGGCTCTAGCTTTTATTTGAGATTAAACAAAATACATTTGTATATCAGTTTGGGCCACATCTAAAACAAAACTTGTACAAAATCAAAAATGGAAGATGGCTATGCAAGTTTATTCTATACATAATTAATCACATTTGCCTAAAAAAGATTTACCAACAGGCAACATAACGTTCGAGTTGGCATGATTATTATGTCAGTTACATGAAGGTTACAAATTACTGTCCTACCCAACAAAATGGGCTATTCCAGTTGAACAGTCCTGTATTCCCTATTTATAAATAGCTATTTATATATCACCATGGGGTACATGGGCGCAGCCATTACACAACATCGCATCACCAAAGAGTATCTAGATAAGCATTCACTCCATACAAATGAATAGTAAAACAAGATGTCGGTATTCATGAATTTTCACAAAAATGATATGTGCAAAAAATCTGAAGATTGGGGGATCCTGTAACTTACATATGTTATGAGAAACTGATTTTAGAGAAAAGTTACCGAAAGCGTTTTAAAATTTACCGAGCGCCATTAAATTTCGGTAAAACACACTCAATTTGGAGCGACTAGTTGCTGAAGTCAACTGCCTTACCATTGAAAAGTACAGGAAGACCACCCACTGTGCTAGAGGTCAACTCTCCAGACATACTGGCGCCCAGCCATAATGGCAACCTCCATTTCTCTTTATCAAGAATTTATATATTGCTATTTACATTTAAATAGCAATTTAAGCTCCCTTCTTGGTTGAGCACTTTACTGTGGATGATTTACCTTACTTGGATTTATTTATATTGCTATTTATAAATAGTGAATACAGGACTGTTGAAACCTACACTCCTTATGGAAGATATGACCTTAATTTCCCACCAATTTTTAAATGGACCCACCATTCAGGTAACCAAATTTGAAATTCACACTCATTGAGTGGAAGATCAAGATCATGTCTTCCATAGGGGTCTATGGATTTCAACTGGAATTGCTCAGTGGGTCTAACATATTGAATACTAGGTGGTTAATGGTGTGACGGTATCTTAAACGGACGAGGTATAAAATACACCAAGGATCGAAGGATGATACCAGAGGATACCTAGAATATATAAAAAATCGAAAGATTTGAGCCAGGTATACCAACTTGTACATGTATACAAGAAAAAAAAAAAAATGCATTATGTAAACCATGGTGGTGTACACTGATACTGCTCTAGTCAACTTATACTGCACTTAGTATACCTGGCTTGAATCTTTATATTGAATACTGTATGCATTGATGACCAGTAATAAAGTTTGATCAATTGTCATTTAAATAATTAATAATGATATTGTGCCAGTTTATACATTCTGTTCTCAATTCTTAATTTTATGTGAGAAAACTGTTGGATAGACATAATCTGGTCCATGGGGGCCAATGGTGGCAAATTTGAAATTGAGATAAAGGTAAAAATATGGAGTAAAAAACAATAAAATACATAAGAAAATAGACATCAAAAAACTTCATAACCCTAGAACCAAGTATGCTAGACCTTTGATGTTTTCAGTAAATGATAGCCTATTGTATGTATAATGTAACTCAATTGTCAAAAATGCCTCCTTTGGCCCCCAAGGACCAGATCGTGTCACATATAATTTAAAACTTTTGCAGAACAAAACTGCATTCCATAGTAAAGAGGTCAGAAAATAAATTTAAAAAGGCTGCAAATACAGCGAGAATCGATTCTCGCAACATTTCTCATAAACTCAGTCAATTTTGTAAGAATCAAAATTGATTTTCCTAAATTCATGCTTATTCCACACGCAGTGAGATATTCAGTCTCTTTTAAGGGGGTACTACACCCTTGCCAAATTTTGTGCCTATTTTTGCATTTTTCTCAAAATTATAGCGCATTGGGGACAAGTAAGATATGTATATTATAGGGGCAAGGACTACAACTACTGCACTGGAAATTTTATTTCAGCACAGACAACAGTTGTGGAGTTACAGTCAAAAATGAGGGAAAACCAATATTTGATCAATAAATCAATAACTACTTGCTTTGAGTTGCTGAATTTTCAGTACAGTAGTTGTAGTCCTTGCCCCTATAATATACATATCTTACTTGTCACCAATGTGCTATAATTTTTGAGAAAATGCAAAAATAGGCACAAAATTGGCCCAGGGGTGTAGTACCCCCTTAAGACCGTATTCATGCCATTAAAATTCCTGCAAGATGAGTTTGTGAGAATTAATTTTGATTCACCCAAAGTTCAACAAACTTTCACCCTTAAGGACTGTGCCTGTGACCAACTGGAATCTGTACACCCCTATGGAAGATATGAACAATCTCCCATACTGGGGATGTAGATTTCAAAATGGAGTCACCCATTCAGGTAACCCCATTTGAAATCTACACTCCCTGTGCGGGAGATTAAAGTCATCATTATACACATAACGTATTCATCACCAATGATCGATATACACACATATGACACACTCATATATTTTTTTTTATCTTGATTCACATTAAGTTGAAACTTTTACTCCACCCAAAACTCAAATTTGACCACATATTGATGTTGTGTATTTTAAACTAAAAAGCCCTTCATACTACATCAACACCATTAGCCTTTTTGAAGTATTGACGGGCACAAAAGGAGAGGGCGTACTTTGGTTTGGGTAATCTTTTGTATGCTTCTCAGCTGACAAAAGATTACCCAAATCAAAGTACGCCCTCTTCTTTTGTGCCTGCCTTACTTCAAAAAGGCTAATTGATATGACGACTTGTAACTCAATTGTCACCAGGTGACTTACAGTGCTCTATAACAATGACTTTCATTGGTACTCCATTGCCTACAACCAATGACATTAATTTTTTGCTTCAAATGGAAGGAGGAAACATCAAAATTTGTCACTTTTGAAAGTCTACCTTTTGTCATTCAATTCGTATATCTTAGTTGAATACGGTTGAATCGTGCCGAATGAGGTATCAAAGTATGCAGAACAAAATTCAATCAATTACTTGCTGATTATCATGTTGCACAGTTGTTCATTTCAGTTATGTGGTTTCTTTGCTGTTTTTTCTTCTCTCAGCTCCCTAAACAGAAAAAATAAATAAATAAATAATGAACTAAAATGACCATAATACACTATGAAAAATAAAATAGATTCATATTTTGAAATTATATTGAGACATTCGCCTGTATATTAGTATTATTACCAGCAACTGGTGCAGTGACAAAGCCAGGGGGGAGCCTGGGGTGCAAATTGCCCTCCCACAGAATTTTTTAGGGATTAAGTGGGACAGCAGAGAATAAAGGGTCATTAAAATGACTAAAAATCAAACAAAAAATTGACAAATGGGGACAAAAACTTGACTTTTCCCTCTACAATATAACAAAAAATTCGCAAATATGACAAAAATTTGCCTTTGCCCCTCCACAGTAAAAGGCTGGCCACTCCCCTGGCAGGTAGCATATTATATCAAAAATACATCTGGCAGGAAGTTGCAAAGGTACTGTGTATTTTAGGGATTTCATGTTTCACTGTTGTTGTTCATCAGTGTTTAACAATGACGTGTCTGCTTCATCAGTGTGGTTTACTTTGCAAGGCATCTTTAACTGCCTGAGCGAAGTAAACCATGCCAGGTGCGAGTTGTTAAACATTAACAGTGACGAATGATTGATTTCCTTTCAACAATGAAAACAAACTCAAAGATCATCTTATTCACATGATTATTTCATGATGAGGAATGTCAGTTAGTCATTGCCACTCAACATTACAAGAACTGAAGATTGATGATTTCTCTGTTGATATTAACATTAAAACTAGTAGCTATACAGAATAAAATGGAACTGTTTACTATGTTTATCTATTTCCCCTAAAATATTGACTTCAATATGTTAGTTGTGTATATGCACATAAGTTCCAGGCATGACAAATTTTACATGCTCACACGTAACACGTATAGAGGCTTCCATTTATGCCTTGTGTTCGCATATACATTGTACACTACGGTTAAAGTGTGGATTCATCCTGTACAAAGGTAAGTTGTTGAAACCAGGGATACGAGACATATATCCCTGTTGAAAAACTGATCATTGGGCTATTACAGTTGAAACATAACCTTAATCTCCCACACAGGGGGGGGCAGATTTCAAATGTTGTAAAGTAAAAGTTTGTAAGTAACAAGTTTGAGCACCCCTGACCTGAGATTGTGCAGCTTTTCTTGCCATTCATCAAATTCCTTTTGTAGTCTTGTATTGCGATCATATTCATGTCTCAGCTTCTCCTTCAAATGATGACTGCCACTTGTCAGCGAATCTTCTTTCAGTTGATTGATATAAAGTATAGCTGAAATTTGTAAAACAAAAAAATGATACAGAATGTTATAATTCAAAGAGCAATGTAAGGTTTGGAAGTAATTATAGAGTAGAATGGTCCAACATTTAAGGTCTTTGACTGTGGTGCAAGATCTATGGATCCCTTAGTCAATTCCCAGCGGTGGCAAATAACAATATTATCTGCTCTACCTCTGTCCATTTCTGCATTTGAATCAAAGACTACCGTCTTTGCCATGTTTATGTGTCACTCATAGAGATAGATTCAAAAAGTACCAACTCCGCCATGTTTTTTACTAAAATGAATCAAATAATTAACATGATGAAATTGAATTTTATTTATCAAAATATTTCACTCACTACTTTTGAGAATTGCATTTTTTGTCAGTGGCGATCGGCTGGTCCTGCGCTTCAAAACCGGCACTAAATTGATCAAGGCATCATAATGGTGCTGTACAGCCTGTCGTCTATTCTTCTGTTTCACCTTTTGCCGCACTTTATCATAAAATCCATGATCCTCGTAATCAAAAGATGAGTTGTCGCTTTCGCCATTCCATGAAAACGACTTGCTTTCATAATTACTGTTCTCCTGAGAGTGCTTATTATTGTTATTGTTGTTATGCAGTGAAATAACTGAATCTGGACTCTGGGAGGCACTTCCACCACTTGGGCACTGATCAGGTGTGTCTGATGATGATGATGTCATTGTAGTGGTCTCCTACTAGGGATGAGTTCTTCTCATGCATCTTTACAATAGGTTCAGGTGGATATTACAGTAGGGCTGTATTGTTTTTTTGTTTTTATTTTGCAGTTTACATCTTGTTGCTTTAACACCTGTATAATAAAGATATTAAAAGAAATATTTAGACAGGGCTGTCAACTTTTTGGAAATGCTTGGCGTGAGACAGAGGCGTACCGGGATTTGCTGACTCCAATGTTCATTTTGTACCATGATTATTTGAGCCACGGCGCTCGAGAATGTGAAAATGGGGGAGGGGGGATGGGGGGTAGGAGCAACAAATTATTCACGATGCGTGAGATGTCACTCATTTTCCAGCTTTTTGGGTGATATGTACTACCTAGGCGTGAGATTATACTACCTTGGCGTGAGACCGTGAGAAAGTGACCCAATGCGTGAGACTCACGGCCAATGCGTGAGAGTTGACAGCCCTGTATTTAGATGTTGAGTAAAGCGGGAACAGAAAGTGAGGGCGATGCCGATTGTGTAGTCAGCCTTCACGAATAGTCACATGATTGGAGTTAGCCGAGCCAAAACACTATCATTGGCTGGAAGGGGCCTTCGAAGCTTGAGAAGTCTAAGCTACGAATTTTCTAACCGATAGCTTCACATTCGAGGCTAGAGACCACTGCATTTGAAATCTAATCGGACTGCCACAAGCACAAAAATTTCCTGCTATACAGTAATTTACATCCAAATGACAACATTTCAACACCACTACCAATGACTACAGTCCAATTAGTTAGTTTATCATGTAAATAAAACTAAATATTAACATCAACGTTGACCAACCGAAAAAACGATAGTCAATGGACTCTAGCATAGCATCGAATGAGTAAGACCTAAGAAAGTTTGATTGGCGTAACCCCGATTAACCTAAAAATAGGCCCGACCCTAGAAATTGTTCTTATTTTTTTGCAAAAAAATGAGAAAAACAATAAAGCTAAAAATGTTTGTGTACTGTAAAGAAAAAAAATGCTGACCGACCTACTCTAATTTTTTTTATGTTACGCCAATCAAACACTTTTCGTGTAAATACTACATGTACTATAATAAAATTTATTAAATAAATAATACTGTGAGTGTGAAGGTAGTCAAATTCAGCACCCATGACACAGTCACAGCACACTGCACAGCACACACCAGTCAGCAGCACACAGCCACAGTCAGAGTGCACAGTATGCACTGAAAGCATGAATGTCAGTGAGTCTTTTTTCAAGTTGGTTTTGCTGTCAGCTGAACTCTGCGTGAAGTACATCTTTTCTATTTAGATCAAAGCTTAAAAGAAATCTTACCACAGATTTGTCAGATACGGAAGTCCTGCTCCGATTTCACAACAAACTTGACCAGCATTCGCATACCCAAGGTGCAATAATTACAACTGTTGATGACCTGCGAGTGTAGATTAGACTTTACCTTTGGGATGATATTGCAGAGTTTACTCAGGGTTGCCAGTTTGTTAAAACCATTCCTTGCATTTTCTGCTGAAAATCGCTGGTCTGTAGCAAGACACATAATTGGGCCTGCACGCCAAACCTACTTACTGCAAGAAAACAAACGGACAAACCCCCTGGGACAAACGGGACAAGAGCATTTCCACAAAACTTCACGTGGCACTTTTTTTTACCCTTAGGCCTACCGCAACGTTTATCGCCTTGCAATCAAAGTGATTGTGATGACCTTTTTCGGCCGTTGGCCATCTACCCCACGACGACTAAAGGTTATAAAATAGCTTAAAATCTCAAAAGTCATGGCCATCATTTTTTTAAATATCGGCGATTTTAATTTTTGACCCCTATATTCCCCCAAAAGCCGCTGACAACGGCCCCAGATTTGACTTTTTACTTAAAACTCATTGAAAAAGATAGGCCTATGTCGCCGGGTTATAAGGGTGTGTTTGGCTGGGCACTTGGAAACTTTTGGAGTCAAGACTTTTTTTTGACCCCCTCATTAGATATAGCCTTCAAAAACTTTTTGACCCACCGAGGTTAAAAGACAACTTCCTCCATTTGTGCACTGAGTAACGAACTTCCCCTCTAACACTTGAGACCTAAAACTTTTGACCCCCTCCTATTTGTCCAGCCCCCCCTGGCACCAAATTTTTTTTTTCTGAATCCTTGAAATGCAATGGTATGCATGGCTATAAACTTACATCCAAGTTGAGCAACTTTGATCTTCAATATCTTTTACATTTTCCAAATTTGACAAAATGTTAAATATCAGGGATACTTCAGAACATGACATGTGTATTAATTTCCCTTTTCTGTGCCTTAAAAGCTCTTAAATTTTACATTCATAAAATACAGACCAACCTTAATTTCAATGCTTCAGGTCAAATTGAAGCAGAAACGTGAAAATTTGCTGAAAGGTAAACTGCGGCTCCTCCATCATGTCCATTAAAAAATGGATTATTGATCTTGTTTTCCTTTTCTTCAATTATTTTCAAATTGATTATCATTACATGACGGGGTCATGAAGGGTACAACTAAGTAATCATTACTTAGTTGACTCCAAAAGTGTACACTTGTTCAGTGTGTGTACTTGTTAGCCTCTTGTTGACTGTTTTGTTATTGTTGTTGTTGTGTTTGGCTTGTATGAAAGTTTGACACAAGACCGGGTATTTGCAGTGGCGGCGCCACGGGGGGCATGGGGAAAATTCCCACAGTCAGAACTCTTGCCCCCTGTTCCCCCAAAAACCAAAATTACGAAAATTTTGTGTTGAAAAAATGTGTTGATT
Source organism: Amphiura filiformis (assembly GCF_039555335.1). NCBI lineage: Eukaryota > Metazoa > Echinodermata > Ophiuroidea > Amphilepidida > Amphiuridae > Amphiura > Amphiura filiformis. The sequence goes on along the minus strand of NC_092643.1, from coordinate 23,058,155 downwards.
TCCCCCCCTGAAATTCACTTTGCCCCCCGAAAAAATTCCTGCGGGCGCCGCCACTGGGTGCTTGTAATTGTGTTACTGCGAGCGAGAGTGAACGTGTCTTTGCCTCAAGTTGTCCTTTTATTTTCCTGTTGTTAAAAAAATTTAAAACTTCAAGAGTCGTTGGGAACTGGTGTAGGCCTATGTCTATTCTCCCTCAGCCGAAAAAAAACCCACGTTGATCTTCAATATGGCCAGAGTAGGCATATTGTGATGTGCCCTGAGTAATTTGATTTAATGTAATTATTTAACTTTGTTTACAAGCTGAAAGTATTTCATGAGATGGGAAACCCCTTTGTATTTTGGAATTCCCCCAAATTATTGTAAACAAAGTCAGATCTATGTTTGGAACTTGGAAAGCCCCAGTTCATTGTTGTACCATCAGGAAAACCCCCCAGGAAGTGATGTAATGTGAATGTGTATAATTAATCTTGGGAAATCCCAAGATTGCAGGAATGTTGTGAAAATGTGATTGAAGTAATGGTTTATTAATAGATGATGGGGTTTTTTGCATGAGTACTGCTATAAAAAGCTGGAGGCTTTTGTTGGGACTTGACAGAATGTCATGGGAGATTGAAAACTCCACATGTGTGTGATGGTCTTCGTGCTTCAAAAAAGAAGTACATTTTAACCAGTTTATATAGCCAATAATTGAGCTAATTTTAATACAGCAACGAAGAAGACAGCGAGCACACAAAAGTGCTCTTCCTCATCAAAGGATTAAAAGTTCTTCTGTCAAATTGCTGGAGTTTGCTGGGTTTGTGAAGGCCACGCATCTGTCAAGAAACAGTGGAGCTGTGTTAAAGAAACCGGTTCCCTGGAAAAAGAGTGATTGGTGAAAGAAACACCATTTTTGGGAGAAAGCAGCGCAAGGAGATATATTTGAGGAGAAAGCAGCACAAGGAGTTGTGGAGATAACAGCGCAAAGGAGATTGGAGAAAGCATCATCATTTTCGTATGAGGATTTTATACGCAAGGATTTATAAGCGCAAGTGTACACTGGACTTCGCAGGACAAGCGAATAAGGATATATTACATCAGTCGTCCAGAACATTGCAAGAACTCTAGGATCACCAACAAGAAGACAGCTGGTTAAGTAGTCATAGAGTAAAACTGTCATTGTGTGATTTTATTGTATATGCGATATTGTTATTATATGTACCAATCATACTCTGTTTTCAATTAAAGACTTAGATTTTGTTAGCTTAAATAAACAGTGTATTTGTGTTGTGCATTCGTGTGAGTTCGGGTAAAAGGTGATTTTGGCCTTGAGTCAAGTACGACTCGTAACAAAATTGGGGGCTCGTCCGGGAAAATACACTGTAAAAAAGTTGACATTATTATACTGAGTCTTGAAAGTGAAAGTACAGTATGGCAGAGTTCAAAGCAGAAGAGTTTCTTGAAACTATAGATTGGGAGAAATTTGATAAGTTGAAGAAGCTTGATTTATTAGCATTTGCCAAACATTATGACTTGAAAGTTAAGCAAGCTACAAGAAAGCAAATAATCAAAAATGCCTTGATTGATGTTTTGGTCGGGGAAGATATTTTTGATGAATCCTATTTGGAAGAGAAACTTGAAGTAGAAATTGGTGGGGATTCAGCATTTAAGTTGAAAGAGTTGGAAATTCAATTAGAATTGAGGAAAATAGAAATGGACCAAAAGAAAATGGAAATGGACCAAAAGAAAATAGAAATGGACCAAAAAGAAAAACTGGAAATGATCAAGTTAGAGAATGAAAATAAAGAAAAACAAGAACGGCTAGACATTGAAAAACAAAAACTAGCAATGGAAGACAAAGCATGCCAAGAAAAGATGGCGCTTGAGCACCAAAAATTAGAAACAGAAGAAAAGGAAAAGGTAGCAAAATTGGAACTTGAAAAACAAAAACTAGAAATGGAAGAAAAGGAAAAATTAGCAAAACTAGAAATGGAAGAAAAGGACAGGCAAGCAACGCTCAATTTGGAAGCACATTTGAAAGAAAGAGAAATTGAGGAAAAGTACAAGTTTGAACAAGAGAAGTTGGCAAAGCTAGGTGACAAATATTCATCAAGTTTCTCCTCAAAGTCAGGGTTTGATGTTACAAAGTATGTAAAGCTTGTGCCTAAATTCAAAGAGAAAGAAGTTGACGAGTACTTTCAACATTTTGAAAAGGTAGCTACAAATTTGAAATGGCCTCCAGAGCATTGGACCCTACTGTTACAAAGTAGTTTTGTGGGGAAGGCCAGGGAAACTTACTCAGCTCTACCAATAGAGAAGTGTAATGATTATGAAGAAGTCAAACGCAGTCCTTAAGGCCTATGAACTGGTGCCTGAAGCATACAGACAAAAGTTCAGAGATTCAAGAAAGCAAGCAGATCAAACCCATGTAGAATTTGCTAGAGTAAAAGAACAAATGTTTGACAGGTGGCTTGGGTCAAAAGAAGTCAAAGATGATTTCGGCCAACTTAAGCAATTAGTTCTTATAGAAGAGTTCAAGAAATGTGTCCACGTTGACATTAAAACCCATTTGGATGAAAGCGCTAGCAAAATTAAGACGCTAAACGAAGCGGCGACAATGGCGGACGACTATGGTTTAACTCACAAATTGAATGCGAGTAGATTTAGTCATAACAGAAGTTATTCAAACAGGTTCAGCCATAATCAACCTAGAGCAAATCAGGGTGGTACACAAGAAGTGAAACCTCAGTCTAATTCACAGCATAGTGCTGGTGGTAGAGGGACCCCAGGGAGTTCAGGTCACAGAGCAAAATTTGGGACTGAATTTAAAGCCAAAGTAACTTGTACTCATTGTAAGAGACCAGGGCATACGATGACCCAGTGTTATTTCTTAAAAGGCAGACAAGACGCACAAAAACAGCAGCAAACTGCTAGTAATACTGTAGGATGTGCAGTGTCACTTGTGTCAAAGAAACAAGTCAGTCAAATCAAGAAACAAGAATTCCCACAAAAGGGAAGTGAGACAAACAAGGTGTGTGAAGAATTTGAACCATTTGTGTTAGAGGGAGTGGTATCACTTGGTGATAATGGTAGTCCAAAGCCCATTAAGATTGTGCGAGATACGTGTTGTGCACGGTCTATGATTCTGGAAGGAACTTTGCCCTTTAATGAGGATAGTTCAGCAGGTAATGCTTTGATCCAGGGTATTGGGATGGAAATAATTAGTGTACCTCTCCACAAAATTAACTTGAAATCTGACTTAGTTTCTGGTCCTGTAACCATAGGAGTTAGACATGAATTGCCAGTCAAGGGAGTGTCCATGTTGCTAGGAAATGATCTGGCAGGGGGGGGGGGGAAGGTTTTTCCTGACCCAATAGTCACAGATAAGCCCTGTATACAGGATGATAATAGTGAGGAAGAGGAGATATTTCCTGCATGTGCAGTGACACGGGCAATGAGTAAGAGAGCCTCATTAGAAACAATTGAGGACAACCAAATTGATGACTTAGGCTACAATTTGGAAGACACATTTGTGTCAAAGTTGAATGAGAAAGAAGATAAACTTCCTTCTCCTGGGGATAAAAATACCCCTAAAGAGGACGCAGCCTCTGAGCATGAACAAATTGGGGAAACCATGAAAGACCCATTAAGTCATGACAAGCTGATTCTGGAGCAACAAAATGACCCAGAACTCAAAGAGATCAATCAAAGGGCATTGACCCTAGAAGAAGCAGAACAAAATTCTGTGTGTTTTTACAAACAAGATGGTGTGCTAATGAGAAAATGGCGCCCACCTGATGTACCTGCCGATGAAGAGTGGAAGGTAGTGCACCAAATTGTGGTACCAAAAGTCTACCACACTGAAGTTGTTAACATAGCACATGATAGTCCCATGGCAGGGCATTTGGGTGTTAAGAAAACTCATGAAAGAATTCTGAGACATTTCTGGTGGCCCACTCTCAGAAAAGATGTTTCTGAATATTGCAAAACATGTCACATATGCCAAGTAGTAGGGAAGCCAAATCAGAAAATACCTCCTGCTCCATTAAAGCCAATTCCAGCCTTTGATGAACCATTTAGTAGGGTTATTATTGATTGTGTAGGCCCCTACCAAAGACTAAGTCAGGTAATCAATACCTTCTGACAATTATGTGCGCGTCAACACGCTTTCCTGAAGCCATACCCTTGAGAAATATTAAAGCAGTGACAATAGTGAAAGCTTTAACCAAGTTCTTCACATTTGTGGGGCTCCCCAAGTCCATACAGTCAGACCAAGGATCAAACTTTACTTCTGGAGTATTTCAGCAGGTCATGTATCAATTAGGTATATAGAACAGTATACCTCAAGTGCTTACCATCCAGAATCACAAGGTGCACTAGAAAGGTTCCACCAAACATTGAAAAACATGATCAGGACATACTGTTTGGAATTTCAGAGAGACTGGGATGAGGGAGTACACTTGTTGTTGTTTGCTGCTAGGGAAGCTGTTCAGGAAACTTTAGGATTTAGTACTTTTGAGTTAGTGTTTGGACACACAGTGCGGGCCCTTAAAGTTGTTGAAAGAAAAGTGGCTCAATGAGAAATCAGATATCAATTTGTTGGATTATGTCTCCAATTTTAAGCATAGGCTTAACAGAGTAACTGATATCGCCAAAGAGAACTTGAAACAGGGTCAGGCCAAAATGAAACAATGGTATGATAAACATGCCAAAGAGAGAGTGTTCAAACCAGGCGACAAAGTTCTAGTACTGTTTCCAATTCCAGGACACCCATTGCAAGCCAGATATCATGGCCCATGTGAAGTAGAGTCAAAAGTGGGTGAAGTAGATTATATTATCAAGACTCCTGGTAGACGCAAGAGCAGGCAGTTATGCCACATAAATATGCTCAAAGAGTATGTTGAAAGAAGTGACAGTGGCATTCCAAAACCTGTGTGTACAGTAAAACATGCTGATAATGTAGACAAACATGCCGATGTAGACAAAATCGCCAATGTAGACAAGAGTAAAGATGACAATTCTGATGTCACATTTGACCAGGATAAAGAGCTGGAGCACAAAGAGTATAATGTAAAATTGAACAATTCTGATGTGCTCACTAATTTGGACTCAAAGTTAGGTCATCTTTCTCAAGATCAACAAAGTCAAATTGCAAATTTGATTCACAAATTTGACAATATATTTCCTGATACGCCAAGTAGAACAAATGCTGCATTTCATGATGTAGATGTTGGTGATACAAAACCAATCAAGCAGCATCCTTACAGAGTCAATCCATTGAAAATGGAACATCTCAAAATGAGATCAATTACATGCTAGACAATGATATCATAGAACCAAGTAGTAGTGAATGGAGTTCACCGTGTATACTTGTTTCCAAGCCTGATGGTTCATACCGATTGGTTGCAGACATGAGAGCTGCAAATGTTCATTCAAAGACAGACTCGTACCCTATTCCAAGAATTGATGATTGCATAGACAAAATTGGGAATGCAAAATTTGTTAGCAAATTTGATCTTTTGAAAGGGTACTGGCAGGTTCCACTCACAGACCGTGCCAAAGAGATTTCTGCTTTTTGTACACCATTTGGTCTTTACCAATACAAAGTTATGCCATTCGGTTTGAAAAACGCCCCAGCAACATTTCAGAGAATGGTGAACCAAATTGTGGCAGACATAGAGGGATGTGAAGCGTATGTAACAGTCATAATATTTCATGTTTTTGTCTTGTGTTGCCTTCCATACCCCATGTATTTTTGTTTCCCATTTTGACCCTAACTGCTTCCCATATCTAACATTACATCACCATCCTTGACCACTAACCTTGACCATTTCCTGTGCCCATCCCCCAAATTGTGCTACCCTTGCAAGTTTGACCTGGTATCCATGGTAATCCCATCCCATAATATGTTCTTTACCATGTGGGTTGGACATGTGCTCCTCACTCCATCACTGACTTCCAACCAGTCAGCATCTCCACCCTGTCTGTGTCTCTGAATGTTATCTTTATGTTTTGATATATATCTTCGTCTGTTAATAAAACTGTTTTAAAAAGGAACTCATCATCTGTTATATGGTGCTAGCATTATTTAAGTTTTGCTCAAGTTTATATACCCACGAGCCCCCACGGCCACATGGTCAACAACAACTTTCCCTAGCTTCAACATCGAACCTTTTCTCATCTGTCACATTGGCGTTCCAACGTGGGGCTTTGTTTTTTATGTGACCATCGTGGCCAGGGCTACTACATGGATGTATGTTTCAGGATCAATTGAGCTGCCATGACTTCGACGATAGTGGACATTTTGTTAAAAAGACTGAACCAGTTAGAAAACAAAGTCTTTGAATTGGAGGATAAACTGTTGCATCAGCATTGCAAGTGTAAGAAAACAAAGACTGTGATTTCCACCCCATCTGTAACACCTCAGACACCTGTGCCTATTGCAGCAAATGTTGAGGGGATTGTCAAGTGGTTTAATGTGAAAAAGGATATGGCTATGTCACAAGAACTGACTCCGGGAAGGATGTTTTCTTACACGCATCAGGAATTGCAAGGCCCAACCCGGTGCACAAATGCCCTAGTGTTGGCGAAGGAGAACTTGTTTATTTTGACATTGTAGACTATGGACGTCCTACGGTTGAAGCGGTACGGTTGTTGGGACCTGGTGGTAAGCATGTTGAAGGCAGTAAATATGCTGGTGTTAACACAATTAGAAACTCTCAACTCCATAAACCTCAAGTGCAAACATCAGGTTCAAAGTCATCCCATCCATCACTAGACAGTGATCAAGAACGTTCATCCAATGGAACTTCTCTTATAACTATTAATCATCATCATGTTTCTAACCAACAAAGTAATTGTACATCACCATCTACTGCAAGCGCTACTAAAAGGACATATGATCGAGATCCACCACCTTCTCCGATTGTGAAACAACCAACTACTGTGAGACCGCTGCATCATTTTGTTGACATGGACAGAACAGTAAATACACATAATCTTACAGACTCAATTCCAGTATCAATCATATGGAAACAACTAACTAGTTTATTCTGATCCAGATTTCATAAATGACATTAACTGTTAATTTAATACATGTTATTTGGAACTAAACATCCTGCTATATCTGCAGACTTGACTGGACTGATGAATAGTTTATTTATTACATGTTAAATAATTTTTTACCTGTTTATGTTTCACTCTGAGGTTATGGTAAGAAATGTAAAGTATTCATGACAGTTTTACAAAGTCAGTTTCATAGTTTGGACCGTGCAACAAAATATTTTTGATCGTGACAATGAAATTTGAAGTGTTTGAATTTTAAAAATATGTGTTATGATCATTGTGCTGAATTGTGATTATTTAACTAAGGTACAGTTTAGAAAAAAATCGAAGCTTTTTGAAACAATTTTGGCTCACCCGTTTTTTTAAAAAGGTTTTAGCTACTGTTCTTTATGATTTCTTTAGAAATTTGTGATGTGATTTGTTTGTTTTGATATCATATCCATGCTTTCCGTTAATGCTGTCGTTTTGACAAATGTTGTGGACAACATTTTTTTCAAACAGGGAAGTGTGTATAAACTGGTATAAGAACCCCACCCGTTATTGTTATAAAAATGTATAGTCTAGAAAAAGTTCTGGGTGTTTTGAAAAACATAGTAGCATTTTTGGCTCACCCACTTTTATTTGTAGTTTTAGCTTATTGATAGTAGGTATGCAAAATAGATAGTAAGCTGCTGATGATTCAAATGTTTCTGACTAAAGGTTGAATCAAACTATAGATATTAAAGATTGTTTACATTCCCGGTTTACATTTTGTGTTTATGATGTGATATGGTACATTCAAAGTATATTTTACCTGTTTTAAGGTATTTGGTATCATAGAAAAATGGATACCTTGTGTTTTATGTTTATTGTATTTGCCATGGATGTCGTAGGAAAAACGGGCATCCTGGTATTTGTATTTATGTATGGCATCGATATCGTAGGAAAAACGGATATCATGTTCTTTTTTTTGTACGTTTCAGCAGCAGAGTATTCCTTTAAAGGCTTTGTTGTAGACATGGATCTGGTAGGAAAAACGCAGATCATGGTCGCGAAACATGTTCAGGCTTTTGTTATTGTTGAATAGTTTGGAGATTGCACAAAACTGCAATCTCGTACTGGACAAATGTAATTCTCAAAACATTCCTGATCGAGATTAGTATTGATTACTGAACTCATGTTATGTCATTGTTGTTTTGTTTTTGCACTGCATTTAGAAAGAAATTCTTTTACCAAGATTTTCAAAAAGCTTTGATGAATGCTTGCAGTTTGTGTTTTGTTTTATGCTATAAAATTTGTGTGTACCATGTCACAAAATTGTTATATCATAGTAAATTCCGAGGACGTAATTTCTCAAAGCGGAGGTGAATGTAACAGTCATAATATTTCATGTTTTTGTCTTGTGTTGCCTTCCATACCCCATGTATTTTTGTTTCCCATTTTGACCCTAACTGCTTCCCATATCTAACATTACATCACCATCCTTGACCACTAACCTTGACCATTTCCTGTGCCCATCCCCCAAATTGTGCTACCCTTGCAAGTTTGACCTGGTATCCATGGTAATCCCATCCCATAATATGTTCTTTACCATGTGGGTTGGACATGTGCTCCTCACTCCATCACTGACTTCCAACCAGTCAGCATCTCCACCCTGTCTGTGTCTCTGAATGTTATCTTCATGTATTGATATATATCTTCGTTGAATAAAATTGTTTTAAAAGGAACTCATATCATCTGTTTTGTGGTGCTAGCATTATTCAAGTTTTGCCGAACTTATATACCCACGAGCCCCCACGGCCACATGGTCAACAACAAATTTCCCCTTCTTCAACAACGAACTTTTCTCATCTGTTACACGTATGTAGATGATTTGATTGTTTACAGTCAAACTTGGGAACAACACATGGAACAACTCCATCAATTGTTTGAGAAGCTGTCAGAAGTACAATTGACAGTCAACCTGGTAAAAAGTGAGTTTTGCCATGCCACAGTCACATACTTGGGATATGTTGTAGGTCAAGGTCAGGTAAAACCTATCAAAGCCAAAGTTGAAGCAATTGAGCAATACCCCACACCTGTAAACAAGAAGGCACTCATGAGATTTCTAGGAATGGTTGGCTATTATAGAAAGTTCTGTCCAAACTTTTCAGAGATAGCAAGTCCTTTGACTGATTTGTTAAAGAAAGATGCAAAATTCATTTGGTCAGAACAGTGTGAAAATGCTTTTCACAAAGTCAAATCTATACTCATGAGTTCACCAGTGCTTACGGCACCTGATTTTCAGAAGCAGTTCAAGTTGACTGTTAGCTACTGTTGATGCCAGTGACATAGGCTGTGGAGGTGTTGTGATGCAAGAGGGTGAAGATCAAATAGATCACCCCATTTGTTACTTTTCAAGGAAATTCAACAAGCACCAGAGAAATTACTCCACAATTGAGAAGGAGTGTCTAGCATTGCTATTAGCATTGCTACATTTTGATGTGTATTTGGGTACCACAGTATACCCTGTGCTTGTTTTCACATATCACAATCCCCTCACCTTCATCAACAGGATGAAGAACAAAAACCAAAGACTGGTGAGGTGGAGTTTGACCTTGCAAGAGTACAATCTGGACATAAAACATATTAAGGGAAAAGACAATGTAATGGCTGATGCCCTGTCCAGAATTGCATAAAAAGGGCTGATAAACAAAGATTTCCTTTAAAAGGGAAGTTGTGTGTGACAAGTAGTCACTGTGTATGATGAGTTAAACACTCAAAGTTGATAATAGGTTAAAGTTGATGTAAAGGAAGAAAATATTTAAGAAAGTTTTCATTACATTCGAACTTTCTTCTTTTAAGGGGAGGTGTGATGTGCCCTGAGTAATTTGATTTAATTTAATTATTTAACTTTGTTTACAAGCTGAAAGTATTTCATGAGATGGGAAACCCCTTGTATTTTGGAATTCCCCAAATTATTGTAAACAAAGTCAGATCTATGTTTGGAACTTGGAAAGCCCCAGTTCATTGTTGTACCATCAGGAAAACCCCCCAGGAAGTGATGTAATGTGAATGTGTATAATTAATCTTGGGAAATCCCAAGATTGCAGGAATGTTGTGAAAATGTGATTGAAGTAATGGTTTATTAATAGATGATGGGTTTTTTTGCATGAGTACTGCTATAAAAAGCTGGAGGCTTTTGTTGGGACTTGACAGAATGTCATGGGAGATTGAAAACTCCACATGTGTGTGATGGTCTTCGTGCTTCAAAAAAGAAGTACATTTTAACCAGTTTATATAGCCAATAATTGAGCTAATTTTAATACAGCAACGAAGAAGACAGCGAGCACACAAAAGTGCTCTTCCTCATCAAAGGATTAAAAGTTCTTCTGTCAAATTGCTGGAGTTTGCTGGGTTTGTGAAGGCCACGCATCTGTCAAGAAACAGTGGAGCTGTGTTAAAGAAACCGGTTCCCTGGAAAAAGAGTGATTGGTGAAAGAAACACCATTTTTGGGAGAAAGCAGCGCAAGGAGATATATTTGAGGAGAAAGCAGCGCAAGGAGTTGTGGAGATAACAGCGCAAAGGAGATTGGAGAAAGCATCATCATTTTCGTATGAGGATTTTATACGCAAGGATTTATAAGCGCAAGTGTACACTGGACTTCGCAGGACAAGCGAATAAGGATATATTACATCAGTCGTCCAGAACATTGCAAGAACTCTAGGATCACCAACAAGAAGACAGCTGGTTAAGTAGTCATAGAGTAAAACTGTCATTGTGTGATTTTATTGTATATGCGATATTGTTATTATATGTACCAATCATACTCTGTTTTCAATTAAAGACTTAGATTTTGTTAGCTTAAATAAACAGTGTATTTGTGTTGTGCATTCGTGTGAGTTCGGGTAAAAGGTGATTTTGGCCTTGAGTCAAGTACGACTCGTAACAAAATGCCTACAGAGAATTCTTATTGGACACAGTTCCGTGATGGCTTCCGTCGAGTCTTCGTTGGCTAGTCCGGGGGTGTGTGGAAATGAGAGTGTTCAGTGTAGGTCTATAGTTGTAGGCCTATACCCAGGGGGGGCACTCAACTTTAGAAGTGACGGGTATGTGCCTACCGGTGTCGCGAAGTAGGGGCCTATCGGTAACAATTAAAGCGTTATTTTAAAATAGGGGGTCATTGGGTACAAACAAAATAAAAAATGGGGGTCATTGGGTATAATATTTTGAAAAAAGGGGTCATTGAGTATAAGATTTCAAAAAAAGGGTCATTGGGTAGAAAATTTTGAAAAAAAATGGAGCAAAATTTTGAAAGTTTCGGCATAATTTGAAAAAATTGAGGGGTCATCGGGTATGACTTTAAAAAAAAAGGGGGTCATCGGGTATAGTCGACTTCAAAAGAGGGGCCTATTGACAGGCACATACCGTCACTTCCAAAGTTGAGTGCCCCCCCAGGGTTGCCATAGGGCCTACTCTAATTCTGTGAGTACGTCAGTATAGAGCGGGGAGTGTTCGCCCTAGGGGCAGGTTCGCCCACCCCTTGTTTCTCAGCACTAAGGCTATCGGGAGATTTGGTGATGGCAAAATTAGGTGCCATAGGTAATTATAAACTTCTCATGTTAGCTACGCGACATATAGGGACGTATTCATCGAACTGCAGCCAAAACAAAAAAATTACACCAAAACGTAATTTTTGCTTGAATTAATAATGTTGTATTATCATTGATACATAAATACAGATGGTTTTAATGGAAATCTGTATTTGGAACATATGGGATTTGTTAAAGATTTAATGCAGTTATAAACTCCTTATTCGATTTGTATTTTGCATACCCTGAAGAAAATACAAAAATATGCACAAGGGGCACGTTCGCCCTTTTGAGGATGGGGCAGGTTCGCATATCTTCCCCGGGCGGACTTACCCCAAACTGCAGGGCGGACCTGCCCCATTAGCGTATTATGCAAAATATTGATAATTATACCATTAAACAAGGTAAAACTACTGAAAAGCATGTTTTTTAAAGTTATGTGGTATTAGTATTACTCATACCACCGTTTATATCCTAATCCATAATCCCCCTGAAGTTGTAAACATGATACGTTTAAGCTCACTTTGGACCCCTACATTTTACCCTGCAACAAATTTAGTGATTCCCAATGCCCTGTATACTCTTGCTAAATGTTTGCATTGAATATGTTATTGTTACGCAATGTTTAAACCTTTTTGGGGCGCCCTCTACGGAGGCGGCCCACAATATAGGCATGAGTTTGTGAGAAGCTTCTAATTTCACTCTTACTAGATTTACTCCGCAATTGTTTTGCTAAAATTATGCCCTTGCTCAGAAATAAAACCACAATATGCTTGGATTTTATTTTATTATTGTTTTCTGTTATGCACAGGATAAAATGGTGTGCGTATATTCTTTGTTTAAAAGACAAAATTAATGGATTTGTAAAAACACCAAATAATTCGAGACCTTTGACCTTTGTAACCACTTTGACCTTTGTAACCAATTTACCGCCTCTTAGAACCCGATAGACGGTGACCAACACTATGGACTACAATAGCCTAATCTGAATGGCATAGTCCAATAACCTCAAATAAACAATCATAGTGCAAAATTTGACCTAACTTGCAGAGTATGAGTTTTTGTACCCAAAGTTTCAAAGTCAGGCATCTTATCAAGATCAAGATAGTGATAGTGAAATAACAATTAACATGCGTATCTTACCAAGGTCTTATCTATCTGCATGGGGTAATTGGAAATTATGGTGTAGCCTATTTGTTTTAAGGATGAAACAACTGGCTCCTTTTGCATGGAAATTAGAACAAATTACTATACAAGCTGTATCAAAAGTTTGGTACCCAGCAGTTTTGATAGTAATTGAAAAGCCTGGTTCTTCCAAATGCAATATCGGGTCCCCTTAAAATGATAAAATGATCAGACCATAAATCTTTTGTGACTGTTTATGACATTAATCAACAAATTATGCGGATCCTAGATGTGTCGAGGATGTTATGTTTATGAACAAAACGTTACGTTTGTATTTTCAACATTGTTAATCATTGCTACGTGTATGTTAACAAATGAAAGTTCTGTAATTATTTTAATTCTTCAATGCTAAGTTAGTAAGTATTCTTTTGGATATCATCAAATTGTAAATCTCTAGTCAGATTTTCAGTGTGTTAACAACTATGTATCAAAGATGTTACGTTCATGTACAAAACATTAACGTTCTTATCTTGTGAACATTGTATACCCATATAGCTACTTTTATGAAGAATGAATGTTCTGTAATTGTCTTTTATCCTTCATCTCTATTAGATTTTCATTGTATTAGCAAGTAGATGATGTATATGTATCACAGACGTTATGATGTATATGTATCACAGACGTTATACATTCATAAAAACTTTTCTTTTGGTCAACATAGGGGTAGATCCTCTTCTATACTATCCATCATATACCCCCCTGCATAACGAAATTCAACAATATTCAATATCCAAAGCAAATGATATCATCACTACAATATGCCCCAAAATTGAACTCCCCCACCCCACATAATCGCAAATTGACACGACAGCTTCATTCCAATTCAATTTATTTCATCCAAAACGGTCCTGTGATACACCTTCCCCAATCAAACACATTTCTCTTGCATTTGATCATCTTCTACTCTTCCCTAGAAAAAATCATTATGATACCAAATCCCCGGGACCAAATCTAAACACCATGCCATGGAATTCACCATATCACGTCCAAGCTCACATAATTTGGGCGCCCCATTCCTTTTTTAAAGGAATTTTCATTTGTGATTAGGGTGAACTTACCCCACCATATGGGCGAACCTGCCCCAATACGGGGCAAGTTCGCCACTTTGCAAAACTTTTTTGTTTGCTTTATCCTGTTGCTATTGTAAGGCCTATAGTTCTGGGATTGTGGTCATATATAGCTAAGACATAGGGCTTTCACATGGGCTAACCAGGTCATCCCCAACCTTAAAATTGACATCGCTAGGCTGGTCAGAAAAAAATAGGGCGAACACTCCCCGCTCTCCCCTACAGCTCAGTTTAAACTCTCATTTCCACACTTTGAAGCTCTTTGACACAGTCACACCGGTGTTTGTTGTACTATATAAACGATGGTAATGGCATTGGATGGCCCAGGAGAAAAACAAAACATTTTCGACATCATTCGCTAAAGGTTAGAAAAGGTTGCCAGAAAAGGTTTAAATCAGGGAAGTGCCACTAGGTTGGGTTATATAGAGGGTATATAGGGTATAAAACGTTTTCATAACATTAAAAAAATGTTTTGCGATAACTTACTGTAAATAGTCTAACATAATGTTATTTAAAAGGGCATTTCGTTTAGCAAAAATATCGTCAAATTTGAATTTCGACGAAATTACAACACTGGCCTATATGGAGCTCAAAACCTCAACGTCTAGCGCCTGCCCATAGTTTGGCCTGCTGTCTGTTCTTTCCCTGGGAAATGAGGTTTTGCAATATTGGGCTTTTGTGGTTCATTACCCCACCCAGGTTCTGTTTGAGTTTTTGCACCACCCTTAATTGTGATTTTAGTAATGTTCCTATTATAATTATTCCCCTATTGTCCCGGGCTATTGTTAGCCCATGTAGCCGGTACGGATCACTAAGTTGAAAACTAAATTTAGTATAAATTCATTTAACTAGATAACAGCAACATGGGTTTCCCGAACTCTGATTGGCTGAATATTACAATAAGGTTCTATTTTTAGTAACACAGGGATTACGAGTATATAAAGCTAAACAAGCACGGCGAAGACGATCACTCGATCTCTGTTTTAACCCTATTTTCTTGGGTGAACGATATCATGTGGATCGGTTAGAACTTGCTTCAAGATGTAAATAATACTGGTCATTTGATTTCTACTTCACTTGAGCTACCCTTTTCGCGTCTTTCACTGAATTCGGTGAGTGCAAATTTTATTTACATCTCGAGATAATTGATTTTCTGAACAGGTGTGCAAAATTCGGCAGTCTTGCACCGTCTATTATTTACCATTTATCCTAATTAAGCTTAGATAGACTCACAATAGGTTGATCATTATAAAGGTATAGTTACAAGCTTCTACCATGTAAAAAGTGGGATGTAAATGTATGCTGCCTTTTTTACTTGCGAAACACACAGGTGTTTTTTTGTGCAATTGTGTGTCATGCAGCGTGATCGTGATATGCTGAGAGTGAATGATGAATCATTGAATGTAACAAATATACAAACAAGCAAGTTAGCCAGATACATGAATCGAATCCATGGGTTCCTCCCGGGGGTTTCTACAGTTTTAAGGCCAATGACAAACATGCGATGGGTGTACTACAAGCCTAGTTCCAGTAACTGTAACTCGTCGTACCTAGGTCAGTAGATGTCATTATGTTTATGTTTATGATAAAGACTGAAGTCTTGCTGGCAGGACTACAAGCCAGGCCCTGGGGCTACATGGATCGAATCCATGGGTTCCTACAGTCACCCATGGAAAACAGGGTACTGAAAAGTAGTACAGAATGTCCATATGGGCCAAGGGATGGTTTGTTTACATGGCAATCATTCCTTCAGAATAGGCAATACAGATTCCAAACATATAAAACTTACCTCATATCAGTTTTAGTTGCCCCTAACTAAATAACTCCAAATTGACAATTAATTCTATTTGCTCAATTTCATACCAAAATCAAGGAAAACAAGCAAAATTTTAGTAAAATTGTGAAAGCCACATTGGTGCACCCCTGGTATAGACGAATCCAAGTAGCCAAGTCATGGTCAGGATTTGGTCGGACATCTTTGGGTAGCCGCTAGCACCAACCTGGTGCTTTGAGCGTCAATTGTGCAAATAAAAGCCGCCTAACACCTAGAGAAGATGCAAGGACGAGGAGGGTTAATAGAATAATAGCTAATAATATATATAATGGAGGTAATTCCGCAGGTAATCCCGTCGCATCTATTCATACATATAGTCCTTTTGTTCGCAAGTACATCAATGCATAGATACCGCGTGTAGTTAATCCGATTATTATGTCACTTCAACAGCGAATAGACCATGCTGTGTGTTTTGTCGAAGGAACTGTATTGTGTTATTCTTTTGTCTGCCTGTGTTTTCGCGGAAGGTGTAAAACGGGTGATGGAATGCAGTTTAAAATTTCCGCCAAGGCCGAATCATTTCACATTTTGAGTGCATTGTAGCCGACGGCTACCCAACTAAAGGCTGCTAGTCAGGTGTAGGAATGCGTGAATTTAGATTCGTCTATATTGCGTACATCTACATGTAGGCTAAAGTGGCAAGTTTCCTGTTTTCTTTTCCGTATTCCTAAAATCATAAAATTAAACTTTCTAGAAATGCTGTACATGTACCATGAACTTAAACAAAATGATGCCTAGATATGAAATTGAAAAAATATCAGTAAAGGATGTGATTTGCTTGGGCCTTTTGCTGGATGTACAAAATAGTCAATATTGGAAATTGTATTCCATTTCTACTCCCAATTCCATGATTTTTGTTCGTTAGAACTTGCCACATTTACAGCTGTTTTTACTGGGACTATGTTGAAGGGTTTAGTGTCATTTGTTCTGTTTGTTTGCTTGCGTTATTTTAATTATATTTATTTGTAAATTAATGTGCATACATGTATCAAAAGTAATAGGTTTTTTGTTTTGTTTTCAGAACTCCGATTCAAAATGCAGGGTGTGGCAGGAGCAAGCAAAAATATCTTTTCCCGTCATCTTGACATGAAGTTTGATCTACCAGACAATGCTTACAAACCTCTAGATAAAATTGGCACTGGTAAGTAATAACCGGAGAAGGTATCTTACCCTTCCCAGAATCCTTTGCATCATATCTTTTCCCATCATCTTAACATGAAGTTTGACCTACCAGACAGTGCTAACCAGTGGCGTAACTTTGGGTCAGGGTGCCCGGGGGCTAAAGTAGATAGGGTGCCCCTGGCCAAGGGTGTGCATGTTTGCAGAGCAAATCAATTTTGGTATTGAAAGCCATTATACCTACCGCAAAACTATAGTGTTTCAGATAAAATTTATTTCATGTTTTCAATAGTTAATAAAAGATGTTTTCATCTTGTCCAATGTCTTTACTTTTGAAGATTCTTCACTAGCGGCAGTGACGTAGCTAGGGGTTGTTGCGCTCGGCGACAAGAACACAAAATACCACTCTTCCTAAAACAATTGTGCGCGGGCGCACGAAAATGTGCATAAATACCATTAATTTGGTATAATCAAGTTGAATTATGGTGAATGGCATGCATGCAGTTGGGCACAACACTTTAATGCTGGTTGTGTGTCGCATAATGCACGCTTACAAAAAAAACATAATGTATGTGAATTTATGTGAGCGTAAGTTGGAAATATATTGATGCGCTTAGTAACAAAAACCAAATAATTTTAAGCCAAACAAACTTTAGCAGCTAATCAGGATAAGATGAAGTTGATAAACTCAATTAAAGGTGGGTAACCTGATTGACAATCTCATCCCACACTTTACCTCATCAAAATGCTGATTTTTGTATCAGATGAAAGCTCATATTTTTCTCATAAACATTGAAATTTGGCATTCCAAATCGGTATATTTCCGAAGAAATCATCAAAAAACTACATAATTAGTCTCAAATATGGTATACCACATGAAGACTAATTAGGCAGTTTTTTGATGATATCTTCGGAAATACACTGAGTTGGAACTTCTAATTTCAATATGTTTATGAGAAAAATAGGGCCTTTCACTTGAAATCAATATATTACATGATCATGATGATTATCATTAATAAAAACACGGTAGACTACCAATATCACGCTGTACAAATGTCGGTAATTCCATTAGGAATTAGTCACATTTACAAAAAACATTTATATGTTCTTTTTGCATGAGTGCTTGAAAAGATGACATTTTATGTTATACGTAAGTTTTAAAATATTTGATTTTCCAAATATATCAGGTCACCTTCCTTAAAGTTCTTGTATTATTATTTGTTTAACAGGTGCATATGGTGTTGTATGCTCAGCCACCCACAAGAAATCTGGAGACAAAGTTGCAATTAAGAAGATCCCCAATGCCTTTCAGGAACTCACTACGGCCAACGCACCTACCGAGAACTCAAGATTCTTCGCCACTTTGACCACGACAACATTATTGGAATCAGGGAGATATTGAATCCGAAGGGTGGTGTATCGGAGTTGAAAGATGTCTACGTTGTTATGGACTTGATGGAAAGTGACTTGCATCAGATTATCCATTCTACTCAGCCGTTCTCTTTAGAACACACTAGATATTTTCTCTATCAAATCCTGAAGGGTCTCAAGTACATACACTCTGCCAATGTCGTACATCGAGATTTGAAACCGAGTAATCTGTTAGTCAACGAAAACTGCGAGTTGAAGATTGGAGATTTTGGAATGGCGAGAGGTATCTCCATGAGCGCCGACAACTCAAAACGAAAGGTCTTTATGACGGCTTACGTAGCGACACGTTGGTATCGTGCGCCAGAGCTCCTCTTTAGCAGCGATGATTACTCATTTGCGGTAGATATGTGGTCTGTGGGTTGTATATTTGCTGAGATGATTGGTAGGAAGCAGATATTCCCAGGCAAGAATCCAATGCATCAACTCACGCTTATTGTAGAAGCTTTAGGAATGCCGCCTGATAAGATGCTGAAGAGTACAAACAGTGATCAAATCTACAATTTCTTTCATAAGAACTTCAGTAACCACAAACCGGTTGATTTCCATGCAAAGTATCCAGGGTGTAACAAGAAGGCTATCGATCTACTCTCCAAGATGCTTGTGTTTAACCCAGAGGAAAGAATGTCGGTGAAGGATGCCCTCAGGCACCCATTCTTATCGAAGTACCACGATCCAGACGACGAGCTAGATTGCTTGCCAGCATTTGACTTCTCATTCGAACAGGAAGATCTCAGGAAAGAACAGATACGACAAAGAGTTGGAAAAATGATCTTAAAATATCAGAAGAATGTATTCGGCCCAGCAAAGTTGTCATTCCCAGCAAAATCTGATACATACAGTGGTGCTCTTCAGCCAACCAAAGTCAATCAAGTGGCATCCGCTAAACCTATGGCGAGCCAAGCCCAGGGTCTAAGTCAGATGTTAACAAAGGAAAACTACTCCGGAAGGCTTTTTAAAGTACCTGTGGCACCTGCATCTCAAAATGTAACAACGATGGGTAGTTTTAAGCCATTGGTACCAAAAGAACCTGTCAACTCTACAACAAGATCACTATGTGTAACCACAGAACAAGTTACAACAGGCAACACAACAGATATAGACATGAAAAGTGCTTCCTCCGAAGGACAAAGTGGACTGTCATCAAATCAGAGCTTCCTTGGGGCAAGTTTACGACCGGCAGCTACCAGTATTACCACAGCGTCATCAGATTATGATATGAGAAGTGCAAAATCATCAACTCCTGCTCAACAAAAACAAGTTACATCTGTCAGTACATCTGCTGTACAGACACACACACTAAGCGTTTCCCCAACAGCACAGTCAACTTCCTCGGCCAATGATGTCGAGATGATAAGTGCCAAAGGAACTCCTCCAGTAAGCTCAACATTGATGGGGTCCAATCATCTGTGTTCAGATATTGATGTGCAGTTGAAGCCAACTGCAGATGTAACTATGCAAAGTGCTAGAAGTCCCAATTTAATCCCAAAAGAGGAAGCTAAGACTGAGGATAACAGCAAGAAGAATGAGAGCCAGGCTGTAGTGAACTTATTGGCAGGATTGAAAGGTGCAACAACAATAGAGACATCAGAGGGCCAAGGATCAAAGACCATATCTGAAGATACGAAGGCGCTCATCAAAGCAGCTCTGATGAATTCAGTGAAAAACAAGTTAAGAAAAGGTATGTCTTCTATGTTTTGCTAACATTGCAAAAATGTATGGTAGTAGTTTTTGATAGCTTTTGATACAAACCATTTTTATGATCTTTATATACATGTAATATTCCCAGGCCTTATACATTATGTATTAAGTATGCCTGGACCAGGAGCTAAAATGAGCTCCTGGTCCCAACGATGGCTCCTGGTCCTATAGTTTGTAGTGAAAAATATTGCACACACCAGGAGCCAAAACTGGGCAACCATGGGGTAGAAAAGCCTGGGTGCCTGCATAATATAAGCCTTGAATATTCTAAATGTTATAAAAAAAAACCCAATGTTATAAACATTCATGTTTGCTTGGATGTTATAAACATTCATGTTTGCTTGAATGCGTAAATTGACAGGTAATTGCTGTCTGTGTGGTCACATTAATTACAGGCTTTGTGTTTTCATTTAGTCAATGCTTGCATTAATACTCTTTCCTGAGAAATTTAGAGCAAAAAAAAATTGAAAGTGCAATTAGGATTTCCAATTATGATTGAGTCATTGATCGATACAGGTTTGTAAGGGCCGGTTTCGCGAAACATGCTAGTGGTCAATTAGTCATATATACCAGTGCTTACAATTTCACATCATACATCACTTAGAAAGATGAATCAATAAAGTGGATCCACATTGGTAGGGCTAGCCTGCTGGCTTAGGAAGCCTGACCACTAGCCAAGCTTTGAGAAATCTGACCTAAATGTCATCCAAATACATACATTTTGTACCACTAAAAGATAAAAATGTGATCAAATCTGAGGACCTGATAAATCATTAAAATGTTCCAACTCACTGCTGAACTTATATTTGTGATTCTCCCATATACTCCTTGCCTAAAAATCAAATGATAAGAGTACCGTGTATGTCCAATCCGTTTTGCAATAATCCCCCACCACAAGTGTGGAATGTTCATCTCCAAACGAACATTCAACACGTGCGTTGTTTAGTATGGGGTGGATGATTATCGTAAAATGGAGCAGACATATATACATGTACTGGTACTGGTACCAATATTTTAAAACTCATAGCTCGACCAATAAATATGGGCTCAATCGATCCAATTTTATATCAGTATCGTTCAGATTTTTTAGGCAAGGAATCTGTATAAATTGTAAACATATTTCAAATAGCAGCATGTAAACTGATATTATTAGTCTATTAGTTTTGACAGTTTGCTTATTAAAAAATGAGCTTTTTTGGTCTTGTTTTGTAATCATGTAACTTGAGACATCATCACAGTATCTTCATTCAGTGTTGTTTTTACAATCCTCCATTCACATGACCACCCGGTGACATCAGATACAACCTGCTGCCATCTACAATGATCTGCTGACACTTGACCACCCACACTGTGATGGTGTCGCAAGCTACAAATGTACATCATTGCAAGACACTGAAAAGGTAACTTTTTAAGCAAATATTTCAAATACATGTACTGATGTAATTGTCTTTATCATCTTTCCAGATTCAACATCGAGTGTGTGCAGCAAGGGAGGAGGCAAAGTGACGGTCACAGCGCAATCAAGACAAAGAGAACGAGAAGAAAAAAGACGTCAGAAGTTGAAACGCTCTCAGGAAAGACAGAAAAAAAGTAAATCCAAATCCCAGAATCTAGAAAACACTGCCCTCTTGACTGACGAAGATAAAAGTCTCCTAGAGCGATGGAGTAAAATGCAAGCCGGGGGTCCAGGTCAAAGTTCGCAAACAAAACAGCGACTGAAATCCGATTCCTCAGTTGTTGGAAATACAGACGAAAGTGCACCACTGCAGCAAGGGACTGGACAAAATGCATCGGGCCCGGATCAAAGCATCTCATCGATAACTGAGAATAAGGGCAAAAAACCTAGCAACCCAACATCAGTCCAGATGTTTGCAAATCCTAACAAACTACAACTTTCTTCTTCACAAAATTTAGTTGGTAGCGTTAAAAATGTCACTCAGATTAATATGACCATGACTGCCAATGTTAATAGACCAAGCGTGCCCAATCAGCGGAGAATTATGCCCAAGGAGACGCCTACAAACCCATACACAGGAGCGTGTGCTGTTAGCAGCACGGTTACTACCATACCAAACACTTTCACGATAATGACGCAATTACCTGTTAGACAAAATGTGGTTACGAATCCAGTGAGTTCACAAGGTGCTGTAGTGTACGCAGGGAACATAGAAAATGGTGGGATTACATTAGCAAATACATCCACCAGTAACAAACAGCAAACTCAATACGTATTACCACAGCATTCTGTGTCTTCAGCAGTCCCACAGCATTCAGTGTCTATGACAACCACACATAATACCGTCTCAAGTGTCAGTACGCTTGCAAATCTTCAAGAAGGTGAAGTAACTGATGCCAGTAATTTTCAGCCAATCAGTTCCACCAAGCCAGAAACATCTTCCATATCTGATCAAAGTTCTTACCGTACGCGTATATATTCTGATCGCGAAACGCCATCCCCACCGCAGCCTTTATCACCACCGACTTACGAGCAAGCTATGAAGGCGATTCAGAATTCCCAGTCAACAAATAGCAGTGAGACACAACTCGATAGCCTTGGGTCTTTGGATGGCATTTCTCCTTTTAAGCCTTCGCCACAAGCGTCTGGTCTACCGTTTGGAAGGGCAAGTGAGGCCCCCGATATAGCATCGGTTATTCAACAGTTTTCCAAACAAGCAGTGGAAGATATTTACCCGCCTGTATTAGCTTTGACGCCGCGAGGCGATGGTGCTGGCTATGGGCTTAGCTTAGACTTTGAGGACTTGCTGGGAGGAATGGGAGGAACGTTGGATCTTCCATCAGTTGGACACCACCCTCAACCTGAAACAAACAAGTAAGTACCAACTTTTTTAATGTAGATCCTTTGCACGATTATCTCAAAATGAAGTTCTACACACACTTGCCCAGTGTTTGTTGTTTTAGCAAAATTATGTCTCTAATAGTAATACACATGTTATTCTGGTGTTAATTTGTCAAAGGAAGGGAGGAAGAACAAAAGTGCACTTTCACATACATGTATGCATTTGTATGCAGAACTTATTGGCAAATCTGTGCAAAGGCTCAATATTTAGTAGTGCTAAATTTCTTTTGTACTAAATTTTGTGTATAAAGATGGCACATGTAAGCATGTCATACTGTAAAGATTCGCCTAATTGTGCATATGGGCTGTGACAAAGCTGGAATTTTAGGCAAAACTAAAAGTGCCCTCCCATACAAGTGATACAACTACCACCAGCATCAAGGGCATTGACCCTTAATTCTTGTTGGGATTCTCAGAAGAGAGTACTTTCTTTATGTATGGGACATTTATCCTTAATTTTTACAGTATATGTCATATACAGAGCTTGGTATAATCGAAGACAAGAGATAAAAAGACTAGTTTGCGTCTGACGTCACTGTCAATCAAATTCCCTACGATCCTTGATTGGTTAATAGCGCATAAAACAGTGTTGCCAGTCTTCAGGAAATTTACTGATTTCAGGAAATTTTACTTGGAGGATCCTGTACAAATGTATAGGCAAAGTACATTTTAAGGAAATTTTTTTACCATTTCAAGATTTTTTAACAATACTAACTGGCATCTCTGGTAGAAGGTCGATTTATCTGGTGCTGGTTGGAGAAAAGGAATAGCTCAAAATGGCTAAAAATTACGTACTTTCACAAGGCAAAAAGCAACTTTTCTAGGTTGTTGACATGGTGCCTTCGCGAAAGAAAGTTTCCTACTATAAAGTCCTAACTTTTGAGATGGTTTGTATGTTTGAAGGTGCAAAATTAACAATAAGGCGCCCTGTTTTATCGCTGCGTTCAGCAACTCATATCATCACGACACTTGTAAACAAACCAACCGTGCTCGAGTTTGATTGACAGATGACGTCAGACGCAAACTAGTCTTTTTATCTCTGTCTTCCAGTATAAGAGCTGAATTATTCTTTATTTTGTCATATCAAGGGGTAGACTACTCCGTAGTCCGTAGTCCACTTGCCCATTGTCATGATTGTGCATACTCTGGATATTGCATTTAAGCTTAAAACTCCGATTTAATTAATTTGTGCACAATTGATAGATTTTCACAACTGATCATCTTTTCAGTCACCATACTCCCTCTGTATGTTAGCTTCCCAAGTGGACTACTGACTTTGGATTGCGGTTAACATTTTTAACATGGGACTCTATGGAGAGTTAGGCCAATTTCTGGCCTAACTAAAATTGGTCATGCATCTTTAAATGAATCTGGCTTGTGATTGGTCGCCCAGATCTCGTTATTGTTTAAATCCTCCCGACACGTACCATTACCATTAACTATACATGGTACACATCTATCTTTGAATGCGGCGCTTTTGTGCTGGCGCGAAAGCTGGTAGATTAACGTTCGCATCTAGCGCGTATTGTACCACCATGCTTAGTCTTGTGGTTAGATTTGATTGATAAACAAGTATGATTGACAGTGTGTTTTAGAGAACGAAGTCCCTGGGTAAAGTTCTGCTTAAAAGTGAAAGTCCATAGTCGATTTTTAACTCGTAATAAACTGGCAGATTCTAAAATTAGAATTGTTCAGTATTGAAGTGCCATTATAGTTACGCCATTATAATATGTTGCATTCAATAATATAAGCCTACTTTACTTTTACTGTCACAAATATAATTATATAAACTTTTTCATAACCATTTTATACTAGTATTTTGATGTTCGAGTTCAACTGAATGCGTTCATCATGATTAATAACATATTTTTATTTATCAAAAATCGACTATGGCATAGTCTAATCAAGGGGTAAATGGAAGAAGGCTCTATCAGCAATAACAGTCATGTGATGTAATTTTAGCTGTGTTGTGTGTACAATATAGAATACTCTGCCAAAAATTGATTTTAATAATACTTACATGTTTTTTGTTTTCATTGCAGTAGACCTCTGGACTCTGCCCCACTGTCTCCAACACTGCTCTCTGATTGGTTGGAATTACGTAACTTAAATGTTGACGATATGCAGGCAGTGCAGCAAGAACTGGGAATGACGTCCCCTTTCAACATGGCGGACCTGGCTAGTTTGGGTAACATAAGTCCACCCACAAAGAGTTGAATAGGAAGAAGGACCCATTGCAATAGCTGCCAGGTGTTAAATTTGGTGTGTTGAGCATGTGCTAAGAACACAAGTTACAAACAGCAGCTATTACAAGAGGGCCTTCTTCAAGGCCCCAACTGCAATAGCTGCCAGGTTGTTTTTATTGGTAGATTTGGTATATTGAGCACTTGATAAGAACACAAGTACAAATGGCAGCTATTACAAATAAGGCCTTCTTGCCCTGAACTCATTATTTGTATAGTATGTCTCGTCTCAAGTTCAGAGTAACGCCACGCTGGATTTTGCAGTGGCAGCTCCGAATCATGCTTTAACCTAATGCCGCTGGGCACACATAGAAGAGAGATTTGACCGTATGTTGGCAATGCAACTTTTTCAAATCTGCCGCTGTGAATTCCAACATGGCATTATTCTCAGCTTGAGATTAGACAGACTGTATTTGACCTAATTACCACCCTATGCACACAGATGCAATTTTGTTATAATGGTGCTTTTACAGTGAAAGTTGTGGGTGAGAATATGCCATGCAAGCAAGAGAAACTTACAACACAGGGTAATAAAATCAGTATATTTCTAAATGTTTCTGCGATTCCCTTTGGATTCTGAACCTAATACATCGTTGACAGGATTTACATACATCTACAATCATATTGAAAATTTCAAGGGTTTATTGGAAGAGTAGTAATTATATATGTAGGTCAAATGTTCTGCAGTTGGTATAGTATGTGTGTCTCTCTCAAGTTGAGAGTAACACCATGTTGGATTTTGTAGTGACAGATCCAAATTAATGCATTCATGCAGGTGCATCACCAGTGTATAGTCAAATCTCCCTTATACACATGTGTATACGCCCTGCGAGATTCGATTAGCATGCACAATTCAAATGTGCCACTGCAAAATCCAACATGGCTTTACTCTCAACCTGAGACAAGACGGACTATAATTATGTACATGTAGTGCTACACAAATCTGTGTGCTTGAACAATTTAATAAGTATTACCTCAATTCAAAAAGGGAATAACTTCCACTGTATAGTGTGTTCGGCTTATAATTGGCTAACAAATGAGACTCGTAACATCGTATATTGAAATAAAATGATGTGCATGCAGTTGGCCGCTGCACATGTATACGCTAGTTGCATGTTGCGTAATGCATGACTAGCATGCGCTTATATTATATGAATTTACTTAAGTTGGTACTTTATTGATACGCATACATGTACTAACAAAAAACAAATAAATTTTGTTAAATTACATATTAAGTCAAACAAACTGTATCAAGGGTGTGGGGCCAGTGGTGAGTTCAAATGAGGCTTGGGCTATTCCAATTGGGCTATTTCAGTTGAAATCCATACACCCCCTAGATGGAAAACTTGACCTTAATCTCCCACACAGGAAGTGTGGATATCAGTTAGGGGTTACCTGAATGGGTGACCCCCATTTCAAAATCTACACCCCATGTGTAAGAGATTTATGGATTTCAGCTGTAATGGCCCATTGACATACATGCCAAATGCCAAGGGTAGATCCAGGTGGTCTCTGAAAAAGAAAAGGAATGAATTTGTTGACAATTTTTGACTCAGAGGGAGGGGGCTCAGGCTGAGTCAAATTTAGTGTAAAATTAGAATGAGCTTAGCGAGCCAGAACTTTTTTCCAGGATTTGGGCCCCTCCTTTCAAAGATCGGGATCCGTCCCTGCCTAATGCCTGTATAAGCAGGCACAGGTAGTGTTTTAGGTAAGGTATTTTTGCGCCTACATCCAGTCACGCCTTATTGGAATGTTTTAAAACAGTTTCTTTGTTGTAACATTGGAGAGTTGCATTTGTAGGATTGTTCATATAATTGTTGAATTTTTGATAGACAAAGTCAAAATTTGACTTTCATTTCGTAGCTTTTGATATAAAATATGCCATCTTGATCACATGTGCTTTCCAGGCTCGCTGCATCTCCCGCTGGAGCTGGTAATCTTGTGCCTATGTTGTGCTAGTATGGGCATTTAATTACAATGCCAAAATTGTACACCTTGCTATAAATACTGCCTTAATTAATGTCATGGATGTTGTTGGTGTAGTTTATTCATGAGTACCGTAAAGATTGGCCTAATGGCGCATATGTGCTACTTTGCCTTTGGACAAATTTCACATACAAATTGTGAGCTTGTTCCAAAATCCAAACAAGAACAATGGTTCATGCCTTTATTATGTTGATGGGGTTTTTACGGCAAGGCACTTTTATATGTAGTTTGTGCCTAAAGTTCCAGTTATGTCAAGGCCTTGAGCCCATAATTATATGCTGCATCTTTACGGTAGCTGAAATAAATCATTGCCTTGGACTTGTGTCTATTAAAACAGTGGTCAATCAGTAATGTATTCACCATTGACTGGTTAATGTTACTTCAGCCAATGCATGCAGTGGCGTAACTAGGGAGGGAGGGGGGCAACGTGCCCCAGGCGCCACCCTTAGGGGGGCGCAAAATTGAACAATTCAGCATCGATTCTGCGCCCCTCCAAGCGCTGAAAGTCAAAATTTTCACGCGCTTCGCACACATTTCAGCACAAATTCAATTGAAAGAACATTTTAAGACAGATATTCAACTTCAAGTACCCAAAATTAATTAGTGGTAGACCTTATTTGTCTAAATTGTGCAATTGTTTCAAGAATTGGGGGGGCCATTATGTATCCTTAGCCCTGGATGCCACAACCCCTATGCCACTGCCCGCATCTAATATATTCTCGGGTGGGGGTAGGGGCGCCAATTTTGTTTCTTGCCCCGGGCGCTACCAACCCTAGTTATGCCACTGAATGCATGGTAATGAAGTGTTGATGGTAACAAAATTAAATTTTACTATAAAATGAATTTATGGAATTATTGTATTGGGTGACAATATATTTTTTTAATGTTATAAACTGCTGGAAATTTGAATTATGCAACTCATTTTTCTGTTATTATGGTTATCATTATAACAATATATCATGATATTGGACTCTGTATAATGCTGATAATTGCCAGGAAAGTTAGCTTTTCATTGTCTTGTGTTGAGTAAAGTTAGTCTTGTGTTGATTAGCAATGTAGCTTTGAAAACCATGGCATCAGTGGCATAGCTTGGGCCATCATATTATGGGGGCACCAACCATGATTTGGGGGGGGGGTACCAGGTCTTATTGTTTTTTTGCAATTTTCCTATGGGATTTTCTAAATTTTGCAATCGATGGGGCGGGGGGCAAATGCCAATATGATGCTACACCACTGCATGGCATCATACACCATTAATTGCTCACGCTCAATGTGGATACCAAAGATACCAGTCTGCCATCTGTACTGTGTTCAGCTCATAATGGGCAAGATTCATAACATTGTGGATTGATATAAACTAGCTTATACAGTTGGGTTTAGCACCTGCACCAAGTATGTTTTGCATATTATGTGACTGGTGCATGCTTTTGTGATTTATGTGAGCTGGGACTTTTAATGTGGGCAGAAACAGAAAACTAGTAATTTTTGCCTGTACTACTACTAGTTGAGCAAAGTATACAATTGTCTGGGGGGGGGGCTCCAGTGGTGGCACTCCAGGGAGGGCGTGTTGTCCCCCATTTTTTTCCTTTTCCTCCAGTTTGTCTCCCCAGTCGGGACAAAAAGTTTTGCGACAAATACTCCCAATTTTAAGAAAATTGTCTGATTTTACCTCCAATTTCACTTTGCTCCCCCCTCATCCCCCCCAAATCCTAGTGCCAACAGTGGGTGCTGGTTAAAATTACCACACAGGGATGTGTGATAAATTGATAATTATGTGTATGTATTTCTATGCAAAAATGCAGAGAATTTTGTAACAATATGTTTATGTTCATTTGTAATACTGCCAATTAAAATATGAGTGCATTTTTTTGTCAGACTATGCAGTCACTCTTTCTGTCTGCATGTCTATGTATGTATATTATGTACGTGTATGTGCTAATTTTGTTAAATTTTTGTAAATAGATGTTGTTCCCAAAGTGTCAATACTTCTGAAATTTACAATCTAACTTGAAGTTGGTAGCAGTGGGGGGGGGGGGGGGGGTAAAACCCCCAAGCCAAAACACTCAATGCATTCACTAATTTTCTATCTGGAGTTTGCGCTGTCACAAGTTTATTTTGTTTGTCTTTAAAGTTTTAAATATAACACATTGGTGTGTTTATAATACCTGTATTGTATTGCGGAGGTATGTGTTACCAGATCATATACACGAAACACATAAGTATGATATGCTTTATGAAGAATGGTAAAAGAATTGACGATATAAGCATTTTCTTCACTTGGGTAGTAACATTACAAAAAACAAATAAGACATTAAACAAATATTTCTGGAATTTGAGGGGAAAATGTGGTTTTTTTTTAAATTTTCTCATCAAGCCTGTAGGACTGTGTGTTTTTTTTTCTCATTGCCTGTCATATCTTGATCTGGAGAATGTGTCTTGTTTGAATTTGTTACCATGGTTACTGTGGAGTCTAAACAGTATTTTGTATGATAAGTGTTGTAATGTATTCTGAAACTATATAGTCTTTTATACAGTCTAGTTGTCTTTACAGGAAAAAACAAACAAATAAAACCTGTTCATTGCCATTTCTGACAATTTTTCTCTTCTGCATGCCCAGAGATAGTTGAATCTCAAATGTGTTGAATATAACATTTGAAATATAAAATATGTCTTGCTTTTTTTATTTATTTTATAAAATAAGTAGTGTTTTACACATGGAATTGGAACTACAATCTTGGAAATAAGTCTTGGAATGCTTGCTTGTAAAGAACGGAAAACTGTCGCCCCCTCTCCCGGTGCAATGTTGGGAAATGTCAGTGTCTTCAGAAGTTTTCTAAAGTGTTCCATGCAACATTGATTGATGGGGTGAGGGGAAGAGTAAATCACGGGTGTAGATGTCTTGTTTCTTCATAAACAAAATTACACATCCATTTCCATGATCATTGCAAATTCTGCACGGAATTACGACAAAGTGTACCAAGTGTTTCAAGTACCTTTTTCCAAGATTGTAGTTGAATAATATAATATGGTGATAATTGTCACAGATCCTGGAAAAGGGTTTACCTGAATGGGTGACTCCATTTCAAATCTTCACTCCCTGTGTGGGAGAGTAAGGCTGTGACTTCCTTAGGTCTTTTGGTATGTTTGGGGAAAAATGTACATCTTCAATAGGGATGGTCCAAATTGTCAAATGATAGACGGCTTTTCATCCCAGCTACATACCCTTGCATATCATTAGATTTGTTAAGTTTAGTTCGAGGACTGTTTGTTAAATATAAAAAATATCAATTTTTAATAATTTGACACAAAATTTACATTATATCGCGAATTCAAAAAATTTAATTGATATCAGAAGAACATCCCTCGTAAATATGCAATTTGAATTAATGTGTCTGATGTGCTCTCATGTCCCACAAAAATACTGTGAAAACGTTGCTATCCGATTCCTTAAAACGAGGGGCCATAAAAAGACAAACTGGTGACGTAGATCACTTATAGTGAACAATTTAGAGTCCCTGTTTTATTGCATTCTTATTGCCCTTTTATGCCAGTATTCGGTTTCTAACAATAGTTGTAGTTAACTAATAATAGGAATGGCAAGTGGTTCACAGTGTGCCAGGGACACTTAGAGATAATTATAATTTCAGTCTTTCATCTTAGCTTTCTTACGATTGGGACATTTTTTTATTTTATTTGTGCTTTGTTTTTAATGTTTTATTCATCAACCCATATTATTTATTAATAAATATTTGGTAACATCCTATTTTCGTCTTGGCCCATTTATTTTATTTTATTTGTCATGCGTGTCGAATAATATTAGCGGTGTTATTGTAATTCAAGGCCCAGAAAGAGGCCACACGTGAAAAAAGTTTTTGTTTATCACGGGCACACAACAGGATATCTTTGCACTTCGAGAAGTACGAAAATTCTTTTACAAGCACAAGTAGGCCCTGCGCAATTTATCAACTGATCAAGCAGATGAACAGCACAAATACTGGCTGACCTAATCTCATATGATATTCAGAAAAATAAAATTCAGTTTGTCAACTTTTTGCTGTTAGGGACCGCTCACAAACATTTTTATCGCAAACATTTTTCGGGCCTCCCCCTTTACAGATCTCAAAAATATCAGGGCCCCCTTTTTGACATGAAAATTATGGGTCAACCCCATAGAAAAGCATATAAACTCAATTTTCCCAGGAAAATTTATGGTCATTTTTTTTCAGGCCCCCCCAGGAGGGTCAACAAATTTCAGAGCCTCCCCTTTTTGCATCAGCCCCCCCCCCCCTAACAAGTGTTTGTGAACGGTTCCTTATCATTTCACCTTTTATTGACAAAGTTGATTTTATCCTTCCTTACGTTTTATAGTAACTTTAAGCCTATTGATACTTTTTGTATCACATTTTTAGACTTGTACTTACTGTAAAGGCTATACTCGGCGGTGCGTTCTCTTATAGGGCCATGTGTCCTGAACTCGCCACCCTTAGCGTTACATGACAAATATTATGAATTTTTACACCAACCGGGTTTCTAATTAGATTATCTCCACAATCATCAACCCTAAACTAGCAAAAGTATACATTTTTGGAAAGCTGAAGGCATAAGCAATTCAAATATATACGTTTCAACTCATTATACAGGGTGACCTGCAATTTATACAGGGTGGAATAAAAAAGATTTTGATAAAAAATGGGCCACTCAATGCATTGCTTATTACCAACTTACAGTAATAAACTGGAACTAAACAACATTCATTTGGTTAGTTAGAGGATATGGAGAGCCAACTGACTTTGGAAGAAACCAAAATCACAGCTGTTTGGTAATCTCGGATATAGGGTGTCCCAAAGTATGTTAGATTTTTTACAATTCAACATATTTTGAACCTAAACATTTCCCCTAACCCATACAGAAAAAAATGTCCATATTTAGATTCCTCGTCACATTTCACTTCAGAAAATCTATACTTTGACTATGATAGATAAGTAATTAAAATTTTACAGTAACTTTTAGATTTTGAAGACATCTGCATTACTTACTACAGTGTTTAATATGACAACGGGTAGTTTTGTATGGAAAAGTTTGTATTTTCTAGACTAAACCAATCATAAATGATTAAAAACAATTAGTAGAATTGTTTAGCTGTAAGGCCATTAGTCTTTTAGATGCTAAATAGAGTCCAAATCCAATTTAGAGCCTTTACAGAAGCAGATTACGCACTAAAATACCAATCCCATAGAGTTTGTGTGTACCACATCCCCCACCACCACATCCCCCACCACCGCCACCCTGCCCATTCCGAATTCTATGAAGCACAGTGTCAGTATTAAAAAAGTTCAAGTATTTCTTTTTACAGGGTTGAAAGTGCATTTTATTTAGCAATAAAATGAGACCACAAGCATGACAATAACTTCTTGCTTGACAGAGATATCATCATTTGTTTTGAGTCGACTTTGGCAAAATGTAACGTCGCCACCTTTTTTTGGTGGCGAGCTCAAGACACACGACCATAGGCTAATTACAAAATTTTATTATCGAAAAAGAAATTGTAGTCCTAAAGACAAAACAGGAGTCATATAACATAATAAAGATCTTTGATGGCCCTCTCAATCTCATCTCTAGATCTTGCTGATCACCCAGATCAATTTTAACTATTCACTTTTTTCCCTGTATCCCACCAAAGTCATTCATTGCCTTTGAATTTAGGCTCTTTCATGAAATGCATGGGATTGCAATTTTTGAAGAGCCCATCCAAAAACCATTTTTAGTTTGTCCGAACGAAAAGACCTTATGGCATTACGAGTCGTGTTCCGTGTGTCCGTCCGTCAACAATTTGGTCTGTGTGTATTGTCCGTCAACAATTTGGTCTCCTATGAACAGTTCAACAATTGACTTCGACGAGGACTATCAAATTTCAAAAGTATCAATTTTTAATCATTTGCCATAAAAATGTGTAGGCATATAGCCTATTATATCGCAAATTTCAAAAAAATCAAAATTATTTGATATCAGGAAGGACATTCCTCGTATTCAAAATACAATTCGATATGTCTGCCCGGGTATGTCTGATGTGCTCTCAGGTCCCACAAAAAAATACGTGAAAACGTCGCTATCCGAACCCTTAAATTTGCCATTATAACTGCCAAAATAGGCCGTTTCTTTCACGTTGTTTCGGCTTAAAATTGACAGAAACCCTTCCCCGGGACCCTTTCCGCCAGTTTAATTTTTACCTGGAGTTATAATATTATTATTTCAGCATTTTGGGTAAAGAATAAAAATTGACGGAAATCGTACATTAGGCCTAAATTAAGGAGACAACATAAATACTCCATATTCCAGAAAAATACAGCACTATTTTTGGAGGATAGAAAATTTTATCAAGTTCTGCCAAATGAAACATAGCTGAATCCTAATCATTCATTTTAGTACTAACCATGCTAACTGGAGATAAAAGAAAAAGTTCATCACTCATTACTAATTTCTTGAAAAAAGAGCCAAAAAACATGCATTTTCGGCACATTTCTGACAATCGAGTCACAAAAAACTTGGAACAAGTCTAAGCATTCAAAAATCAAAATCTTGAGTATATAATATGCCGAAATTTTGCTCTAATTTTCACTTTTTTGTGTTACTTTGATTAAATGATTGGTTAATGAAACATCATGTCTTTTCCAAAAATTAGAATGCATAAACTGAAATTAGTCTTAGAACAAGTCTTTGGGCTTGATTGTCACAGCATACGAAAAACACCCTAAAACGCATGTTTCCAAAAATTGACCAAATTTTAAAATAGGACTAGGCCTACTAGTACTAGTGGATTAGGATTTTATAGCTAAAAGTTTAATATGGCAAAACAGGATAATTTATTAATCCAAAAAAAATGGGTGCTGTATTTTTCTGGAATAGGGAGTTGTGAGCAAATATATTGTCAAGATAGCTCAAAACTTTCATTTTCATGTGTGATTTTCCATGTGCCATTGAGTTTCATCAATGGGGCGTGTCGGATTCAATAATTCAATTGACCCATGTGACCGAGCGTGAATTGAAGAGGCCGTTATTTATGAACAGGTAAACCGTGTAAACCCAGTGGGTCGATAGTGAACAAGTGAGTCACGGTATACAAGTGCATGAACTGTAACCTTCAATATTAATACTGGCAATTTTCTACACGATGTCGTTGTTTTCAATGTACCAAAAGAGCTGAATTCTACGCATTTTAAGAGTATAGGCCTATTCAAGAGTGTGATCGGCGGGGTGATCGGATAAGCGCAGTTCTGGTCCGCTGCAAGTGACTTCCCTTAATTTGACACTGCATGTCTACTCGTATTACACCTGTAACTTCATGCAGTGAAACTGAACCATTGCTTGTTAAAAGTGAATTCAATATGCCAGGGTGTAGATGCAGGCGACCAAGGTGTCGAGATTTTGGTCTTGGTGCATCAGAAGCAGGATTTTTTACCCGTCCTTTATCCCAGGTAAGTATGAAACTGATGAAACTAAAATGTATATGTTCAAAATAGGTTAACCGTGTTAAAAATACACCTACCATTTTTGTATACACAAGTTTGTATACAAGCTTATACATAGCGTATTGAAAAAGTATGACCTAAAAATCTACTATCATACATGCCCTGTGTACTGAAACGTGTACAGTAGGCCTACATTGTATACGTTGAGGGCAAAAGTCAAGTCAGAAATATGATAAATCGCTTTCAATTTTATTCACCCACTTTGATATCGAAGTGATTGATTGAGTTTGATAAACGTGATAAAATTTGTACACACTGTGAATCTGTATGTAGGTTCTTCATACATGTATGCACATTTTAATGACAAACCGTTTATTGATAGCTATTGATTTTGACAACCATTTTACTGTTACACATGAAAACAAATACAGCTAAATACATTGTGACAGTAAGTATTATTATGTTCAAAGTTCAAGTGGTATATATTTTCGATGCAATGCATGTGATTTCCCGAGATTAATGGAAAATACATGCCCCTATGTCAGGCAAATGTTGTATCCTGATTTGTATTTAGCCTACATTGGAACTATTAATGAGATAATAGGCCTATTCAGTGATTTGCTCATTCAGGAAATTATCAAAATACAGTTTTTCGCACCTTTGTTAATAGTAGTAGCATAAGCTATAGCATATGTGCTTAATACCATGCTAAAATCAAGACAAAATGCACGTACAATGTATGGGGTCTATACATGAAAATGTACTTTCTCTACTCTATAATTACAAATTAGACACATTTTTACTGTCCTGCCATATAGTTTTGATGAGCATTCAGCAGAACAGTCGTTCCACATACAGATTTTAAATTAAAAAATAAAGGAATACTCCTGAAATTGCATTTGCTGTGTAAACGCTTGAGGACACTACTTAAATAATGCAATGAAAATGTTTCATGCGAAAAAATGTTGAAAATAAAATATCTGATTACCCCTTTAAGCCCAAAACAGAGTCTCCCTTTAAGTGGTTAACCCACATTAACACATCCATCATGACATCCGTAATGCTAAAAGGGCCAGTGACGTAGCGCCATAGGGGCACGGGCACGCATCCCCCCAATCGATTGCAAAATTTAGAAAATCCCATAGGAAAATTGCAAAAATGGCTTGTGCCCCTGCCCCCATCAGACCTGGTGCCCCCCCCAATTATGGTCGGTGTCCCCACCTCCATCGGATGACCCACGGCACGCAACGCCACTGAAAAGTATACCGACTAAAAATGTTTAAAAAATAAAATTAAAAATCAAGGGAAACCAAGTAGTGGCTTCAGAAACGAGGAGAAAGGGCAGCCCCACAATAATTTTGGTGGTCCCATTACAAGTAGGCCTACTTAACTTAGGGTCCAATAATTTAAGTTAGAAATAATAATTTAAGTTAAAATTCGTAGTTTTTGAGATAAATTTCATAATTTTAAGATAATTTCATAATTTTACTTAAACATGTTAAATTCATATAACTTAAAGGGGCATTTCGTGATCACAGCCTCATCCCCCCCCTTTTCTCAAAAAAAGTTGAGAGTTTTATATCACTGGAAACCTCTGGCTACATAATGTTTATGTACCAAATATTTCTTGCAGATTAATTCGTTTTGCAAGATATCGTGAAATTTGAATTTCGTTCTGGTGCACCAGAACGAAATTACAACGCATTGTCTATGGAGCAGTGTAATACACATAAATCATGCATAACTCGCAAACGCAAAATCGGAATCAACTGACATTTTGGGAATAGGCTTTTTTCGTGGATATGTACTGAAAAATGTCATAAAAAGAGGATGCTAGGATCACGAAATACTCCTTTAAAGGAAACCTTTTTCAAGGTTTAAAATTCTGGGCTATTCCAGAAAATAGATGCACACCTCATATAGAAGTTCAGATTTCCAGACTTTTGGGCCAGTCGTAAAGGTGAAAAAATCCAACAGAAAAATAGTTCAAAATCGGAAATCCTCAATTTGAGAGCTCTTGGACGACTCCGTGATTTTTCATTAATTAATTTTATTTGCATTTCCAAGCTTTTTTCAGTAACATTTGGCAACTGGAATTCCAGTCATTTTCAGAAAGCAAATTGGAAATCCAGATGTTTCTTTTTAAAAGTTACTCTTCTTATAGGGGGTGTGTGCTTAATTTCTGGAATAGCCCATTTTGTATTTACAATTCATTAAAGTTTAAGGATTTTAATCCTTAAAATTAAAATTAAAATTCGAAATTTTAAGGTAAAAATCAATTCATATTAAAATACATTGCATAATTTTAAGATGCAAAATCATGCAATTCATAAGGAAAAATTAATTATTTAAAGGTAAAGGTAAAATTTTACTTGGAGAGTGGGCACACCCGCACACTCTCATTTGCACCCACCCACCTCCACCTCCAATCACTACTTCGTGCCTCGGACAAGGGACAGTCTACTTCTAATAGTTTTCTGAAGAAACCAAGCGAATCCTGACCAATACTTGACACTTCATTTATATTATAAACTCCTAAAAAAAGTTTGGAAACTTTCCAAAACGGCTATTTATCAGAAATATTTGAAATCTATTTCCATAGTGTTTCATATCAATATACAAACATTGTTCTTTTCTCACCAAATTTGTGATCATAACTTATTCCATGGTTGCGTAACTGTCTTTAAAAGACAAGGAGGTCTCGAACAAAATGTGCCAAATCTGCCATTTTGTCCGCGCCATTTGCATCAGTAAGTACGTACATGAGTAAGGAATATCACTCTGTTTCATTAACATGATTAAAACAACCACTTATACCTAAAAATCATCAATGAGTAGAGAACCCTTATGTGTTCACTGTTCACAACAGCATTGCATCTTCTTCTCATGCTTCTTTATCAACCTGACCCATGCTCCTGATATGAGGGATAGCATTCCACTCCTCACTCTTCAAGCAAGATCTATATTAAACCAGCAAGGTGGTTTGATCTGTCACTCTAATACGTACAGCCCGTCCAAGTTGGTCCCAGAGATGTTCTGTTCTAGGATGTGAGTCCGAGCTATTGGCTGGTCACTCCATTTGTTGAATTCCTTCTTGCAGGAAGTCATTTACAACTCTTGCCCGGTGTGGTCAAGCGTTATCATCCTAGTAGAACAGCGTTCGGTCCAAGGTTGTGCGTAAATGGGACTGCGACTGGCTGAAGGATGTCATCTCGATAGTTGATTGCATTGATATTTCTTTTGACTGTATACCAGTCTGGTCTTTCCTGTCATCGATATTACCGCCCATATCATCACACTTTCACCACCAGTTACTTTGTCAATGCAGCAATCTGCAAAACGTTCGTCACGTCCTTTCCACACTCTCACATGGCCATCCAGCTTTCTCAAACAAAATCTTGCTTCATCACTAAACGTGACATTGCGCCACATGTGTATATAAGTTCCAACCGCGGTGTTGACGGCACCAGTGAAGACGGACAAGACAATGAAGTGCAGTCATTTTAGGCTTCCTGGCAGGCTTGCGAGCTCGGAGATCAGATTCATGGAGCCAATTGCGATGGTCAGATACTCTATTGCCTTGCGTGCCTTGATTGCAACGTTTTGGCACTTGGTCTACAGTTTCGAAGTGCTGCCAGCATGATGTACCGGTCTTCTGCAACCGTTGTTTTTCTTGGGCGGCCACTTCTGGATCTGTCTTTGACATCTCCGGTCTGACGAACCTTCGGGCTTTTGGCTTGGAGATCATACTGCGGGAAACTCCAAAAGTTGTCGCAACTTGATTCTGAGGTATGCCATCCTCAAGTTGACCAATAGCTCGAGCCTTATCCAGATCTGATGATCGAAACATGGTTGATTAGAACTGTCTTGCAAATGACCACTATATATATGATGAAGTGACCAGCAAGAGAGATTGACTGGCGTTGATCCATTTCGATCCACCTGTAGAACTGTTAATAGGGATGCCCACTGTCAATACAGTTTCCACTAGAACGATTTTTCATTTACTGTGTGCGTGCACTCACACACGTATTGTCTATGGAGAAACTGATCGATACAAGAAATCCCAGGCCTGTTAAATGGCGTACATATATGGTAGGTGCAGGTAATATGGGACAGCAGGTAATATGGGACACCTGTTTTCATTTGAACAAAAAGTAGCTTAGAGAAGGTAAACACTTTAAGTTGATTTGTTAAGTGTTTAGAGACATCAATTGTGCTTCTAGAAATGCAGTTTTGGAGTCTGTGTATCAAACTCTTGGAAATCAATGCCAAAAAGAGTGAAATTGCCCAAAAAATTATGTCGTTTTTTTTTGGCCTGATATAAAATCAATGACGTCACATTTTATGATTGTGTATCCAAAAACTCTGGTACTGAGGGGCATTTGTCATTTTTATGATCTTTAGGTGATGGGTTAAGCTTATCAGCAGGTAAAATTCCACTGACAAGTGGCACTTTCCTTTTATAAATGATTATTTTCTCTGATTTTCAACTGAATGGGTGCAGGTAATATGGGACACATAGGAAATTGTGTGCATTGTCAATGCTAAAAGCAAAACTATTTAGAAAATTGAATTTTCTTGTAGAAATTTGCATTTAACATTCAAAATCATGTAACAAAAATGTTTTTAGAACAAAAGAGTGATTTTCTGAACTTTTGATTTTCACCATAGAGATAACACAGTGTCCCATATTACCTGCACATGCAGGTAATATCGGACACTTGACGATGACGTCATTTTGACGTCATAGCGTCCAAACAAACATAAAAACAAGGTAACATTGCCTGTTTTATTAATCTTAAAGGACAGGTTGTTCATCATAACAATCTCTTGTGGGCATATCTTCTTTAGTTTTTATGCAAATAAGCTAAACGTCCTTAATGGTCCCATATTACCTGCAGGTACCCTACTTGTTTTGATCCAAATGTAGGCCTATATCAGGGTGTTTCAAGAAATTCCTGATTCCACCAGAAAACATTAACCAAACTTTTTCCTGATTGGTCAGTAAATAGAGAGGACCTTCCTTCATGAAGAGATCAACATTTTTTAATGAAAAATTAATGAGATGAGAACTACAACAGGTTGAAGTGACACCATTCCGTGCATCAGGTGTTCAAACGCAATTATCTCCGAATTTGGAGTGAATCAGACAAGCAAACTTACATAGTCATAAAATGTAACTGTTTTTGAAGACGAACTGTACAGGATGTTAAGAAATTTAAGAATGTTTAAGCCTACCGCGGCCCATCTCAAATCATGCACTTCTCACTACCATGTCCATTTCATATGCTATCCATCATGGCTTCCATGCACACACCCCGGCACACACAGTGTATTGCTCAATGTGGTAAAGATAACCTTTGAGTTTGAGCAAATTTCTCAAAATTTTAGTGATTAATGTTATCAAACTTATGCCATGATGAAATATAATAATTTTTGAAGATAAAATGGGCTGACCGTAAAAGATTGAACAATGTTTAAGACTACCGCTATTCATTTGAAATAATGCACTTATTGTTCATCTCCTCTATGGAGATATTTTCCATGGCGGCCATCTATGATCATGCTTGCGGTTTCACCAAACAAACCATGGGTTTTGAGGTCTTATATTTTTTGTTGTATGTCAACAAATCGATTAAATTTTCAGGATGATCTTATTTTCATGTTGTTATAAGCAAATATAATGTTCCAGATAACGCTAGTTAATAAATACATTAAGAAAAAGTACCTTAAAGTTGCACTTTCTGTTAGTATTCCTTTTTGGACTTTAACTTTTTAACATGTTCTATAGCAGCCCTATATAAAACCGTGACACTCAAAAGGCCATATCTCTGGAATGAAACGTCCGATTAAGATTATTTAAACGCCAAAATGTTTCTTTCATCAATTCCCAGCCAATAAGTTAGGTCTGAATCAATTTAAAAGTACTTCAATTTTTAGTGGACATGCCTACTGTTAATCCCATCCTACATTGTATAGCACTTTTCATTCAAAATGATATACTGCAAAAAACCCTTTTCTTTCATTCTTTTATTCATGCATTAACCCACTCATTCATTCAAATCAATGTTTTGAGCGCAGAGAGTGGTCAATTTGTCATATTTTCTTTGAGACTTCTGTCTTTCGAAGAAAGTTACTTAGCCGTGGAATAAGTTATCGTCACAAATATAGTGTCATTGTTGACAGGTACGTGTAACATGTAACAGTGGCGTAGCGTGGGTCATCATGCGGGGGGGGGCATCGACCATGATTGGGGGCACCTACAATTTCAAATTGATTGGAGGGCACGTGCCCCGTGCCCCTATGACGCTACGCCACTGAATGTTTTCACTGATATGAAACAATATTTAACAAATATCTGGTATACAAAATTATACAGCCGTTTTTGAAAGTTTCCAAACCTTTTTTGAGGAGTTTATACTCGTTCGACCGACGGAGAAAACCGTTTGAAGCCCGCAATCTGAATTGGCATATAAACTGAGCTCAAAAAGAAACTTATAATTTTTCACAAGGTCATATCTTGAAATCCTGTCCATCAAATTGAACCAAAATTACGCACAGATTTACTTCAATACTCTACTCTTAACACATGTCAGTAACCAAGCAGTTATCCAACTGACACAACAGCAAAATGCACTGACATGGGACAGCTTCCTGGACCACATTCACAGCCCAGCCCTGTTTCATGAAAAAGTGTATGAAAAGCAGAAAGCAGCACCGTTTTATCATCTGTGCAAGGATCTTGTGTGCATTCTCACAGATTTTTTGTCCTGGGTGCCAAATGTTGGGCTGTGAAAGTGAAGGAAGTCCAGGAAGCTGTCCCATGACAGTGCATTTTGCTGTTGTGTCAGTTGGACAACTGCTTGGTTACTGACATGTGTTTTGAGTAGAGTATTAAGGTAATCCTGTGTGTAATTTTGGTTCATTTTGATTG
This sequence comes from Amphiura filiformis, assembly GCF_039555335.1. NCBI lineage: Eukaryota > Metazoa > Echinodermata > Ophiuroidea > Amphilepidida > Amphiuridae > Amphiura > Amphiura filiformis. Next base: position 23,016,740 of record NC_092643.1, on the reverse strand, counting down.
ACAGTATTTTAAGATATGACCTTGTGATTCACAAGTTGTAAAAATTATAAGTTTCTTTTTGAGCTCAGTTTAGTTCGAATTAGTGGGGCAATTCTTGTTGTCATTTTGTTAGGGACATAAAACAAATAAAAAAAGGATCTTTGAGCATTATTTTTTTCGACCTTTTTACTTTTCAGTGTTGTTACGACATCATTTTCTTCCGGATTTTATGGTATATTTACCGTCTGATTTTACCAGTAATCTACATCACTTATCTCATCTGGTTTTGGGGATTCTTTAATGGTGTTGGAGCAAAAGCCATTTTATTTCTCACCACGTGGAGTGTCCTCGGGTTTACTCTGTATGTCATCGTTGCAGCTGGCAATGTAGTCTGGGATCGCATGTGCACTTGCGCCCGAGATGGAGCCATGTATGAGTCCGACGAACCAGGTTTGTTTGTTTGTTTGTTTGTTTGTTTGTTACATACATGTATAATGTTTTTTTCGCAGGAGTGCAAACAAACCCAACGCCTAATGCATCTTTCCAGCGGAACAGCGGAGAACCGATAATCGTATCGGAGATCGACATGAAAACGCATTTGACCCATTCCATGTCAACTCCAGGGATGTGCACCGCAGCACCTCTTCAATTTATTTCTTTTTCTGTGTGGTTGTAGATATTGATGAGAAAGTAAAATCCCGAAAATTTGAGCTTCATACTCCATTTCGTTTTCCCGTGGCATCAATTTGAAATTTATTATACATGTCAGCATAAAAAATGTCGTAACGAAAGACGACGTTTGGAGGTCCATAAATGTATAAAGGACCCTTTACAACTTTGAAAAGTATGTATCCTGGCGTACTTATTTGTGTAGAATTCAAATCTGGCATCAGAAAACTTGTAACTCCTTTACATTTGAAGATATGGGGCCCTCAAAAATTGTCTTCGTCCATCAGGACCAACTTCAGGGGGAGTCAAATGTCCAAAAAGTACAAATAATGTTTTGTATGGTAATTGCCAGTCAGAGCCCTTAAAAGTATTACTAATAGGCTCAATATTGAGATAAGAGTAATGTTTACCAAAGGATCTGACTGGCAAAAAAATGGACAGTTGTACATTTTTTACATTTTGACCCCCCCAAAGTTGGTCCATTGACGAAGACAATTTGAGGGCCCATCAACTATCTATTTGAAGAAAAGGAGTTACAACATTTCTGATGCCAGATTTGAATTGGGGTCTCAAATAAGTATCCCAGGAACATACTTTTCAAAGTTGTAAAGGGTTCCTTTTACATTTATCTCCAAACGTCGTCTTCGCGTTACGACACAGTTTTTATGGTGACCCCCCCCCCGCCTAAATTTCAAATTGATGCCACGGGAAAACGAAATGGAGTATGAAGCTCAAATTTTCGGGATTTTACTTTTCATCAATATCTACCACCACACAGAAAAAAAAAATTGAAGAGGTGCTGCGGTGCACATCCCTGGAGTTGACATGGAATGGGTCATTTGTCGTAACGGCAACCGTCACAGAAAGATGGTATCTGTATTGCAAAAACATCATGATGCCATAGACAAGTAGGCATAGGCATAATTATGTGTATGTAGTACGACGAATTTGTTCCTAGTTTCCAGTCGAGACAAATGCTTTTCTGTTCCTCACTGAGATTTTCGGTTCTCCAGGCGTAAGAGAAGACGAACCTTCAATCAGGAACTTCTTTCTCTGTGCGATATTTTAACAATGCTGCAGAAATGCAATTCGCAAATTAAAAATGACACACAAAACCTTGTAGGCCTACTGTTGTTTCTACTCTGTGCCCAGCTATAGCTGCTGCTATTCCGTGTCCCGTCTTGCTGTATTTCCCCTATACTGAAACTTCTCAGAACATCCCAGACTCGTTCCTGATTCGTCTGAAGTGTTCCAGAAGAAAACCGTCTGATGGCGAAACCGAAATAACTAACATTATACCAGACATTTGAAGCATTTTCTTGTAGGACAAACAGAATCACAACACACAAAGACTTGGACAAAGTCAAATAACTTACTATAATATCTGGAATTATGAAATTGCCATCAGGAGAATTTGCCCCTTGAACATTTCAGATGAATCCAAAACACGTCCGAGGTGTTCTAAGAAAGAACCAATAGACAAAGAGCAGTGCGTAGCCCTTTTAACACCTCGTTTATAAGCCCTTATTTCATTTTAGATTTTGCTCGGGGCCTCTGTTCGTCAACTCTGTCCACCTGCTTTATATACAGTAAGCAAAAGAATTAAGGTAGCAGTTGTGTTCACCCCTGTATATTCTAAATAAAGACAAATGTGTCAAAATTAAAACAAGCAGCCGATGCCTCTACTTTTTAGCTCTGATTTAAGACCTTATTTGTTGAAATTGGTTGAGAATTAAAGAAACGGTAGTCCAAAACCTGATGAAGATACGAAATAAAAAGTTGCACTTTTGTGTTCTTATCAATGAAAGCACGATGCTAGTTTTTCGTGCTAATCAATGAAAGCACAGCGCTAGTTATCTTGTTCGCGTACGCTCTGTGTACAAATCAATAGGGCATGTAATGTGGCAAACTGCAACTTTTATATTTGCATCTCCATTGGGTTTTGGATCGTCGTGTCCTTATTTCTTGGACAATGTCAACGAATGAGGTCTTAAATTCGAGCTGAAAGATGCAGCTATTGGCTGTTGGTTCCAATTATGACATGTTTGCCTTTGTTTAGGATATACAGGGGGTGAACGCAACTGGTACCTTAATTTTTTGGCTTACTGTATACGCCCCTGCAGAAGAGCAAAGCTAACCGTTTCTCTGAGCAGAATCCGCGCAAACGGAAAAAGGAAGAACGTCGAAGATCCGTCCGTGTAAGAAATATTTCGCAGGTTGTCCTATAGCATTAATTAAATCTCTGTTGGCCACACTTTTGGCATCCCCCCCTCCATGAGTTATCCGAGTGGTGCCGGTGGAGGACAACGAGCCCGATTAAGGGGAACCGTCGTTTTCGGCAATGGGGTTGTTCAAAATGTCGATTTTGGTTGAGGAAACACTTGCTCAATCAACCGCAAGAAGTTTACTTTGCGTGGTCATGGTCCCAAACAAACTAGTAGCATGTCTATGGTCATGGTGCAGTGGTGTCAGACTGAGGCTGCTTTTGCGTTTGGTGCGAGCAGGTGTACGTGCTGGGGCGTAGCAAGCGGGTGGACATGGTTGACGAAGTCCAGGGTCCGAGGGTTGCATGAGCGGGCCTGGCCAAAAGCGAAAATGAAAAAGGGCTGATATTGATGTTAAAAGGGTCCGCACTGCTCCTTGTCGATGTCCATGGGCCCCGAGGCTCTTGTTATAATACGTCCATAGGTGCGATGATGGCGCATATGTCCAATCAAGATTGCGGACAGGGATTGCGGTCTGCGGACCTGTATGTCCCTAGCTCTTGACGCCTTACATAACAGACTCTTTCGTAATTATATAGGTTATTCATGTTCACATACCGTGTCCTATAAAACAATTTTTGAAGAAATAACATTTCCCTCATTGTTTTTTTTTTTCAGACATGGGTGTTCATCATATGTTCCAGTGGTTTCTCTTCAATATTTTTGTCAATGCTGAAATCATAGTAGCAGTAGTTTACTGGACAATTATACACGATGGTATTAACGATACAGAAGAGTGGATCCACGATATCACCGCTCATTTAGCCCCTGCCATTTTCAGCCTCATCGATGTGTTTTTCTCCGCCACACCTGTCCGTGTTTTGCATTTCATTTATCCACTTGGGTACGGCGTAACTTATTTTATTTTCGCTGTTATCTACTGGGCAGCTGGTGGGAGGGGAGCCGGCAGAAATGATGATGGTACATATACAAATTATATTTATAGTTTCCTGGATTTTGAAGAAAATCTGCCCATGGCAATGGGTTTTTTAGTGATTATGATGATAACCTGTATGATAGTGCATTTATTAATTTGGGGTGTATATCATTTGAAGAAATGTCTAACCAGGGACACAGATGAGAGAAATGACCAGACGGCCAATTCAGAATTTACTATGGTGAAAACTAACTCGCATTCTATTGACGATATTCGAGTATAAGCGCCCTTAGTTTATAAATAAACTGTTTTAGAAATTCTCGATAAATATAATTGAAGACCGAATTAAAAAAGACTAGTTTGCGTCTGACGTCAGGACGTCATACGCAAATAAGTCTTTTTAATTGCAATTTATCCCGGCATCTTACAATGCAGGCCTACATATCCATTGTACAGTGCCAGAAGTATAGGTAAGTGCAATAGCTGTCATGTGTAGCTGCCATGTGTGTAGATCAATACAATGTACGTGTGTAAATTGCCAAATGTTCACAGGGCAGCTATTTTACTTACCCACTTCTGGCACTGAGCGGTCGATATCACGTCACACCGATACGTTCATTGTTATAGCACATTGGCGTGAGGTATGTATCACTCTTAGAAAAAAAAAACGGTTCTAAGAAGAACCTAAAATGTTTCTTGAGCTGTCTTGTACGTACATGTGGATAAACCTAAATGGGTCTACAGAAAACAGAAAAGGGTTCTGGAAAGGTTAGAAAGACCCATTTTAGACCTGAAAAGGGTTCTGGAAATGCCAGAAAGGACCATTTTGGGGTTCTTTAAATTTCCAAGAACCCCTTTCTCTGGTGGGTGCTACATACAGGGCAGCCAAGAACCGTTTTTTCTAAGAGTGTATATGGTTAAATGTTAAAGGCTTTCGAGATAAGATAAAGGTCCGTTCATGCTTTACTGCATCTGCGTTGCGTTACCGATATATCGATTATATGCTGCAATGCCGAAGGCCTATTTTTGCAATAAAGTTAAACATGTTAAATACATTTTAACTTGGAAATGCGTTGAGTTGCGGCAAAAATTAATCGTTAGGCCTATATCGGCAACGCACCGCACCGCACCGCACCGAAATTGCGGCATAGTAGGAACGGACTTTAAAGGTCCGTTCATACTACCACCGCATTTGCTTTGCGATGCCGATATATCGATTACTTTTGCCGCAACTCAACGCAACTCGTCGCATTTCCAAGTAAAGGTTCGTTCATACTACCACCGCATTTGCGATGCGTTGCTTTGCGATGCCGATATATCGATTATTTTTTGCCGCAACTCAACGCAACTCGTCGCATTTCCAAGTTAAAATGTATTTAACTTCATTGCGATATCGCAATGCAGTAGTTTGCAGTACGGTGCGGTGCGGCAACGCATCGCATCGCAAAGCAACTCACCGCAAATGCGGTGGTAGTATGAACGGACCTTTAAAATGTTTTTAACTTTATTGCGATATCGCAATGCATTAGTTTGCAGTTACCGTGCAGTGCGACAACGCATCGCATCGCAAACAACGCATCGCAAATGCGGTGGTAGTATGAACGGACCTTAACGCAACTCGCCGCAACGCATGCAGTGAAGCATGAACGGTAGGCATATAGAGGTCAATTATTAGAAGATTCTTGGTTAATGGTTGCTTATCTGTTTGTTCTGCGATTTCTAAGAGTCCGTCCCCAGACATGCCAGACCCTGCTGTAGGCCTATAATGTTGGGATCATCCGTGATTGATTTGTTTTAATTTGTATTCACGTTAGCCTACTCTAGTTGAAATGTAAACCATTGGTGTTGTGTGTATTTCTACCATTTCAGTGTAAACTGAAGTCAACACAAATTATAACTTTTGCCTTTGTGGATAACCTGCTTACAATGGGCTATCCCAGAAAATAAATGACAACCCCCTATAGAAGACAAATCTGTGTTTAGAAAGAAAAACCTGGAATTCCAGTGCACATTTTCAAAATTAGTTTGGAATTCTAGCGGTTTCTGTTATGTTTTTTGTTATAATTTTCAGACATTCCTGACAAAAAAAAACTGCAGAAAAGTCTGGAATTCCAATGCCCTCTATAGGGGGTGGTCGTTAGCCCATTGTGATTTCAGGTGTTTTTGCTTTTAGGCCCTATGTGGGGTGGGTGCGTTTGCATTACAAATACTTCCGAGGACTCTGACATAACAACACACCGACACACCGAGGACATTTTTTTTACCGAGGACCTAAACACGCGTCCTCGCTACGCAAACCTTGTTAAACGGTGAAAAATGAGGTATTATACCCTACTACCCCCTCTATAGCTTAATGTCCTCGTAGTGTTAACCGGAATCGAATTTATTCGGTATTACCGACCTCTTGAGCACTTGACATAACAACCCACCGACACACCGAGGACACACACACATTTGGACTTGTAAAAATTTCGTCATTTTTTTCCAGGTCCTCGGAAGTATTTGTAATTCACGAGGGTGGGTGGGGGTGTGTGTGTGTGTTTTCAGTTTAAAAGTCAACGAAGGCGCGGATCACCCCATCATTTGGGTTAGGGACTCTCCTCTACTTTTAGCCAAAAAACAAATCAAAACAAAAAAAATCCAAAAACTTGAGGACGTGAAACAAATTTTTAATTTAATTTGGCCTATAATAATCGTTCAAGAATTCTTGAAATAATGTTAAGATGGAATTCGACAGAAATAGCTAGAATTGAAGGTTGGATTGCCGGTGCAAACATTTCGATGAAAATTTGCGATATAGGCCTAAATCTTGATATACCTCATAATTATTTCATTGGTGGCACAGATAAAAAAAAAACCTAGACAGAGTTAATATTTAGGGCAATATGGGTTTATTTAACATAGATTTTAATCCGAGGTTTTCTAAAATGTGTTTCATTTTGCAAGGATGGCCGGAGCGTGGAAAGTCTGCGCTATATAAATTTCAATCTGCACACAACAGGACGATACCATAAATGTGTATGCCTCTTTTGTCAAATTGTGCAGAGTACCCCTCCGCCGACAAAAAGGGAAAAAGAAAAGTGCCCCTAGCCCGCCCCCCCCATCGACCCAGGTGTGGGGTGTGTAGGGGTAGGTGTGTGTGTGTGTGTTGTGGACATACCGGTAATAGGCCTAGGTGGGGTATTAGTAATGGTGGTTATATCGGTATTTGCAAGTTACAAACACATTTTGAGAATATTAAAAGAAATGTCTTAGCATTTAGGCCATTTACACTTTAACACTCTTCATGCTGGTGTTGACTGCAGACGACAAGTTAAAATTTGTTTCAAAATTAAAAAAGATTCAGAATTGTAAATTTTAATGACCATATTTGGAATCAGCATGAAAAATGCATCAAAATGAGTACAAACAAGCCTGGTATTGGTTCAGTGGTTCTTAAGATAGCTCTTGATATTGAAAAAAAATATCTAAAAAAAAGTCTATGGCCAGCACCCAGAGCATTAACGTTCAATTAAATTAAGGGCCTGTTAACATGATTATTCTGTTAGTAAAATCGAGGGCATGAACAACGAGCATGCCCGAAATGTCTGCAATCCGAAATCTTTTCGGTCAATATAGCCAATACACCATTTGGCCTATGTATTTTTAAACGTTTTACAATGTACATTTACAAGCAGTTAGAAGAAAATGAAATTAATAATTGTATGTATATATATATTTTCATATAAATCATGTTATTTTCAAAAATATTGTTATTATTATGTAAATAAATCTGTTTTTAAGCAAAAGGTCAATATTTGTTATTGCTTTGTGTGCATTTACTCTTATTCTGATCCAGAAGTTGGTGCATGTTTTACCATCAGTCACATTGTACCGTAAAATGGGGTAACTTTGGGCACTTTTGAGAGTTTTTAAACCACTGCTTCCAAACAAAAACAATTGTATTTATAATTATCTTTTCTTTTGTTTTACATTAGGGCTCCCTTCTTCACCTTGAAGTTGAAAAAAAAATTTAAATAATTTTAAAGGGTGCCCTAGGTTTAAAAATTAGCCTGACCAAAGTTAACCCGCATTAATTGGGGCAACTTTGGACCGAGTATTACATTCCACGGAGAAAAAAAAAATTGATCTTCGCTGTATATGGGCAAGTTGTTGTTTTTGGTGACATTTGACCCCTTGCAAAATTAATCAAACGGACATCCTTGCTCACAAATATCGATTTTTATTTTTTCTGAAAAAAATGTAAAAAAATGCTCATTTTTGGTCAAAAATCCTGATTTTTTCGCGAATTTCGAGGAAATTAGACATGAGCGAATATTATTTCTTCCAAATATATTTCTTAACAAATTGACACCAAATATGACTAAAAACAATATTGCTGTACGAAAATATGACCATTTAAAAAAATATATTTGACTGACCAAAGTTACCCCGCTGACCGAAGTGACGTACCGGTACTCCATTTAATTTTAAGGTACTCTATAAATTCGTATGATTAAAAAGTTGATCTAAACTGAGCTCAAAAAGAAACTTATAATTTTTTACAACTTGTGAATCACAAGGTCATATCTTAAAATACTGTCAATCAAAATGAACCAAAATTACACACAGGATTACCTTAAGGGCTGGGGTATGAGCGACCTTGAAGTTCCGGTATCTGGAGAGGGGAAGCAATGAGTTACCCCAAATCACAGCGGCAGGTAGTGACTGGGCCGCCGAGTGCTAATATATATTTATTTTGGAAGGTTCGTGTTTGTTTTAAATTTTGGGGCGTTTTTCCAAAATTTGATATTTTTGGTCATATTTCAAAAATTCGAAATGCCTAAGTCAACTTTTTGGTCACATAGTTTGTTATTGTTATTGCAGTTCTTTTCCACATACCTATGTTAACATTCGATTGGGTGATTTACTAATATTATATATTTTATGACTGCAATTTGGCGTTTTCAATGCGTTTTACACGTATCATGAAATTAACGCAAATATCTAGTCACGCTGCTTTTAGAATTTTTACCTGATCGTCGGCTTTTGCAGGCAACAGAATGCAGATCGGCTCACGATAGATGTCGTATTCCTCTATGTGGTTCACTCATTGATAAAATGAGTTTGCATTCCTTGTAACAACACACACATTGCCGTCTGGAAACCGGGTCTGGTACTGATTTTGGGACAGCCAATAGACTTCAGCGCCGTATCAAATCTCATAAAAACCACACGACTGACGACTATGTGTTTATGTTTCCCGCACGAAAGCTTGTGTCTACATCTATTACTATACTTCTTTGGAAACGTTGACCTTTGACCATTCTTTGTATATAAACGCCCTGATATGACCTTGATATGTTCGCTTGATGGGTACGTTATAGCATGGTGTTAGGACTTGGTCAGTAGATAATACTTGCAGGGATACAATAGTTTAACATGGTGTGTGAGCATGGTGAAAGACTCAATTATTGATTAGGCGCGGACATATTAAAGGCACAGGTCCTTTGCGTGTATAGCAGAAAATTATAATAGAATGTGTGAATAGCATGTTTGGAATTTTGCAACTAAAATACTAACTGTATTCTGCATTATGTATTTATTTATTTATTTAGGCCTATGCCTATTTATTTATTTACTGACTTATTTATTTATTTTATTTATTTGGTATATTAGTTAGTAGGCCTAGTTAGTAATATTCCATGATAGGCCTACGTCGGTTTATTATTGATTGTTGATAACTTGACAACTTGATTGATTGATCGATTGATAGTCATTTCACATTATATTCCTAGTTTACAGGCCAATTTGAATAACATCGTACATTAGATAAATAGACCTATCAGTATTGATTTATTCTATTCAGCAATATCAAGGATTACTATCAAACTTCTCATAGCTGATTGTCAGTTGGCTCAGTGGTAACGCAGTAGGTTTTACAACACCGAGGTCCCGGGTTCGATTCCCACCTCTGCCTATTTTTTGCAAGGCTGAGAAAAAATGAAATTTCTGGACTGCAAACTTATTTGGCGCGCGATCTGAGCTGGTCCTTTTCTGGTGGCTGTGTCTGTTACAGGCACACTCCCTCTGCATCCAAACCAGGTTCACGCTCATTACACCTCCCTTAATACTCTACTCAAAACACATGTCAGTAACCAAGCAGTTGTCCAACTGACACAACAGCAAAATGCATTGTCATGGGACAGCTTCCTGGACTTCCTTCACTTTCACAGCCCAACATTTGGCACCCAGGACAAAAAATCTGTGAGAATGCACACAAGATCCTTAATGCACAGATGATAAAACGGTGTTGCTTTCTGCTTTTCATACACTTTTTTCATGAAACAGGGCTGGGCTGTGAATGTAGTCCAGGAAGCTGTGCCATGTCAGTGCATTTTGCTGTTGTGTCAGTTGCATAACTGCTTGGTTACTGACATGTGTTAAGGGCTGGGGTATGAACGTTTGGACAGTATTTATTTTGGGACATTAGAGCACATCAGACATATCGAATTGCATTCTGAATACGAAGAATGTCATTCTGATATCCAATAATTTTGAATTTTTGAAATTCGCAATTTAATACACATTTTATGGCAAATCATTAAAATTGATATTTTTGATATTTAACAGTACTTGAAGTAAACTTTATAAATCTGATGATTTATATTTAAAGTGTATGTAGGTGGGTTGAAAAGCCGACGATCAATTGAAAATTTTGACCTTTCGTATTGAAGATATGGATTTTTTTTCCCCAAAACACCAAAAACAATTAGGTCTTTTTGGGAAAAAATCCATATCTTCAATATGAAAGTTCAAATTTTTCAATTGACCGTCGGCTTTTCCTCCCTGCTACATACACTTTAAGAATATATCATTAGATTTATATAATTTACTTCGAGGACTGTTATATATCAAAATTCGAAAAATATCAAATTTTTATAATTTGTCATAAAATTTGTACTATATTGTGATTTTCAAAAATGAAAATTATTTGATATCAGAAAGACATGCTTCGTATTCAGAATACAATTCGATAGGTCTGAGGTGCTCTCATGTGCCACAAAAAATACTGTCGAAACGCAATAAACGCTCATTTTAGATCCCTTAAGAGTAGAGTATTGAAGTAAATCTGTGTGTAATTTTGGTTCAATTTGATGGACAGGATTTCAAGATATGACCTTGTGAAAAATTATAAGTTTCTTTTGAGCTCAGTTTATTTGATTGCGTTGAGGGTCAAGATCAAAGCTTAGATGAAATATTAATCTATAGATTGAAATTGAGCTAATCTGAATTAGATTACCATTTTGTAATCTAATAGGCCTAAATTGAAAATAAAAACCATTGAGATTGAATTTTTAATCGTAATTTTGATTAATCTTGGCTTAGATTCTATTTTCATACAAGTCATGAACATAGAATAGACTTGAACATGATGAAAGTTTTTGAAAAGCAGTTTTTCAAGTGAAAAACCTAGAACGAATAAGTAAATAAGCAGGCGACGAAAAAAACCCATAACGAGCCCGATCTACCTAGAATTTGCGTTTTTGGAGCTGAGAATTTCTGTTTTAAAATTTTCCTATAAAAATCATGTAAAATCAGCCGTTTGGCATATTTCGTGATCCACAGCCTCATCCCCCCACTTTTCTCAAAAAAAGTTGAGATTTTTATATCACTGGAAACCTCTGGCTGCATAATGTTTATGTACAAAATATTTCTTGCAGATTAATTCGTTTTGCAAAGATATCGTGAAATTTGAATTTCGGTCTGGTGCACCAGAACTACAACGCATTGTCTATATATGGAGCAGTGTAATACACATAATCATGCAGAACTCGCAAACGCAAAATCGGAATCAACTGAAATTTTGGGAATAGGCTTTTTTCGTGGATATGTACTGAAAAATGTCATAAAAAGAGGATGCTAGGATCACGAAACACTCCTTTAATTTTGACTGAAAATATTTTAGAAAATATGTTTGTAAAACATCTTCAGATTCTTTTTCTTCAGATTTTGGTTGAATTTTAGGGTAATTTTAGCCTCTCCAGGAGTCCCTGGGGGGAATTTACAAACGGCCCGCCAATCGTTCCCCCCTCTCGGCCTGTCAACAAATCTTTGCCCGCCCACCGCTGCACCCCTTTGCACATAAAGGCTAAATTTTTGGGATTAGGGGCCTACAACTAAATGAGTCCAATGGTCGATATATGTTGTGAAGCTTTCTGTGAGCGCACGGAAGCTATTTTGCCCCCCCTGTTTGCATAGCCCCGTTTGCCCCAAATAGTATTTTTAAGAAAACTTCGCTTCTAATCATCATCATCAGTCGGCTGCGGAGCAGGCGACTACAAGCTTTCTCCAACCAATGCGATCCCGGGCAAGCGAAACAATCCTGCCCGGCCGCAGCATCCCCCCAGCATCTCCCAGGAGGTGCTGGACACACTGCAAGCACAGCGTCCCGGCCCCCTCCCCCCATGTGGTGGAATATAAAGCGCATATTCTTTCACAGGCTCGCCATCCTCAAGACGCAGTATATGGCCGAGAAATCTGAGTTGATGAATCCCGACTCCGGCAACCAGTGGAGTGGTGTTGGTCAGGTTGTAGATGGTTTCGTTTGGAATCCGATCCACGCGCTTGATGTTTAACATGACTCTGTAGCAAGATGTTGCAAATGCATTGATCTTGTTTTCCATGTCCTTGGTAATTACCCATGACTCGCACCCGTACAGAAAGACAGTAACACACGTTGTCTGAAACAGCTTGATTTTTGTTTCGATTGGCAGGGACGGGCTTCTCCAAAGGCGTTCCAGTTTCCAGAAAGCTGCCCAGGCTAGTGCTTTTCTTCTTTTTAGGTCTCCAACACTAGAGCCCATCTTGGAACCCAAATACCTGAAGTCTGTGACATGGTTGATGGTACTACCATAGACTTCAAGTGCTGGTTGGGCGTTACAGTTTGCAGTCATATATTCTGTCTTAGGTGCGCTGATTACAAGGCCTAGATCTGCTGCTGCAGTTGCAGTCCCAGCTGTGACTGGGCCCGGTCTATGGAAGATTCCAGCAGGGCAATATCATCAGCAAAATCCAGGTCATTCAGCATCTTGGCAGGATACCTGCTTGACCGACGTGGGTAGGTAACAATTCCAGCGTCAATTCCAGAAGTTGATTTCATCAGAAGGTAGTCTACCAGGATAATAAACAGGAATGGTGCCAACACATCACCCTGAAGCACTCCAGTTGTTACTTGGAAAGGCTCTGAGATACTGCCATCTACCATAACGGCACTATTGGAGTCTTTGTAGAGCACCTGGATGGCATTGACCACAACCTTTGGTATTCCATAATGCCGCAGCACTGAAAACATGACGGACCTGTTGATGGAGTCGAAGCTTTTTTTTGAAGTCCACAAAAGTGACTGTTAAGGGAAGTTGGTACTCCTTGAAGCCTTCCATGATCCTCCTCAAAATGTGTATTTGCTGAGCACAGCTGCGACCAGATCTAAAGCCAGCCTGGTTACTTCTCAGTAAAGGATCAATGTGGGGTCGGATCCTGTTCAGAAGGATCTTGTTGTACACTTTTGCGGCAATGGACATAAGCGAAATACCACGGTAGTTTGTCATGAGAGAGAGGTCACCTTTCTTTGGTAGAGGAATGATTACATTCGTAACCCATTGACGTGGTGGTGTCAGCGTTGAGAATACTTCCATACAGAATTCGAGAATCATATCAATCATGCTATCCCTCCTCCCTGAAGTGCTTCTGCAGTTATAGCACAGTCCAATCCTGCTGCCTTGTTGGTCTTCATGGCTGCTATTGCTTTGACTACTTCTTCACGAGTTGGGGGCTCAGTGATAATAGGAAGATCTTCAACAGCTGGTGCAGGAAGTTCTGAAGCTGCTGTGCCACTGTCGTTGTTAAGGAGTGAGCTAAAATATTCCTTCCATTCCTCAAGCAGTTCATGGTCACTGGTTGGAGCTGATCCATCTCTCTTTTTGACTTTCACCCCTTTCCTTGAGTTCTTCCCAGAAAGCGAGTGTATAATTTTCCAGGTGGTGGTATAATTCCCCATCTCGTCGGCCAGCTTCAGGTCTTCCATCTGCTTATTGAGGGTAGCAAGCTCATCAGATTTATAGGAGTTGTTAAGGCTGGTGTTCAAGTTCCTCCATCTTTCTCTAGATTGACGAGACTTTGAAATGGAGTACCGCTTTTTGGCCTCATCCCTTTCACGTTTAAGTCTGATGGTTGCATCTGATACCCAACTTGGTAGTCCGCATGGCTCTTGCTTTCCAATAACTTTCTCGGCAACTTTACGGACCGCTGTTTCGAAGGTCTCATACCTGTCAGAGATGGGTGTGGTGTCATCCATGCTCAAGACCTGGAATCTGTTTGATAGCTCCAGCTGAAATTCCTCCTTTGTATCAGGATCTTGCAACTTCTTCCAGTTGAATTTTGGTCTCTTGCAAGGTTTTCCTTTGCTAGTTCGCAGACTGGCAGCTAGACGGATGCTCACAATACGATGATCGGAGTCCACTTCTACTGAGTTGTATGCTCGACAGTTGCGGAGAGAATTTACCCACTTGCTGTTTATTAGTATGTGATCTAGCTGTGCATGGGTTGATCCAGCTGGATGGGTCGATCCAAGTCCAGAGACGGTTCCTGGGTTGCGGGAATCTCATCTGGGCCGGTCTGAGATTGTACTCCTGGCAGGTGTTGACCAGACGCTCACCATTGTCATTTGTTGAATCATGGTAGCAATGTGGACCAATGACCCAAGGATGGGAAAGATGACTGTCTGTTCCTATTCTGGCATTAAAATCGCCGAGGATGAGATGGATGTTGTGTCTTTTCATACCATCCAGGTGGTCAGATAGAGATGAATAGAATTCCTCCTTGTCAGAAGATGTTGCGCACTCAGTGGGTGCATATACAACAGTGATGCTGAGCTGAGGGTTGCCATGGAATGTTACAAATAGTATCCTCTCGGAAACAGCTTCAACACTCTTAAGACATCTGTGAATGTGCTTGGACATGACCAGACCAACTCCTCCGTGCCTTTGCTTGGTAGCAGAACTGAATGATAAAACCCAGTTCCTATCATCTGACCAAAGTTCATCGGTTGGGCTTGGTGTAATGAGACGATGTTCTTGAATTCCGGCAATGTCAATACCTGCATCAGCACAGCCCATGAATAGCTGATGCATTTTCCCTTGTTGATTTACAGTACGGACATTATAAGTAGATATTACAAGAGGTTTGAAGGTAGACAGGCGACAATAATCAGGGCCAACAGTTCGTGATGGTGTGCCGAGTTCCCGCTGGTCCGTCATGAAGTCAACAGTAGACTGCCGCTCATCTACCCTCGGTATTTTCGAAGATTTGCTTGTAGTTTTCGTAATCATGAATTTTGCTGGGAATTATTTTGGTCCAGTCCCAGCAGCTTTACGGGTGATCAGCCCTGTTTCAGCTTATTTCTGGACCCACAGCAGCCGAGATCTACCAATATGTAGTTCGCCCCTGATCTGGAACATGTTGGCCAGTGTTGGAAGGTTGACCAATGATGACATGTTCAACACCAGCCTAATGACCGTTGAGAAGTAAATCTTCCTCTTCCGCTCTTTGGCCCATGATGAAGATTTAGAGCCATTGGGATAGGCTACTCCAATATGGGCAAATTTTTTGGAGACTCTGAGCTGCCCAGTAATCAGAGTCCCCTCTTGGCCTCGTTGATGTAGTCCAAAGGAGAGCGAAGCAATACGTTTGGCATCAACTTGGATGCAGGAGCTGCCGGAAGGTGTTGAAGTTCATTCACCAGACCGCCTTAGGGGCTCCACTCCGGATTTGTGTAAGGTTTACCCCTAGCCTTTGCCTCTCCCGAGGCGCTCACAAGGCAGTGAGGTTCATCCACATTTCTACACAAAACTCTATGATTGGGACAGGAAGAAAGAAAAGATGAAGAGGAAGAGGTAAGAATAGACACAACACAAGCTGGCACCCACACTAGCTTTTACCCGACAAAAGGAAATGGACGATGATGTCCGTCTGTGGACAACCTTTTAGTCCACAGTCCGGATTTAACCCGGGGGTGCCACTCATATACCATTGCATGTTGTCATCACTGACCAGACACTTTTATTTTTCACCCAAAACACTGACATGCCCAAGGGCTGAAAGGTAACCCTTACCACTGACCTGCTATGAAAAAAGGATACCCAAATCACTGACCACAGCCATGGTGCAAACAAAGGTACCCATATCACTGACCTTACATGTCCCAATGACCCTTTTCACTGACGAAGGTAGAAAGCAATATTTACCTAGCCGAATTTTGCACCCTCTGGACTGGTGTGTTTTTGAATGGTACACATAGGGGAGAGTGGGGTAAGTTGAGCCAGGGGGTAAGTTGAGCCACCCCCTCTAGAAAGAAATTAAAACTTATCTTACTTTGCAGTTCCACTTATTTGTATATGACATAACAGAGGCTTCTCAAGTGTAATATGGAATCGCTTGCACATAGGGTAAGAAAGCTGCATTAGAAAGTTCATTTTTCGCACTTTTGTCGAACTTTTGGCAAAAACCTATTTTTTTCATGTTTCACCCAGAAAGAAAAAGGCTAAAATGATAGCATTCTGGATATTGAGGATGTGATATATGAACACTATTTTAGAAAACTATTTAAAACTGTAACAAGTTTTAGTCAGGTGGGAGGCTTGGTTGTTGACGAAAAGGGTCACATGGGGTAAGTTGAGCCACTGGCCATGGGGCAAGTTGAGCACAGGAAAAACCTGCAGAAATGTCCCCAATTTTTTATTCAAAGTAAAATCTTGTCAGAAATTACTTGTATGCAATATTTAGATCAAACTACTTCTATATCAAACTATTTTTCGAAATAAATACCTGAAAACAACAATTAAAAAAAAAGGCAAAATTGAATTTCACAGCTATGGCATATACTGTGCATTTCTATGGTGGCTCAACTTGCCCTCATGACTGGCTCAACTTACCCCACCGTTGGGGTAAGTTGGAGCCAATTTGCAAATGATTTTGGCGTCTCACTGTGCGAAAGTGCAAAATATTGATTACAATTTTGTGGTATCATAACCAAGTAAACATACATATGTTTCATTTGTAACACTGCTTTTGGGTCCTGCTTTATTTATTTGAGCGTAGTGAAAGTAAATGTAAAAAGTGGCTCAACTTACCCCACTCTTACACAACCCGCGGCACACAATCGGAAGTAGAAACCCGGGAGTAGAAAGCAAGAAACATCAGCAAAAGCGATGAAAAACGTGATTGCATTTTCTTAATAAGCGTAGCTATTTACCTTTGATTTCAGTGCTGAATCCCGGGCCGAATCCATGATCCGCGCTAAGCTCTGAAATCTGAAATATAAAGCACTTTTTTCCCCGTTTAACTTCGGTTTTGCGCGGGTGACAAACAGCGATGGCAAATGTCACTTCACGATTTCCAAAAGGCATGGTTCCTGTCATATCTGGTTCAGCAGTCAAACGTATGTCGTAATCCATTCCGATTACACAGTATCTGTACCTTGTACAAAATTCGTAGTCTCTACGCCCGTCTCTACGCAGCCCGCTCGGCAGCATGCACAAACATCACCGAGTTTTAATCATGGTACAAGACCGGGCACAAGACTAATATATTACACTTACAGACCCGGAAGTAAGAAGTTGTTTACAATCAGGAACGAAAACAGCGGCTGACGTCAAATGCTGGACTTTGATTTTTCATGAACCCAAAACGCCGACATATCTATTGTAAAAAAGGTAGGGGAAGGTGGGGCATAACGGAACACTTAACTTTGAGGATGCTCTGTGACGTCACCATAAGTAATATGACTGTAAAAATTATATGTTCAGTTGAAGTTTGTATTTACCTTTAATATACCATTAACCAATAGGGTACCTGCAGGTAATATGGGACCATTAAGGACGTTTAGCTTATGTGCATAAAAACTATAGAAGATATGCCCAAAAGAGATTGTTATGATGAACAACCTGTCCTTTAAGATTAATAAAACAGGCAATGTTATCTTGTTTTTATGTTTGTTTGGACGCTATGACGTCAAAATGACGTTATCGTCAAGTGTCCCATATTACCTGCATGTGCAGGTAATATGGGACACTGTGTTATCTCTATGGTGAAAATCAAAATGTTCAGAAAATCACTCTTTTGTTCTAAAAACATTTTTGTTACATGATTTTGAATGTTAAATGCAAATTTCAACAAGAAAATTCAATTTTCTAAATAGTTTTGCTTTTCGCATTGACAATGCACACAATTTCCTATGTGTCCCATATTACCTGCACCCATTCAGTTGAAAATCAGAGAAAATAATCATTTATAAAGGAAAGTGCCACTTTTCAGTGGAATTTTACCTGCTGATAAGCTTAACCCATCACCTAAAGATCATAAAAAGTGACAAATGCACCCTCAGTACCAGAGTATTTGGATACATAAAATGTGGCGTCATTGATTTTATATCAGGCCAAAAAAACGACGTAAATTTTTGGGCAATTTCACTCTTTTTGGCATTGATTTCCAAGAGTTTGATACACAGACTCCAAAACTGCATTTCTAGAAGCACAATTGATGTCTCTAAACACTTAACAAATCAACTTAAAGTGTGTACCTTCTCTAAGCTACTTTTTGTTAAAATGAAAACAGGTGTCCCATATTACCTGCTGTCCCATATTACCTGCAGCTACCCTATAACTTGTATCTTACAATTTTTTATAAAAATGAAGAAATATTTTCAAAAAAAAACCGTTTTGCCCCACTATCGGGGCAAAACGGAGCCCCCCTATGGGGCGAACGGCACCCTGGGTGTAAACTTATATCAGTTGTTCCATCGGTAGGCCCTAGGCCTAGTTATATGTAGGCCTATATTCAGTTACAATATTAAGTGGGCCTACCATCTCTGTGGAGTGAGTGGTTAACTTCTTATAGGCCTAGTAGGCCTATAATATGTATGACCAATATTTGATCAGAAAGAAATATTCAGTAGGCCTACCATCTGTGGAGTCGAGTGGTTAACTTTTAATCATTAATTCTATCTGTAGGTCTAGTTATATGTCTATGTTTCAGCGAAGTGTTTACCATGTTAGCTCATGTTCGAGTAGGCCCCTAGATAACGCCTTCATTTCCTTGAGTGAAGACAAGTTATGTCCAATTGGGGCAAAACGGAACCCATCTGTGGGACAAAACGCCCGGGGCAAAACGGAACCCTGTTCCGTTATGCCCCACACCTAGGGTTCCGTTTTGCCCCATACCCGATTTTTTAGAAATAGGTTGCATGCATAATACATCGTAGCATATAGGCCATATGCACTTAATACAGCTCATGGCTAGTACCTTCGTGTTTACAATATACACAATTATTTGGGAATCCGATATTAATGAAGTAAAATTTCAGCACATTAAACATCTACATATCTTACACCAGACGGGTAGTAATTTTTTGACTCGATCTTGCTCGAATGTCAGTGGATTGTTTCAGATAAAATTTTTGTTGTAAATCCTCGTAGCCATACTTGTGTTCCTCAATATAATTTGCATAGACGGCAGTATTGCGAAGGCCTACTTTTCCAGGTGGTTCCGTTTTGCCCCGGGGGTCCGTTATGCCCCACCTTCCCCTACCCTTTTTTCCAGAAAACACCAAAATTGAGACCCTTTTCGCGTCCCGCGCGGACGTAGCCTATGCTTAAAAAGATACCCTTTTACCGCGAAATTTTGGTCGGTGATGACTTCATTGACGGTTCAACTGGCACCCCCGGGGGATTTAATTGACGGCATCGCCCATTTCCTGATGCCCGTGTGGGGTTACGCTGTCACCTTCACACTGGGGATCTGCGTCCTGTACCGCCAGTGTGAAATGATTTATGTACCCATCAGTACTGGAATTCAGCGCCTTTACCCTAGTATGTGGAATAAGAACTCCCATCCTCTACGAAACTTAGGACGGAAGCTCCAATCCAAAAACAACACCAGACAATAAAACAAGCTACCAAGCCAACTAATTTGGCTCACCTTTCCTAACCAGCTGTGTTGCGAAAGGAAGTTTCAAGGTAGAGAAGGTAGACAGATAGAAGGATGAAAAGTAGAAAAGGATGAAATATAGAGTAGTGTAGGTAGGAGCATCCAAAAGGGACAAAATATAGTACCCATTTGGAGAAAAACCAGCATAGATGGAAAGAATTGGCAAAAAGTGCCAAAATGCTGGTAAAAGGTAATTTTCAGCTCCTCGACACTGGGATAAGGTGTCTTCCTTTTCGCTTCTAATATCAGGAAAAAAACACTTAGTCATCCAGGATTTTTGCCCGGGGATAATTTTTGATTTAAAATCAGCAAATTGCTCCAGACCAAATAAGACTCAAATACTAGTACGTTTCAGGAATGTTAACCCTGTGTAAAATCGGGTTTTCGTCAACAAGTCAAGATGGCTCCACGTGGGAAGAGAGGTCGTCCCAAGAAGGCAGAAACGTTGCCTGCAGAATCAGAAGAAACAACCACCAAAGATAGTGAAACGGAGATTCCTGTAAAGAAAGCCAAAGCTAGTAATGCGGAGGGAACAAACGGCAGCATGAAAATTGTGATAGAACACTGGTAAGCTTAAGACAAATTCCGGCCAATTATGTGAATTATCATTATGTCCATGCATATCAATGGTAGGTAAATAGAAGGAGAATTCACGTACCCAGTTCCCTTTGTACTATGATCGTTATGAGTCGATACTGAGCAATCAGGTATGAATGGTGCACTATCGATTTGCTAAGCTTCTTATCTATTGAGCTTGGCGGTTATGAACCACCGTTACATGTATCTCGACTTCTAAGCAGAATGCGTCATTTTTACCCACAAAGCATTGTGGCGTGACCATAAACAAAGGAAAACAATTTACTTCCGGTAATTTTATAACGCCAATATTTCTTATGGCCAAGCTTGGCGGATCATAGAAACAACATTGCCAGTCTTGGAAAACCTTTCCAAATCATTTCCACTTGTTTAAAAGTCCCGCAGACACCCGCCAGTATTACTAATCATGATCAGAAAAAATACATAAATTCACCATAACTTTGGAAGGAAATAAGGGAATTCGATCAGGTTTTCGCTAGTAAATCAACTTGAACTCGGAAACACAATGACGCAATCGAAGATCATGTGACCGATGCAAAAGGGCACTAATACCATCCATTTCGCACGGGTCACCTGGGGGTCTGTTTAAATTAAATTTTAAAATAGATGATCGATATTGTCGCATAACGATCATAAACATCAAAAGGCCGTGTTTGAGGGACTGCACTGATTAAATCCATTCAAGTGATGACTCGCGTTGAATAGCGTAATCGGCTTAACCCTATTGAGTGGATTAGGATTTTTCTGTGGAACCTCCTTCTATAATAGTCACTACCATGGTCCATGTTTGTAGACACTCTCAAGTGACACTGACAGGTTGCCTATGGATGCATGCGGCATGCATGACTCATTGTCATTGATTGCTGATCGCTGTCATTGTGGCTGTGTATTGTACTTGGTAGGCCTACTTCATGGGTTGTCCTCCACAGGAGGGGTATTTTTAACAGGAGGTGCAGTGGCTGGTACAAACAATTCAGTGGGGCGGGGGGTAATGCTCTGTTTAGGCACTTGAAACTTGATTCTGAGTTTAGCGTCCACCGCCCGCGTTATGAAATTTGTGCCGCGTTTGAGATGTAAAAGCTGAAAATAATTCATTATTTTGCAAATTACTACTAAAACCAGAAAGAAAATTTGTTCTGCAAAATTTTTAAAACCCTTTTTTGTATAGAAAACCTTGAGAACTATTAGATGAAGCCATCTAAATATTTTAGCATTAATTAAAAATATACAGGTTTTTGACCCTTGCTCTATCCAATTATTTCAATTATACCTTTGGGATGTAGACTAGAAGAGAACCTAGCCAAAATGTTTAATTACCAGATGGACATTGTTGATGTTGTAAATAATTTAACTAGGAAAGCCCTAGTTTTGACAAATTGGTGCCAAAAATTTATTTCATAATGTTCTGCATGATTGTTATTTTTGTTTAAATGAGTCAATCTTCCCCCCTCCCCCATTTCCCTCTATCCCCAAATGTATACAGAGAGGTTAGTACAAATTGGAGCATGGAAGTTACTTCCATGATTGGAGTGAAGAAGAATGGCATGGTATACTTTGGAATACATTTAGTTTGTTTTAAAACTTGAAAAACAAAAACCAAGATAAATTATTATACTTTTATAAATGTTTATGTGTGTTTGTGACATTATATTGCGACTGGCGATACCCAATTAAAATGAACAAAAGCGCATTTAGCATCGGTAAAAGGCCGCTGTGATATGAAACCTTGAAAATAATGAATAATGAATAATGAAATAGTTGCCTCATTATGAGCTGAAAAAAATGGGACGCTAAACTCAACATCAAGTTTCAATAGCCTTAAATGTGGTTTTGCTTGGGAATGCTGGTAGTCCTGCCAGCAAGACTTCAGTCTCTATCATAAACATAAACATAATGACATCTACGGACCTAGGTACGACGAGTTACAGCTAGAATGCTGGTCGATGCAGTCTTGCAGAATGTTTCAGATGGTCCTAGGGAAGAATGAGTTCATGAGTCGGTGAAGGGGTCCATACATGTTCATGGTGTACAATTTACAGAATATTTTATTTCTTCTGTGATTGGACTTGGAGCTGTGCGTATCACATACACTAAGCCTAACCCACAGACATGACAAGCGATAAACAATCACCAGTGGCAGCACCACCCGTGGGGCATGAGGGAAATACCCCAGGGAAATACCCCTGTCAAAACTCTTGCCCCCTCCCCCGTTTCCCCAGGCTAGTAGTGGCCCCACCATTTTGCCCCCCCCACTTTAATCAAACCTAGTGTGGGTTTAATACATTAAATCAACCAACAATCCCGCTATCCAGGCCAAGATTTATACAAGCAAAATACTGTTTCAAACTTTCAATCACGAAAATTAACCTAAATTTCGCGCCTACACGTAAGACTTGTCCACGAATGGCTTCAACGTGAACCTTCATTTCACCTTTTCAAACTAAAATTGTACACAATAATAGGAAAATGGCCCATCAAATGGCTTCAATTGGGCCTTCATTTTCCAAAAGTTTCTCACTTCTGAGGGGGCACATCCCCCCTGTGTCACGCAGGTGCTCCGGGATATTCGCTTCGTGGACATTAATTCAATTTTAAACAGTCATAAATTACTGGTCTCCCACTTTCAAAATTGTTCCACCGCCCTTGATGCATGCCTACAGCTAACTCCCGGTCCCCGCACTCCGTGCATCCGCGGGTATTCATGCTTGTCAAAAATTTCGCGAAATAAGGGTGTATTCAGATGAAGAAATGCGATTCGAGAAAAACAAAAAAAAAAGGGGTGTTTTTTCAAACCACGTGTTCGCGAAATTAAAAAAAAGGGTATTTCCATCGAGCAGCCGACGCGTTTCTGCCAGAAAAGAGTATATTAGAAATATCATTCGCGTTTTAGCGAAAATAGGGGTATTGTCGAAGGGCAAATAATTCGCGAAATCGCTAAAAAAAGGGGTGTTTTTCCCCTAAAAACTTAGCGAAATGAGATGCAAAAGGGGGTGTTTTTAAAGTTCACCGACAAGCATGAATACCCGCGGATGCACGGAGTGCGTGGACCGGGAGCTAACTGCAGTAAGATACAATGTACTATGATCGTATCACTGGCCTGCATATTCTAAATGTTTTATACAATTACCGGTAAATGTACCGCCTACCGGTATGGAGTCAGTGTCCACCAGTGGCGTAGCACGGGTCATCATATTGGGGCCACTGTGTTGGGGGCACATGCCCACCCACCTCCTGTGCCCCTACGATGCTATACTACTGGTGTCCACATCATCATCATGACATAATTATACTGCAAGTTAATTTTCATTTTGCATTATTATCAATATTTGCTCTTGAAATAATTTTTACTTTCTTTCAGTCGTTCCTGACGAGTGTATGGGCGCAATGCTGACCAGCTCATCGAAGCATTGTGCAAAGAGTTCCCGGAACTCACGTTTGAAAAGAACCCTGAAAAACCTCGGTCCAAAAGCTTTGAATGTACTCTGTACAAAGAGGATGGCTCAGGTAGGCTTTCTCTTTCGCAAAAAAAACCTCTCAGTATAAATGTATATCAGTTTTTCTCAATTTGAGATACTAGACAAATGTAACTGTCAATTCAAAAGTTTAAAAAACAAAAGTCAGTTACAGCTAGCAATATTAGGCACATGTTGTGCACAATGTGGCACTAACATTGTTGTTAGCCGACCTAAGCTCAAAAAGATTGAAAATGAAATTGGCTTTGTACCCGCCTGGCTTAATATGTATGGTACATATTCAAATTATTGTTTTTAAACTCTGGTTTACAATATTCCACCCTATTCTTTCCATCCTATTTTGCAGAGGTTCTTTTGTGGACTGGTATCAAGAAAGGTCCTCCAAGGAAACTAAAATTTCCAGAAGCTGAAGTCGTTATTAAGGCAATGAAGAATGCCCTCTAACACAGGTAACTAAAATTGGTTGGTTAAGTTAAGGGGGTACTACACCCCTCGATAAATTTGTGTCCATTTTTGCATTTTTCTCAAAAACTAATAACATACTGGCAACAAAAGTTATGTATATTATAGGGGCAAGGAATCCCATTACTACACTGGAATTTCAGTGACCCAAGACAAGCGGTTCGTTATTTATGATAAGAAATAAGGTACCGCTAGGATGTACCTCATTTCCTATCATATATACTGAACCGTTTGTCTTGAGTCACTGAAATTTCAGTGTAGTAATTGGATTCCTTGCCCCAATAATATACATAACTTTTGTTAACAGTGTGTTATTATTTTTGTGAATTATGCAAAAATAGTCACAAATTTACCACAGGGGTGTAGTACCCCCTTAAGGGTTTACTGTCAATTCTTGATATTCAAAAACTTGGTGTCTGCAGTCTGGACTGTTGACCAAACTAAAAAAGTGTAAATTTGGTAGCATAGCCCAAGGGGGGGGGGTCCTTACAAGAATTGAAAGAGAAAAGTTAAAAGTGACACTCTGAGTGACAAAAACAGAAAGAGAAAATCAGGAATGCAAAGGAAAAGAAAAGGGACAAGGAGCCCGAATCATGGGACCATTGTGTAAAATACATATTTATCTAAAAAAGGACTTTTTTGGTAGCTCAAAGATTTTACAAAGTATATATCCCACCTATTACCAGTGAAAGATTTGTTTTGTCTTTTCCTCAAATTAATCCCCGGCTAAATCAATAATGGTTTCTCTTTTTTTTCAGTTCATTTCAGCAAAACGTTGACAGTATTATTCCACCTGCTACCAAGAATCAACATTGGGCAAGGATTCAAATTCATTAGTGAACTCAGCGTCTATGACGGATGACATCCAAAGGAGCTTACTGGCTACAGATGGCATCCTGATATCTACAAGGCTGACATTACTTGTGACTCTGCATCTGATTTAATATTGATTCACAATAGCTGTGTATGTTTTCATGATTTTGATTAGTTGTACCAAAAATAATATTATTCCATGTAGAAGTAGGTGTAGGACAGAGTGTATTATTATGTATTCATTAGGACATCAATGTGGTTTCAGTAAACATGAATAACCTATGCCTTTTTAAAAAGTATTTGTACCAGGGCCGTAGCAAGCGGGCGCCCAAGGGATGCCATGGCCGCCCCGCTTTTTGAGAAATTTTTTATGTTTTTCGTTGTATCTTTATTTCAATTTGGGCAAAGATTTGTAATTTGGCCACCCTATATTTGTCATAGCCGCCCCACATTTTTTCGACCTTGCAAGTTGCTACGGGCCTGATTTGTACAAAAGTCATTCTGAAAATTTAGAGTTCATATGTCAGATGGCTCTATCAAGTAATCTATCATTCATATTAAATTTGTAACAAAAAATAAATCACTGGCAATTTGTCAGTAGATTGTTTTACATTTAAAGTTGAAGTTCTGAAAGGGGTCACATTTTTTATCCAAAAAAATGACTAAAATGAAAAAGGATCAATCAAGTACAAAACAGGCTGATCCTCACAAAGTTGTAAAATGAACTGAATATGACAGAGGTGAAGGTAGTAAAATAGATAGCATCAGACATAACATGTGACGTGAGGCCCGGGGATGAGGCCATCATTTTCTTCAGAATTGGGTTCCAAATTATTATGTCAGTGAAAAGTTATAGGTTGAAAAGTTATTTATCCCTCCGCCCATATTGTGTTGAAAATATTCATGATTCCCCTTCTGCATGGACATCCCGAAAACAAATTATTCAAAAATGGTCAAGAAAGGTGTTACCCCCCCCCCCCCCTAGACTATTTGGAAAGAATGGATGCATGTAGCACAAAATTGTTGGTTGTTTTTGCAATTTTGGCCAATATGTTAAATGATGACAAGCCCTTGATAATTTTATGATCCCGGATCCCCTATTGTTTGTGTAAAATTAGTATCTTAAGGTTTGTATATGACCCCTACATATTTTAGGACTCCCTGCCAAAAACATGACAGCCCCCTCAGATGTATTGTATTGAAGACAGTATGTTATTACCAAAGATGTACAGTGTAGCTATCGTATTGACTTATAAATTGGACCAAGCTACCCATAAGTTAGCAGTGTTATAGCCAGGTTTTTAAGTTGCACAAAATAAAGAAGGGAGAGGGCACATTTTTGCAAGTGTACCTATGCCCCCCTCCCCAAATGAACCAATAGTAGTTGTAGATGGTAAGTCGTCAAATGCCGTCAATGTGGTTTCCGGGGTTCTGTTTCTGTTATACATAAACAACAACGGAGAAGGAGTTGGCTCAGATATTAAGCTTTTTGACAACAAAAGAAAAATAAAGAATACAAACAGTTGCCTCTGCATAAAATTCAATATTTTTGAAAAACTGACAAGCAGAAAAGATTTTCACAAAGCGTTATCTGTGCTGGTAGCAGATAAAGGTGCAAATGAAAAACAAAACCCGTAAAGCCAAACTTACAGGAACTGTAATTGTAGAGGTTCATCAGGTATGTTAATTAATCAGCTATTTAGACTTCACTTGACAAGCCCAAATGAAAATTTATGTTTTTCTACTGACAGTTTCACCAGAAATCTTCTGACTTTCTCAAAGCGTTGATGATGTTATTGATCCATCTGCTTGATGAAGTGGGAACCTTGACTGGATGTTTTGTTTTTCCCGGAAGTGTATACTTCTGCCTTTGGTCTTGAGTTGAGGATAATAATGACTAAGTCACATATTTGTTTCTTGGTCATATATTTCTTAACAAGTCACATAATTTTAATTCTCTACTCAGAACCAATGGTGGAGGCATGAGTATACACTTCTGGGAAAAGTAAAATATCCAGTCAAGTTTCATACTCCAAGCAGGTGGATCAACAACATCATCAACCAGGGAGTAAATAAGGATAATTTACTGGGTGGGCAATTTAATTTATTTTTGCCCTCAAATTAGGGAAAATAATTTACTGGGTGGGCAGCAGTATAATTAATGGCATTCTTGGCATCTTATGCCGATATTAGCAACGTCCAAGAAAAGTTATGTACCGTATTATATTTCACTTTGGACATTTTAAATATCTTATACTAATTATCACTCACCATTACTCCTGAGTAGAAAAAAAGCAGTATAATTAAATGGGAAGGGTGATATTTTTATTTGTTATTATTGTGAAATAATGTTTTGACTTTTACTGTGTAACTTATTGTCACAGACACATATCACTCACAGATTAAAGAAATATTAATTTAAATTTAATTATACCCGTTTTGAATGAGTGGCATTTTCTAAAAAGTATTGAGATTATTTGATGAGTAATGAAAATCTGTTAAAAACACGAACAAAAACTATGTTTCTAAAATACAAAGTATTGTCAAACCAGTATGACCAGATATTTACTAGTAATATCAATGTTTGCAAGTATTTCCCAGAGCTTCCCAGTAATCAGAGATGCCACTTTTCCTTCTAATGCCTGAATTACAACTATAATTAAAATGTTTATTTTGCCAATTCTTATATTAAATAAAATAACTTAGGCCACAATGTTGCACAAATAAAGACCTATGTAGAATCACAGTCGAAAGGTGAAAAAAGTAATGAACAAAAAATGTGTTCTTAACCTATTACCTATTTGTGCATGCTCAAAGACTTCCAATGAGCAATGTATATCTGGATAAGTTCCAAATAATGTTTTAAAGTCTATTAAAATTTATGGGCTTATACATGTATGAATTCTTTCAGGTTTTGTGTGGAAATTGCTCAAATAATGTTAATGCACCATGGTACTAGTTTTATGATAATTATTATATGGTGCCCAATTTTTTGTGGGCAAAATAATTTACTGGGTGAGCACTTTTGGGCAATGGACAAGTGGAATTTACTGGGTGGGCAAAATAATTTGCCCACCCAGTTAACATGTTATTTAACAACACTTTGAGAAAGCCAGAAGGTTTCTACACTGACAGCAGAAAAACATTTCATTGTTTTTTCATTTGGTCTTGGCAAATGAACCCTAAATAGCTAAGCAATAATTGTAGTGAAGCCGTCATCAAAACATGTACAAATATTTCTAGTGTATTTTTCTAGTGTAAAATAAAGCTGTATTGTACAAAATTTTATCAAATAGTGTATGACATCATTCTTAACAATGTGTGCATTTGTGTTTAGGAAAGAAAGTTTTATTTGCCTTCAAACCCTTGATGCGGCCATTTTCTTCTTCAATGATCATCATTTCATTAATTGGCGATATCTATTTCTTTGAGCATCATCAAAGACTGCTACCTACCTAGTTGACTTCATCAAAATATGCTATCTTCCTAAGATGACTTTAATGGTTGATGAAGATGACTCAGTCAATGGGTGTTATCTACCGTAGATGACTTCATCAATGAGTGCTATCTAAAGTAGATGATTCATCAGTGAGTGTATGATGACTTCATCAATGGATGTGATCTACCTAAAGCTGAATTGATTAATGGGTGCTATCTACATAAAATGACTTATCCAGTGGGTGCTATCTACCTAGATGACTTCAACAATGGATGCAATCTTGCTCAGGTGACTTTGTCAATGGGTGCTATATTGCTATCTACCTAAGATGACACCATCAATGGGTGCTATCTACCGAAGATGACTTCATCAATGGGCGCTATTTACCTAAGATGATGTCATCAATGAGTGCTATCTACCTAAGATGACTTCATCAATGGGTGCTATCTAAGATGTACTTTATATCAATGTGTGCTGTCTGCCTAAGATAACTTTTTATCAATGGGTGGTATCTACCTAAGATGACTTCATCAGTGGATGCTATCTACCGAAGATGACTTCATCAATGGATGCTATCTACCAACTATGACTTCATCAATGGGTGCTATCTACCGAAGATGACTTCATCAATGGGCGCTATTTACCTAAGCTGACATCAATAGGTGCTATCTACCGAAGATGACTACATCAATGGGTGCTATCTATCTAAGAGGACTTCATCAATAGGTGCTATCTACCGAAGATGACTACATCAATGGGTGCTATCTATCTAAGATGATCTGATCAATGGGTGCTATCTACCTAAGATGACCTCATCAATGGGTGCTATCTACCTAAGATGACGTCATCAATGGGTGCTATCTACCTAAGATGACGTCATCAATGGGTGCTATCTAAGATGTACTTTATCAATGTGTGCTGTCTGCCTAAGATGACTTTTTATCAATGGGTGCTATCTACCTAAGATGACTTAATCAGTGGATGCTATCTACCGAAGATGACTTAATCAATGGGTGCTATCTATCTAAGATGACTTCATCAATAGGTGCTATCTACCGAAGATGACTACATCAATGGGTGCTATCTATCTAAGATGATCTGATCAATGGGTGCTATTTACCTAAGATGACCTCATCAATGGGTGCTATCTACCTAAGATGACGTCATCAATGGGTGCTATCTACCTAAGATGACTTAATCAGTGGATGCTATCTACCGAAGATGACTTAATCAATGGGTGCTATCTATCTAAGATGACTTCATCAATAGGTGCTATCTACCGAAGATGACTACATCAATGGGTGCTATCTATCTAAGATGATCTGATCAATGGGTGCTATTTACCTAAGATGACCTCATCAATGGGTGCTATCTACCTAAGATGACGTCATCAGTGGGTGCTATCTAAGATGTACTTTATCAATGTGTGCTGTCTGCCTAAGATGACTTTTATCAATGGGTGCTATCTACCTAAGATGACTTCATTAATAGCCTACTTACGGCCTGCATCATTTTCTCGGAACTCGCAGACGGCTTTACGGGGCTTAAGGGCTGGGGTATGAACGTTTGGACAGTATTTATTTTGGGACATTAGAGCACAGCAGACATATCGAATTGTATTCTGAATACGAAGAATGTCATTCTGATATCAAATAATTTTGATATTTTGAAATTCGCAATTTAATACACATTTTATGGCAAATCATTAAAATTGATATTTTTGATATTTAACAGTACTTGAAGTAAACTTTATAAATCTGATGATTTATACTTAAAGTGTATGCAGGTGGGATGAAAAGCCGACAATCAATTGAAATTTTGACCTTTTGTATTGAAGATATGGATTTTTTTTCCCCAAAACACCCAAAAAATTAGGTCTTTTTGGGATAAAATTCCATATCTTCAACAAGAAAGGTCCAAATTTTCAATTGACCGTCGGCTTTTCTTCCTGCTACATACACTTTAAGAATATATCATTAGATTTATATAATTTACTTCGAGGACTGTTATATATCAAAATTTGAAAAATATCAAATTTTATAATTTGTCATAAAATTTGTATTATATTGTGATTTTCAAAAAATGAAAATTATTTGATATCAGAAAGACATGCTTCAGTATTCAGAATGCAATCGATAGCTCTGAGGTGCTCTCATGTCACACAAAAAATACTGTCGAAACGCAATAAACGCTCATTTTAGATCCCTTAATAAAACAACACAGAAAATTTTTCACACATTTAGAAAACGTCTGTTAGGAAAGTTTGTTTTGATGTTTTTTGTTTGTTTATTTGTTTGCTTGTTCGTTTTTCCACTATCTACTCAA
Source organism: Amphiura filiformis (assembly GCF_039555335.1). Taxonomy (NCBI): domain Eukaryota; kingdom Metazoa; phylum Echinodermata; class Ophiuroidea; order Amphilepidida; family Amphiuridae; genus Amphiura; species Amphiura filiformis. The sequence continues at coordinate 22,985,819 of NC_092643.1, read as the reverse complement.
GATAGTATTTATTTGTAAAATACAAAGAAATTGAGAAAGGTTGAATATATTTTGTTAGGCCTATTTATCTACTCAAGATACCATTTACGGTGCAATTTGCAAATCACCCGTTGCGACATCCGTCGTCATCTTCTGTGAACACGCGCGAGCCCACTTACGGCCTGCATCATTTTACGATCTGCATCATTTTCTCGCAACGCGTGCGCAACCGGCTATCTACTGAAGATAGCATTGCGGGCCTAATAAAACAGAGCCATTCCATGTCAACTCCAGGGATGTGCACTGCAGCACAATTTTCATTTTTTCTCTTCAATTTTTTGTTTTTCTGTGTGGTGGTAGATATTGATGAGAAAGTAAAATCCTGAAAATTTGAGCTTCATACTCCATTTCGTTTTCCGTGGCATCAATATGAAATTTAGGGGGTCAGCATAAAAATGTGTCGCATACGCGAAAAGACGATGTTTGGAGGTCCATAAATGTATAAAGGGAACCCCAAACAACTTCGAAAAGTATGTATCCTGGGGTACTTTTTTGTGTAGACTTCAAATCTGGCATCAGAAAACTTGTGACTTCTTTACTTAAAAAGATATAGGGCCCTCAAAATGCAACCGTCCATCACGGGCAAAAATTTTTCGACCCCCCTATCGCGGGTCGAAAAATTTTATGACCCCCCCCCCCCCTTCCAACTACACAGACTCAAGATAAATTATTCATTGCCGGAGGCGCGGAGCGCGTCAAAACTTAAAAGTGAAGAAAGTGTGTGGAGCGCGGTAAAATTTTTATTGTAAGTGTACAGAAGGCGCGCGGACCGTGTAAAAATTTTGCATAGATTGTACGCACAGTTCGACTGCGAAGTTAAAGAAGGCGCGCGCGCAGCGCGTGAAAATTTTAAGTCACCAGCCCTTAATAATTCTATAACCCCCTATTTTGGGTGTTAAAAAAATTATAACCACCCTATTTTTCAGGTGGTGTATGACGTGCAGTCCCTAAATTCAGTAAATTTTCATCGTCAACCGTGTAATTGAATGGGATTATTTTGAAATTTTAAAAGCGCTTGAAATATCACAAACAAATAGGCCTATGTTGATAAATAATATAAATACAAGCTAAAACCGTTGGGGTTCGATAATGAACCCCACAAAACTAACAGTATATGGAAAATGCCATACGGCCGGGCGGTTTCACGAGTTGCCGGCTCGATCATGTCATCCGCCGCCTGCTATTTTTGGTCTGAAAATTCTATGACCCCCCAGTATTTTTGTGACCCCCCTTCGAAGAAAATGCCAGCCCCTAATGTTATTAAGTATTGACACAATATTTGGCAAAAATGTTTGCAAAAATAGTTTACAATAACATTTTTTGAAAACATTTAAAAATATTGTTGTAGTGTGTTTTCATACAAAACGTTTAAAACGTTATCATGACCTTTATATAACCCGACATTTTAATGTTATTAAAACTTTTTTACCCAAACCAAAAGCCAAAATATAACTTATTTAAAATGTTTTTAAAACGTTTTTGTGTTTGCTGGGGCGCTCAGGGGATCCAAAGTAGTTTGTGGTGACTGGTGGCGTGCTTCAGCCAGGGTCAAGGGTCAACCAATTTGTCAACATTCATGACATTGACGGACGAAATGTTTATCGTAAAAATGTGCGTAAAAATGTAATCAAATAACTGACTAGAATTCCGATTTCTTACATTTGTGCGTTTCCTGTAAGTATCAAATATATTACTGTGTTCTTGTTGTTTATTTACAGGAGATCGTATATCACTTTAGATAGCTAGAACATGGTGATAAAATTAATAAGCTTACGATGTCGATGACTCAAAAAATACAAATTATGTAAATAATTAACAATTTAAGCTTACCCATTTTTTGCTTTGCTGTGAGCTGTGTGTTCATGGAGGTATACATTAAACATGGACGAAAGAGATAACAGACCATTTCCAGACCTGAAACTTTGCCTCTCTCTAGGCTCTTGCTGAATTCCTCTTTTTTTATTCCTGAAATTAATGCATTTTTTATTTGTTATTCAGCCTAATTTTTGAGCTTTTTTAGAATTTTTTTAGCTTTTTTTAACCTATTTTCTAGGTATACTAGGTGAATTCAAATTTGCCATCAAATTGCATCATTTTATATATCAAATTAAAGCCCTTGAGTAAACTAAGCCAAAACTGAAAACCTTTTTTTCATAGCACTTTCCGTAGCAAAGTTACATCTTGTCAAAGATTGACTTTCATCAAAAAGATTCAGCTAGCAAAATTCCCCAAAGCGGCATTTCGGGGTGTTTCTAGATCTTAGACTCATGGCGATAGCAGCTTTTTTTTAATGGAACTGCTATCAAAATCCCTCTAAAATTCCATGTGCGACTTGATTATCACCATAAAAAATCATATATTTGGGTCAAGTGAAGTATAGAAAACATATTTATGTAGGTTTCCTTCACCCACCTATTCTCGAAAAAAATTCAAATTTCTATGTAAATATGCATTGTGTTGGGGCCCGGTCTCGGCGAATTAAGCTGACTAGTAAATGCCTTAACTAAGGTTTGCCTAGGTTACCTATATTTTCCCCTTTTTTAAAGCATTTTTTCCTTTTTTCACAAAATACTAGTAGTCAGTTTCAGGTCTGCATTTCCAAACAGTCAAAAGTCTCAGTATCACCTGTCATGCCTGTTATGACGTCTGTGAGGGCCAATTGTTCCATGAAATGTGACAGGCGAGACTGCTACGTACCACATATTTTTACGGTCTTTTACATAAACGTAAGGCACGCAATGCTGGTGTGATTGTTAGACATGGAGGATCAAACAACATGCCCTCATGAATGCAAGAATTCACAGCACGCAAAACATGGGGACTTTGACTGGTTGTGAATGGTCCCGGGGAATGTCTAAAAGTAGTACATGTAGTCTGTGGCATTAAATTCTTTAACTTTTAAAAGCATAAGCATATTTGTGCAGTATATTGAGTAGGTAAATGCTTGTCTTCTAAGGGCTGTGCAATAATTATGAGCCCTGGGGAAGGGTAAAATTGGGGAGGGGAAAGAAATTTTTGGCGAGCGAAAGGGGGCAAGCAATTTTGGCAAGCCGAGAGGGGGAAGCGATTTTTTGCACGCATTCATGGGGCGCTTCTATATAAAATAAAAGGAAGTCGCTAAATCTTGTCCAGAAGCAGGCGCCGAGATGCTTTCACTTTCAGCTCTGATTTTTGCGTACATTGATCGGGTACATATTGCCATTAAACCATCTGGCGTTCATTTTGCAAAACTATTCAATCACTATGGAAATAACAAAAAAAATGGTTGGTTGCTAGGCGGTTGAGGTCAATAACCTTATGGATTAGGTCATGACAGCAAACGCGTCAAATGCAGTAAGTGGCGAGTCACGCACCTGCGCGTACTACGGCACCATAGTTTCACGCGCGCATTGCCGCGCATGGTATGGACGCATTTAATGTTGGCTTCGCGCGTGAAGGCCTAGACAGTGGCGAAGGGGGCACACTCGAAGTTTTTGCCGCCACCTTTTGAATGACCACGAAGCACCATTGTGTCGCGCGCCGTGCAGGGGGTTGTGTCCCCTCAGAATTGAAAACTTGGTGAGTAAAGGCCTTGAAGCCATTTCGGGGGATCATGGGTGTAAGCTGATGAAAAGTGGTTCATTGGGTGACAGATTTGCAAGAAAGTCCACTTTTCAGAGGGAATGTTAAAATGTAGCCAACCGGGACAGAACTGTTCAGTATAGCCCGAAAAGGTTAAATGTTAGGGTGTGGGTGAATGTTCACATTTTGGAAATTCTGCGGCCCCGCCTCGCAATTAAATCCTGGCTATAATATACATGTAGGCCTTGCTATTAATAACACGGAATCCCTTAAAATTCTGCGGCCCCCGCCTCGCAATTAAATCCTGGCTAGAATATAGGCCTTGCTATTAATAACACGGAATCGCTTAAAATGTTTTGCAGCAACTTTTAATGTTGCTTACGATTATAACCCGAAATTGAAACGTTTTCTAGCAACCTCTTCTAACCTTAATGTTTTATGTTTGTTGGGATAAAGTTAAAATCAATCATTTTGTCACGAGCTGTTTCAAACTGATGGATTGAATGAGTAACAACATTATCACAGGTCTGGATATTTATGATTATCAAGCTAACATGATCATTGCTATACTGGATGAATAAGATGATATACACCAAGACACCATGATTATCATCATCGTTTACCATGTTTACTAACCACTCCCGTTTACTAACCGCTCCCGTTTACTCAACTAGCGGGGACCCGCGCGAAGCGCGGGTCTCCCGCTAGTTTTTAATAAAACGCTCTTAAAACGCTTAGGAAAACAGTACGGAAATGCTTAAATAGAGGGGGGGGGGGCAAGCAATTTTTGGCTAGCCATTTGGAAATTTTACCCCCCCCCCAGGGGGCTCATAATTATTGCACAGCCCTAATTTAAATGTACACAACATATGACCACATGTGTCATTGTTTCGGACCATGATTCAGATTTGCAGGGGCAGTTAAAGGAGGATTTCGTGATCCTAGCATCCTTTTATGACATTTTTCAGTACTCGGGCCGGTACCTACCCGTAGATATCCACAAAAAAAGCTTACATGTACTCCCAAAATTTCAGTTGATTCCGATCTAGCGTTTGCGAGTAATGTATGATTATGTGTATTACACTGCTCCATAGACAATGTGTTGTATTTCGTTCTTGTATACCAGAACGAAATTCAAATTTGACGATATTTCTGCTATTTAAACAAATTTGTCTGCAAGAAATTTTTGGTACATAAATATTATGAAGCCAGAGGTTTCCAGTAGTATAAAAAATTAAAAATCTTAAATTGAGAAAAGTGGGGGATGAGGCTGTGGATCACGAAATGCCCTTTTAATAAACTAATAATAATGTATACCGGTACCACAGTTTGCTTTATACAAGTTTTTAAGTCACTGGGTGGGTGCATAGGGGCATGGGCGGTTAATAATGGAACAAATACGGTAAATGTTTTTTGAGCGATGTATCAAGACCTCAAAAACAGCATTTTTTTAAGTGCCAGCAGCAAATGCGATGGTACCTGAAAATTTTTACTGATGTACACTGTCATCAATGGCCTTTATAACTAAATTGAGAATAAAGGTATTATAGCCTGATTAGCCTCTGTTTTGAACAGAATTTGTATTCCATGAAATTTTTAGGTATCGGGTACAATTTTCATTCATGAATGAGACATGTTTGTTTGGTATATTTATATTTTCCAGGATTGACTGAGGTCTTTCAGATATATCCAATACTCTACTATATGAAAATGTAAATTTAATTCAAGTTAGAGAGAGCAGATCTTTGACGATACCACACTATTGGCAGTATGGCAGACCATCCAGGTGAAATGATGTCATTAGATGGAATGGCAGAACATGTAGTGGATGAAGTCAACTTTGGGATCAGTTTTCCATCTGTGAGAAAGGTCATCACCTTGGAAACAGAACCACTGGCAAATTGGATAGGTGAGGCATTATGGGTAGCTATTAGGCCTAAAAAATTGTTTGATTGGCGTAACCCGATCAACCCTAAAATTAGGCCAGACCCTAACATTTTTCTTCTCTTTTTTGCAAAAAAACCAATAAAATAAAAATAAATAAATAAATTTAAAAAAAAGAAGAAAAAAGTTTCAAAGACAAAATTTACAGCTTAAAAAGAAAAGAAAAAAAATCCTGACCTACCTATACTAAAATGCAGCAAACCTTTTACGAGCGCGACTACCGTGATGTTGCAAATTCGGCGCTAACAACGCATACGGCACAAAATTCATTCATAAATCTCCCCTCAGCAACACCATATCGCCTTAGCAGCCAATCAGAGACAAGTGCGTGCAACGCAGTATATACGCGATGTATCCTTACAATACGCGCTCGTCAAAGGTTTTCTGCATTTTAGTATACCCTAAATTTTTTATGTTACGCCAATCAAACAATTTTTTTTAGGCCTTAGTATACTTTTGCTGAATACTTATCTCCTAAGTGACCGCTTATGGGTTCGAATTTCAACCAGCCTAATCATGAAGCTCCCGTGGCCCAGTGGTTAAGGTGCAGGTCTCGTAAACCTGAGGTCCTGGGTTCAATTCCCAGGCGGGATCACTTTTTCTACTTGTCTCCTTTATTATTTGTGACGGCGAACCTGGTGAAAAATCATGTTTATTTATATAATTCCCGTCGATCATGCCACTGTTTTTCCATGCAAGTCATCACGTTGTTGATAGCCATAGCTGTGTTCATTGAAATGAAATTTCTAAAATGTTCAACTTGATCCAGCTTTGAAAAAACAACAACACCATAGCTCAGGTTTCCAACCTTGAATAAAAAGGTAATATACAAATGTAGGGTCTATAATTTCTACTTGGGGTGGGGGGTGGTCAATTTTTGTAAAAATCCAATCAAGTACCCAAGTATATAATCACCCATTAGGTGAGAGCTTTACTGGAAAATGTCAAAACCTTTTGTGGTCAATAAAACTGTATCTACATCTTCCTTTTTGTCCATACAAGACACAAAAGCTTCTAATCTAAATTTTGTTGCCATCTAAAAGTTGCAAATCAAGAATGTGATGACATTGGTTGACACTGTCTTTGGTAACTTCATATCTTCACTTGAACCTCATCATCCATAAGATAGAGGGGGTAGCACTAAGGCCCAAAAGTCGGGGGTTGTTTTCCCGTGTTTTTCACTCCCGAGCTTGCAGAAAATCCAAACACATGGGGTGAAAATTCAATCTGGGGGGTGAAAAATATTTTGCAGTGTAGTCAGGGGTCCAAAAGTAGAGGGTCAGAGTTCACCCCCGAGATTGCACATATTCCCAATATAGAGGGTGAAAAATTAATATTTTTTTAATTTAGGGGGTCGTTCACCCTCGAACAGGGGTTAACGCTACCCCTGAGAGAGACTGACCATTCATTCCTTTTTTTTGTACTATGACATTTTCTCTTCATTTGTTTCCCCCATGCAGAGATGTGGTATCAGATATTCCTGTGGTACTTATTCTCCTCATTCCTGGTTCACTCCGGAGCTGCACTGGTAGCCGTATGGGCGCTACATAGACATAAATATGGCAGATTTTATGCTGTGCTTATCTTGGTCATGGGTTTTATTGGCCCTATCACTGGTGGTATTGCAACAAGTAAGTAAATTGATGTGTTTGGAGTTCAAGCAAACTGTATATGAAAATGTTGAGAGAGAAAAAAATCAGGACTCAGCAGGGATTGAACTTTGTTGGTCGCTGGATTACCAGTCCAGAGTCTTAAGGGACCGTTCACAAACACTTGTTAGGGGGGGCCTGATGCAAAAAGGGGGGGCCCTGAAATTTTTTGACCCTCCTAAGGGGGGGGGCCTGAAAAAAATGACCGATGAAATTTTTTTGCATTAGGCCCCCCCCCCTTACAAGTGTTTGTGAACGGTCCCTAACCACTACACTACCTGAGTTCACAGTTGGTACTCGGGCAATCTCAACTAAAGTCCCCAAGATAACTCTCTCACTGTGTCTGAGCGGCCAATTATAATATTAAATAATGAAAAAGGAGGCGGCCTATATGCTTCACCCTAGCAGGGCATTAGACAATGCGATCGAGACACAATTAATATATGCAAGGAAATAAGCGATGCAAGCCCAAGAAAAAATATAAAATTATGAATCATAATTTCTCTAGCTTGCCTAATACCCAAGCTGCCAAGCACATTCAATTGAATTACAGAACCATAACTAAGTCAAACACTTGATTGTGTTCAGACACACTGTAACCTTTGTTCTTTTCTTTTCTATTTCCACATAACAGGTGCCATTATAGCTGGACTATTTAAGACGACAACATTCAAATTTTACCCCATGTATGCCATGGTATGTGGATGGGGTCAAACTATTATGATGATTCTCATATCATATACAAGGATATTAGCAACACTTTGATTGTGTATTTTCTAGTATTTTTCGTACGGAAAAGAAAACAAGGTTGTCAGCACTGAGAGAATTCACTACATGTTGGAATCTTGACTTGGATTGGCTGCCAACTGAGTTACAGGTTGCATGGTGCAAACCTGTCCGGATTTCAACTGGAATAGTCAGAATCCCATAGAGGGACAAGCAACCCCTCTTATATGTTAGCATATGACTTCTGCAATTAATACAGGGTGTATCAAAATGATTGGTACCCATCAATTTTGATGTTTATTGAAAAGCCTACCTCTTCCAAATACACTTTTGGATACATTTGAAATATCCAGAATGTATAGTTTATGACTTGTTTTTGCAATTAATTTACAAATTATTTGGATCTTATGTTGAATTTTGATCTGTCAGGCTCATCCATTATCGATGAAAACTGATGGGTACCAATCATTTTGATACAGCTTGTATGATAGTTGGAAGATATGCACCAACATTTGATTGTGTGGTTTATTGTTTGGTATAAGTGAAATAGGTTTAGCAATTAAGCTTGAGCAGATTCAACCCAACGTGGGACGTTTTTCCAACAAATCCAGGCAACCAGGCAATCATGCATATCAGGCTAAAGACGAGGTACAAATGATTGACCGGCAGCCTGGATTTGTTGGAAAAACGTCCCACGATGTGTTGAATCTGCTATAGTACCCTGTGTCTTGTTGTCATTACCCGTTCGGTTTTCAGACATTTTCGAAAAAACAGGAACCTCACAACAAACCAATTTCCGCAGGTGGCAAGAATTGTACATCCAAGTTCAGTTTTTAAAGGGCGAACTGTAGTAAGGATAACAAAAACGTTTGGTAAAAAAAGTCTACAAGATGACCTCAAAAGGTCAAGTCGTATGTGAAAATAAAAATGGCGAAATGGTGATACGAATTTGGAACGAAAATAGTTCAAATCAAGGGAAAACCAGAACCATACTATGTCCACAATTACATGTTACTCATTTCGGCAACAAATGGATGGTTAATTCTGGCCCCCCTATAAATGTAAGTGACGTAGTGGGTATATGCATGGTCACTTGTGTCTAACTGCTTATGTGACCATGTATATATCCCAAAGTCACTTGCATTTTAATGAAGGCAGAATTAACTATCCATTTGTTGCCATGAAAGAAAGAAAAGTGCAAATGGTTGTCATTTTTCAGCACAAATAATTGTGACAAAAAATGACATCTCAGATATAGCGGCCATTCCTCCAGCTAGCCCAACTCCAAGGGGTGTCCGTCATGTAGTTATATTATGATGTGTATGAAAGAATAATCCTGAGGGGTATATTGCAAAAAGGCTCTTTCTGCAGTAGCTGCCCTGTAGATAATTTGACAATTTCTGCATTATAGGGTCTATATTGTATCTAAAATTATGACGTGTGGCAGCTATTGCAGATTGACCTTCTTGAACTAACCACTGAGACAAATGATGATGTACTGAGTAGCAAGGACCAAAACACACCACATTTCGCCATACTGCATTTTAGAAACGCTTGCTGTTAGAATAAGAAAACATTTAATTGTAATTATTGCACAGGTCACGGCAACCCTGTGACCTTTCCGGAAAAAGCCGAGTGGCAGGTTTTTCAAATAAATATTTTCTGTGTAAAAATTGTACCATCAGATAGGTAATGGAATATATGAATATTAACTGTACATCTATCATAACAATTTTTGATAACAACTTGCGTCACAATTGATCTAGTATAGATCATAGGACCCTTGTATTAATTGTCTCTATGCGCTTGAGAATTCAACAATATAAATAATGGTAGCTTTATTGTAATACCCATTAATGTTTTAAGCAGATAAAATTCCAAAATATGATGTAGTAATGAAGTTGCGATTTATTAATACTAGCGGGATACCCGCGCTTCGCGCGGGTCCCCGCTTGATGAGTAAATGGGAGCGTTCACTATAACAGGAAAAATTACTGAACAGGTAGAATCATTGAAAAGGTACATTTTATTTATCTAAATCTGTCTCTTCTAACATTTTCTTTTTAGTTTCCTCTGCTTAGCTTGTGATTTTCCGTTTCCATGTTATTTATTTATTTAACCCAGTTCCCATTATTTTCTAAATCTGTTCTTTCTTACATTTCCCTTTTAGCATCTTTTTTATTTGCTGCTTGTGATTTCCCGTTTCCATGTTTTTTTATTTAATTCTGTTCTCATTATTTTAGCTTCTTTTTTTTTTAAATTTCCTGAATAGTTTCTTTCCTTCTTTGTTTCGTTCCCGTTTCATTTAGTTACTTTAACCCGTTGGTCTAATTACTCGTACCTTTTTGTCCTCATTTTAATTTAATTTTTCTTTATAGTACCGCTTCATCCCGTGACGTCCATGTACCTTTTTGTCCTTTATTATTTTTCCTTCTTCCCTATTATCATGTCCACTGGTCTCTGGCTCGCAAATCGTGTGGCTCTGCGCCGTTCTACGCGCATTGGCGTACGCGCATTACATACGCTTGACGCCTTGACAGCGCTGCCGCCAGCTGCAGTGACGCTGTAGGCTGGTAACCGATTTTCATAACAAAAACCCCTTTTACCCATATTTTCACTGTTTTTGCAGCCAATTCTTGACCGTTTTCAACCAAATAAAGTTTAAACACGTCCCGTATATTCCTCGATCTCCGTATGAATTTGGCGACATTTGGATCGAAACTGACGGAGCCTTTATAGCGATACATACATACATACATAGATACATACAACATTCCCCTATTTATAGTAAGATTATATGTTTAAATTTTCACGATGACACTATCAAGTCCTTTGTGGCCGAGCGGTCTAAGGCGCTGGTCATATGGTATACGTGATAGCGGCGCAGTGCAGCGTGGGTTCGAGCCCCGCCTCTGCCTAATTAAATTTCCTTCTTTTTTTAAATTTCATATTATGTTAGGGAAATGTGGCTGGGAGAATGTATGTATGGCGAAGAGTGGTGTGGGACCAAAATGAATGGTTGATGTCTCTAAGAGCTTTGTTGCAAAACCCCTTACATCCACTTTTGACTTTTTGAGAAAAACAGCTTTTTTTAATTGTGCAAGTATTACTGGTTCGATTTGATTCAATTTGGGTTTGGATAAAGTGTTGATGAATAGAAACTAAAAGAATAGGTTTGGTACAATTTTGAAGCCTTCCTATTTATTTTATTATATCTTTTATATCGCGCCTTTTGTGGATGTAAGGGCTTTTGCAACCAAACAAATTTACCCCTTTTCTAGAAATCACCTTTGCAATCATATTTGAGCCCATTTGTTTGCACTACTTTATGTAACTTGACTAATGCTTTCAAAATCAAAAAGAAAAATTGAAATATCTCATTTACTTGTTTAATTATGAATTTTTAATTAAATTAGGAAAATGGCATTTTTGAGTATTTCGAAGCTACACCTTTTGTTAATCAAAATGATTTTTTTCAAAAATAGTGACCCAAAAACAGTTCCCTTTGGTTTTAGTAGGTAAAGAACATTCCATGCTACTAGTATACATCAAAAATTAAAACAAAACAATTCTATATTCATTTTATGTTCAGATTTCCGGAAATTCCCTAAGATTTCCCAAACGGGAAATATACCATATCTCTGGAAGGGAAAGTGGTATGAAGGTCAAACAACCACCCAAATGTGTATTTTTACCCACACTATAATGTCATGTCAATACCTCAATTTCACCCAAAAGTGGATGTAAGGGGTTTTGAAACAAAGCTCTTCAAATACACCGTAGTACATTCATTTATTTCATTCTAATTTAACCTGAGTGAACCTTTCAATGTACTGGGACTGTTTCCTCAAGGCCAACATGAAATTGGCTTGTTAAAGAAAAAGGGAATTAATTCTAAAAGAGTATGTGTCCAGAGTGAACCCTCCAATGGAGTGGAATAAGAGAGTGGAAGTCACTCTGGAAAGAGTGAACACCAAGTGTAATGTGTTAAAAATATGATCACTGCATAAGCCCTCCATAAAAAAAGAGTGACATTTTACATGTGACACAATCTGAGCTGGGCCACAGAAGGCAATTCTAAAAATGCTGAAAACACCAAAGGTCCAGGATACCTGGTTCTAAAGTTTTGTGGTGTCTATTTTCTTATTGTATTTTTTTTAATTCTATATTTTTGCCTTTATCACAATTTCAAATTTGCCTCCTTTGCAGTGTGGTGTCGCCAAGGGAAAGCTGGGGGTAGGGCAAATTCTTCCCCACAGGCATTTGCCAGGGATAAAAGGGACAAAACATAGGGCAAAATTTGACAAATGGGGACGAAATTTGGCTTTACCCCACCCTCTAAAGGGCTGGCTACGTCTCTGCTCTTTTGGCCCCATGAACCAGATCATGCCATATTTTATGAGATCAAATTTGTAGTGTAAATTTATTAGAAGAAATCTGTCAAAATCTAAAGTCCTGATCTGCCCCCCCCAAAAGAAAAAGAAATAAATTGCACAACATTTGATAGTTTTGAAATATAATTTGAATATAATCCAATGTGACTAAACGTCATGTATGGTATTGTAATAATTATTTTGTATATAATTATGATAATTATTTATAACATTAAATAAATGTGATGTACATGGATTCATTTTTTTTTTATCTCTTCTTTTCTTAATGTATATGTGGGTGAGTGTGTACTGTAAGGTGTGGGGTATATGAAATGTGCACATTTGTTTTACTTCACAAATAAACATAGGATGTAAGGCCAAATTTAAAAAAAAAAGCTTTGTCTCAAAGCTCTCCAACTCTGAAAAGCTAATGCGAAATGGTTTTTTATTTTTATTTATTTTTTCAAAGATTTTTTTCAAATGTGAAAAAACCTTAAAGTCCTATTCTGCTGTATGAAGTGTTGTATTGAATATTTAAGTGAAGCTGCTATTGTATTGAAGTGAAGTAATCTAAAAGCAGGGGTCTAAAATTGTCAAAACGGCATTTCAATCATATTTTTTACACTTTTTCTGGAAAAAAAAGAGAAAAAAATCTTTCTTTTTTTACTAATTAAATTGAGACAAACCTTTTTTTTAATTTGGCCTAATTGGTTAAATAATCAAAACTTGTCATTTTAATGTCTTTTCGCAACACAAAGGTTTTTAGATTAAACGGGGAAGATGAGCAAAGTTTTCCCTTGTCTAACGAGCTACTAAAAATTCCAGAAGAATCTTGTTTTGCAGAATGAAATACTATAAAGATTCGTGTAATGGCACCTGTGGGCTCCCTTGGCATAAATGGAATTTTAGGCACATGCTAAAAGTGCCCTCTGTAAAAATCCCACCAAAATTTTCAGAGGAAGGAGCTCTCTGTACGCGAAATTTACCCTAGGCCTTAATTCTTGTTGGGATATTTAGAGGAAGGAACTCTCTATAATTATTGGTATGTGAAATTTACCCTAGGCATGTGTGAATCGGAGCCCATGTGCGCCATTAGGCGAGTCTTTACGGTATACTCCAATCATAATCCTTCAGTTGACTAACTTAGAAATTAATTTGCCTGTTACAACAATCAGCAACACCAAAGCCAAATTTCAGTCGAAGCACTATTTGCAGAGTGCTTCATATTTGCCTAATCTGACGCCTAATTATAAAAAATTATTCAGAGAAAGACAAGAATACTAGAGCGGTTACCGCACCACAGCTGAACCATGGTTTTGTTTTTGAGATATTTCGAGAAAAGGCCCAAAATATGAATATTGTTTGGGTCTTACGATAAGTGGTGGAGAAAATATTTTTATTATAATTATTCATTACATTTTTCTCTTTCATTTGACACCGCTGCGGGGGTTAACCTTATTCAAGTTCAAGTTTATTTGTTTTCATCTCAATTCCTAGGGGCTTTAACCGACTTTCATAATTTGTACATTATTTTCTCTATATTTTTATTTCATCATGTAGTCAAAACTAAATTTTAAATTTTAAATCGATACATGATTTGCGCGATTAGTCCACCAGAACAGATTGGAAATCATTTATTTCTGCACATAATTTCATAAAAGCCATCCCATGTTTAACATAGCATCAAAGAAACGTATCTCGGACACACATTGGCTGAGAAAATGAAACAACTTAGGCCTAGCTGCTAGCTCAATTTCTACGTTTTATGGGGACTATTTACGGGTTGCACTTTTTTGCGAAATCTTATGCATCTCGTTCAGCAGACAAAGACGACAACCAAGTACGCATTTAAATTTGAGCTTTCTGCATTTGATAGCAAAATCACACGAATCCGACAAACACCAAAATAACATATTTAACAGATAGAGAAATGTAAAAGCTTTATTTCTAAGTTTGTTTTAGCGTCATACGGTATTCGGTTCTTGAGACATTTCAATTTTAATATTACCCATGTAAATCAATGCAGGAGCTCTATAGACACCGGCACCAGAATGGAGCAAATTACGGCATGTCTCGCCACATTTTCTTTTAGTATGAAAATCGGCACTAGGCCGAATGCAAAGCTATAAAGAAATGTTAAAATGACGCAGGTGACCAAAATTGCTATCTTCAGAAGATAGCAAGAAAAAAAGATAAAAAATAATAATATTAAAAAAACAAACAAAAAAACCCAACAACATTGCCTAGCATGCGTTGTAGATGATGATTCAGTACGGCGCGAAACGGCAAAACTGCATTGAACGGGGTTGCGCGCTCAATCGGCATTAGGCCGACTGCAGAGCTATAAATGTAAAAATGACGAAGCTGACCAAAATTGAAAACGGCACTTATAAAGCAGAGATTATCATCTGCCTGTTTCTCTATTTTTACCTCTTCCCCACCCCCTCCCCCCTTTTTTTTTAATAGCGCGGCATAGGCCTTATTGGCCGAATACGGATTTTTTTAAAATTCGGGCAGAGTAACCGTGCGCGTTTTAGGATTTTTTTCGCTATATCTACTGAAGATAGCATTTAGAATCTCATCCCGATTCATTGCATCTTTCTACTCTAGAAGTAATGTTTTACATTATTTTCTCTACATTTTTACTTCATGATCATGTAGCGGCGAATTGAAAACGGCACCCCCCTTTTTTTTTAATAGCACGGCATAGGCCGAATGCTGATTTTGTTTTATTCGCGCTGTGTAACCGTGCGCGTTTTAGGATTTTTTTCGCTATATCTACTAAATATAGGCCTAGCATTTAGAATCTCATATAGTCCCAAATTAACGCCTATAGTCCCAAATTAAACCAAAACAAAATATCGCAACATTTGAAATTTTAATTTGATTCTCAGTAGATATAGCGCCAGAAGGCCTAATTCGATTCGAAAATATATATCTTGCGCAGGGGACAATGAAAACATTTGATTTCAGCTATATACATGTACAAGTATTTAGTAGGTAGAACAAAAAACCACATGCAATTAAAATTATAAACCAAAACAAAATGTAGCAACATTTGAATTTGATCTTCAAAAGATAGTGTTCACCAGTACTAACATGATTCTATAAAATATCGCTTTAGGGTTCATATACCACTAAATCCGCCTGTGAAGCGGTTTCCGGTAAAGGTTTATCACGCCTATAGTCCCAAACTTTCCATTAAAATCCTAGAGAATCGGTACAATATTAACAATTTTAGTGTTGAAAATCGTGTTTTACTAGAACTTGTGAATGTGATCTCTACAAATTTGAAAAGAAAATGCGAAAATTTGAGTGATATTTACGATTATGTGCGCATGAACAAACGAGGTCAGAACGCGGTTAGCAGTCGGATGTACTCACGAGAAAACGTGGCCTTTTTTTATATAGCACTAATTTTCTCAAAAATTACTAGTAGTCGGACCTAAAATGTGTAGTCATTTTCAGAAATGTTATGCAGTAGGCCTATTTTGTTCTAGTTAAGATGATATCAAATCAAAGTTGGACGTAATCGACTTATGGCCAAAACGCGACCCCTATTTAGCACGTAAAGTCTCTGGAAAGCTTTTTTTGTGGTGTGTACCCTTTATCTCGTTCAGCAGACAAAAACGACAACCAACGTGCATTTAAATTTGAGCTATCTGCAGTTGATAGCAAAATCACACATATCCGACAAACACAAAAATGACATAAAACAGATAGAGAAATGTAAAAGCTTTATTTTATAGTTTGTTTTAGCGTCATACGGTATTCGGTTCTTGAGATATTTCAATTTTAATATTACCCATGTAAATCAATGCAGGAGCTCTATAGACACCGGCACCAGAATGGAGCAAATTACGGCATGTCTCGCCACATTTTCTTTTAGTATAAAAATCGGCACTAGGCCGAAATATGCAAAGCTATAAAGAAATGTTAAAATGACGAAGGTGACCAAAATGGCTATCTTCAGAAGATAGCAAGCAAAAAAGATAAAAAATAATAATATTAAAAAAACAAAACAAAAAAAAACATTGCCTAGCATGCGTTGTAGATGATGATTCAGTACGGCGCGAAACGGCAAAACTGCATTGAACGGGGTTGCGCGCTCAGAGAAAAATCGGCATTAGGCCGACTGCAGAGCTATAAAGAAATGTAAAAATGACGAAGCTGACCAAAATTTAAAACGGCACTTATAAAGCAGAGATTATAATCTGCCTGTTTCTCTATTTTTACCTCTCCCCCTCCTTTTTTTTTTTTTTTAATAGCGCGGCATAGGCCGAATGCCGATTTTGTTTTATTCGCGCAAAGTAACCGTGCGTGTTTTAGGATTTTTTTCGCTATATCTACTGAAGATAGGCCTATAGCATTTAGAATCTCATATAGTCCCAAATTAACGCCTATAGTCCCAAATTAAACCAAAACAAAATGTCGCAACATTTGAAATTTTAATTTGATTCTCAGTAGATATAGCGCCAGGCGGCCTAATTCGATTCGAAAATATATATCGCGCGCAGGGGACAATGAAAACATTTTATTTCAGCTATATACTAGTATTCAGTTGGCCTCAGAAATGTTATGCAGAATTTTGTTCTAGTTAACATGATATCAAATATATATTTCAAAGTTGGACGTAACTCGACTTATGGCCAAAACGCAACCCCTATTTAGCACGTAAAGTCTACTCTCGATCTCTGGAAGGCTTTTTTGTGATATACCTTTTATCTCGTTCAGCAGACAAAAACGACAACCAACGGGCATTTAAATTTGAGCTATCACACGAATCCGACAAACACCAAAATGACATAAACAGATAGAGAAATGTAAAAGCTTTATTTCAAAGTTTGTTTTAGCGTCATACGGTATTCGGTTCTTGAGATATTTAATATTACCCATGGAAATCAATGCAGGAGCTCTATAGACACCGGCACCAGAATGGAGCAAATTACGGCATGTCTCGCCACATTTTCTTTTAGTATAAAAATCGGCACTAGGCCGAATGCAAAGCAATGTTTAAAGGACGAAGGTGACAAAAATTGTTATCTTCAGAAGATAGCAAGCAAAAAAAAAAAAAATTATTAAAAAACAAAACAAAAACAAAAAACATTGCCTAGCATGCGTTGTAGATGATGATTCAGTACGGCGCGAAACGGCAAAACTGCATTGAACGGGGTTGCGCGCTCAGAGAAATATCGGCATTAGGCCGACTGCAGAGCTATAAATGTAAAAATGACGAAGCTGACCAAAATTGAAAACGGCACTTATAAAGCAGAGATTATCATCTGCCTGTTTCTCTATTTTTACCTCTTTTCCCCCTTTTTTAATAGCGCGGCATAGGCCCTAGGCAGAGTAACCGTGCGCGTTTTAGGATTTTTTCGCTATATCTACTGAAGATAGCATTTAGAATCTCATCCCGATTCATTGCATCTTTCTACTCTAGAAGCAATGTTTTACATTATTTTCTCTAAATTTTTACTTCATCATGTAGCGGCGAGTTTTTTTAAATTTCTAATAGTAATACTAAATGGCATCAGTCCCGATCAGAAAGTTTAAAGCGATATTACAGACTCATCACTTTCCGCATCTGCCTGTTTCTCTATTTTTACCTCCCCCCCATTTTTTTTTTTTATTAGCGCGGCATATAGGCATAAGTTGGACGTAACTTGACTTATGGCCAAAACGCGACCAAAAAAATACCAAAATTGCTATCTTCAGAAGATAGCAATAAAAAAAAGAATAATAATAATAATATTAAAAAACAAAAAAACAAAAAAAAAACATTAGCACGCGTTGTAGATGATGATTCAGTACGGCGCGAAACGGCAAAACTGCATTGAACGGGTTGCGCTCTTAGAAAAATCGGCATTAGGCCGACTGTTTTACATTATTTTCTCTACATTTTTACATCATCATGTAGCGGCGAGTTTTTTCTTTCTAATACATCAGTCCCGATCAGAAAGTTTAAAGCGATATTACAGACTCATCACTTTCCGCATCTGTCTGTTTCTCTATTTTTACTCCCCCCCCCCCCTTTTTTATTCGCGTAGAGTAACCGTGCGCGTTTTAGGATTTTTTTCGTTATATCTACTGAAGATAGGCCTAGCATTTAGAATCTCATAGTCCCAAATTAACGCCTGTAGTCCCAAATTAAACCAAAACAAAATGTCGCAACATTTGAAATTTTAGTTTGATTCTCAGTAGATATAGCGCCAGTAGGCCTAATTCGATTTAGAGAATATAGGTATTGTATTTAGCCGCTGGAGTGCATCTATCGTCTCATATAACACGGGCGACATCATTATTTTTGGCGTAAAACAACTCGGCTCCGCCTCGTTGTTTTACTTAAAATATAATGACAGTAATGAAAAACCTTTGTTCACAATCCTAAGCCAGAATATTATTGATTAAACATTGTGTAAGATATATATTTCTGCTCATAAAACGTGTTTACATCGAGCCTTTTCCTAACATTATTTTAAATTTACGCGCTTTTGCTATCTACTGAAGATAGCTCAAATTTAATGCATTTTGTTATTTTTATCACTATAACGAAATAAATCGATGTTTTTACTGTTGTGAAAGTGGTGCTATCTATTAAAGATAAAATTAAAATTTCTTAAGTGTTGTGAAATTCTCTTTCGGTAGGCCAATAATGTTGTTACATCCATGCGTTTTTGCTATCTATTGAATGGCCTAATTCACAGTAATTTTGTGGTTCCGATGAGACATTTTAAAGCGATATTACAGACTCATCACGTTCCGCACCTACATGTTTCTCTGTTTTTTACCTTTTTTAACAGCTCGGCATTATGCCGAATTAAGATTTTTTAATGCCCGCATAGCGAGCTCGTGCTGGGAAAGTCTTGGGGTATATTTTGATTTTTGTTATGTTTTTGTTGCTATCTACTGAAGATAGCATTTCACATCTCATCCCGATTCATCATCTCTTTCTACTCTAGAAGCCATGTTTTACATTGTCTTTTCTATATTTTTATTTCATCATGTAGCGGCAAATTTTTTCTTTCTAGTATACATCAGTCCCGATCAGACATTTTAAAGCATCACGTTCCGCACCTACATGTTTCTCTGGTTTTTTTTATTTTTTACCTTTTTTAATAGCTCGGCATTAGGCCTAATTACGATTTTTTAATGCCCGCATAGCGAGCGTGTGCTGGGAAAGTCGGCAATTAAAAATTTAGAATTATGATGTTATCATCATTTATAAAGACAACAACAATAACAAAACTAACGCTACGATAAAATAAATAAAAAAAATAGGACAAAAACTGATATCATCAATTACAAATTAATTATGTTGAATCTATTTAGAATGCTTGTCATACGCAGCGTTTCTACAGGCAACTAATCTTTTATCGTTATTTGAAATCATTCTACCATTTCAAACAATCAATTAGTGAAAAAATACCCTACATCTGTTTATGATCACAATGCTGGTAGGTAGGTGCTTTACAGCAAATGCTTAATGAATTTGGACTAGGGAGGCTGATATCAATTCCATTGGACTGGAAGGCATTTAATTCCATTGGACTGAAAGGTATTTAATTCCGGTGTTTTTGGTGCTTACAAAAAAAAGAGACAACAGCCTATAGAGGAAATGGTAAGTAACCTAATCTTTTAAATTAGGAAATTATTGGGGTTGGATTTGATCATGAAATGAAGTATATTTTTCTTAAAGTATACATGTACCGCAGGTTTAATTTTCATTTAGCCTTGTTTTGGCTTAGGACTAAAACATGTACAGGATGCCATTGACACGATGATTTTCTGTTTTGCAATACAATAATTATAATTCCTATGACAACAGCGACAACAACAAAAAAGCAAAACAAAAAGTACAAGAAATAGGCCTACCAAATTTATGATATATCGGTTTATGTGACTTGCGGTAGGCCTACATCCATTCATCGTGACCATGTTTAAATTTTTAAAGGACGTATCTGCAATTATAGCTGCCATACTCTCCGGAAATTTCTGCATGCACATTTAAGCCTAAGCATTAATAAGCAATATGACACCTGGCAGCTATTGCATGCAGTTGTGATCTTCTTGCACCAACTCCTCGATTTCAAGATGCCAACGTTTACTGAACGAACGAATCTTTATTTCCGTAATCAAAAACAAGCAAAATACATTGAAATTACACATCAAAATATAAAAGAGGCTAATAATACAAAGACAAAAAAAAAATGGAGATGATGCCGAAAGGCCAGTAAGGCCAGCACTATAACCATGCATGCATCCCCTAACATAAATTAAAACAACAACAAAAATAAATAATAATAAGATATGAATATGATGCAATTTAATTTTAGTTCGGAAGTGTTTTATTGAATTTGCTACTCATCAAGGGATCGGAGAGTAACATTTGCACGGTATTTTTGTGGGACATGAGAGTACATCAGACCATGGATTAGAAGTACTCAGATACTTCCATGATCAGACACATCAAATTGCATTCTGAATACGAGGAATGTCCTTCTGATATCAAATAATTTTGATTTAAAAAAATAATTCGCGAATAATATACAAATTTGATGTGTTCTCAGGTCCCACAAAAATACTGTGTAAACGTTTCTATTTTATTCCTTAAGGTGGTACTACACCCCTCGATAAATTTTGTGACTAATTTTGCATTTTTCTCAAAAAATAACTACACACTGGTAATAAAAGTTATGTAGGCCTATATAATTTATAGGGGCAAGGAATCCAATTACTTCACTGAAATGAAGTGGTTCATTATATTATGTTAAGAAATGAGGTATACCTCTTTTCTTATCATTTAATAACGTACCGCTTGTCTTGAGTCACTGAAATTCCAGTATAGTAGCTGGATTCCTTGCCCCTATACATAACTTTTGTTACCAGTGTGTTATTACTTTTTGAGAAAAATGCAAAAAATAGTCACAAATTTATCAAGGGGTGTAAGGTTATCATTATAAAGGGAGTTCCACAAAAGTTTGCCGGTAATCCTGATTGACTGAATGATCAGTGAATACTTTCTTCCATGGGCGTCAATCCCGGGGTGGGGGGGGCGTTTCGGCAAAATGACCCATTTTTTGCAAGGCACTTTTTGACAATTCAGGCCGATTGCCCCACCCACCCATTTCAAGCCGGATGGCGCTAATGCTTTCTTCAACAGTGTTTCTTGTTCGATAATAGGCCTACTATAGAGCCAATCCATGTCAACTCCAGGGATGTGCACCGCAGTACCCTTCAATTTTTTTCCTTTTTCTGTGTGGTGGTAGAGATTGATGAGAAAGTAAAATCCTTGAAAATTTGAGCTTCATACTCTATTTCGTTTTCCTATTGCAGGTTGAAAGTTGAAATTTAGGGGGGGTCAGCGTAAAAAATGTGTTGCTACGCGAAAGACGATGTTTGGAAGGCCATAAATGTATAAAGGGAACCCATACAACTTTGGGGTACTTTTTGTGTAGAATTCAAATCTGCCATCAGCAAACTTGTAAGTCCTACTTAAAAAGATATTGGGCCCTCAAAATGCAAGTTCATCCATCCAGGACCAACTTCAGCCGGCCACGTTGTTTGATGGATGATGTAAAACAGAGCCATTTTAAAGAAAAGTTGAACAATGATGGCGCTATTTATCTAAAATCATGTTTGTTTTTTCTTCTTTCCCAAGGATCACATGTTTCCAGAGCAGATAGCCGGTAAGTTGCGTAACAGACCTATAAATAGGCATGTCCACTAAAAATTGAAGTACTTTTAAATTGATTCAGACCTAACTTATTGGATGGGAATTGATGAAAGAAACATTTTGGCGTTTAAATAATCTTAATCGGACGTTTCATTCCAGAGATATGGCCTTTCGAGTGTCACGGTTTTATATAGGGCTGCTAGAACATGTTAAAAAGTTAAAGTCCAAAAAGGAATACTAACAGAAAGTGCAACTTTAAGGTACTTTTTCTTAATGTATTTATTAACTATCTTATCTGGAACATTATATTTGCTTATAACAACATGAAAATAAGATCATCCTGAAAATTTAATCGATTTTGTTGACATACAACAAAAACTATAAGACCTCAAAACCCATGGTTTGTTTGTTGAAACCTCAAGCATGATCATAGATGGCCGCCATGGAAAATATCTCCATAGAGGAGATGAACAATAAGTGCATTATTTCAAATGAAAAGCGGTAGTCTTAAACATTGTTCAATCTTTTAAGGTCAGCACATTTTATCTTCAAAAATTATTATATTTCATCATGGCATAAGTTTGGTAACATTAATCACTACCAATTTTGAGAAATTTGCTCCAACTCAAAGGTTATCTTTACTACATTGAGCAATACACTGTGTGCATGGAAGCCATGATGGTCCCCGGTTTTTATACTCCCTATGAAATGGACATGGTAGTGAGAAGTGCACGGGGAAGTGCATGATTTGAGATGGGCCGCGGTAGGCTTAAACATTCTTAAATTTCTTAACATCCTACACATTTTGTCTTCATAAATAGTTAAATTTTATGAGTATGTAAGTTTGCTTGTCTGATTCACTCCAAATTCGGAGACAATTGCGTTTGAACACCTGATGCACGGAATGGTGTCACTTCAACCTGTTGTAGTTCTCATCTCATTAAATTTTTCATTAAAAAAGTTGATCTCTTCATGCAGGAAGGTCCTCTCTATTTACTGACCAAACAGGAAAAAGTTTGGTGAATGTTTTCTGGTGGAATCAGGAATTTCTTGAAACACCCTGATATAGGCCTACATTTGGATCAAAACAAGTATGTACGCCATTTAACATGCCTGGGATTTCTTGTATCGATCAGTTTCTCCATAGACAATACGTGTGTGAGTGCACGCACACAGTAAATGAAAAATCGTTCTAGTGGAAACTGTATTGAGAGTGGGCATCCCTACTATAAAGGGTGTATCTTCTATTGACATCATTAACAATTTACTTCCTTTTGTCATGGTTCAGGCTTTTCTACTTGACTCTCGTTGATAGAGATTAAACAACGGGTTTTCTGCCATGCATAGGTTGGAAAACTGCACGGTACATACTTTGGCAAAAGAAAGTATCTTCCACTTATAATTTGCATTTACAACTAGCAAGGACCGCGAAATTGGCCAAATATAGGGGGTATTTAATTTGCACTGTCCGCGAAATTTGACTGTGAAATCAGCAAAATAGGGGGAAGGGTCTATTTAATTTGCACTGTCCGTGAAATTTGGATAGAAGGGGTACTTGGGAAAATCCGGTAATTTTATGTTAATATTTAGTGCATTTAAAAGCGGTATTTAAAATTCTAGTCAGTGTTTGAAATTCTAGTCATTGAAAACCACAAAAAAGGGTTATTTTGGGTCAAATTTTGTACTCCATTTTGCATGAAAAAAAAAGGGGGGGGGTAAATTTGATGAAAAATTCAAAGGGGGTCTTTGAAAGATTTGGCAACTCAACTCTCATGGTTGTACCAACTTTTGTGTTGCGGGGGAGGTTGACCGGTGGTTGAACCGTGTTCCATTGTTTAGAACAATATAAACAGGCTCCAACCGGACGGAATTATTAAGCGGGTGGAACCGACGGCTGAGTTTTAAAGCCATCCCTAAGGCAACAGAACCAAATTAGTGCGATCTTTCGATTGAGCATCGGCAATGATCGGTGCTTGTATGGTCGATCATTGTTTATGAAATATCAATATTGATAAGCTATTGTTAATTGTTATAGCTTTTGATCTTTGTAGGCCTATGTAATGCATTTTCCAATACAATTTCACCATTTACTTCTGCTTCATTAGTTGATAGTTCATTAGTGAAAAGCACCGAAGCAGCATCGACGGGCGATCTAAAGATCGAACAAAGTTGTCTCTGGTGTCTAACCCGCATCCCCCAATGAGTTTGGAACCTAATAACATGAACAATAGGAATTACGACTGACAAAAGTATTGTTACGCAATAATAGGACAATTGAACCGAGCCACTTAATGCTGTGCTTTTCCTTTAGACTTTCAGGAGGCATTTTCGTTATTCGACAAGGATGGCGATGGTATTATTACAACAAAGGAACTGGGCACCGTAATGAGATCACTCGGACAAAATCCAACCGAGTCCGAGCTACAGGAACTTATTGATGAAGTCGATGCTGATGGTTAGTAGGCCTACATAGGATTCAAGAAGATTTTCACAGCATCCCAGAATGCACTACGCCACTAATGTGAAATTTTACCTTTTTCATTCAGACCAAATCATGGCATATCTTTGATACACACGTGTCAGGAAAGGATTATAATGTTCATTCATGTGCAAATAAACAACGTTACACTCTTAAGGGATCAGGAATGAGCGTTTCGACAGTATTTTTTGTGGGACATGAGAGCACATCAGACATATCGAATTGCATTCTGAATACGAAGAATGTCTTTCTGATATCAAATAATTTTCTTTTCTTTTTTTGATATTCACGATATAATACAAATTTTATGATAAATTATTAAAATTTGATGTTTTTCACATTTTTGATATATCAGTCCTCGAAGTAAATTTTATAAATCTAATAACATATTCTTAAAGTGTATGTACCTGGGAGAAAAAGCCGACGATCAATTGAAAATTTTGACCTTTCATATTGAAGATATGGATTTTTTTCCCAAAAAGAACTTTTTTTTTTTTTTTTTTGGTGTTTTTTGGGGAAAAATCCATATATCTTCAATACGAAAGGTCAAAATTTTCAATTGATCGTCGGCTTTTCATCCCACCTACATACACTTTAATTATAAATCATCAGATTTATAAAGTTTACTTCGAGTACTGTTAAATATCAAAAATAGCAATTTTTAATCATTTGCCATAAAATGTGTATTTCATTGCGAATTTCAAAAAATCAAAATTATTTGATATCAGAAGGACATTCTTCGTATTCAGAATGCAATTCGATATGTCTGACGTGCTCTAATGTCCCACAATAAATACTGTCCAAACGTTCATACCCCACCCCTCAATGGATCTGTGCCTCATATCTTGGGGGGGCACATCAAAAAATGTTGGTGGTTATGTTCGGGGTTATTGTTCCCCCGGAATTTTCAATTTCGAGGTGGTAGGTCTTTGGGAGCTGACGGCGTACCGGTAGGGGTCTTTTGGAGCTGCGAACAAGTCAAATTGGAGCTGCGAACAGTCAAAATCAAGGGTCTTTCTTGGCTTTCTGGTTGAAAATCGCCTGAAAAAAAAACAGATATGAGGAATGAGCAATATTTTAGAGCTAACATTATCAAAATCAAGGGTCTTTCGTAGCTCTATTTTATATTTTGGTCAAATATAGGCGGTCTTTCGGAGCTGTGAAATCCAAAAAAGGGGGTCTTTGCGGGGTAAACATACGGTATCCGTATATGGTCATTTGTGTTAAGCAATGTTAAGTGCTACACCAGAACAGCCTTCCGAAATTTATGTGCTGAAGGTTACGGTCTACATACATCGGTGAACATCGAAAGAGAAGCTAGGTTGATCTGTGTGTCAAAAAATTTCAAATTTCATAACCCTATTTTGCCTTACTTTTACCAGCTCTTAATTTTTGAACACTTGTAATGAGTACATGAGACCCCCCCCCCCCCAGTTACCCGTAAATTACCATTATGATTCAAAAGAAGTACTAAAAAAAGTAACTTATATGACTTTTGTCATTTTCAATTTCAAGGCAATGGAACGATTGATTTCGCTGAGTTTCTAACCATGATGGCCAAACAAATGAACGAATTAGACCAAGAAGAAGAGATTCGGAATGCATTTAAAGTTTTTGACAAGGATGGGAATGGCTTTATCAGGTATGTGTGACTTTTATCAGGCTTTTTAAGTACTAAATGTTTATTAGTTCTCCTGGTAAATTGTAAAATTCTCTGTCTTAATACAGCTTTTGCTCATTATAGTGACAACTGCTAAACCCAGTGACCGCCCAGCCCCCGACAAGGTGAGTTCTCGGAATTTAGCGTGTTTAAAAAAGCCCTATTGGCATTTTTGAGGTATAGCGGACACAATAGGATGGCGCCACGAAATGGGTAAAGGCTTTTGAATTTGGCGGGTTTTACCCATATTGAATACTGACCTCCTATTGTGTACGCCATGCTTCAAAAAGGCTAATGGTAGGGCTACATTCAATTATTATGATTATGTTAATTTCTTTGTGCAGTGCAACAGAGCTTCGACATGTAATGACAAATCTTGGTGAGAAACTAACAGATGAAGAAGTTGATGAAATGATTGCAGAAGCTGACATTGATGGGGATGGACAAGTTAATTATGAAGGTAAAACAACTATCTTGTTAGGGCCTAATTCACAACTTTTCAAAATAACCTTCGCCCTCTGTGGTAAAGAAGGCAGCAATGTTAATAGATGAGGTGACTTGAAAAGGCTAAAATGACCCTATGAAAAACCTTTTAAAAATATGAAAATTGTTGGCACATTTATGAACATTTTCTGAATCTGCTTTGGTAAAAAATGGCTGTTTTCCTTGCAGATAGATATAAACACCTTTACGCGCACCATGAGGCCGACATTTTATAAATGAAAAAGCAGGTCTATGTGAGCTAAATTGTCTTGACCAAAAATTTGAAAACTGTGTGTTACATAGCGATATTGTGTGATTACAACGTTAATTTGTGATGCACAAAAAATGATTTGTCATTACATTAATCTGCAATATTATGTTTACATTTTCTACAGAATTTGTCTCGATGATGATCAGCAAATAATGAGAAGCATAGTGATTATGGACATGACTGCCACATCAAAATGCAACACAGGATAACGTCATAAACAGTCATACAACAATAAATTATTCTGGTCATTTCCAAAGGAACCAATATTGCATTTGAAAGATAGAAACAGGCTTTTCAATGACCATCAAACCTAATGGGTACCAATCATTTTGATACAGCTTGTACATGTTGTAGTTGAGTATAGCAATGGCACTAATGGAGAAAACTGAGGAATTGGGCAGCTTTTATAGTTCCCATCACTACAAGGCCTATAAGGGGTGATTTCAAGGTATACTTCATCATAAACGAAGTGGAATAAAAGTGCAAATTACACTTCGTGGAGGATAAAGTTGAGTCATATTTGAGGAAATCATCCATTTTTGTGATTTCTCAAGAACTTGTTTGAATAAGAAGTCCAGTTTCAAAACCTATATGCAAAGTGGGATTTAGTATCAAATCTGCCTGCAACTGAATTGGATGTGTGCTTGATTTTTTGCATTCAGTAAGAGTATGATGTAAAAAATATGAAATCAGAAGGTGAGAGATGGAATTTTGCATCTAAATTAAGGAGGCATTTGGTGCGAACATGACTTTTTTAATTTAAAAAAAATGTGGCCTTTGGGTGAGAGCGAAGATACAGTGGCGTAGCATGGGTCATCCGATGGGGGGGGGGGGGGCACCGACCATGATTGGGGGGGCACTGGGTCTGATGGGGGCACACGCCATTTTTTGGCAATTTTCCCATGGGATTTTGCAATCGATTAATAGGGACACGTGCCCCTGTGCCCTTATGACGCTACACCACTGCCAAGATAGTTCCACAGTATAGCCTTGAACAATGAATTTAATGCATTTCTAAGTACTTCTTAAATGGGTTCAAATGGCTTTGTTATTGGTAAATAAGTTACACAATAAATTAAAATTTCTGTTCAAATCGAAAAATGAGACTTTGGATGACAGATCAAATGGAAAAATAACGGTCTTTGGGTGACACCGTGAGCATAATGTTCAAAAGAAGAAAAAAGTGGTCTTTGAATGATATAGCGGATGCTGAAAAGGGGGTCTTAACAGCTCTACGTTTATACATAGGAGTTCCCCCATGTTTTCTCTGGCTTTAGCAATGTCTCTCAATAACATAGAGGCCTTGGTTTATATTTTAATTTGAATTTTCAATGAATATAGGGAGTTTTGCTGTTGGACTTTCATGTTCGTGCATATAGAAGGGTTTTTTTTTTTCTGGTTTTTTTGTTGTTGAAAATGTGACCCACTTTTATACGAGGTTTAAATATCAAAGGTCATGTGCAAATTATCAGCCAGTTTCAAAATGTGTGGGCTAACAAGATCTCCATATTAAATCAATTAGAATGAAATACAAATTGCACTTCATAGTATAGTCATTAATCATAAAGTACGATTTTTTTCCTGATTTTTTGACATATGTGTAATGTTATATATTATTAATCATATTAAGGGATCTAAAATGAGCGTTTATTGCGTTTCGACAGTATTTTTGTGGGACATGAGAGCACCTCGGACCTATCGAATTGCATTCTGAATACGAAGCATGTCTTTCTGATATCAAATAATTTTCATTTTTGAAAATCACAATATAATACAAATTTTATGACAAATTATAAAAATTTGATATTTTTCAAATTTTGATATATAACAGTCCTCGAAGTAAATTATATAAATCTAATGATATATTTTAAAGTGTATGTAGCAGGGAGGAAAAGCCGACGGTCAATTGAAAATTTTGACCTTTCATATTGAAGATATGGATTTTTTCCCAAAAGACCTAATTTTTTTGGTGTTTTGGGAAAAAAAAATCCATATCTTCAATACGAAAGGTCAAAATTTTCAATTGATCGTCGGCTTTTCATCCCACCTACATACACTTTAAGTATAAATCATCAGATTTATAAAGTTTATTCAAGTACTGTTAAATATCAAAAATATCAATTTTAATGATTTGCCATAAAATGTGTATTAAATTGCGAATTTCAAAAATCAAAATTATTTGATATCAGAATGACATTCTTCGTATTCAGAATGCAATTCGATATGTCTGATGTGCTCTGATGTCCCAAAATAAATACTGTCCAAACGTTCATACCCCAGCCCTTAAAGCTATAAAGTACGATTTTTTTCCTGATTTTTTGACATGTGTAATGTTATATATTATGTCCCAACTAAGTCAAACCTAAATGGCATAAAATTAATGTAGGACAACAGATCAACATTAAGCGGTCAAGATTAATGAATGTACTAGTAATAAGCCCGGGGTAATAAGCAGGGTTTCTCTATAAATCACCTTATTATTTCAGCTTAAAATGACAGAAAACCTAGTTGCTACTAACATTATTTCATATTTTTTGTCAAACCGTACAATGACTTTATAAATTTTATTATGCTAAATCTAGTGTGATGGTACATAACTATACATCACATCTTAAAATCCCTGGTGGTCTTAAGAGGCTGTGCAATAATTATGTGTACTCTGGGGTGGTGAATTCTCAAAATGGTCTGCCAAAAATCGCTTGCCCCCCCCTTTTGCTGTGCCAAAAAATCCCCCCTTGTTTTTTGCCATGCCCAAAAACCTTTGATCCCCCCTTTTGATGAAACAAAAAAACCCTTAAATTGTCTCATCATATAGTGCGAGCGCAGCGAGCAGGAAATTTTGCATATATTTGAACGTGTTCCAAACATTTTCCTACACCTTTTTAGGGCGTAATATAGAAACGGTGCCCAAAATATCTGTGCCCAAAATCACTTGCCCCCCCCTTTCTACCTGCCAAAATCACTTGACCCCCCTTTCGATCTGCCAAGAAATGCTTGCCCCCCTTTTGACCTGCCAAAACTCTTTGCCCCCTATAATTCACCACCCTGGGGTACACATAATTATTGCACCACCCTAAATCATTAAATCACTCATTTTCGTATATTTTTTTACCTGTCTGATTTCTTTTTTATTAGATAGTAATGCAAATGCTTAAAAAACATGACAAAAATGTATTGCAAACATTCTACTGATACATAAACTGACATGCTCATCTGTCAGCTCAGTTCTTTAACCCATGTGACAGCAGACAACATAGCAGACGACAAATTCATCTTTTTAAAAATTCAAAAATTGTACATTTTCATGACCATATTTGGAATCGGTATGAAAAATACATTACAATTAGAACAAACAAGCCCAGTATTGGTTCAGTCGTTCTTGAGATAGCTATTTATATTTTTTAATAAAATATCTCAAAACTGAACTTTTTATGTTGAAACCCTTGCATTGATCATGCCAAGTAGCATCACATGAACCTGGCTTGATCTGGGTCTTTTGTGAAGGTGCCTTGATGAGAACTGTTTTATACACATTGCAGACATATTGTTATGAATTTGGCAGAATACCAAACAGTATACTCTCTTTTTTAAATCATGTTACCCATGCATGAATAGACCTTTTCAAATTGTGATGTTTTCCGAAGACAACTGTCCTTTGATTATGGATAACTCAGTTTATAAATCCCGCTAGCTTTGCTCCAAAGCCGACCAAAGCCGGTCATATGCCCTCTGACACTATAGTAAGCTGCGCCTCGCTGAGGGTGAGTGGACTTGAGTGGTTGGTGGGTGGGGTAGACCAATATCTGTCGGTAGACAGTAATACTGCATAGTGGTCCTACTTGTTGGTGACAGGGAAGTGCTGGTTGGTGACTTATGTAGCTTGCCTTGTGATAGTGTAGCTTGCCTTTGGCAAGCTCTGTACTAGGAGTGGTATTAATTTTTTACAGAATGGTCTAACCAGGCAGGGATTGGCCTTACATTGGCTAAATAAGCTGCATTTTTGCTCAAAAGGGAACTGTGATTCTTGAAATTTCTTGTCTGCCATTTTAACCCCTAGCTTACTGAATAAATACCGGTCACTGTGCCTGGTTTTCCAAACTTTTCCGATCTTGAATTGAAATGGTCTATTCTCTTGTGTAAGAGGGCAGGGATCAGATACAATGAAGTGTTAACCAACCCTGTATGCTGCCCTCTATAGCTCACCTATGATGCTAAATAAGCAAAATGTCACAATTAAATTGGTATGATGCCCTCTGGCTTAATCTCCACCACATGTTCCCTTGTTCTGCAATTGAATCGTTATTGGGCATTCTGCCAAAACCATAATAATATTTACATGTAAGTACTATAATTCTGAAATATGTGTGCATACAATAAAATTAATATAATAAATGTGACAATAAAAGTGGTTCAAATGCACAATTTTGTAACAAGTTTTTAAATCCTTGTGATTTTTTTAGAAATAGTATTATATTATAAAGTAGTGTTAAAATATTCAAAACAAAATCAATAAACTATGTAGAACAGCATTATAATTTACATATTTATACTTAGTAAATATTTATATAACTCAAATTTACAATATTGTAATATATTCTTAAGTTAAAATTCTTTCTATTTCAGTTTCCGAAAGAGTATTAAAATACAAAACAAGAATTGAATAACCAATATACATGTAGAATACAGTATGTTGATGAATAATTGACTTCATATAAATAACCTTTTAACCAACTTCATGAAGAAAATCATACAGTTAACCTCTCTTATCCGGACCTCTTTTATATGGATCTCTCAATATCCGGATATGTGATCTTTATAGAAAAACATGTTTTTCATGTTTTGAGAACTTGATTTCATGCACAGAAGCATTTAAAATGACATAACTATGTGGCATACATAAACTCAAATACCATAACTATTTCAGTGTTATTGCCCCATTTTGAGTAACTTTTTGCTGTCTCAATGTTAGCACTTCAGACATTCAATGCAGAATTACATGTAATTCACTGACTTATCCGGATTTTTCACTTATCCTGCCAATGCTTGGTCCCATCATGGCCGCATAAGAGAGGTTGGACTGTATCTTGAAAACAACACTGTACTTTAAAAATTATCTGTAAAACGATGTTCATCAATAAAATATCTTATTATCAAAAGATTTTGCAAAGTCTGTGTCAATCCTGGCCGGGGGCCTCGGAAACAAAGTTGTCAGCAGCTGTGTGATCAAAAACACAGAATATATATAGGAGTTGCTATTTGGTCGCAATATGGCCCTGTGCTGCCGTGGACCCATACAATGATGTCAAAACCACTAAGTTTTGACAATCTTTTAATTTTCTACTTCATTTAGATACTCGCTGATTGCACTAAAGAAGGTTCATTTCAAACTGGATCCTAGCTAATGTATATCCTTGTATAGGCCTATATATATATATATATATATATATATTTAAAATATTTCTGTTAATGGTATGATTTATTGGGAGACTGCTAAACACCATAAGTGCAATGACATATAAAAGCACTGCCGATGACAAAGTCAAGTGAAAAAACAATTTATTTTTAATTCTGAAAAATACACAGCTGTGTTTCAGGGGGAAATCCCCTGAAATTAGAATCATACAAAATGGCATTAATATATAGTTACACATGACTGACTTAGTTTATGATTCATCTCCACCATAAAACCTGCATTCCATTACAACAGCTATATCATCAGAGTAATTAATAAAAAGTGTATCAATTTAATTACCTACCTAGACTTATTACTTTGATGGATTTGAACACTAATTATTATACTGCTATCCCAGCAACCACAAATCGTTTTAAACAGGTTATATTTTGGGCTTTTGGTTTTGGTAAAAACGTTTTAATAACATTAAATGTTGGGTTATACAGGGTGTAACAATAAAATTTGTACAATTTTGAAAATAGGATGAAACAAGTATGCCGCTTATTTTTTGGTTTGATATTTATATTTCTATCAAGATAATTTCTTTAGCCACCAGATAAACTTTGTTCCAATAAAATCGATGGTATACAAGTGAAGATATGACCAATTATGTAACCTAGTCTTAAAACCGCTTGGGCCACTTTTGTCTAAGTGTCACAAAAGTGACTGAGTGATAGAGTTGTACCATGGACCAGTTGGACGATGCTCTTATGATAGGTAGTTTAAACAATGGGGTATTCGAACTGGTCGAAATGATTACATAATAGAATATCTCCTTGAGTTTTTGAAAGTCACAACTAAGCACTGACATAACAACCTCATATACTAGAAATCGTGGTTGCAGTTCAACAACTTCAACCCCAATTCACGTTGGAAGAGCGTATTTTTATGGTTGTGACATACGGTAGCACATGGAGTCAAGCAGAAACCATACGATCGTAGCTTATTTTCCAACTCATTTCTCCATCAAGGCATACAATTACATATAACTATGAGAAATATCTAGAATTTGCTAAATGCTGGCAATAGTGATCGCCCCAGAACAGCTAGAAGCCCAGCTGAACTTAATATCGAAATTTTATTGTTTTGTACTTATGGATGCAAAAACTCAGTTTTACCAATGATATCTCAGGGATATGAGAATTTACTTTATTTATAAGATAATTTGAACGAAATTTCATGACTTCATTTATAGATCTTAAAGAAATATCATATTATTATTAAGTTCATGTTAAATATATGCAGAAACACCACTTGTAATTCTTTCGTGTCCGTACTTTGATGTTTAATGCACGATTAACATATCTACGCGGTTCAAACTTGATATGCGCAAACATGGCAAAAGTGGCCCAACACGTTTTCTGGTCGATTTAATTAATCGCACGTAACTTTTAAACCCAAGCTAGTAAAGAACCCAACTAAACGTCTTCTTCTAGCCACGATATTACTGATTGCATTGCATATAACATTTGCGCCATAACTCTTTTAGTTTTTTCCTGAGAAGTCAAAATGCAATTGTATAAATTTTATTGTTACACCCTGTATAAAGGTTATGAAAACGTTTTAAAATGTTGTATATGAAAACAGACTACAAAAATATTTTTGAAATGTCATTGTAAAATATTTTTTGTAAACATTTTTTGCCAAATATTTTGTCAACACTCATATAACATTATATTAGAATATTTGCATGAAGTTAGCAAAAAATGTTTTTGAATGTTATGAAAACGTTTTATACCCTTTATATAACCCGACATTTAAACGTTTTCTGGCAACCTTTTCTAACCTTTGGCGTAATGTATCGAAAACGCTTTTGTGTTTGCTGGGATATTCTTAGAAGCTTGGCTGTGCAGATGTGAACTATAGTTGGGCTATTCCAGTTCCAGTTAAAATCCATACACCCCTCACCTTTGTTCCGTAACCATTAAGGTGTTTAACATGTTTAACCTTGTTGCGAAAGTTTAATATGATAAATTTGCCATTTGTACCTTATATAGCTCTGTGGTCTATAAGTCAGGATCGCCGGACATTTTTTGTTTTTGCTATAGCCCCCGAATGAAATGTATTTAATTATGTTTTTACTCACTCAGGTAACATTGTGTGTGAATTTTACATCCGAACTAAGTGCTATTCCTTTTTATGGGCGTTTTAGTGTCTAAAATGGCCCAAAATGAGGGGTTTTCAATATTGCCGCCCATTTCTAATCGTCACCCCATAGACTTTACATGTAAAATAAAAAGGCTCATAAAAATTAATAGCACCTAGTTAGGATGTAAAATTCACACAAAATGCTTTTTAGTGATTACAAAGATAATTAAATACTTTTCATTCGGGGGCTATGTGGAATTTTTTTAAATGTACCGGTATTCCTTGTACAATGACATTTCACAATAAAATGTCCATTGGAAACAAAGGTGCCCTATGGAAAACAATATCTTATCTCACAAACAGTGCCAGTGAGTATGAATTTCAAATTGGGTTACCTGAATGAGAAAGTCCATTTGAAATTACACTCCGTGTGAAAGATTAAGATCATGTCTTCCATAGGGGGTGTATTGATTTCAACTGCAATAGCCCATTATATAAGGCACAATAATAAGTGGTATTGATAATTCAGAACAGAGTGCATTGTGGGTAATATCAAGATGGGATAAATGCACAGTATTTCAATGGCAGTGAACTACTCACTTTGTGAACAAGAACTGTCTTTAAAAAAGACAATGCAACAAATGCAGATCAAGTTTGTACTTAGATGTACTTTGTGTTTGGTCTTGAGGTCTTCATCATGCCTATAACTAACAAAATATTAGTTGAGTCTGGTTACAATTGCCAATGACTCTTGTAAATGACAATTAAGTAAAATCATGGGAATTCACAGTGAGTCGCAGTTCATCACACATATGGGTCAATTAATAGGAATTCACATTGGATTACAGTTCATCACACTTATATATAGGTCAATGAATGTATATTGTTGAGGGGGGGGGGTGAAATTGTACAAAATAATGCATATTGAGATGTTGATGCATCTAATGCAAGAGCCTCACAGGGGGGGGGGGATGCCTTAAATGCATCTTAGTTTAAAGCCATACTATAACATTTCTTTAAAAATAGATTAGTATTTATTTTCCATAAAATGTTAGCTTTTACTGTCAGATATGTCCCCTTTTAATTTTGAGCCAAACAAGTGAGCATAGCAAAATTGGAATTTACTACTAGCGCCCATGCGTGTTACTCCTGCGGTTGTAATACGATACGATCCTCTCGGTGTATGTGTATCCTGCATGCTGTGTACGTAGTTTGACTAATATTTCCATAGTAATAATAAAACGCTGGTTCCATCGTTTTATTCAAAATCTCGGATTTTGACAAACTACAGCACCTAAAGTCTTGATTTTTGTAGAGTATCTTTATTGACTAAAGTAGATTACAATCTTTGTACCTTTTCTCAAGCAACAAGTGATATGCATTTACAACAAACAAGGACCGTCGGTCACCGCAGCAGTCGCTGCGGGACAAGGAAGTCAATTTTGCAGTTATGGTGTCTTTGAAGCAGGTTTAAGTTTGACCCCTATTTTGACCTGTAACCCCTCTGCGAGCTTAACCTTTGAGGGCGCTCATCTTAAAATAATGCCAGAAAGGGTATTTCCATCCACACCAAAAATTTGAAAAATTGTGTTCGAAACCAATTTCGGACACTTTTGATGTCCAAACGATTTTCGGGAAAAAGCGCCTTGACATCAAAAGTGTTCAGAAACCGATTCGGGATACTTTTGATGTCCAAACAATATTTGGGGAAAAAGCGTCTTGACATCGAAAGTGTTCGGAAGCCGATTTCCGGACACATTTGATGTCCAAACGATTTTCAGGGAAA
The DNA here is from genome assembly GCF_039555335.1 of Amphiura filiformis. Taxonomy (NCBI): domain Eukaryota; kingdom Metazoa; phylum Echinodermata; class Ophiuroidea; order Amphilepidida; family Amphiuridae; genus Amphiura; species Amphiura filiformis. The sequence continues at coordinate 22,949,635 of NC_092643.1, read as the reverse complement.
AAAGCGTCTTGACATCAAAAGTGTTCGGACACCGATTCCGGACACTTTTGATGTGCAAACGATTTTCGGGAAAAAGCGTCTTGACATCAAAAGTGTTCGGACACCGATTTCGGACACTTTTGATGTCCAAACGATTTTCGGGAAAAAGCGTCTTGACATCAAAAGTGTTCGAAACCGATTTTGGACACTTTTGATGTCCAAACGATTTTCGGGAAAAAGCGTCTTGACATCAAAAGTGTTCGAAACCGATTTCGGACACTTTTGATGTCCAAACGATTTTCGGGAAAAAGCGTCTGGACATCAAAAGTGTTCGGAAACCGATTTCGGACACTTTTGATGTCCAAACGATTTTCGGAAAAAAAAGCGTCTTGACATCGAAAGTGTTCGGAAACCGATTTCGGACACTTTTGAAGTTTTGATGTCCAAACGATTTTCGGGAAAAAAGCATCTTGACATCGAAAGTGTTTGGAAACCGATTTCGGACACTTTTGATGTCCAAACGATTTTCGGAAAAAAAGGGTCTTGACATCAAAAGTGTTCGGAAACCGATTTCGGACACTTTTGATATCCAAACGATTTTCGGGAAAAAGCGTCTTGACATCAAAAGTGTTCGAAACCGATTTCGGACACTTTTGATGTCCAAACGATTTTTGGAAAAAGCGTCTTGACATCGAAAGTGTTCGGAAACCGATTTCGGACACTTTTGATGTCCAACCGATTTTCGGGGAAAAAGCGCCTTGACATCAAAAGTGTTAAATCCCCTAATTTCCCTTAATTCTTGTCAATTTCCCTTAATTCACCTGAATTTCCCTCAATTTCCCTTAATTCTCTTCAATTTCCCTTAACTTTCCTCAACTTCCCTCATTTTCCCAAAGTTCCCTTAACTTCCCTCAATTTTCCCAACTTTTCCTTAATTCCCCTCAATTTTCCCCAATTCCCTTAATTGCCCACAATTTCAATTAATCCACCTGATTTTCCCTTAATTTCCCCAAAATTGCCCTTAATTTCCCCATTCCCCCTCAATGTCCCCAAATTTCCCTTAATTCTTGTCAATTTCCCTTAATTCACCTGAATTTCCCTCAAATTCCCTTAATTCTCTTCAATTTCCCTTAACTTCCCTCAATGTTCCCAATTTTCCCTCAATTTCCCCTTATTTTCCCACATTTTCCTTAACTTCCTCTATTTTCCCAAATTTCCTTCATTCTTGTCAATTTCCTTAATTCACCTGAATTTCCCTTAATTCTCTTCAATTTCCCCAAATTTCCCTTAATTCCCATCAATTTTCCCCAATTCCCCTCAATTGCCCACAATTTCAATTAATTCACCTGAATTTCCCCACATCCCCACAATTTCAATTAATTCACCTGAATTTCCCTCAATTTCCCCAAAATTGCCCTTAATTTCTCCTATTCCCCTCAATTTCCCCCAAATTTCCCTTAATTCTTGTCAATTTCCTTAATTCACCTGAATTTCCTGAATTTCCTTAATTCTCTTCAATTTCCCCAAATTTCCCTTAATTCCCATCAATTTTCCCCAATTCCCCTCAATTGCCCACAATTTCAATTAATTCACCTGAATTTCCCCAAAATTGCCCTTAATTTCCCCCATTCCCCTCAATTTCAATTAATTCACCTGAATTTCCCTCAATTTCCCCAAAATTGCCCTTAATTTCTCCTATTCCCCTCAATTTCCCCAAATTTCCTTAATTCTTGTCAATTTCCTTAATTCACCTGAATTTCCTCAAATTTCCTTAATTCTCTTCAATTTCCCTTAACTTCCCTCAATGTTCCCAATTTTCCCAAAATTGCCCTTAATTTCCCTATTCCCTCAATTTCCCCAAATTTCCCTTAATTCTTGTCAATTTCCCTTAATTCACCTGAATTTCCCTCAAATTCCCTTAATTCTCTTCAATTTCTCTTAACTTCCCTCAATGTTCCCAATTTTCCTCCATTTCCCCAAATTTCCTTAACTTCCTCTATTTTCCCAAATTTCCTTAATTCTTGTCAATTTCCTTAATTCACCTGAATTTCCCTCAATTTCCCTTAATTCTCTTCAATTTCCCCAAATTTCCCTTAATCCCATAAATTGTCCCCAATTCCCCTCAATTTCCCTTAATTGCCCACAATTTCAATTAATTCACCTGAATTTCCCTTAATTTCCCCAAAATTGCCCTTAATTTCCCCCATTCCCCTCATTTTCCCCAATTTCCCTATAGGCCCTCTCCTCACCAAGTACCATAGCCATGCGATTAAACGATGTTGATGCAAATAATGCCAGAAGAGTATTTGCATCCAAAAAATCTAAATTTCAAAATGCAGAAAATTGTTAAAAATTGTGCAATGCCCCTTTAATGACCTAATTCGCATATTTCGGGACAAATCGGAAACCGATTTTGGACCCTTTTGATCCACACGATTTTCGGGAAAAAAGCGCCTTGACATCAAAAGTGTTAAATCCCTAATTTCCTTAATTCACCTGAATTTCCTTAATTCTCTTCCATTTCCTTAACTTCCTCAATTTCCCTCATTTTCCCAAAGTTCCTTAACTTCCCTCAATTTTCCCAACTTTCCCTTACTTCCCCTCAATTTTCACCAATTGCCCACAATTTCAATTAATCCACCTGATTTTCCCTCAATTTCCCCAAAATTGCCCTTAATTTCCCCCATTCCCCTCAATTTCCCCTAATTTCTCTTAATTCTTGTCAAAATCCCTTAATTGCCCACAATTTCAATTAATTCACCCAATTTCCCTTTTCCCCAAAATTGCCCTTAATTTCCCCATTCCCCTCAATTTCCTTTAATTCCTGTCAATTTCCCTTAATTCACCTGAATTTCCCTCAAATTCCTTAATTCTCTTCAATTTCCTTAACTTCCCTCAATGTTCCCAATTTTCCCTCAACTTCCCAAATTTCCTTAATTCTTGTCAATTTCCTTAATTCACCTGAATTTCCTCAATTTCCCCAAATTTCCTTAATTCCCATCAATTTTCCCCAATTCCCCTCAATTGCCCACAATTTCAATTAATTCACCTGAATTTCCCTTAATTTCCCCTTAATTTCCCCCATTCCCTTAATTGCCGACAATTTCAATTAATTCACCTGAATTTCCCTCAATTTCCCCAAAATTGCCCTTAATTTCCCCTATTCCCCTCAATTTCCCCAAATTTCCCTTAATTCTTGTCAATTTCCCTTAATTCACCTGAATTTCCCTCAAATTCCCTTAATTCTCTTCAATTTCCTTAACTTCCCTCAATGTTCCCAATTTTCCTCAACTTCCCTCATTTTCCCAAATTTCCTTAACTTCCCTCTATATTTTCCCAAATTTCCCTTAATTCTTGTCAATTTCTCTTAATTCACCTGAATATCCCTCAATTTCCCTTAATTCTCTTCAATTTCCCCAAATTTCCCTTAATTTCCCATCAATTTCCCCCAATTGCCCACAATTTCAATTAATTCACCCCTTAATTTCCCCACAATTGCCCTTAATTTCCCCCATTCCCCTCAATTTCCCTTCGTTGCCGACAATTTCAATTAATTCACCTGAATTTCCCTCAATTTTCCCAAAATTGCCTTTAATTTCCCCTATTCCCCTCAATTTCCCCCAAATTTCCCTTAATTCTTGTCAATTTCCTTAATTCACCTGAATTTCCCGCAAATTCCCTTAAGGGATCTAAAATGAGCGTTTATTACGTTTCGACAGTATTTTTTGTGGGACATAAGAGCACCTCAGACCTATCGAATTGCATTCTGAATACGAAGCATGTCTTTCTGATATCAAATAATTTTCATTTTTTGAAAATTACAATATAATACAAATTTTATGACAAATTATAAAAATTTGATATTTTTCAAATTTTGATATATAACAGTCCTCGAAGTAAATTATATAAATCTAATGATATATTCTTAAAGTGTATGTAGCAGGAGGAAAAGCCGACGGTCAATTGAAAATTTTGACCTTTCATATTGAAGATATGGATTTTTTCCCAAAAGACCTAATTTTTTTTGGTGTTTTGGGAAAAAATCCATATCTTCAATACTAAAGGTCAAAATTTTCAATTGATCGTCGGCTTTTTATTCCACCTACATACACTTTAAGTATCAATCATCAGATTTATAAAGTTTACTTCAAGTACTGTTAAATATCAAAAATATCAATTTTAATGATTTGCCATAAAATGTGTATTAAATTGCTAATTTCAAAAATCAAAATTATTTGATATCAGAATGACATTCTTCGTATTCAGAATGCAATTCGATATGTATGATGTGCTCTAATGTCCCAAAATAAATACTGCCCAAACGTTCATACCACAGCCCTTAATTCTCTTCAATTTCCCTTAACTTCCCTCAATGTTCCCAATTTTCCCAAAATTGCCCTTAATTTCCCATATTCCCTCAATTTCCCTTAATTCTTGTCAATTTCCCTTAATTCATCTGAATTTCCCTCAAATTCCCTTAATTCTCTTCAATTTCCCTTAACTTCCTCAATGTTCCCAATTTTCGGGAAAACTACTTAATTCACCTGAATTTCCCTCAAATTCCCTTAATTTCCCTTAACTTCCCTCAATGTTCCCAATTTTCCCAAAATTACCCTTAATTTCCCCTATTCCCCTCAATTTCCCCAAATTTCCCTTAATTCTTGTCAATTTCCCTTAATTTCCCTTAATTGCCCACAATTTCAATTAATTTACCTGAATTTCCCTTAATTTCCCCAAAATTGCCCTTAATTTCACCCATTCCCCTCGATTCCCCTCATTTTCCCCAATTTCCCTTAATTGCCGTATAGGCTCTCTCCCTCACCAAGTACCATAGCCATGCAACAAACGATGTTGATGCAAATAATGCCAGAAGAGTATTTGCATCCAAAAAATCTAAATTTCAAAAATGCAGAAAATTGTTGAAAATCGTGTAATGTCCCTTTAATGACTTAATTAGCATATTTGGATGAAACTCTTTTCCAGTATGGGGCGGTATAGGTCCTCCCCTCACCAAGTACCATAGACATGCGACAAACGATGTTGACGTAACAGCATTTTTTAGCGTTTGTTACTAACGGACGGACGGACTAACAGACTAACGGAGAGACATGGTGACTTATAGAGCTGCTACCCGCAGCTAACAGCAGCTAAAAACTGTGTGCTTTTTGCTTTTTTATAACAAAATTATTTGGCAAATGCAAGCAAATATATATATGCATCAACCCCCAAGAAAAATGAATGTGTCCAAAAGCACTATGTGCAGTACACAGAGTGCGTGCCAGTACCATGGGTTTCAATCCAGGGGGGGACAGGGGGACGTGTCCCCCACCTTTCGGCAAAATTACCAATCTTTTGTTCTTTTCAGCCCTTTTTTGACAATTCAGGCCGATTGTCCCCCCATGCACATTTCAAGCCGGATGGACAGTATGTTATACAAAATCAATGCAATGCACTTGACATGTTTACTGGTTCTCACTATATAAGAGTATATGAAAGTCTGCCACAAATGGATGAGGTTATGTTATTTTCCAATGATGGGATTATAACCCACAATGCACTCTGTTCTGAATTGTTAGTGTTTATAGAGGCCGTCAGCGTGACGTCATATGCCGCCATCTTGTGGGTACTCGCTGCGATGGTCATATAATCCAGTGGCGGATTTAGAGGGGGCACGCGCCCCCTCTATTTTGTGCAGATCGGCGCCTGACTCTGTGTATTTTTGCAGAGTGGCGCCTGACTTTGTGTGAGCGCCGAGCCGCGGCAGCGGTGGCTCGGCGCCCCCTCTATTAATTCCTGGATCCGCCCCTGTGATCTGCATGCGTGAACAACAAAATCGCTGCATCAACGCGTGATAACAGCTGCGTGGCAAGCTGCGCCCTACGCGTAGCGTCCGATGCATGAACACGCAGATCATTTGTACCCACAAGATGTCGAAAGGCTGACGGCCTCTATTGATGGAAGGCACTTGCATATTTTTATTCCAATCTAGTGGCATAGTAAGGATTTTTGTATAGAGGGAAACCCCGGAGAGGGTAAAATTTGACAAAATGGCCGAAAAAGTCCTTAAAACTAAGTCTAAAATATGGCACTTTTTGATACCCCGCTCGCTCCTGATTTCAAAATCCCGGCATATCCACTATTAACCATAATCACTCATTCACATAGTGTGAATTTCAATCTCATTTTCATTCACTTCACCCTGTGCCAAGCTGCTGGGCATCATTTCAGTGTGAATTTCAACGAAAGTCTTAAAAATACACCCTATTTTTCATTTCAAGGACAATTTTGCTCCAAAACACCCCTAATTTGGACAATCGCGAACAATTTTGTCCTCGAAAATTCCGCGGATATTTCTTGAAAAGTACCCCTAATTGGAACCATCATGCGTACCCATTATCAGTGAAGACTGAACCCACCGGGTTTCAATCACATTTTCCTCCTCTGAGACCTTCTCTGCCAAGCTACTGGACATCATCTGTATTGGATCCTCTCCATTGAGTACCATGATGTACCAGTCCTCTGACTTGTGGATAAGATCCACTAGTGCGTAAGGCGTAAGACAATGCGAAACACAAATTATATGCGAGGATCGGAAATAAACGATGCAAGATCGAGAAATTATAATTTAAATGGCGTGATTGGGGCTCAAGCAAACTGGCATATGAAAACTGGCATATGCCAGTTTGCTCGAGCCCCAATCACAAATGGATGAGGTTATGTTATTTTCCAATGATGGGATTATAACCCACAATGCACTCTGTTCTGAATTGTTAGTGTTTATTGATGGAAGGCACTTGCATATCTTTATTCCAATCTAGTGGCATAGTAAGGATTTTTGTATAGAGGGAAAAATTTGACAAAATGGCCAAAAAAGTCCTTAAAAAAGTCTAAAATATGGCACTTTTTGATACCCCGCTCGCTCCTGATTTCAAAATCCCGGCATATCCACTATTAACCATAATCACTCATTCACATAGTGTGAATTTCAATCTCATTTTCATTCACTTCACCCTGTGCCAAGCTGCTGGGCATCATTTCAGTGTGAATTTCAATCACATTTTCCTCCTCTGAGACCTTCTCTGCCAAGCTGCTGGACATCATCTGTATTGGATCCTCTCCATTGAGTACCATGATGTACCAGTCCTCTGACTTGTGGATAAGATCCACTAGTGCTTCAAGATTCACCTTGGAAGAATGGAAACAATGTATGAAATCACATTAAAAAAGAAATCTAAAATACCATGTTTTTTTTTGTATTGATAAAATTAATATTGCTATTTTCTGTAGAGAAATACTACTGTAATTGCTGATTTGGTATGATTGGAGAGGCCCCATCACTACTGTAAATACATTAGCATGGTTAACTGTGGTAATTAAAGCTGATACAATAAATAACGATATTGATACAATAGTACAAGCCAGTACATTCTCATGTTTTGATGGGCATAAGGCCTCGTATCCATAGGCTGTTCCCTTGTGGCGTGTGCCCTTGTTCCGTGTTTACTTTTTTCCCATGTGACCTGCCACACAGACAACGAACCTTTGTTTTGCTTAGTGGCGCTACGGTTCATTGTCTGTGTGGCAGGTCACATGGCACGGAACAAGGGCACACGCCACAAGGGAACAGCCTATGGATACGAGGCCTAAGACTGTTCTGAACATGGGTCCATGCATTGGACACAAGCTTTTATTAACCCTAATGATGAAACTGGTTTTAGGCTTTTGGAAAGGAAAGAAGGAACAAAAAAGGTAAGTAGATGAACAAAGTTAGAGTTTTCTCCCAGGTTTCGACCCCAGGACCCGTGTGCGCTAAGCTTTCCTTCGGCGAAATGTAACCACAGGTGTTTCACTGGCGTGGCCAACAAAATGTGTATATATGAGTTAGGGTGATTGCGTCATGTGGGATGGATGCATGCATACGCAGTGGTTTTGCTTTGAAAGACAGTGGCGGTGCCAGGGGGGTGGGGGAAATGCCCCCCAGTCAGAACTCTTGCCCCCTGTTTCCCCCAGTAAAAACGAAGCCATGACTTGGTCAGAGACTACAATTATAACAGAGTGTACTACTGGAGAATGCACATAAAACACTAACATACCCTTGCACTGACTCAGTGGTGACCAATACTCAGAGTTCAGTAGAGCAGCACATTGATTGTTCGCCTTGGCTCGCACTTCAGAGGGCATCATGTTTTGCGAATGGTGTTTCGCTCATATTTAAGGGGCATCGTGACCAGATCGCAAACAGGGCTCATTCTTTGCTTGCGCTATTCAAAGGGTGTTGCATTTTGCAAACTTGGCTTTACTCACACTTTTCAAGGGGTGTTGCGGTTTGCGAATAGGGCTAGTATTAAGATATACCAGAAAGAATACATTGAATGGTGAGTCTTGGTCAGAGGCTACAGCAGAGTATACTGATGGAGAAGACTGGCATGATGTACAACAAACACCTTACCCTAAAGAATCCATTGAATGGTGAGTCTTGGTCAGAGACTACATAGCAGAGTATACTAATGGAGAAGACAGTCATGATGCACATGCCAAGTTCCATCCTATATGATGCGGCCTGTTGAGACAAATGAATACAAAAATCTAACAGTGGCTTTTGTCTATTATCCAGGGTGTGGTGTAAAAGTCACTATTTGCCCGAAGTTGCATATATTTTTGCCCAATATGATCAGTGCTCAGTAAAAGCCCCCTGAGGAGGTGGGAAATGGGGACCCTTGTGTTTATGCTATATGGAATCAAACAGAATTATAGTCTTTTTAGAGTTAATGACGCGTCATCTTTAAAAGCGATTTGAACTTGCTCTGTTGAGTATCTATAATAAATGACTGAGTTTAGCAAATTGGTAAGGCCAAAAACTTTTACGGTTTACATTATTTCAGAAAATGGACTTTTGCGAGAACAAGGTTGTGTGCACTTCAATAAAACGTCAAATTTTGTTTTTGTTTAATCCCCCCCCCGCCCCACACACACACCCCCACACACTGATCAAAGGGGCCTGTGCGTTCCCATTGCCCCGGGCCGGTAATGGCTCTCGGCAGCACTGGCCCTATTATTATACATCAGGCATTCAATATCCTTTTTGCAGATCCAGACTCAGGGTTGCCAAAATTTTCAGTCAGAAAAAACGGGTCATACTTGTCGGACTAAGTACAAGTGCAAGAATACCTCATCTGCAGTAGTTGCCAGGTATCATACTATTCGTAGATAGCTGCCAGTTGGCATATTGTTAGATATACAATATAGAATGCAGAAAAAATGTCAAATGTCTATATAGCAGCTATTGACCCATTCTGATGTAAATCTGGCCAAGCAAGAGTACCAGTATACCAGAACGTACCTGTATAAGTAGGACTCCAACAAATGAGAAAAATCCAAGCGTCTCTAGAAACAGCCATTGCAATGGGTGGATCTGTGACACCATAATCTCATACCGTTCTGCTGAGGCTGCATTCAGCATGATCATGTTTTTCAAGATGTCATTCTGTGGATGAAAACATCAAAATTGTAGTGGATATAGTTTAATCCCACGGAATGCCTACAGTATACCAATTTGAAGTTGCAATGATAGTCCTCACATCTGGTTTGTGACTCCTTTATTTTTCACCAGTCAGGTTGATGTGTGTGAAAATAAACTTTGCTATGAGATGAGGCTAATTTTGAACCCTGATAGAGTTACATTTTTTTATACCATCGATAGACGATACAATTATAGCCCACCCTTTTAATTACCATACACGACTATAACAGTATAGGTTACAATCAGAGTAAATAGGCAGCCCACTACTTATTTTGTATCTGTGAAATTTGTAATTAGCAGATGATTAGAAAAACTTGTTGCTTCCTTTATTTATGTAATTGCATCACATATTACCATAAAGGACAACATTTTGTCAGTAGTTGACACAATAACACAAGTAATATGCATGTTTGTACTAAATCAATACCAACTTTTGCAAGTGTACTGACTCAATAAAAATAGAGTCATCTATTTGAATGTTTGCAAAAATGAGCAGTCCATGAAAATCTGGTAAGAATGTTGCTATCCGATCCCTTAAGCAGTCTATAATATCAAATTGATTAATTCAAATTAAATAATTCATCGAGTGGCCATGTGCAGCACCATTAAACATGGCACAAGACGACAGGTGATGGACAATACACACACAAAAGAATAGGCATTTTTTTGATAATTTTTATCAAGGTTACTCAAAACTACCTAGCTAATTTATTATACAGCAGGAGTCTCTGCCTTTTTAATATGTTATGAAAAACTTAATTTAGAAAATATTTACCGGCAGAAATAAAAATCCATTGACGGAGCGTCGGAAAGTCTTGTTATGTTCTCAAAAACTTCTCACAAAAAATCTGAAAAAATCCAAAATTTGGTCTAAAAATTGGCCAAGGTTACTGCTGTCTCATTCAAAAGCACAGGATGACCACCCACAGCATTGAGGTCAACTTTCTAGACTTCCTGTCTACTGGCAGTAATGGCTACTACCCAGTGCAAACATCAATGAATTGTTTAATTCGAATTAATCTTCGATATTATAAACTGTTCAGTAACATATCAAGAATAGGAAGCCTACATCTGAGACAAATATACCTACATTTAGGTATATTCGTCTCAGGCCTACATGTAGCTATTTTGTGGTGTGATCCTCAAAGATTCCTATTGGGGCTGCCTGTACAGGTACACCCGGGCCCGTAAACAGGATTTATTTGAGGGGGGTTGATTTGGAAAAAGTGGACTGGGGGGCTGGACATTGAAAAAGCGACTTTTTTCAAAATTTTGAACTTTTTTTACTGAAAAGGCATAAAATCCGCTATACTTGCAAATGGGTCTTTTTGGGTCAAAAAAGGGGAGTATGTCCGCCCCTCACCCCATTACGGGCCCAGGGTATACCATTGCCAAGGTACCTGCCCGGTACACACAGAGTACCTACACAGTACCAATGATGCTGCTACTGTCAGTCAACATTAATAGGTAAATTTCCACGGGAAAATTTTCTGGACACATGACCAATGCATATCAATGTGAGTGTAACCTCAAGCCTGATCCCTGACCCCTGGCGGTGACCTCGCAAAACAAGTCTCAGTAATTTTGAATTGGAATAGTATTCTTGGCCGCAATTTTGATAGAAATTTGAGCATTGCAAATTTATTGAATTTTATATGGTCTTAATTTCTTCACAATATCATCAAAAAGTAATTTCAAAAATATTTACCTACGGAAAAAAATATCTATCTAGGGAAACTCTTACCATAATATTATTAACTTGGGACAAGTAACTGATTTTGCATCAAAGGAGGAATTCTTCCTATTCAAATACATTGGAAGACCACCTGCTGTGCTCGAGATCACATTCCATAATGCTAATATGTCTGCGCCCATGGGTGTCACGTGTCCAGAAAATTTTCCCGTGAAAATTTACCTATTAATTTTTACTGACTGTACAGGACCCACTAGCAGTGATGCTACACTGGTACTCCCCTGGTACTGCACAGTTACCAGCCAAGTACCTTGGCGACAGTGTACCTGTGCAGGCGAGTCCCTCGGCCCCGATCTCGAAACTATTCAAAATGGCGGAATAAAATGGCCGTGCGTAAGCAGTTGAAGGACTGGTGGATCAAGTCTACCCAATAGGAATCTTGTAGTGTTACTACTTACAATCAGTCCTTTATTCAGAGGCATGCCTTTCATTTTCAACGTCTGGAATATCTTTACTGCCTGTTAATGATAAGATTGATGAAACAAACAAAAATCACAATATTTTCCAATTAAATCTGAGTCAAATGTGGGATAAAAACTTGTCTCCAATCTACATACTACTAAGTATTATAATTCATATACTCAGAAACATTGAGAATGCTGTGAGGTGTCATTGAATGAAAAATACAGAAACATATCATCGCTCAGATGACAAACTGGCATATCTACTATTTTTGACAAAATGAAATCAGTTGAGTTTCATATCTACCGTATTGTTTGTAATAAACGCTCCCCCTCTAATAAACGCCCCCCTCCAATTTTTCTGTGAAAAATGACACAAATGCGAACATTTCCATGACATATCGTGTAGGTAAGCTTAAAACGTGCATCAGTCATGTCAGTCACGATCGCTAAATTGAATGGACACAACCTATTATGACTCAACTCCCATCCATTTCATTGCCTAATTATGGTAGAATTTCACTAATTCCATGCACTTACAGGTGTAATTTTGTTGTATTCCCCGCGATAATCTCCTTTTCCGTGGGCGCCGCCATCATGTATAGTGTAAATCCCTCCTTTTGATAGGAGCACCATCGGGAAATTGAACACGATTTTTAAGCTTTTTTCACTGACAATTCACTTCCAATAAACGCCCCCCTTTGTTATTACAAACAATACGGTATGTAAGCTTTACAGTTTTGCATATCTTGCTCAATGGGAAAACTATGTAAAGCATTCCCAATGTTGTGCCAAAAATCTTCAATTCCTCCAGCTGACAAAAGGAGGGATTTCCTCCAGCCCCTCTTTCTTATGCATGCCACTGTGTCCATGTATATCTGGTACATGGTACCTACCTTCCATATTTGACCACTGGACAAATCTTCTTTATAATCCAAGGTACTCATGTGGCTGAGCCCTTGTATCTGACCTATGACAGATACAACTTCAGCCTTCACCAAACGAAAGATCTGTAATTAGAAGGAAACAAATTGGATTGATTTAAGGCAGCTGTGCACTGCCATAACTTTGTAATGTACACAAGACATATGAAAGTATACATTTGTGATGCGATCAAGCAAAATGAGTCTGATGTCGATCAAAATACAAATTCAGTTTTCAATCTCATTACAAGACCCATTCTGAGAGCTTTATTGTGGTGAAACCCCCATTATAACTAGACTTCCAGTTCCAGAGATATGGCCATTTTAGTGTTGTTCAGAACAATAAAATACAAAGGAAGTTGAATACCAATATTGACTATATTTCAAAGTCAATATTCCAGACACCCGACTCATTTTGCTTGATCACATCACATTTGGTTAAAGGCAAGACATCAAAGCATCTAAATATAAATACAGATTTGGTGTAAAAACAACAATTATGGAGAAAATCACAAAAAGTTATTATTTTTTGGCCATTTTTATTTTTTGTTTTGGTACATCATGAAATGAAATTTACAAAATTCACACATGCCAATCTGCACAAAATGATGCATAAAATCGGAAATAAGACCCAAAAAAATGGAAATTAATTGTGTGACTTATAGCATGTTTCTATTGAGTCCCCTGCATTTTACCGGTAAAACTGTTCGCCTTCAAATAGCGGCGAAAGGCGGATAACGGTCAGTTTCCATTGCACGTTGTTTACCGGTAAACACTTGATGAACAGCGTCAATTGACACACCTTGAGTTTGCCGGCGAAAGGTCGTGCACTGGGGTCAATCCCCGGGTCAATCGCAAAGCATTGTGGATTTTAATATTGTAGTATTTTCTTAATTGTTTGGCTAAAAATGAGGTAGCAAACACGAGAAAAGAAGACTGAAGACTGTTTTTTTATTAGCTTTTTCATTCGTTCTGAAATCCCCTCAGTGATATCGACGCGAGTACTCAGTATTGTTGCGCGCAAAAAAATAGGTCTTAGAATTTAATCTTTCACAGTTTAATTTCAGTTAATATTCTTTTTAGTGAATAGTCATTTAACATCAACAACATAATATTAAATTCATGAAATCTTTCTAATCTTCTGATTCTGAAGCACACACCGCCGCGGATCCGAGTTGATTTCTATTTATTTCGCATGCACAGCTGGATTCATCCGCTGTTGTTGTTGTTGTTGATTTATTTCATGGCTTTTACTAGGGTCATAACTCATGTTAAAAATTTAGCATAATATGTATAATGCAGGGATAATGCATTATGAATATTTCTTCCATTTACTTTATTTATAGCAAGTGAGTCAAATATTTGTATGTGATTAGGCCTACAAATTTTTGCAAACGGAATGGTATAATACATAAACAAGCTAGCTCATTGATGATGCAGAGGTCAATTTCGCGACTCAACTTCCGTTTTCTTCCCTGTATGCGCATTCAATCAGAACGGAGTGAGTTTCTATTGACGTTCACCGGTAAGCATCCCCGCTATTTTCCTTCCTCAAGAAGGAAAACGTTACCGATAAAAACTCGCCTCTGTTTACCGGTAAATAGCGGGGAAGGTCAGTTTATATTGAGCAGAATTAATCCCTTTACCGTCTTTTTACTGGTAAATGGTCCCAATAGAAACACGCTATTACCCAGCAAACACAAAAACGTTTTAAAATGTCGGGTTATACAAAGGTCATGGTAACATTTTAAAACGTTTTGTATGAAAACACACTACAACAATATTTTTTTAATGTTTTCAAAAATGTTATTTTAAACTATTTTTGCAAACATTTTTGCCAAATATTTTGTCAATACTTACATAACATTATGTTAAAATATTTGAACCTAGCAAACACAGAAATGTTCTTTTTTTTTCAAAACCTTTTAATAACATTTAAATGTCGGTTATATAAAGGTCATGAAAACGTTTTTAAAACGTTATTGCAAATATTTTGGGCAAACATTTTTCGCAAAATATTTTTTCAACCCCAAAATAACATTCTGTTTAGAATGTTTTGTATCAAGTTTTCAAGAATATTTTTGGAATGTTATTAAAACGTTTTTATACCCTTTATATAACCCGACATTTAAACGCTTTCTGTAAAACATTTTTGTTTGCTGAGCAGTAGATTATCAAATTTTTTTTTTTTAAGGTTATGAAAACGTTTTATACTCTTAATATACCCTTTATATAACCCGACATTTAAACGTTTTCTGGCAACCTTTTATAACCTTTTGCGAATGATGTCGAAAGCGTTTTGTGTTTGCTGGGTAGTGACGTTGGGTGTCAAACTGGGCCACTTTTGTGACAGTTCTTGACTTGACCATTAAAGGTGGGTGGTCCCATTATTTCATATGGTGTGGATATAGACCAAAAAACCAAAAAAAAACGATTAAATCATTTCTGGAGCTAATCTTGTTCCAGGATGTTTTACCCGGGGGGGCCACTCGAATGGTGAAGGGGGGTATCAGGCGCGTCCGTAATTCACGTAAAAAGGGTATTTTTTCAGACTAGGGCACGTTACGTGCGTAACGCGAATAGGGTATCAAATCCATGTAAAATTGGTGTAAAAGGGTATGTTTTTGGAGCTCTTACGCACTTAGGGTAGTTTTGCTCGGGGTTTTGCCAACGGACTCAATTCTTTCGACGCTAGGCACTTAACCCATACCAAACTGGCAAAAATATACATCATTTTTCTCCCGACTTTCGTTGATGCATGCACATAAAAAAAAATTATTTAATAGGCCTACGGAAACCATCTTGTTGTAGCCTACAACAAGATGGTTTCCGAAATAATTTTCTCCTGCACATTAATATTTTAATAACCATCTAATACTATGTCTTCTGAAGATATTATCATATTTAGCCCTAAAAAGAAGCTCTAAAAAGTGCAAAAGAATAAGCCTACAAGATGGTTTCCGACTGCGTTATTCTCCCGACTTTCGCATGATGCATGCACATTAAAAAAATTATATGGCTAGGAGTACAAGATGGTTTCCGAAATAATGTTCATCCGACTTGCTGATTTTTCATGCACATTAATATTTTACTTAACCATCTAATGCTAGTCTTCTGAAGGTATTCAGTTAACTATTATATAGCTTAACTATATAAATATAACTTAACTATTTAGCTCTATTGGTGCAAAAGAATAAGCCTACACTTTGTTTTTCTCCCGACTTTCGCATGATGCATGCACATTAAAAAAAACTAAATAGGCCTACAAGATGGTTTCCGAAATGATTTTCTGGCAACTTGCCGATTTTTCATGCACATTAATATTTTTTATTAACTATGTAACTGCCACACATGCTTTGTCTTCTGAAGGTATTTAGTTAACTATTTAGGTCTATTTGTGCAAAAGAATAAGCCTACAAGATGGTTTTCGACTTTGTTTTGTCGTGACTTTCTCATGGTGCAGCACGGGCACATTAATATATATTTTCTTATATGCATAGACAACTGCTATCATAGTATTCTAATTGACATTGACACTTGACTGTTTTAATGATGTATTGATCAATGATTTTCTGAAATTAGTGGGTTGCCAGTCCTATTCATTTAAATTAATAATTGATAAATACCAAAAACGATGTTTGACCACTTTACTGATGTCCTATTAACTCCAAATTCAAAACCTGGTTGTTTGTTTTTCTTAATTTAGCCAGTTGCCAAATTGAATAAATTAATAAATTTAGGACTTATATTTTTAGGGATTTTGCCAACTCAAATTTTGAGAAAACATAGTTGTGCATCCTTAAACTATTGTTTTAATGGAGGCTACTACGAGTAGGCCTACTATAGGTAACCTCTGTGAATAAGTGACTTGTGATTAAAAAGCAAGCTCTTGGAAACCTTAAATTTCTCTGTCAGACGGTGGAGCGCTGTCCAATTTTTTTCAGAAAAGCTTTATTTTAAAGAGCTCTATCTCTTATACAGTTCATATGTACGTAGGGGGCTCAGTTTTCAAGTTATGAACCTTTGAAGTTGACACTTTTACATTCAACATGTTCAAGCTTTTCATAACATGCATTTATTTAATAAAGGAAGCAAAAACATGTTTTTGGTCCAAGTTATTTCCAAAATTGACCAAGGCAAGAGCTTCTTACTTATTTTATGGTTAAAAGCACCTGTTTCTTAGTGTTGTTTAGGGGTAATAATTGCATCAATTGTTTAGGGTTAGAGAAGAGACAACTACTTGTTTAGGGTAGCAAATCACGCTACTTATACTTGTTTAGGGGTGCAAATTTCAGTCTCAGCAATACTTGTTTAGGGTGCTTTTTATGAGTCCACGGACGCGCCTGATACCCCCCTTCACCATTACAGTGGCACCCCTGGGATGTTTTATCTTTGGATTTAACTGATGATGGGTGCAATTCTACAATTGAGGGAGGGTCATTCCCCATGCCCCCAGGCACTGCCATTCTTGCATTGAGTGGTGTGTGAACATGGAAATTAAATGTGTGACTTGGTCACATTGGGTGTGTCAAACTGGTTCACTTTTGTTGACAGTTCTTGACTTGACCATTAAAGGTGGGTGGTCCCATTATTTCATATGGTGTGGATATAGACCAAATAAAAATTCCCTTTAAAAGGGAAAGCCAGCCTCAATGTAGAAGAGGTCTTGTAATTAGTTTTGGTCAATGTGAAAGGCATTTTTAGGATCACGCTTACATCTACATGACAGTCCACCAAACCATCAACGATGAGAACATGCACACTGAAACAGCAAAAACATTAATTCCTAATCTCATGTCAACTCTTTTAATTCATTACATGTACTCCAAATTGTTCTGGTCTGTTTGTTTTGTTGTTGTTGTTGTTGTTGGATTTTTTTTTGTCTTTTCAGCTTTTTACCCACGATATCTCAATTTCCAATTTTGTAATACCAGAACTTACGAACTCAATATCTTCGCTTAGGAATGTCCGATTTCACTGCTTTCGATATATACACTGCCGGTTTGAGTTAACTTACATGTACATTTTATTTTAAAATAACTTAATTAATTCGCAATGTATAGTTTAAGCCTACTATATTATAATAGATAGTGGCCAGCACATTTATAAAGGACTGGTTACTCACTACAATCTTCACTCTTAAACTGTGTTTTTCTGAATGTGCTGATCATGTTGATTGCTAGTCGGAAACTCCTGCGAAGCTATGGACATGGCATCTCACATACTCCATTCTATAACAGTCTGCCTAGTGCCTTGTGTGTTTTCTCTTCAATCATTTTGTTGAATGTAATTTTATGAATCAAATAGTTATGTGTCATTTTATTTATAATAAAAAATTTTTAAAGTAAAGTAAGACAATTTATTTATCTATAAGTGCATGTCAAATGGGGTACATTGTTCAATACTATAGGCCTACATGCATAAATTAGGCCCATATTATAGCTAGGCCCTAAAAACTTTATTTTGCATCGGATTTTTCCCGTTGAAAAGACAAAACTGATGTTTAGGATAGCAACCATTTCATCAATAACATTTTGAGTCATTTTTATCCATAAAACGACACAGGATATGATAGATAACTACTTTCACATCAATATGGTCCATATGATCACAGATTGTTGAGAATCTGTGATATGATCCGGCCATATGCTGAAGATTTTGATTCGATAGATCTGGTATCAACATGATATCATGCTGTTCAGTGGTCAAGGAGTAAGGACCCCGGTCAAGGACACTGATATGACATCATAGGTGATGTCAGATTTTCTTCTGCTGACCATATGATGCTATATATATTAACTATTATTGTTACATTTGCCTATACCTAGAACTTTTAAAGTCATAATTAGTTCAAACATAACTTTGGTAATACTCACTCGTTTTCGTTCCTTGAAACGGCAAAACATACTTACTTTTCCTTACAAATCGAATTAAAATATTTAAAAAAAATTCAACCACAAAAGTTTTAAACAAAAGTCATTCCAATACCAATAAAAAATAATCTCTTGAGCAAACTGACCCCATCCCAGAAATAGGTACCAGCCCGATGGGCTGGCGAAAAAACCAAAAACATGATTAAATATTTCTGGAGCTAATCTTGTTCCCGGATGTTTTATTTTTGGATTTGACTGAGGAGGGTGTAAGTCTACAATTGGGGGAGGGTCATTCGCCATGCCCCCTGGCAATGCCATTCCTGCATTGAGTGGTGTGTGAACATGGAAATTAATTGTGTGACTTGGTGACGTTGGGTGTGTCAAACTGGTCCATTTTGTTGACAATTCTTTGACCATCAAAGGTAGGTTATTTCATATGGTGTGGATATAGACCAAAAAATTATAAAAAAAACAATTAAACCGTTTCTGGAGCTGATCTTGTTCCCGGATGTTTTAGTCTACAATTGGGGAGGGTCATTCCCCATGCCCCCTGGCACTACCATGATTCTTGCATGTCAAAATGGTTCACTTTTGTTGACAATTCTTAACTTGACCAGGTGCCCAGCAAACACAAAACGTTTTCGACATCATTCGCAAAAGGTTATAAAAGGTTGTCAGAAAACGTTTAAATGTCGGGTTATAGAAAGGGTATATTAAGAGTATAAAACGTTTTCATAACCTTAAAAACATTTTTGATAATCTACTGCTCAGCAAACAAAAATGTTTTACAGAAAAGCGTTTAAATGTCGGGTTATATAAAGGGTATAAAAACGTTTTAATAACATTCCAAAAACATTCTTGAAAACTTGATACAAAACATTCTAAACAGAATGTTATTTTGGGGTTGAAAAAATATTTTGCGAAAAATGTTTGCCCAAAATATTTTCAATAACGTTTTAAAAACGTTTTCATGACCTTTATATAACCCGACATTTAAATGTTATTAAAAGGTTTTGAAAAAACATTTTAAGAACATTTCTGTGTTTGCTGGGTTCAAATATTTTAACATAATGTTATTTAAGTATTGACACAATATTTGGCAAAAATGTTTGCAAAAATAGTTTACAATAACATTTTTGAAACATTTAAAAATATTTTTGTAGTGTGTTTTCACGACCTTTATATAACCCGACATTTTAATGTTATTAAAACGTTTTTACCTAAATCAAAAGCCAAAATATAACTTATTTAAAATGTTTTTAAAACGTTTTTGTGTTTGCTGGGTGGGTGGTCCGATTATTTCATATGGTGTGGATATAGACCAAAAAATGAAAAAAAACACCACACGATTAAACCATTTCTGAGCTGATCTTGTTCCCGAATGTTTTATTTTTGGATTTGACTGAGGAGGGGATGGTCATTCCCCATGCCCCATGGCACTGCCATTCTTGCATTGAGTGGTGTGTGAACATGGAAATTAATTGTGTGACCTTGGTGTGTCAAAGTGGTCCACTTTTGTTGACACTTCTTAACTTGACTGTCAAAGGTGGCGTGGGTGGTCCAATTATCTTATTATGGTGTTTTGTACCTCACATTAGGACCTCAAAAGCAATCCGATTCCTAGTTTTGAGTTCAAATTACTTCAGAGGTTGCATATTAAAAGCTAATAAAAATTCCCTTTAAAGGGAAAGCCAGCTTCAATGCAGAAGATGCCTTGTAATTAGTTTGGGTGGTGGCATTTTAGGATCACTCTTTTTATGATCCATCATGTTTCATGACAGTCCACCAAACCATCAATGATGAGAACATGCACACAGAAACAGCAAACCAAACAACTCCTATAACTTCCTGTCAATTAATTACTCCAAATTGTTCTGTCTTTTTGTCTTTTCTGCCTTTTAGGCTACCCTTAGCTCATTATTAATATAAAGAAATGCAGTTTTAGTTAATTGACTAAAAACTGCCATCCTACTTGCCTTATACATACACATTAATTTTATATTAATTGCTTAATTTATACTTAATATAGCACATTATAAAATGTATAAAGACTGATATTGTTCAATTATAATAGGCCTACATGTATATAAATTATACCCATATCAAAAATAGGCCCTGAAATTGCATCAATTTTTCCCGTTGAAAAGACAAAACTGATGTTTAAGATATAAATTATTTCATAAATGACATTTTGAGTCATTTTTATCCATAAAACGATACAGGATATAGGATATTTTTACTTTGACTTTTACGTCCATAAAGGTTTTAATCATGTTATCAATACACTCACATCTCATGCTGTGCTGATCTCCAGGAGGTCTGCAAATGTAAATCTAAGAACGCCTGATAACAAGGATTCTATAATTTTCTTTCGTTGATATGCTGTGGAAAATATTATAGGCCTGGCATGAACTTTTAATGTCATATTTCCTTCAAACCATAACTTTTGAAATTCTCACTCGTTTTCATTCGTTGAAACGGCAAAACATACTTTCTTTTTCTTACAAATCCAATAACAGGTCTATTATATATTTTCACCATAAAAAGTTCATAAAAGTAATTCAAACCAATGCTAGTACCCGTAATCTCTTTAGCAAACAAAGACGATCTCCGAATTAGATAGCCAGCTAACGCTGGCGAAAAGGTGTATTTACAATGGACCGTATTTATAAGCTCATTGAACAGTAGATGTGGGATACCACCATGAGATGATGTTAGTACTGCATACTGGGGTACTGCAGCTAAAGTCAGAAGTCCTCCGCGTATTTCATGGAGCAGTTAAGGCCCCTACAGACTTTTTAGTGGATGTAGACTATTTGATGTAACATGTCTTCATTATTTTTTTATTTAATCTATTCCCACTAATGATTAACTTCTAACGAATGCTTGATGACATAAAATCGATAATACATTTCCACCAGACATTTTACATAACATATTATTGATTTTATGTCATCATGCAATCGGCCTAAGTCATATATACCCAGGGAAACGCTGCCTGGGGCAGCGTAACCTATGTGGCTACAGGTTGGTGATCTTCTGCATGACATGCGAGGGGTCACAGGTTCGAATCCCGGGGTACAATGCCCAGCTTAAGTCTACTGATAGAACTAGAAAATTATACTTCAACATGAGCCTCATAAGTCAAATATTATGGGCCCCAGGGCCCCAAATGTTAAAACGGCCATTTCTCATCATATAAAGCAGTTTTATGGCTTACAGTTTGTACATAGATTGCACCTGAGAATTACATTGTTATAATATGTACATATAAGCCCCATATATCACAGAATATGGGCCCCAGGGCCCCAAACACTAAAACATAGGGCCGGCCGTTGCTCAGTAAATAAAGCAGCTACAGTGCCCAGCTTGAGTCTACTGATAGCACTTGAGAATTATACTTCAACATATGTACATGGGCCTCATAAGTCAAATGTTATGGGCCCCAGGGCCCCAAATGTTAAAACAAAGGGCCGGCCGTTTCTCATCAAATAAAACAGCTTCCAGGCTCAGAAATGGTACACAGATTGCACCTGAGAATTATATTGTTACTAACACTCACACACCCACCCACCCCCACACGTAGGACTAAACAGACAGATCTATCCGTATTATAATATAATAATTGAAAATACCAGCGTGAAGCGTTAAGACTGTTCCAGTGAAATTATATACCCATTGCCTGTTCCATTTAATTTACATACTCCCTCTGAAATGACCCCAAAATAGGCTGTTCCGTTTAATGTACATACTCCCTCTGAAATGGCTGTTCCATTTAATTTACATACTCCCTCTGGAACAGTTTTCCCCTTATCATATTGCATAACCTCACTGTGAATAAGAGAGACTGACAACAGCAACCTATGGAGAGTAAGAGAGACTACTCCCTGGGAGGGGACTTTTTACAATTTCTTTATTTTAAGTGCTACGAGATTGCAACCTACATTAAATTAAAGCTTGTGACTTGGACTTTCACATTTTATACATTTTCCGCCCAATTGGGCGACTTTTTACAGTTTCTTTATTTTAAGTCCTCAGCAAATATTAAGGACTGTAAATTTGGGTACGCCGATAACATGCGGGGAGCGGGTATAGCCGTATTTGTGTACAAATATAAGCCCTCTATCTAGTTCTCACCTCTGCTCGATTCTTATCTGTAATGCCTGTGATTTGAGTAGCAAGAATCATGACCTGGTCAAGAAGACTGATTTCATGAGACACAATGCTCAGCAGATCTTTCTGTTTTTGCAATGCAGACTGGTAAGAAAATCCAAAAGATGTCCTGGATTAAGACAGAAAAAACATGTAATAATTATTATATTTCACCCATCATATTTCACGTCTGCATTGGTTTACAATTCAGTATCGCATTCATTTCAAACTCCCTTCTTCTCACCTGGAAAGCGCTCCATGACATGTTCAGTATCGCATTCATTTCAAACTCCCTTCTTCTTCTCACCTGGAAAGCGCTCCATGACATGTTCAGTATCGCATTCATTTCAAACTCCCTTCTTCTCACCTGGAAAGCGCTCCATGACATGTTCAGTATCGCATTCATTTCAAACTCCCTTCTTCTCACCTGGAAAGCGCTCCATGACATGTTCAGTATCGCATTCATTTCAAACTCCCTTCTTCTCACCTGGAAAGCGCTCCATGACATGTTCAGTATCGCATTTATTTCAAACTCCCTTCTTCTCACCTGGAAAGCGCTCCATGACATGTTCAGTATCGCATTCATTTCAAACTCCCTTCTTCTCACCTGGAAAGCGCTCCATGACATGTTCAGTATCGCATTCATTTCAAACTCCCTTCTTCTCACCTGGAAAGCGCTCCATGACATGTTCAGTATCGCATTTATTTCAAACTCCCTTCTTCTCACCTGGAAAGCGCTCCATGACATGTTCAGTATCGCATTTATTTCAAACTCCCTTCTTCTCACCTGGAAAGCGCTCCATGACATGTTCAGTATCGCATTCATTTCAAACTCCCTTCTTCTCACCTGGAAGCGCTCCATGACCATGATGACATGTTCAGTATCGCATTCATTTCAAACTCCCTTCTCCCCACCTGGAAAGCGCTCCATGACATGTTCAGTATCGCATTCATTTCAAACTCCCTTCTTCTCACCTGGAAAGCGCTCCATGACATGTTCAGTATCGCATTCATTTCAAACTCCCTTCTTCTCACCTGGAAAGCGCTCCATGACATGTTCAGTATCGCATTTATTTCAAACTCCCTTCTTCTCACCTGGAAAGCGCTCCATGACATGTTCAGTATCGCATTCATTTCAAACTCCCTTCTTCTCACCTGGAAAGCGCTCCATGACATGTTCAGTATCGCATTCATTTCAAACTCCCTTCTTCTCACCTGGAAATAAGCGCTCCATGACATGTTCAGTATCGCATTCATTTCAAACTCCCTTCTTCTCACCTGGAAACAGCTCCATGACATGTTCAGTATCGCATTCATTTCAAACTCCCTTCTTCTCACCTGGAAAGCGCTCCATGACATGTTCAGTATCGCATTCATTTCAAAATCCTTCTTCTCACCTGGAAAGCGCTCCATGACATGTTCAGTATCGCATTCATTTCAAACTCCTTCTTCTCACCTGGAAAGCGCTCCATGACATGTTCAGTATCGCATTCATTTCAAACTCCCTTCTTCTCACCTGGAAAGCGCTCCATGACATGTTCAGTATCGCATTCATTTCAAACTCCCTTCTTCTCACCTGGAAAGCGCTCCATGACATGTTCACTATCGCATTAATTTCAAACTCCCTTCTTCTCACCTGGAAAGCGCTCCATGACATGTTCAGTATCGCATTCATTTCAAACTCCCTTCTTCTCACCTGGAAAGCGCTCCATGACATGTTCAGTATCGCATTCATTTCAAACTCCCTTCTTCTCACCTGGAAAGCGCTCCATGACATGTTCAGTATCGCATTCATTTCAAACTCCCTTCTTCTCACCTGGAAAGCGCTCCATGACATGGCACCTTCTTATATCAGGGAACTTTTATATATTCCATCACACGACCTTAGATCATCGGATAAGCGTCTATTTTTTGTGTTCCTCAGATTACTTCTTCTTTTGGTGACCGGGCCTTCTATGCTTTTGCATCTACATTTTGGAACTTTCTTCCTTTGAATCTGCAGTTTTGTGATGCTTTCAAATCTTTAAAGACTCATCTGTTTTAGATTGCTTATTACTAGTATTATTGACTTCTACAAATATAATGTGACTGTTTTTAAAATTTAATTGTTCAGTGTTTGCGCCTCAGAATAGGTTGTCTAGATAGATAGCGCATTATAAATGCATTATTATTATTATTATTTATCATTATTATTATTAATGATGGTTCTGATAATAATGATAACAACAATGATAATAATAATACAGAAATCATGGATTGTTGGTACATCACAGGTCGTCAGTAACATGACGTTCCCAGGGCGAAGCGTACCAACATGGTGTCCAAACAAAATTAATCAAAATCGTTGATGTACTTCTTCATGTTTAAGCATAAATATTTATTTCACGTAATTGGCTGATTAATTGGCCCGGAAGAACGGTCATAAATGAAAAATTTAAACAAGTAATCATGGTAATACTTACGCATACACAAGACCAGCTGGGGTTAGAAAGCATGCTGCATGAATGAAATGAAGAAAGAAAACCACTTTAGTTTACATTTTGTCAGTGGCAGGGCCAGATTTACCTTTTTTGGGCCTTGGGCCAGGCCAAAATTGGGAGGCCCCAAACTCATCGTAAAGAATGCATGTGCATTTCAATTAAGAGGGAGACAAGCATAAATTTGACTAGAACATTTGCAACAAGAGATTGAACAATGAACATAGGGGGGGGGGGCCTACTACTTGAAACTTCACACATAGATGGCGGGGGTGGGGGGTTATTCAACAAGAGGGTCCGGCAAGAGGGAAACAGAAATCAGCCATTCCTACTTCAAGTGTAATGCCCCTGTCAGTCTTTCATGCTCCTTGCCACTGCGGCATGACATATCAACCAATAATATGAAACCAGCATTATTCACACAAAAGTTCCAAAAAATATAACTGTAACATACCTATTGCATCATTAATATTAGGCGCTCCATTCGGAAATTGATCCTTTGGCCAGAACAATTCCACCAGCACTGGATACATGAAGAGTACCATAGGACAGAATGCCAGGGATGCTAATGCAGGCCAGGCTATGAGAAATAGCTGCCAGGGATGGTTGAAGTTTGTGTGCATCATGTTGATTACACTCAGATCCTTGGTGGTCAAAACTAGATAAAAAGACAATTAAATCTATCAAATGTAGCCTCTGTGTGGTCAGTGGCGGCACTAGGAATTTTTTTTCGGTGGGGGGGTGAAATTGAATTTCAGGTGGGCAAAATCAACAAAGTTGCCACAAAAAGTGGAAATGTACGTATTAAATTTATGGGGTTTGGCCTCAAAAGTGGGGGGAAACTGGGGGGCAAGAAAAGTATTTGGAGGAAAATTGCCCCCCCCATAGCGCCGCCACTGTCTGTGATGATCCCACCCCCAGTCAGAACAAAAACAAAGTTAGGTAACTTTTCAGATCCCCTCTTTGAAACTCAATTTGCATCCTTTTTAGCAGCCAAGCCAGCTTAAGCAATAGGTCTGTCCTTTAGTTTGTTCGTTCATCACAAACAGATGTGATTGCATTTTTGGTAAATCTGTGTGTGTCTTGTTAAATTGAGTAAAGATAGCCTATAAAAGGTAAACACAGGACTAAATTGGAGGAGAAAATGGAGATATATATAAACATAGAAAGAAAGGAGCGATTGCCGAATAGGGTGCAACTCTACTTTTCTTATTACAAGACGACCCTACCCTAACCCTAAACTCAGTAAACAAGAGCTGGACTGAAGTCTAGCAAGTTACACTCTATTTGGTAATTGTATTGGTTTTATTAATTAATTTATTCAAATACCAACATAAAGAGGAGCTAAGAGGGAGACAAACAAGATTACTTACATGCATCTTTGTCATTAACTTGTCCTGAATCGGCTTGTTGTGGATGATGGCTATGTAAGCTTACACTTGCTTGCGCCAAGTACTGCTCTCTTATGTGGTTCTGCATTGTCTTTCGATTAATCCATGATTGAACTACCAAAAATGCCAGACCTGAAGAAAAATATGATAAATTAAGTACCGTAAACGTTCGCCTAATGGCACACCTGAGCTACTTTGCCTTGGGGTAAATTTCATGTGAAAAAAGAGAGCTCCCTCCTCCTGTGAAATGTCAACAAGAATTAAGGTTCCGTGCCCTTATTTGCTGGTGGGAATTTTACGGGAGGGCACTTTTAGGTTGTGCCTAAAATTCCACTTATGTCAAGGGAGACCAATCAGACCATTACTGCAATATTAGGCGAACATTTACGGTATAAGGGTGAATGTCGCTCTCATATCATTTACTCTTCAAGGGCTTACTTTTGTGGCACTTTGCGTGAAAAAGATTCTGACAAACTCATAACATAACATATTAATGGACAAAGCCCACATTGTCAACTTTGGTAGAATTCACTTACTTGTTAGAAGTCATTTAGAAGACAGATATGAACATGACTTTGGACATGAGGCTCATCCTTTGGCTCTGACACTCCCTCAGGCTCTGGTTCCCCTTCAGGTTCAGGTTCCCCTTCTGGTTCTATCTCCCCTTCAGGTTCTGACTCACCATTTTTTGGCCTATTGATAAATGGTTACTGACCTCCTATGATGATAGCCATCAGCAAGATAGGTGGAAGTAACAATGCTGCTGCTGGTGGCCTCCTTTCTGAAAAGGTAGGAGGCTCATCCTCTGGCTCTGGTGTTCCTTCTGGTTCTGGCTCCCCTTCAGGTTCTGACTCACCATTTTTTTAGCCTATATTAATAAATGGTTACTGACCTCCTACGATGATAGCCATCAGCAAGATTGGTGGAAGTAACAATGCTGCCGGTGGCGGCCTCCTTTCTGAAAAGGTAGGAGGTTCATCCTCTGGCTCTGGTGTTCCTTCCGGTTCTGGGTTCCCTTCTGGTTCTGGCTCCCCTTCAGGTTCTGACTCACCATTTTTTAGCCTATTAATAAATGGTTACTGACCTCCTACGATGATAGCCATCAGCAAGATTGGTGGAAGTAACAATGCTGCCGGTGGCGGCCTCCTTTCTGAAAAGGTAGGAGGTTCATCCTCTGGCTCTGGTGTTCCTTCCGGTTCTGGCTCCCCTTCAGGTTCTCCCTCTGGTTCTGGCTCCCCTTCTGGTTCTGGTTCCCCTTCAGGTTCTCCCTCTGGTTCAGGCTCCCCTTCTGGTTCTGGTTCCCCTTCAGGTTCTCCCTCTGGTTCCCCTTCAGGTTCTCCCTCTGGTTCTGGTGTGCCTACACACATAAGGATTTAATACACTTAAGGCCAGAGTAATGGAAGACACATTCGATCACGCCCGAATTTGAGATTTCTTGATATTTATCAACACTAACATGTATTCTTTCACTTGAAACTGACAAAAATACAACTTCCTAATATTTACTTGTATTTTTGCTTGATTTATTTCACTCCTTTCAACTCTAAAATGTCACATGGCTCAAGACAGCTTAGTAAATTGGCGGAAATAATGAGTCAGAAATGCTTGTGAATGCGAAATATTGTGATTACTGCAGCGAAGCGTCGTGTGTGGCGCAATTCTCTTGGCGTATGTCCGACGCAGTCAAGGCGCATTCGGTATGTTGTTAACGCCAGCAAATGTGATGTAAACAAAACAAAAATTTGCACTGAAAAAGCCACTTAGATTTTTTAATTATTTTGGATTTTGGCGCACTAAAAGCAGACATTATAGATTCATTGGTGCAATAAGATGCATATTTAGACCATGCACCAGATACAGCTTTTACAAGCGTGAAAGTCTTACCGTTTTAAAATATAAGGACGTTTTGTGCATAATTTTGACATTTTTTACTAAAACGTCGATTTCTCAGAGTTCATTTTTGACAATATTGCACAATTTTTGTGACAAGATAACTCGAAAAATATGCAAGCAAAAGGTAAACATTTTGCACTATCGTTTAGAGCACATCAAAGTCTAGGGATGGTTTTCTAATTTTTCAAAATATTTGTTTTAAACAAAAATATACACCATTATGTGCAATTTTAGCTTAATAGAGTGACAAAATAGTTTTTTTCACATGTTTTTTGCAATATTTTGAAAAATAAGACAAATTTCAAAAAAATTAAAAAAACCTTCCCTAAGTTCATGTCTCTTCTCCATGAAAAACTAACTAAAAAGTTTTTACTCCGAACGGATTTTTTTTTAACTTGTCACAAAAAAATTGGGGTAAAAAAGTGCATTTTTGTGATTTTTTCAAAAACTTGAGATTTTTGAACAAATCTGACGTCACCATGGAATTCCTTGACTCATTTCCTTTCCAAAAATGTATAGTTTTATATACTTTCGACATACAATTAAAAAATAATGATGCTCGAAAAGGTCCATGTTCTCTCCCATTACTCTGCCCTTAAAGAAATTATTTGTTGAGTTAAAGGCATTTTAAACACATTTAAAATATTATGGAAATCATACCTTAGGCTAATGAAAGTCGATTCCCAGTTTCCCGTTACCCTACTCCGCTCAAAACAATTTGCTGGCCAAATATTTCATTATTTTGAATAAAATGTTGATTTCTAACAAACTTTAACATTCAAATAAATAATTGTGGTTTTAAATATATCATAAATCTATTTCTGTTGATTTTCAGAGATTTTCTTTGCAGTAGGAGCATGGTATATGGTTAATAATGAATTATTAATGAATACCTACTCAATTATCTGTCCCGCATTTTTTGATCTGCTCTGATCTCATCCCGTAAAAAAATATTGTGAAACTTTTGATAATAGTTGTACAGTCACCTTCATGTGGTAGTAAACTACATCTGTAAACTACAAACTGTGATTTATCACATGTATACATGGGTAGTTATTGGTTTACACCTGTAACAGATGCAATAATGAAATGGTATAAAATAATGAATAATGAATAATGAAATGGTCACCTACACAGTCATGAAAAATAATGTAACGGGAAACTGATTTTGACTTTCATTAGCCTTATGGCTTTTAAATAATTATGCCAACTCCAAGATCATTTGGTTAATAGTTAGCGGCGGATCCAGGAATTTTCAAAAGTGGGGCGCCGAGCCGCCGCGGCTTGGTGCCCACACAAAGTCAGGTGCCACACTGTAAAAATTTGGGGGGGGGGCATCCCCACTTAAATCCGCCCCTGGTAGATTGATTTGGGTTATTACAACTGTTTCCTTGCACAAAATGCACACAATATTGAGTGTGGGATAATTATGTGTAATGTAGCAAACTTCACCAAAGAGTGATTCCCATTTATGAAGTTTTTGTGCTGATTACGAATATGAAAGTTATTAACGGGGCTCTTGAGAGATTTCTTGGGAAAATCAAATCAGTTTGATAGCAAGCATGAGAGTGACTTCACTTGAAAAAGCTGAAGTAGAACAATAAAGCTGAAACCCCAAAATAGGGCTAAAAATAAATAAAAATGCGTAAATTTGAATAGTCAAAAAAGCTGAATTCAGCTGATCAGCTGAATTGAAAAATCTCATGCCTGTGATAGATTGAATTCTCAGAAGATGAAACTACCAAAAAGTAATTTAGTGGACAAAATCTATAAAATTTTAAATATGAGACGTGAGTGTGAGCGCTGTATTAGCTTGTTCTCCTTTTTACGATTTTACATGAAAGATACTGATTTTAAAAGCCTAACTATTTCACATGCTGATTAATGTATGGACAAGCATTGCATGAATACATGTTAAAAACTTGACTTTGACCAAAATTGAGGGAGCACATTTTGTGAAATGCCCCTTTAAGGCCATAGTATTGGGAGACACATTCGTCCACTCCCCGAATTTTAAATATTATTATTGTAAAATATTTTGGACAAACATTTTTTCAAAATATTTTGTCAACATCTAAATAACATTCTATTAGAATGCTTTGCATCAATGTTTTGAAAAATGTTTTTGAATGTTATTGAAACGTTTTTATTCCCTTTATATAACCTGACTTTTAAAATTTTCTGTAAAACGTTGGGTGTTTACTGGGTAAACAATCATTTAGTTATGAAAATATATGAAACCCATAATCTAATTTAGCATTAATTGAAGCACTGGTAATCCAGTCCTGCCACAATCACTTATTTCTATGGTTTTTGCAAAGGCAGCACCAGGAATTTATGATGGGGTGACTCCACTAATGGTCTTCGTACCTTCAGGTTCTGGTTCCCCCTCTGGCTCTGGAGTTCCTTCTGGCTCAGGCTCAGGTGTAGGTGATGTTCCTTGTTCAACACATAATGATACAACTAAGATCACAATAAGGTACTTGAGCTTCACCTCCATTTCTGAATCCTAGAAGATAATCCTGAAAAGATCAATTTGCATTAAAAACATACAACATTGTGTTTTAGGCTATTATTTTATTTTAGGCACATGCTTCCTCAACTATTATACTATGGAAGGGTTTGGGAATATTAGAAAATATGTTTAGGTCCAGGGTTGTCACTACGCCGGACAGGGTCGTCCGGCACTCACAAAAAAAAAATAGGGGGTGGTACCCTCAAAGCCTATTCCCAGATTCCTAGCGTTCACTAAAAAGATCATTGTGCGAGGCGCGAGAGCTTCGCTCGCTACGCTTTACTTTTTTGGTCCTGGTGACATCCCTGTTTAGGTCAGCATGGTCTTATAAGTTTGGGAGCAGGGGCTTGGAATGCTAGACACAGTATTGATTGATTGGTGATTCCTGCACCTGGCAAAAAGTAAAGTACGGTATCAATATTACAGTGAAAGTCCTGGAAAAGTACCGGTATATAAAAGAAGTTTTTGAAAAAATCAACATATTAAAGCATGACAAGTGATCAACAGAATGGGCTCCTGCAAATTTATTAAACCTGTCAGGCTGTACGGCTACCCAATGACCCCCTTTTTTTTCAAAATTGTGTCATCAAAATGCCACAAAATAATGTAGAAATTGTAAATTTGGAACAAAAAATAGAATTTTGCTCCATTTTTTTTCAAAATTTCCAAGCGATGACCTCTTTTTTGAAATTACATTATACCCAAATGACTCCCCCTTTTTCATTTTGTTTGTACCGTACCCAATGAACCCTGTTTTTTAAAACAATATTTTGTACTGATAGTAGGGTGGCCACAATGCTAGCTATTGTGTGTACCCCTGCCTACATACACAAATGTATGGTGGAAATTGTAACAGATTCTGCAGCAGTTGGAAAACTTTTGGGCATTTTGAATTCCATATAATTTGTACCACAAAAAGACTTGGAAGTGATGCTTGTTCTCTAATAAACTTATTTATATGTATGAAGATTTCATAAATCATTCCAAAGTCTAAAAAAATTGAAAAATCTATAAAAAAAAAATAAAAAAATTGACAAATCCCAGAAATTGAGGAGGGAGGGGACGAGAACCAAAATATTAATTTTACACGGCCTTAAATAAACAAAAACAATACATCTCATGCCTTCTTTGGCTTTATTCCCACAATTATCGCTTCATATGCAAATTTATGACAAAATCAGGATTTTCCTAAAAATGGGGTAAAAATGGCCAATTTTGTGAATCTTTAAAAGGCTGTATCTTCGCAATGGATTGTCCGATTG
Source organism: Amphiura filiformis (assembly GCF_039555335.1). Taxonomy (NCBI): domain Eukaryota; kingdom Metazoa; phylum Echinodermata; class Ophiuroidea; order Amphilepidida; family Amphiuridae; genus Amphiura; species Amphiura filiformis. The sequence goes on along the minus strand of NC_092643.1, from coordinate 22,917,496 downwards.
AGTTGATTCAAAAGGTTTTTTAAATCATTTTGCAGCAGGAACAATCCTGACAGAAAAAGTAATTCCAGGGGTGGGTTTGAAATTTTCATGTGACCACCCTACTGATAGGCCCTGACTTTGCGACATCGGTAGGCACATACCCATCCCATCACTTGGTAGCGTAGCCAGCAGACTGCCCCCTCTGACCAAAAATGAATGAAAAATGATCCCCTCTCACCAAAAATGAAAGAGAAAATCTGGAGGGCAAAGGAAAAGAAAAAGGGCAAGGAGCCCCTTTTCCATCAAAATTCACCCAGATCATGGGCCAAAATACAACATTTTTGCGCGCTGCGTGTGCAGCTACGCACATTGTCAGAATATTTAGCCATTTTCATCCCGATCATGGGCAAAAATAGTGTCAAATTCAACTTTTTTGCATGCTACGTGCGGCATGCGCACACATCGTCCCAATAAAGCCTTTTTTGGAAGCTCGAAGACAGTCTCTCTAAAAAAAAATTTCAGCTGTGCCCCTGAAATTTTATTTTTCCCCCGACCAAGAAAGCTGGCTACGCCCCTGACTTCCAAAGTTGAGTGCCCGCCAGGCCTCCAAAAACCGCGGGAACGGCGTTCCCAGAAAGGTCACAGAGGTCACAGAAAAAAAAATGCAAAAAAAAAAAAAAAAAGGCTCAGATTGCACGAGAGAGCATCTAAACCCTGGACCCTGGCCGTTAGGAGTTCGCGCTTCGCGCTCGTGATGTTCGCTATGCGCACATAGGCCTATTTCGGTTATTTCACAGAAAATTTCCAGCACTTATCATAAGTTCCCAGACAGCAGAAAATTTTCTGAAGGCCCCCCCCCCCCACGGAATCTGTTTATAGACCAATCTTGAACAAGTTGAACTACTTAAGAAAAATGATCAAATTCGTGTACATCGTGGAACATACTCTTTGCGTGGCTGTGCGTATTAGTAATACGCAGATAGCCTCGCTAATATGGACGCGTAGAGTAGCGTTGTACGCGCGTGTAGTTAGCATGATTAGTCGCGGAGTAACAAGCGTAGTTGAATGTTCCGCGATGTACACAAATTTAATATTTTTTCTATAGGACTATGTTTACTTTAGAAAGCACATAAGGTCACGACTCACGAGGTCCCACAATTTAGGATTAACTGAGAACTGAGTCTGTCATGTCTGTAGTGTAGCCACTAGCAGTACTAAGTAGGGCCTAAGCCTAGATGCAAATGATAGGTCTTTAAAGTTGCAGGCCTAATTTATGGATAAAACTGATGGTGTACACCAGGTCCCTGGGTGTACATATGACTCTGGCCAGTGCCACTTTGGTGTAATAAATGAGTTTTTTTATAGGGCTGCTCGGTATGCTCATGTTGCCTATTGTCATGATTGTTGGCATGCCAGTCACTTCATATTTTTCTTATGAAATTTCAGGCAGGGTCACAGAAAAAAAGTTTGGGAAGCCTGTCCCTGTCATAGCCTAGGCCTAGGCATGACATGATTGCACTCATGCACTACCATACTGAAATTGTAGTAGGCCTGTCTGCTAGGCTAAAATAATGACATGCATGCATCATCATGTCCATGTGTCATTGCAAATTTGCATTGCATTAAAGCATGACATGAATTGATAAGCTTACCTTCTAAAATAAATGTATGTGTATTCGTTCACTTTCAGTTCATGCACGTCTTGAAACTCCTGTCATTTGCCTGGATTGAAAATGAACAGAGTAAAATCTAAAAGCAAGCAACAAGATTTGAAGACAAAATTATATGATTCATGCATCACTTTTTCAACATGATCAAGAAACGCAAAGTTGATCGAACACAATTCCGGTCCTATTTAAATCCGGGTTTTTTCATATCGCGAAATTACGTCACACTCGCTGTTGCTAAAAACCATAATATTTTCATTTGGCAAAACCCCGAGGCAAAACCGTTTTGCCAAATGTAACATAGCTAAATCCTAATAGTTAGTTCTAACTGGTAATAAAAGTCAAATTTTAAATGTTTGGTCAATTTCAGGAAAAATGGGCAAAAAACAAAGGCCTAACTTTTGTAGCCGGGTATTGTAGCAGAGTGTAGTCACAAAATTCTAAAACTTGACACAAAATTAATCTAGCCTATCTTTAAAAAGCAATTTAAGCATTTCCCTAAATCCCCTGGGAATCATTCAAAATTTAAGGCTGTAAATTTGCTTATAATAGGGCCTATGAATATTTATTTTATGTTATTAATTTTGATAAATGGTATGAAAAGAGAGTTTTCCAAAAATTAGAATATAAGTTTATAGGCCTAGGCCTATAAAAACTTTAAATTAGAGAAATAAAAATTAGTGTTTGCACAACTTTTGGGCTTTAAAGACCTATCAACATTTTCAAAAACGCCCATAATGCCCTTATTTTCAAAAATGTGTCCAAATATTTATCAAATTCATACCAGTTTAACTAAAGAATTAGGATTTAGCTATTAGGCCAAATAAAATAAAAAACATATCGTCCCCTCCTCACCGATTTTTGTTATTTTTTCCTATTTGCTTCCTTACTTTGTTTCTTAAATTGTTGTGATGAAAAGACATGTTTAGAAGTTCTTGATTAGGGCCCTATAATTTATAAACACATTCTTCAAGCTAGGGGTAGGGCTTTGGGGAAATAACAAATATATTAGGGGGTCTCCCCGATTTTATGATGTGTTGACAAAAACTTTCCAATAGCAAATTTACACAGAAATGAATGGTAAAAAAAATAACATAATAACAAATTTCTCACAGATTTTTAAAACGTAAAGGTTTCTATACAAAAACGATTCTTTTATAAACCATCATGCGCACAGTTTCCATCACCTCGATACACCTGAGCACATATTTTCGTCCAAGAACTCTCGAGCAAGTAGTGAATTATCTCCGCACAGTCTTTGATTACACTACACGGAATGTAAGAGCTGTGGAGCTTCTACTTGAGCAGCTCAAAATGGGCCTCTTTGATTGGTTTTTGTCGAAACCTAAAGTGTTCCCTTCATCCAATCAGAATTTGTTTTAATATCAAACGAAAGCTAACACTTCCCCTTAAAAACACTTCACTCACAGATAACGCAATTTGAGTATTTGACAATGTTATAGCAAGGGGAATGTGGTAAATATGTTGAAAACTACCGTAAAATGGGGTAACTTCGGTCAGCGGGGTAACTTTGGTCGGTTAAATATATTTTTTGAATGGTCATATTTCCGTATATATTGTTTTTAGTCATATTTGGTTTCAATTTGTTAAGAAATATAGGCCCCTATTTGGAAGAAATAATAGTCACTCATGTCCAATGTCCTCAAAATTTAAGAAAAAATCAGGAGTTTTGACCAAAAATGAGCTTTTTTTTATATTTCTTTCAGAAAAAAATATAAATCGATATTTGTGAGCAAGGATGTGTGCTTGATTAATTTTGCAAGGGGTCAAATGTCACAAAAAACAGCAACTCGCCCGTATACAGCGAAGATCAATTTTTTAATTTTTTTTTCCTTCATGAATGGTAATAGGCCTACTCTGACCAAAGTTGCCCCAAATACGGGGTAACTTTGGTCAGGCTATTTGTAACCCCTAGGGCACCCTTACAAAATTATTAAAAATCTTTTTAACTTCAAGGTGTAGAATGGGACCCTAATGTCACAAAAAAGAGTTAATTAGAAATATAATTGGTTTTGTTTGGAAGCGGTGGTTGAAAAACTCTGAAAAGTGCCCAAAGTTACCCCCATTTTACGGTACCTATCCAAGCACATGTTTTGACCAACATGTAGGTTTTAAAAGTCAAAACCTCAAGTGTTCCTTACAATAGTTTTCAAATTTTATGTTATTAAATTAAAAAGCACACTTATATTGTCCATTAGCGTCACTAGAATGAGCAATTGCAAATCTTGTGCAAAAAGTTACTATTTTCGCCTGTTTTGTCATACGGTTGTAAATTCAATGAACTATGCGCTTACAAATTGATATGAAGTCTGCACGATATAGGCCTACATGTTACTTTTTTTTACTTGGCCTTAAAACATGCTAAAGGCCAAATGATCCTATGTTTAGGTCTAATTCATTTGCCAAAGCAGGATATTTTCAACCCGAAAAACTTAGTTTTTGGAATCGGGAGTAGGCCCTCCGGGAGTAGTCCTAGGCCTAGAGCTGTTAGAGTAGCCACAGGCTTAGGGCCTAACCTATGAGCTATCAATATTTAGACCCTAATGGTCTCATCATTCACTCATACATTCACTCATTTATTAATTCCCTCACTCCCTCACTCACTCACTCACTCACTCACACCCCCACTCACTCACTCACTCACTCACTCACTCACTCACTCACTCTCACTCACTCACTCACTCACTCACTCACTCACTCACTCACTCCCACTCACTCACTCACTCACTCACTCACTCACTCACTCACTCACTCACTCCCTCACTCACTCACCCCCCCCTCACTCACTCACTCACTCACTGATGATGGTGAAAATTATTTGGCTAAATTATTTGTTTGGGAATATGTTAAAGCTGCAGAAAAGAAATATATGAATGTGTCTGTTAATAGAATATGTTTTTGTTTTGTTTGTTGTTGTTAGTTTTTTAATTGCACCACCCCCCCCAAAGAAACCCGATGAATATTGCCTCTGTCCTCTTAAAGAGGTTTATTAGGAAGTGAAACTCATAAAATCAATTATGGTTTAGGAGGACCCTTCCAGCTTCTGTCGGGTCGGAAACGGGGTCGGAAAACATCACTCTGCAGATGGCCATCGGCTATTAAACTGCCAAGTCAGTAAAACACAATTTGTTTTGACAAAATGAAATGTACATTATGTATCTGCAATTCTGTATTGTTATGAATGACGCCTGTGTGGCTTATCTACATTTTTTTAAAATCTCTCATAATGTAATCAATTATGTTTACTATTTTTTTCTATATTTTACATTGTTTTATTTTTTTGGTTATACTACTAGCTATGTATTTTTTATATTATTATTATTATGATTTAGTACATTATGTTCTATATTTATTAATTTAATTTAATTTAATTTAATTTAATTTAATTTAATTTAATTTAATTTAATTTAATTTAATTTAATTTAATTTAATTTAATTTAATTTTGATTTGTTTGATGATTTGATTATATATTATTGTTACTATTATTAATACTGTCTTTTTCTTTTATTATTATTGTTATTATTATTATTCTTATTCTTATTATTCTTATTCTTATTATTATTAATATTATTAATATTATTATTAATATTATTGTTATTATTATTATTACTACTACTATTATAAATATTCAATGCATTTTGCTTGTTTTATTACATATTCTGAATAAATTATATTGCTATCTACTGAAGATAGTAAAATGATCGAGCAAATGATGACGATTGGCGACGAGCTGTGAATAAGTGTGTTATTCCAATTTCCAAACAAAATGTCAAGTGTCAAGATGTCTTGCAATCGTACAGGTGTGGCTGGTGATTTTCTCTCCCAAATTCCCGGCGTTTTGTGGTAATATTGTTTACAATCATGATACCTCACGTCTTTCTCATCATCATGGATATATGTGGAGAATTTTAAAGGTAAATGTTTGCCTTGATTTGTAGTAGAACAGATTATTTATCTGTCATTTAATTAAATGCCGGCGTGCACGTACATGTACTGTATGTACAGTGCAGTGTATGGTATACAATGCAGTGCTCATTATGGCTGACATTGATACACTGACTTCGCCAACGTATATACACATGACTAAAGCATGATGTAAGCTTATAGCCGACTGGACATTATAATAAAATTATTCCAGAAAGCAAAGTAACATGTTTAAAATGCAGGGCATGTCTTAATATATCATCATTCATGTCTCATGATCATGACATAGTCATAGAATAGATGATTGTTTACACCCATCAAATGTGCACGAACCCATGGATTCGATTCATGTAATGATTATTCTGCTCAGCTCAGACTGCTGGATTGGGAAAACAAAATAAACACAAAAAGAAAGTCTTCACTCCAATGGTCCATCTAAACCTGATGATCATGTCTCATGATATGATAACATATCGCCACATCAAGAACTACTGTCTGATCACCTACTACAAAGTGTGGACTTTTTACGTTCAAAATATCCCGAGATTGGTATCATAATAACAGGTGACTTTAACCGCATGAAAGTTTACCCCATCATGAGGGGAAATGATTTGTTTCAAATTGTAAACTTCAATACTCGTGAAAATGCAATTTTAGATCTTGTGATTACGAGTACAGTGATCCTTTTGCTATTTCTCCAATAGGGAGCAGTGATCACAAGGGTGTCTTATGGAATCCGAAAGTGATTTCAAATAGAAATAACTCCGTTAAAATACATGTTGGTCGTCCCATCACTGAGGATGGAATTAATCGCTTTGGTACATGGATTCAGAAACAAGACTGGCATGAAATCCTTGAATGCGAGGGTTCTCAGAGCAAAGTTGATAGGTTTTATGCCATGCTTGATTCTGCTTCTGAAGAGTGTTTCCCAATTAAAAAGAAAAAGATTCACAATAATGATAAACCATGGATCACGCCATATGTTAAGAAGTTGATTAAGAAACGTCAATTGGCTTTTGAGGTTAACCCTGTTGAGTGGCGTAAATTACGTAACAAGGTTCAAAGAGAGATTACTAAAGCTAAGTTAACATATCATGCTCAGAGAATTAGATCTCTCCAAAAACTGAGCCCGTAAGTGGCACCAGCAGATAAAAATTGTCACAAATAACAACAAATCTGAGCTCAGAGTGAGTGTCCCAGGAGTAGATGACGATGACTCTACAGGTAAGGCTAACACTATTAACAACATGTTAAGCTAGTGTGTCAGCCCACATTGAGCCTCTTGTCCTGGCTAAGCTTCCTGCTTATTTACCAGCAAAAAATCCAGTCCCTCATCTCTACCCATGGGATGTTTACTCTGAACTTAAGAAAGTGAATCCATCTAAAGCTGGTGGCCCCGATGGTTTTAAACCTCAATTGGTGCGTGAATTTGCTTATGAACTCAGTATTCCACTCACAGATATTTTAAATTCCTCCTACAAGGAGGGAATTGTGCCCACCCAATGGAAAAAAGCAATAATTGTGCCAGTTCCAAAGACCAGCCCCCCTAATGTTGAAAAACTTAGGCCTGTGTCTCTCACTTCAATTTTCTCCAAAATTGCTGAGGGTTTTATCTGTAAATGGATTTTGGAAGACATTGAGAATTTTATTGACATCAAACAGTTTGGCAATGTTTCTGGAGTTTCTACCAGCCATTATTTAGTTAATCTCATGCATTTTCTCCACCAGGGTGCAGAAAAAAATCACAACGTTGGCACAGTGGTTCTGACAGATTTCTCAAAAGCGTTCGATCTCATCAATCACACCTTGTTAATTGAGAAAATGATCGAAGTTGGTGTGAGAAGAACCATTGTGCCATGGATTTGTGATTTTTGCACAACAGGCAGCAGTGTGTGAAATTCAATGATTCTTTATCTGAGTATGTTACGGTCAAAGGGGGTTCCTCAAGGCACAAAACTGGGTCCTATTGGATTCCAAATTGTTATTAATGATGCTGCCACAGATGCCAAATCACAATACTGGAAATACGTTGATGACATGACCTTTGGTGAGAACCGTCATCGTAATGTTAAAGGCTGTCTTCAAGATGATTTGAATGATTTTACTGAGTGGGCCAAAAACAATTGCCTTAAATTAAACCCATCCAAATGCCAGGCTCTTCTTGTTAATTTTGGTAGATCAGAGCCACTACACACAGATTTGAGAATTGGTAATGAGCCTCTTCCTTATGTTGACAAAGCGAAAGTGCTCGGTCTCTGGTTACAAAATTACCTTAAATGGGACGCCCAGGTTAATGATATGCTTACTAGAGCCAATAGGCGTCTTTTTATGCTTCGCACTTTAAAAAAATTTGGCTTCTCTCAAGATGAGCTCACCATTGTTCTTAAAAGTTACCTTAGACCAGTTCTCGAATATGCTGCTGTGGTTTGGCACTCAAGTATTACATCAAAACAATCTGCTGATATTGAAAGAATTCAAAACGGGCATGTAGGACAATACTTGGTTGGAACTATACATCTTATGATGATGCAATTACTTCGTGCAATCTTGATTTTTTAACTAACAGAAGAGAATTACTCTGTCATTCATTTGCTGAAGGGCTATCAAACAATGCTCGTACTAGTCATCTCATTCCCCCCACTAGGTTTGAAGCCCATGGTAGAAATCTCCGCAATTCAAGTGCAATATCAAAAATTCCTGTCAGAACATCCAGGTTTGCTAATAGTCCAGTACCATATTTTATTAATTTATTGAATCAGTAGTTATCCTTTTGCATTTGCCATTTTTAGTGCTTTTAAACAGTTTTGATGTATTACATGTATGCAGGTGTCATTATTTATATAATTTATTATGATCTCTTTATTTGTATGTGTGAGTGGGAGCACGAGGGAGTACCAGGTGTTTTGGGAGTTTGTTTGAGCCCAGTGATATGTGTGGTGTGAATTAGGTATGTGAGTGTGTGTGTGAGTATATATTGTGCAGGTGTGAGTGGCTGTTTTCTGTGGTGGTTGGGTGTTGTTGGGTTCAGAGATGAAGGGACCATGTGTGCTGGCATGCCGTTGTGTGTGCATCGGGTGCGTGCGCTCATGCACCCTTCACCTGTGTACCCCTTTTTCCACCCACACCGACTCTCGGAGCCGACTCACACCTGCATGCTGATGTTTTAATATGTGGCAATATCCATTTTTGCTTTATATGTGCAATATTTTTCATCTTTTATCTTGCATTATTTGAATTTAAATTTGTTGTTTTATATATTTTGTATTTGTAATTTAGTAATATTTTGATGTCTTTGAATTTTGTAAAAATTGCTCAATTTGGCCTTAGGGCCACGATGCTTTTTCTAATAAAATGAAATGAAATGAAAATGAAATAACATTTTGAGATTGATACAGTCATGCAGAATTTTGTTAGCTCCAATTTGATACCATGCCATGTTTGCTACCAAAAGCCATCAATTGACAAAAATATACCAGTTTTTGTAATTTGGAGCATTTTCAAAAGCTGCAATCAAAACAACCACACGAAATTGCTATTCGTAGTCAAGCTAATCACCCATATAGAGTGCAGTTTATTCAATTGTTCATTTGAAATGCATGATTAACCCAACATTTCTTGGAAGTAAAAGGCAATTTTACATCATCTTGACTTGTGTGATCGATGTTATCTAACAATAATTTCTGGTAATAATACAGAAAATGCAATAAATTTTATTTATAGGTATAAATCTTTGTCACTGTACAAGTATGAGCTTTTGGTGGCAATTTTATATGTTAGCAAATTGGAGCTAACATGTTTACAATGTATGCACATGACTGAACATACCAATCAAATTGTCACACAGTTTATGAAGGTTCATTGGACTTTCTTTTTGTGTTGTCATGCATTTACAGGTTATCTACATGTAGACCTCTCTGTAGTCCACATGCCAATGCCCATTGTGCATACTCTGTATATTACATTTTTAACTAAGCATAAAACTCTGATTTATATTAATTTGTGACAATTGATAGATTTTCACATAGTTATAAGGCCTGAAAAGATTTGTATTGCCCTTTCCGATTGACCCTAAAATCTGACAAGGTTCACATTTTTTGTTTTTTCTTCATATTTGAATTTTCATTTGGTATAAAATTTGCAACATGTTTTGTCAGTTTGCATTGCATACCGCATGTTTGTAATTTGTCACAGTGCTATCTTCAGTAGATAGCATTATAGACTGGTCACAGTGCTATCTTCAGTAGATAGCATTATAGACTGGTCACAGTGCTATCTTTAGTAGATAGCCTTATAGACATATTGTCTCAGTGCTGTCTTCAGTACGGTAGATAGCCTTATAGACTTGTCTCAGTGCTATATTCGGTAGATAGCTTTATATAGACTCATTTGAGTGTTATGATATCTTCAGTAGATAACCATGTAGACTTGTCTCAGTGCTATCTTCAGTAGATATCATTATAGACTTGCCTCAGTGCTGTCTTCAGTAGATAGCCATATAGACTTGTCTTCAGTAGATAGCTTTATAGACATATTTCAGTGCTATCTTCAGCAGATAGCATTATAGACTGGTCTCAGTGCTATCTTCAGTAGATAGCCTTACTGGACTTGTCTTAATGGTATCTTCAGTAGATAGCCTTATACAGCCATCACAGTGCTAAACTTTAGTTCACCTCAAGCTTGCTAGTGACATAGATGTATCTTTTGCTTGTAACAGTTATCAAATTGATCACATAAATTTTTAGGGCGGTTTGTCAGCATAATATGGAATCATCTTACACCATTATCTTAAACTGTGCAAATATTTTCTGTACTTTTGCATTTTATGCAGGTAACTGCAGATAACTTCCATCAATCTAGCCTTGTTTAAATCACCATGGAAGAAGATTTCCCTCCTAGGTTCATTCCAACTTTAAACTTTGAACTAGACCACTTACAAGAATTAGGCGCCATCTTGAATGAACTCCGCAATGAAGAATCTCTGTGTGACGTCACAGTCAATGTCGGCAACAAGTCTTTCAGAGCACACAAAGCCGTTCTTGCAGCCTCCAGTGGGTACTTCAATGCCATGTTCACCAGTGGTTTCCGTGAGAGTGGGCTGTCAGAGGTATCCATCCCTGGCGATGGTGAGATGTTTGAATGTCTCCTTCAATATGCATACACAGGACGCTTCTTCATACCACCAAATAAAGCTACCGAGGTCCTTGCGTCAGCTTGTTATCTTCAGATCCGATACGCAGTGGAAGTCTGCATGGAGTTCTTGTGCTCAGAGTTGAACCAGCGACATAGCAGCTCGCCATGCTCAGAGTTGAACCAGAGACATAGTGGCAAACCATGTATCAAGCTGAAAGATGTGGTGAAGATGTGGATAACTGCAGATAACCATGGTTTGTTTGAGCTCAAAGATTCAGCTGATCGGTTCATCAGTTTGGATTTCTGGAAGTTTTCAAAGACGGAGGAATTCAGCGAGCATATACCACTGGAGTTACTGAGTGATTTATTGGATAGAGGAGAATTGGCAGAGTCTTCCAGCGAAGAGGAGGTAATAACTTATTAAAGCCATATTATAACATTTGCTGAGGAGGATGCCCTCAATATTGTTCAAAATTCAGTTTTTTTACAGGATTATGATGTGCTTTTTAAAACTAACATACCCTGCAAAAATCAAGACTGTAGATGCTCTAGTTTTGTCAAAATGCAGGAACCGTCATTTTATTATTACGATGGAAATATTAGTCAAACGCGTACGCTATGTTCATAACATACGTACATGGTGTGCAGGCGGTGATATACACATCAAAGGATCGTGTCATAGCACAACCGACGGAGTGACACGTATTGGCGTTATCTGCGCTGGAAGTAAATGGCAATTTTCTTGACTTTACCTCAGTTGTTTGGCTCAAAATTAGAAGGGGGCATATCTGGCAATAAAAGCTTACATTTTATGGAAAAGGAATACTAATCAATTTTTATGGAAATGTTATAATATTGCTTTAAGGGTTTAATTCAAGAATGCCCCATATTCGATAGCTTGCATCTTCCTTGTGATCTTTGATCACCGTGCCTTGATTTCTTGACTTATGTCAATGAACAAGGTTATAAATCCGAGCTAAATATTGCAGCTATTGGATGCTGGTTCTAATTATGACATATCTATTGTTGTGTAGGATATACAGGGGTGCGTCTGTATATTAAATTATGAATAGTAAACAGTCTATAATACAGAATTTATTATTTGTTTTTAAACAATTCATTGATGTTAGCACTGGGTAGTAGCCATTACTACCAGTAGACAGGAAGTCTAGAATGTTGACCTTAACGCTGTGGTTGGTCTTCCTGTGCTTTTGAATGGGACAGCAGTAACCTTGGCCAATTTTTAAACCAAAATTTTGGATTTTTCAGATTTTTTTCTAAGTTTGTGAGAGCATAACAAGACTATCCGTTGATGGATTTTTTTTTTTTTGTCGGTAAATATTTTTTAAATTAAGTTTTTTATAACATATTAAAAAGGCAGAGGTAATAAATAAATCAATAAATAATAAATTAGCTAGGTAAGTTTTGAGTAACCTTGATGAAAATTATCAAAAAAGTGCCTATTCTTTTGTGTGAGTACGGTACATCACCTGTCACCTGGTAGTCTTGTAACATGTTTAATGGCGCTGCCCATGGCCACTGGATGAATTGTGTAATTCGAATTAATCAATTCGATATTATAGACTGGTAAATGCTGAAAACTTTATGTACAGTTACCTTGAATAACTGCACAACTGTGTTGTAAAAACTGAAAAATATAATCAGCAACTTAAATATTTTCAGATCTTGGAGGCTACTCATTGTTGGTTGATGTATGACTGGGAACACCGCAAGATTCATGCCCACCACCTTCTGGAGAAGATTCGTCTTGGTGTTGTTCCAGCTGATAACATTAAGAACCTGTTACAGGTAAGCCTCCCGACAAGCATTCAACATAGATTTCCGGCATTTCCATCGCAGCCGAACTGACACTTTTCATAATTCCCTCATTGTCTCATTCCCTAGGTTATGGTCCACCTTACCAATTGTGCCCATCCACCACAAACTGGTCATAAAGTCAGCATTTTCCATTTTGAGATAAAATTAAAAACAGTATATGGAATTCTATGTAAAATATATTAGGAATTTGACCTTTGATGAACCACAACTTCACTTCCAGATGTCCGATGAAGCTGGTTGAGGTGTCATTTTAAAGCTGAAAGTGCACTCTTTCAAAATCTGCAATAAAAAGAAAATGACCTAGGGCCGACTTTCCTACCACTTCGTGGTAGATGGTCCCAAATGATGTCTCCAGTGATATTGTCTTTAGTTTGTTTTCTTTTTCGCGCAAATTGTGTAGTTGTATGTAACTTTATCAGTAATGTGGGTGTGGGTTGCTGTTTTTTAAATTGTTTTTCTTTAATAAAATGTTTTTCTTTTTCGTCAACAGGGTTATTGGAGACCCACTTTAAAGTGATTTAGTTCGCTATTAATGAATTCTGCCAGGGCCTCGTTGACTATATATATATTTTTTTTTGGGGGGGGGGTTCCTGCTTTTGTGTGTATGCTTGTCTGGATTATCAATAACTAAAATCAAATCAAGCCTGCTTAGGCATGAAATGAAAACTCGACTGTCAATTCCAGGCGGTTGGAAATTCTACCTGCTTGTCAGAGGCCATTCCAATATGGATATTCAAGAATGCATGAGTTACAACTCTCAGTTGATTTAAATATCAAACCAGAGTGATTTACAAATGTTGATCTCTTTATTTCACGGTCACAATAGCGCATACTTGAAATTTCACGGTCAACATGCGCATAGTTGAAGGCATGCATAGGGTGAGACGAACTCCCAGGAAAGAAAATCAATTCCTCCTTTGTACATTTGTATAGAAACCACTTGGAATCGGTTCTGTGCCTACATCTGTTCTTTCTTATTTGTTATGTGTGTGTGAGACTTAATTGTCGCGGGAAGATTGTAATCATGCTTTTGTTGAATGCATTTGAGTAGTCCGCCATATTTACGGCATGATACGTCTTATGCACAACATAATACCTTGCTCTTTCTTTTGTGTCACAGGATAATAAGATGCGGGAAGCACCTGAGTGTGTCCAGATGTTGGAAGATGTCCTCAAACTTCATGCGACCAAGGAGATCTTGGATGTACCACCTTCGCATAGTCACCCAGAAATGTTTGCTACCAGGAGTACTATTACTGTAAGTGACAATCACAGAATTGACCTTTTCGGTAAATCCTATAAGCCTTTGCGAGTACACCTGAGATGTCGCCATTTGACGTCACGCTGATCTGCACTGATGCGCACATCGTTTCTCGTTACATCGTTACTACACATTGCAAGTTGGCGTGATGTCAAATGACGAGTTCTCAGGTGTACTTGCAAAGGCTTATGGGATATACAGAAAAGGTCAATTAAGACCAGAGAACACAGACTCCATATACCTCCACATACTATAGCACCATCAGCTATGGGGGAATTGGAATATTTGGGTCCGTGCAGACAGTGCTCGGAAACGAACTAAAGCAATTCTGCGACTCATCTAAAGTGTTTAGGTATCGCGTGCAGGTTGCATCAAGTGTATCTCTTAAATTTGTCTGGTATGTGATGTCACACTCACATGACAACAATTGCCTCAAGCACATTCTGAGCAAAACCAAATACCCCCAATTTTTGCTCCATGTGCATCAAGATCATAGGTGGCGGAAGCAGGGGGCCACATCCCCTCATAAATTTTAGCAAAGGGGGACATCCACCCCTAAAAATTATAACAGAAGAAAAAATAAAGCAAAAAACACCTCATTTGGGACTAAAATGGTCTGAAATTGAAATTTTGTTTTATTTTATTAGGCATTATGGCATACTTTTGAAACACATGAGTCTGTTTTCTTTGGTCTTAAAAGGTGAAAGTTCACACTGAGCAATCATAGCATTTAGATATTGGCCTGTTTACTTATTTCATTCACATGTTTGCTAGGTATAATATCAGTCACTGAAGCTAAAATTAATAGCACATTTGTTTAAATAGCAAACATGCATTGTGATGCAAAGTTTTGATTTTCTATATTTTCAGGCTTTGGTAGCTATCGGTGGTGATCGCGCCACCGAGAGTGGTGAGTTCATCCAGTTCTTTGATGAAGAAGAAGGTTGCTGGCAAAATCTGGAGAAGTTTGCGACTCTCCGTCACAACGAGCTCATAAATCATTGCATGGTAGTGGTAGGGGGTAAGCTGTACTTGGGAGGAGGGAAAGCGTATAATTATGTTGATGGTGGGGTTATGTTGTATCAAAGCAGGAAGTTTTACGAGTACGATACCTCACGGAATGAATGGAGACAGCTTCCGTCTATGCTTACGGCTCGAGAGCATTTCACTCTGGTGTATCTAGATGGATTCATATACGCAGTTGGCGCTATTGAAAATGATGAAGTTGGCAGTCAGCTATGTAGTGCGGAGCGATATAGTCTAGCGAAGGGGAAATGGGAAATCTTACCCCATTTACCAGGTGATTGCTACTGGCCAACTGCAGTAGGGTTTGATGGGAAGCTGTTAGTGTACGGTCCACAGGAGCCTGAGGAATCCATCGGTCAAACATCAGTGTACTCACTGATGGTGTTCTATCCCACAATGCATTGCTGGAAGATGGTTTGGAGCGAAGAGAGAATCTCCGGAGTCCGTCAGTCTCTGCTGATGGTGGAGGAAGGTATGTGTTATGAAATCAGATTTGGTAAGTATAGTAAACCGAATGTGACGGCGATGGAGCTGAATCTGAACAAAGCTAAGCCTACCTTGCAGTTCGGAGACGAGGAAGATCAGGATTTATGCTCGTCGGATTACCACGAAGTATGCATCGATGGTCAGTTCTTTGTGATTGTGTTTGATTATGTGTATAAGACA